>NC_138778.1:80867129-81509629 GCF_965119305.1 Pelophylax lessonae | reverse complement strand
CTCAGGAGCAATTTAGTAAAAGCCAGTAATATAATAGATTAGAGGGCTTACCTACTCGATAGTCCTCCGACCTAATTGCTCCTCTTAACTCCTTTGTGTATGGAGGGCAGGGTGCCGATCATGCAAGCCAAATGTCTAATTCACTCCACACGTGGACACGGGGCGGGGTATCGCCGTCGCTCTACCAGGAGGGCAGGGGTCTGGAAATGCAGGCTGAGTGTACGTCTCCCAAATCACACTGACCGCAGTACTCACAAGTTCTGACTCTCACCCGCAGTTCGCCTTTCAGCTGACTGTGTTGCTCCTAGTTCCTGCTGTGGTCTTCTCCTTTAATGCATCTTCCTTCTCAGGCTGCACATAGCCCCAGTGTCTCCACAATCAATGCGGTCTGTGCAGTAAGCAATAAGGTAGAGGGAAAGGCAGGATTACACACCATGGACTCGCCGTGTAGTATACTTGGTAACCGTATATTCTCCTGCTTCGGCTGTCCTTCTACCGATATAGGCATTTGATTAAGTCCGCCACCACTACCTCCGCTCCTCCTCTCTGTGGAGGCGCCGTGGACGCTCTCTTGGGACTAAAGGGTAATCTCAGTCCTTTACCCTGCTGCCGGTCATTCGGACCCCGGGTCTCTCGGTCCTTTCTTCGGCGTCTCGATTCCTTCCATCGGGAGAGGTGCGCTCAGCACGGAGAGACACGCCGAGCGTGTCACATGACCACTTCCGGACACGCCCCTAACAAGAACAAACTTTTTAGAGAAAGGGAATACAATAAGACACGTGGCCACTCACTAAAACTTGAGGAAAAATGGTTTAAGCTTAAAATACGTAGGGGGTTCTTTACTGTCAGAGCAGTGGGGATGTGGAATTCTCTTCCACAAGCAGTCGTATCAGCAGGGAGCATTGATAGTTTCAAAAAACTATTAGATGGGCACCTTAAAGACCACAACATACATGGGTATACAATGTATGGTTAACAGCAAACACACACACACACATCGTAGGTTGAACTAGATGGACTGATGTATTTTTTCAACCTCACAAACTATGTAACTATTTAAGATGCTCTATTTGCCCTTACCGAAGGATCTCATAAAGGATTGGCTGCATCTGCTGCGACCATATCTAGATGGATCAGACAGCTGAAGGGTCAGGTTCCCTGTGAAAGCGCGCTCTACTAGTGCGCTGATCGCTTCCTGGGCTTTTCGCCATCAGGCGTCAGTGATACAGGTTTGGTGACTTGGTCATCAGTGCACACGTTCACAAAACTTTACAAAGTAGATGTGTTGGCATCTTCGAATGCCTCTTATGGCCTCAAGGTTTTGAAGGCTGCTGTTTAAAAGATAAATCTTTTTCTCTTTGAGGGTGTAATTTTTATCTGGGTGAGCTCCTGTTGTTCCTGGTTGAGCTCCATGTTACCTGTTTGGCTACGTTTAGCCTTGGGAAATTACGTTCTTTTTTGCATTGTTTTTCCCACCCCTCATGCAAATACTGCTTTGGGACATCCCAATGGTCAAAAATATATGAAGCTGCGTCTGTCAATGAACGATAAAGAAAACTGGACTTTTGACTTTCCGTAAAATCCTTTTCTGTGAAGTTCATTAATAGATGCAGCACCCGCCCCTCTATGAGTGGAATGGGGTTGTGGTCTTCTAAGACACTGCTTGCAACAAAACTGAGGGCTATAGCAGAGTGTGTGGGGTTATGTCTGCAGGGACTTCCCCATAGGCGTGGTAAAACTTTTTCCTGCCTAGTGTTCTACTCCTGTAGGGGACAGTATAACCAATGGTCAAGAAAATATGAGGCTGCGTCTGTCAATGAACTCAAGAGAAAAGGATTTTATGGTAAGTCAAAAATCCAGTTTTTTGTACTTACCATAAAATCCTTTTCTCTGAGTTAATTGACAGACACAGCACCCCCTGACGGGCTCAGCACAGGCATGCAATGCCAAGCTGCTGCAAGCAAAGCCAACAGAATATTAGCATGCATTAAGGAATTTACTCCAGAGATAAAACCATAATTCTCTCATTCTACAAGACTCTGGTCCATCTGTAATGAGTATGCTGTCCAGTTCTGGGCACCAGTCCCCAAGAAGGACTGGTGCTGGAACTGGAAAGAGTTCATAGCAAGGCAACAAAGCTAAGAAAGGGATTAGAGGATCTCAGCTTTGGGGTAAGACTACAAGCATTGAACTTATTCTCCCTAGAGAGGTGACGCTTGAGAGGGGATATGATAGCAATATACAAATTCCTTACTGGTAAACGTAGCATAGGGAAAAAACTTTTTAGAGAGGGAGTTTAAAAAGACACGCGGCCATTCACTGGAATTGGAAGAGAAGCAGTTTAACCTTAACCACTTTACCACCGGAGGATTTTGCTGTCTTGCGTCCAGGCCACTTTTTGCGATTCGGCGCTGTGCAAATTTAACTGACAATTGCGCGGTTGTGCGATGCCGTACCCAAACGAAATTTACGTCCTTTTTTTTCCCACAAACTGAGCTTTCTTTTGGTGGTATTTGATTACCTGTGCGATTTTTACTTTTTGCACTATAAACAAAAAAAGAGCGTTTATTTTGAAAAAATAACAATATTTTAAACATTTTTTTATATGAAATTCCTCCCCCCCCCCCAAAAAAAATGTAAAAATCAAAATTTTTTTAAATTTTTGGCCAATTTGTTTTCTGCTACCTATGTTTGGTAAAAAAAATGACAATAAGCGTATTTTGATTGGTTTGCGCAAAAGTTATTGCGTTTACTATCTAAGGGAAAGATTTATGTCATTTTTGGTGTTTTTTTCTTTAACGAGTAATGGCGGCGATCTGCGATTTTTTTTGCGGGACTGCGGCGGACAGATCGGACCCTTGACTGACATTTTTGACACTTTTGGGGGCACCAGTGACATTACTGCAGTAATCAGTGCTATATATATGCACTGTTACTGTAAAAATGACACTGGCAGGGAAGGGGTTAATTTTATTGGAGAGAGATGTAAGTCTAAGAGTCTATTGAAAACCACCATACTACCCGCAGAAACCACCTCTTGTGGTAGAGAATTTCACAATATTGTAGCCTTAACAGTAAAGAACCCCCCTCGTTGCCTGAGGTTAAATCGCTTCTCCTCTAATCACATGGTATGCCCTCTTGTCCTCATGCAATCCCTTCGAATGAACAGCTTTTTTTCTAAGCTGAGATCCCCATTGAAAAATTTATAAATTGCTATCACGTCCCTCCTCAGGCGTCTCTTCTCCAGGGAGAATAAATTGAGCGATTGCAGCCGCTCTTCATAGTTAAGGTCCTCCAATCCCCTAATCAGTTTAGTTGCCCTTCTCTGGACTCTCTCCAGCTCCAACACATCCCTCCTGAGGACTGGCGACCAGAACTGGACAGAATACTCCAGATGCGGTCGGACCAGAGTTTTATAAAGTGGAAGGATTATAGTCTTATCTCTGGAATACATCCCTTTCTTTATGCATGCTAATATTCTGCTGGCTTTGGCAGCTGCCGCTTGACATTGCATGCTGTTGCCTAATCTATCATCAACCAAGACTCCCAGATCCTTCTCCATTTTTGATTCCCCCAAGGGTTCCCCTCCTAACGTGTATTGTGTTTTTATGTTTTTAGTCCCCAAGTGCAAAACCTTACACTTCTCCACATTAAACCTCATTTGCCATGTCGTTGCCCACTCCGTTATTTTGTCCAGGTCATTCTGTAGGATATCTGCTTCATGCTGTGCAGTTATTGCCCTGGCCAATTTTGTGTCATCTGCAAAAACTGATAACGAACTACTGATCCCGTCTTCAATGCTGTTTATGAATAAATTGAACAAGGTTGATCCCAGGACTGAGCCATGGGGCACCCCGCTTACTACCTCAGACCAGTCTGAGTATGCGCTGTTTATTACCACCCTTTGGACACGCCCTTTTAGCCAGTTCTGTATCCAAGAGCAAACCCTGCTGTCGATACCTGCAGACCTTAATTTATAAATTAAGCGCTTGTGGGGAACTGTATCAAATGCCTTAGCGAAATCCAAGTACACCACATCTACTGGTCTGCCCCTATCTAGCTCACAGCTCACCTCCTCGTAGAATGTTAAGAGATTGGTTTGACAAGAATGCCCATTTGTAAACCTGTGCTGATTATTGCTGATGATGTTGTTGTCTTTAGCATATTCTACGATATAGTCCCTTATCATCCCCTCCAGAAGTTTACATACTATTGATGTCAAACTGATGTCAAAATATGTTCCTAAAGCTATAATTTCCTGGGATATGCCTCTGGCCCTTTTTGAATATCGGAATCACGTTAGCCTTCCTCCGATCCCCTGGTACATCTCCTGTCCTAATACTGTCAGCAAAGATCAGAAACAATGGTCTAGATATAACCTTACTGAGTTCCTTGAGTACTCTCGGATGTACGGGCCTGGTGATTTGTTTGTGTTAAGTTTATCCAGCCTTTCCCTGATTTCACCCTCTGTTAGCCATAGTGGCAAGTCCTGTGTATTACTACTAACCATACAGTCATGGTCAGTGTACCCCTCCTTTTCCTGTGTAAAGACTGACGAGAAAAAAGCATTCAGCACGGTTGCTTTTTCAGTGTCCTCTGTAACCATCCTCCCATCATTGTTAATTATGTGTGCAATAGTTTTTTTGCTGTTGATATATTTAAAGAATTTCTTTGTTTTTTTTTACTATCCTCCGCTATTTGTCTCTCAAAGTTGATTTTAGCCATCTTGATTTATTGTTTACTTTTCTTATTTGCCTCCTTGTATTGCTTGAAAGCCGATACTGTGCCCTCTGATTTATATTTCTTGAAGGCCAATTTTTTTCCCCTGATAAGTTTTTTAACGCTACGGTTTAACCAGCCAGGTTTGGCTTTGTCTCTTCTAAATTTATTTCCCATAGGAATGCACTGCAAGATGTATTTGCTTAATATGTTCCTAAAGCATTCCCATTTTTCCTCTGTGGTCAGTGATCCCAAGGTTTGGTCCCAGTTTACCCTTTCCATCAAGGAGTATAATTTTGGAAAGCCTGCCCTTCTAAACTTTAGGGTTCTTATATTCCCCACTTGCTTTGTTATATTGTTATTTATACTAAACCATTGTGTGATGTTGGGGGCTGGTTTTGGGTCATTGTTCATGTAGTGACTGCATTACTTCTAACGTGTATATAAAGCGTGTATTCCTTTTCAATAAAGAGTCTGATTCCTGCTTGACCCTCAATACAGAGCCTTGTCTCGTACTGGGGGGGGGGGGGGATTATTCGTATGGGTTTCTTGTTCAGCTGAGTGGAGTGTCCGTTAGCTGTCTTTGTGTTCGGGAATGAAATGTTCTAAACGACTGTAACCCCTTTCATACCCGGGGTGTCGTTACAATAACAAGAACTTTTTTCTCTTAAGTCCTCTGACAGACGCAGCCTTTCCAAGTTTCATCACTATTGGGTAATGACGCCCTCGGCAGGAGCAGGCTAGGTAGTGAAACTTCGTTAACCACTTGCCGACCACTGCAAGTACATTTAATGCGGCGGTCAGCCCCTCCTGGGCAAAGTGACGTAGTACTATGTCGCTAGCCCAGGAGCCTGTAGGGGGCAAGCGCTCTCCGCCTGAGGCGCGCTCCCGCCCCGATCGCTCCCCTGCATCCCCGGGCGTGTTACCGGTGGGTCCGATGTCCGCCATTCACTCGCGATCTCCCAGTGGAGAGGGAGAAAGGCAGGCGGCTAATGTAAACAAAGTCGCCTGTCATTCTCCCTGGTGTAACAGCAGAGATCATACGATCCTGCTATGTAGGATCGTATGTCTCTGTGGTTACATGAAAAGCCACACCCCTTTTCAGTTAGAAGCATGCCCCTAGGGACACATTTAACCCCTGCATCTCTAGTAAGGTTAACCCCTTCCATGCCAGTGTCATTTTTACAATAACAGTGCATATGTATAGCACTGATTACTGTAGTAATGTCACCGGTACCCCCAAAAGTGTCAAAAACGTCAGTCAAGGGTCCGATCTGTCTGCGGCAATGTCGCAGTCCCGCAAAAAAAAAAAAAATCGCAGATCGCTGCCATTACTCGTTAAAAAAAAAAAAAACAATAAAAATTACATAAATCTTCCCCTTAGTTAGTAAACGCAATAACTTTTGTGCAAACCAAACAAAATATGCTTATTGCAATTTTTTTTACCAAAAATATGTAGCAGAAAACAAATTGGCCTAAAATGTTAAAAAATGTTGATTTTTACATTTTTTTAGGGGGGAATTTCATATAAAAAAATGTGAAAAATAGTTATTTTTTTTAAATTTTCGCTCTTTTTTTGTTTATAGCGCAAAAAGTAAAAATCGCAGAGGTGATCAAATAGCACCAAAAGAAAGCTCTGTTTGTGGGAAAAAAGGATGTCAATTTAATTTGGGTACAGTGTCGCACAACGGCGCAATTGTCCGTTAAAGTCACGCAGTGCCGAATCGCAAAATAGGCTCTGGTCTTTGAGCAGCCAAATCCTCCGGGGCTTACGTGGTTAAAAAAACTTTCACTAGACATACCTTTAGGGACTGTCCTTTCAAACATTACCCCCAGACACATAGAGCTTACTAATCAGTTTCTTGCTGCCTAGCGCAGGAGTAGGACCTAGGTTTCCCTGCTAGTTAGGGGGATCCTCCTGGTGAACTACAAGCGACAGCTGGGCTTCGCACTGGATAATCTAGATCCTTATGGTACCCGGCCTGGCCAAGGAGCGTGTGCAGGTTGTGGTCTGCCCAGGCTTCGTCACGATGGTACCTCGATGGATGGGGATGAGCCTGCGGACAAATTCTTTGCTGGAACGCATCAACTTGGAACGCCTTGTGTTGCAGCATCCCCCCTTGGCTGACGGCACCCCCACTCAGGGTGGGAGGTGAGCTTTATCGGAGTGGAGCCCGTGGTCCATGGTATGGTGAGTGATGCTACCTCCCCGTGTCCTGGGACAGTACCTCTGTGGGGGGTGATGTGGGCCCACTCCTGGGGATGTCAGAGCTCCCTCCTGGCCGGTCTGGACAGATCCTGCCTCCCTGCTCCATATGGGGGTGCTCTAGTGGTGCCCACTGCTTGGGGGGGGGGGTGTATGGCTCCTACCTTGTCCTGGGGAGATTCTTGTAGTGGATTCCCACGGTGGCCAGGGTCAATGGGCTCCTGATGGTCAGCTCCGCTTTGGGTGTGAGCAAGCCTGGCTGCATCAGATTAAGGGTAGCAGCCATTTTTTGCATTGCTGTATGCTTTTAGCGCTGTTTTCTGGCGCCCTCTTAGATGAGGGCAAGCCGCATTATGAGGTAGTGGCCATTTTCCCTGTGCTTCCCAAATACTTTCTATTGGCATCATGTTTGTGTAGCTCAGGGCACTTCGGCCTCTAGTAAGGTCACTTCCGAGAGAGGCATGGAGAGCAGTTTGTCCTCTCTAAGGCACAGTAAGGGGTTTTTTTTTTTTTGTATTTTGAGGCATTTTCCTCTGACACACTTGCTTTAATCAGTTTACCTACTTATTAAAAGTGGATTCCAGTGGCAGCGCGGGATCGCAGTCCAGGCCGCCACTGCAGATTTAAAGGGCCAGCGTTCCTTTTTTTTTTTTATAGCATTGCCAAAATGGAGTCCCAGAATGACAGTTTCCCCACTGATCTGGTGTGTGCATCCGGGAACTCCGGATCCCCTTCCCTAGCATCTTTATCTGCAGCCATTGAAGCTTTGGCGTCCAAGGTTCATCTTGTCATGTCACAAGTTCCTGTTCAAAAAAGGCTGATGCCCTCTCAGTCTTCTGATTCAGAGCCTGATGTGGTTGCTATGGACACTGCCCTCCCTGAGGGTACCTTGTCCTCACACTCTGACAGCAAGGAGGATGAGTCCTCCTCCGCTGCAGCGTGGGAACCTGCTTTGGTTGAAGCGCTTGTTCGCTCCGTCAGGGAGACTTTGAATATTGATGATAAGCCCACCCAATCAGGAAAGCGGGTTGTCTTCGGCTCCCGCAAAGCCCAGAAGTCGGGTCAGGTTTTCCCCTGCCCCGAGGAGTTTCACGATATCGTGAACGAACAGTGGCAGCGCATTAAGCACGTGCTGGTGGTGTCTAAGCGTTTTTAACGCCTCTATCCTTTTGTGGACCCAGTTTCCAATCGCTGGACAGTGTCCCCTAAGGTGGACCACGCTTTTAAATATATCCACAGTGATGGCTGTGGAGGACTTCCCAGGTGTTTAATGACCCGATGGACAGGCGCGTGGAGTCCCTTTCCCGCCACATGTACTTGGTGGTGGGCTCGCTCCTCAAGCCAGTGTTCGCTTCCGTGCTGGTTTCTCAGACAGTAACGGAATAGATCAAGGTGCTTAAGAGCAACTTGCTGGCTGAGTCAGTTCCCCTGACCCTCATTGAGCTCACGGACCAAATGGCCCAGGCCATGGTGTATCTGTGTGATGCGGCCCTGGACAAAGCTCCCCTGGTCGCAAGACTTTCTGCAGTGGGGGATTTCACTCCGCCGTATGGTGTGGCTTAAGAGCTGGTCGGCAGACCATGCCTCTAAGACGACCGTGTCTGATCTCCCCTATTTGGGGGAGCGTCTTTTTTGGGGACTCCTTGGATGAGATGGTCAAAGGTCTCACAGGGGGTAAGAGTACCCTTCTACCCCAATCCGCAAAGGGTAAAGCACCCCATGCGCAGAGGGGTCCTTCCTTCAAGGCTCACCAGAGGCTTTTTCGTGCCTCAGGGGCGCAGAAAAAAGGAAAATCCTTAAAAGCCTCCGGCGGTACTAAGAATTCTTGGTCAGGTAAGCCCAAGGCCAGTCAGTCCGGTGCTGTGGCCCAGTCCTCTTCCACATGAAGGGACGCCCTCACCCGTTTCAGGGGTGGGGGGACGTCTGCATTACTTTCGGGAACCCTGGATGTCCCCGAATCAGGACAAATGGGTTCACAAAATGATTAGTTCAGGGTACAAGATTGAATTTTGATCTCGTCAAGCGGACAGGTTCTTTCCATCAAATCTCCGTCTGTCTCCGGATCGTTAAACGGATCTCAAGGGGGCAGTACAAGATCTTGCTCACGGCGTTATTGTCCCGGTTCCTCAGCAGGACAGATTTCTCGGGTTTTATTCAAACCTGTTCACGGTGCCCAGGAAGGAGGGCAAAGTATGTCCAATTCTGGACCTCAAATCTCTGAACTGCTTTGTGTGGGTGCAGAAGTTCCGGATGGAATCCATCCGGTCGATGATGGCGTCTTAAAGTCAAGGAGATTTTCTGGCCTCCATCGACTTAAAGGATGCGTATCTGCACATCGCTATCTACGAAGGGCATCAGCGGTATCTCCGCTTCGCAGTGGCAGAGGAGCATTTTCATTTGTGGCATTACCCTTTGGTCTAGCTTCGGCTCCAAGGGTCTTGACCAAGGTTTTGGCCCTGGTGCTGGCTCTGCTACGCAAGAGGAGGATTGCGGTCCTCGGTTATCTGGACGATCTCTTGTTGAGGGCGAGCTCATTTGCCACTCTGTCGGAGGATCTGTCAGTCATGGTTCAGACGCTCCAGGAGTTCGGGTGAACCATCAACTTCCAGAAGTCGGCATGGACTTTGTCAGTCCGTCTCAGCTACCTGGGTGTGGTCCTGGACTCTACCCAAGCGAAGGTTTTTCTCCCAGAGGAGAAGCTTCAGACTTTGCAGGATGAGATCAGGTCCCTCAGGGACAACGATCTCTCCTCCCTGTGGAACTGCATGAGGTCCCTGGTGCTAATGGTGTCAACTTTCGAGGCGATCCTCTTTGCCCAGTTTCACACAAGGCCTCTACAAGCAGAGATCCTTGCCAAGTGAAACAAGGATCCACAGCCTTGGACAGGATGGTATGTCTCAGCCGTCTCACGAGGTCGGATTGAATGTGGTTCAGGCGATCAGGGTTTACCTGTCAGCCACGGAATCTTTTCGGAAGTCTGATTCCCGGTTTGTCCTTCCCGAGGGACCTCGGAAGGGTTTGGCTGCATCCGCTGCAACCATTTCCAAATGGATCAGACAGACTATTGTTCAGGCCTATTCACTAAAGGGTCAGGTGCCTCCTTTCACGGTGAGGGCACATTCTTCTAGAGCTATGAGTGCCTCTTGGGCTTTTCGCCATCAGGCTTCTGTGGCTCAGGTGGGCAAAGCGGCGACCTGGTCGTCTGTGCACACCTTTACAAAATTCTACAAGATTGACGTGATGGCAACCTCGGATGTTTCCTTTGGCTGCAAAGTTTTACAAGCTGCGGTTTGTTGAAGAGACATGCTTTCTCTTCTTGGGGTGAATTTTTGTTCTGGGGTTAGCGCCTGTTGGTTGAGCTTCTGTTGCCCTGTTGGCTATGTTTTTTTCTGGCCTTGTTGACACATTGCCGTTTTGTTGGTTGCGTCTCTTCCCACCCCTCACACCTGCACTGCTTTGGGACATCCCAATAGTGATGAAACTTGGAAAGGCTGCGTCTGTCAGAGAAAATAGAATTTTTGTAAGAACTTACCTTAAAAAAATTTTCTCTGAGTCCTCTGACAGACACAGTGCCCGCACCTCTATTTTGGGGTTTTTTAAGGTTTTATTTATTTTGTACTTTTTAATTATTTTTTTTCCTATATACTAATATATATACTAATATACTCTATATTTCGTTATTTTGCTGTCACTTTTAATACTTTGTTACATTTCTATGCAAGGTCAGTCAGTGCCAATTCACCAAGTTGGATCACACACCTAGCTCTACTAATTTCTACATCTTGAATTATTCCCTTCACTCCTCTGTCTATCAGATTAGCACCAGGTGATGTGATCTCAGTCTTCTCACCCTTTCTCTCTTGGTTTTATTTTCATCTGTTTTTTTGCAACATTTTTTCACACTATTACCTCTTTCTGCTATTGCTATGTGATACCATATATATACTTGTAATATATTTGGATACCATAACTTTTTTTCTGTTATCACTATGTGATACAGTTCACACATTTTTTTAATACTGAGATGTTTATCCATGCGTTTTTCAGTTGGTGTCACATTATTATGATCATCATACTTTCATATCACAGGTCTTCTCGCCTGGCTCTCCATCCCTTTGCCGCCAATCCTTGTCCCTTCAGCCCCTGGGTCAGATTAATGGTACCTTCACCACATGACAGCATTCCCTCCACTAGTCATATTTAGCCGCATGGTTTTCCCCACTTGGGTCATACACTTCTTGCTATTCCATACTTGCTGGCTATTTTATAACATGTGCACTATTCTCTTTGGCAGGCTTACATAATTATTTACTCCTGATGAGTGGGCCAACAGACCCAGAAACGCGTCGAGTTTTCTACAAGATATTCTGTTGAGTTTTAATCCAAGACATTCTACTCATGTATTACTGCTACATATGCCTTGCACAGATGCTCATTGGCCTGTGCATTAACCATTATACTTTTATTGTATGTTTTTACTCAATTAAAGCTATATACTAAGTCTATAAAGAAGTAAAATCCCAAAGTGTTTGGGATTTGTTATAGCGCTTGCTACTACTAACCAGGGATGGACAATTGCTTGTCAATATCCTGGATAGAAAAATGTTGGGCAAAGTAAAGTGGTTAAGATGATAAATAAATAAACTCAATAATAGGTAAGTGTATGCTGCATCTGACTGGATAAATAATATGATAAATCACAATATTAATCACAATATAAAAATTAATAAATTAATAAATATGTCACAATAAAAACCATATGCGTGCCATAAAGTGCAAAGTAGTGCCAAAAAAGTCCAAGTAAAAGTTCATAAGTGACTTAAGTACATGAATAAAAAAAACTTGAGTGCCAAGTAAGGGAAAGTGCAGGTGCTTTTGTGCTGGGTCCTCCAGTAGTCCAACTGCTGGTACTTTTGGTGTTAGCCTTGTGGAATAATGGGGGGTATGCACTCACCAGAAGTTGTGGGTCTTAACCGCTTGCCGACTGCCGCACGACTATTTACGTCGGCAGTTAGCCCCTCACAGGCAAAGTGACGTAGATCTACATCGCTTGCCTGTGAGGGTCTAGGGAGCGAGCACGCGCCCCAGAGGCGCGCTCCCACGTGGTCACGGACCCCCCCGCGCGTGTGACCGGCGATCGTCGCTGCAGAGGGAGAAAGTCAGGCGGCTGATGTAAACAAGCCGCCTGTCATTCTCCCCTGCGTAGAAACAGTGATCATACGGTTCTACTATGTAGGACCGTTGATCACTGTTCCTACAGCTCAAGCCACAGCCAATCACAGTTAGAATCATGCCCCTAGGGACACACACAGCCCCTCCCTCTCAAAAAAAGTTAACCCCTTGACTGCCAGTGTAATTTTACAGTAACAGTGCATATGTATAGCACTGATTACTGTAGAAATGTCACTGGTAACCCCAAAAGTGTCAAAAATGTCAGTCAAGGGTCCGATCTGTCCGCCGCAAAAAAAAAAAAAATCGCAGATCACCGCCATTACGCGTTAAAAAAAAACAACAAAAATGACAAAAATCTTTCCCTTTGTTAGTAAACGCGATAACTTTTGCGCAAACCAATCAAAATACGCTTTTTGCGACTTTTTTTTACAAAACATATGTAGCATAAAACAAATTGGCTGAAAATGTTAAAAAATTTAGATTTTTACATTTTTTTGGGGGAATTTCATATAAAAAATGTGAAAAATATTGCTATTTTTGCAAAATTGACGCACTTTTTTTGTTTATAGCGCATTATCAAAAAAATTTCACAGGTGATCAAATACCACCAAAAGAAAGCTCTGTTTGTGGGAAATAAAGGATGTCAAATTCGTTTAGGTACAGCGTCGCACGACCGTGCAATTGTCCGTTAAAGTCACGCAGTGCCGAATCGCAAAATAGGCCCTGGTCAGGAAGGGGGTAAAATCTTCCGGGGCTTAAGTGGTTAAATACCATACAGTAAAAAGACCTATTGAGCCTTATAGCCTCCTAGGCCTGGAAGGTAACTGCTGGGCTTTGTAGTCCCACACGATCCGGGGTCCCTCTCCTGGATAGCCTGGATCCTCAGGGTCTGGTCAGGTTAAAGCATAAAAAAGCTCCAAATAGTGTAGTACCATTAAAAATATCCTTTAATAAATAATTGCTGGATGCACAGTACATAAAAAGTATAGAATCTCGGGGTTACGTCTGCCGAAAATGGTGCCTGTGAATAAGGAGCGGTAACTACCGGCTTGCGTTCCACCAGGCTCCCAGAACGTGCAGCGTGCGTTCCACCTAAAGGTCCCACAACTTCTGGTGAGTGAATACCCCCCATTATTCCTCAAGGCTAACACCACAAGTATCAGCAGTTGGACTACTGGAGGACCCAGCACAAAAGCACCTGCACTCTCCCTTACTTGGCACTCAAGTTTTTTTATTCATGCACTAAAGTCACTTATGAATTTTTACTTGGACTTTTTTGGCACTACTTTGCACTTTATGGTACGCATATGGTTTTTATTGTGACATATTTATTAATTTTTATATTGTGATTAACCACTTAAGCCCCGGAGGATTTGGCTGCTAAACGACCAGAGGGTATTTTGCGATTCGGCACTGCGTGACTTTAACGGACAATTGCGCGGTCGTGCGACGCTGTACCTAAACGAATTTGGCGTCCTTTTTTTCCCACAAACAGAGCTTTCTTTTGGCGGTATTTGATCACCTGTGCGATTTTTTGATCACGCGCTATAAACAAAAAAAGAGCGTAAATTTTGCAAAAATAGCAATATTTTTCCCTTTTTTTTATATGAAATTCCCCCAAAAAAAAATGTAAAAATCAAAATTTTTGTAATATTTTCGGCCAATTTGTTTTATGCTACCTATGTTTGGTAAAAAAAAATCGCAAAAAGCGTATTTTGATTGGTTTGCGCAAAAGTTATTGCGTTTACTAACAAAGGGAAAGATTTTTGTCATTTTTGTTGTTTTTTTTTTAACGCGTAATGGCGGCGATCTGCGATTTTTTTTGCGGTACTGCGACATTGCGGCGGAAAGATCGGACCCTTGACTGACATTTTTGACACTTTTGGGGTTACCAGTGACATTTCTACAGTAATCAGTGCTATATATATGCACTGTTACTGTAAAAATACACTGGTAGTGAAGGGGTTAACTTTATTTGAGAGGGAGGGGCTGTGTGTGTCCCTAGGGGCGTGATTCTAACTGTGATTGGCTGTGGCTTCAACTGTATGCAGAGTGATCAATGGATCTACATAGTAGATCCATGTGATCAGCTCTCATACAGAGAGGAGAATGACAGGCAGCTTGTTTACACTAGCTGCCTGACTTTCTCCCTCTCCCCCGCCGATCGCAGAGTGGCCGGCGGCGATCGGGTCCGCCGGTCACACGCGCGGGGGGGTCCGTGACCACGCGGGAGCGGGAGCGCACCTCCGGCGGCGCGCGCTCGCTCCCTAAACCCTCACAGGCGAGCGACGTAGACCTATGTCACTTTGCCTGTGAGGGGCTGACCGCCGCCGTAGATAGTCGTGCGGCGGTCGGCAAGTGGTTAATATTGTGATTTATCATATTATTTATCCAGTCAGATGCAGCATACACTTACCTATTATTGAGTTTATTTATTTATCATCCTAACCACTTTACTTTGCCCAACATTTTTCTATCCAGGATATTGACAAGCAATTGTCCATCCCTGTTTAGTAGTAGCAAGCGCTATAACAAATCCCAAACACTTTGGGATTTTACTTCTTTATCTACCTCCTATCCTATAGCAGCTGCTATCACCACTCCCTCCCCTCACGTTCATTCATATAATATTTATTAATCCCCCCTCCCAATAGGACATCCATAGGCGCGAGGAATATACACCATTTGGAGTATATTTTCTACTATTTTATATACTGTCTATTGCTTCGTATGTATGTTGCTCTGTAATCCTGTCATGTTGATCATGTTTTGTATTAATATCTGACATCTGTTACTTGTCGGTACTTGTTGATATTCAGTTATGTTTTTATAATAAAACAATACATTCATTATTCCATAGTAGTAACTATTATGTGCACCTCATTCAAAGTCCCATTTGGGCACTCTTTTCTTTGCATTTGAATTAGGGATGGAGGTGCACACAATGGCTAGTGTCAGACCATTCCCCCTTTCTTTCTAGTATGTTCGGGGTGGAAGACACCCATTGCCCGCCTATGGTCTCACACTGCTTCAGTCCGACCAATGTAATTTTGCTATATGGGTCTTACAAGTTATACATTAGATATTTCTTTTTACATTTTCTGGTTGTTGGTGCATATCCAGCATCTCAGTGACTTAGTGGTTTTAGGGTGCTCCCTCTAGTGGCAGGACATTGTCTGCACCGGGAGCTGCGATATATCATGGGAAAAAAGATTTTTTTTTCCTGGTGCCTCCATGGCAGCATACAGGTGATAGAGCTCCGCCTCAAATCCTCCCTCAGGTCTAGTGAATAGCATAAAAGAAGACCTGGCCCCCTATCCCATCATTCTCCTTTTTTTCCTCATACCTTCTTGACTGGTGAAGAGTAGCAGCACGTCCATACCTCTGCCGTTGGCAGCTTCCGCCGGGTTGAGCCTCTCCTGTGCGCAGTCCCTGTTCGCAGGTCGCTTAAAGCACTAAATAGACTGGGAGCCCCCTTCTGTGGATCTTTGAGGTATTAATCTGCAGGGTTTCCTCATAGGAACACCATCCTGCCTTTTAAATTTTGATGTCTGGCACAGTGGGATCGCTAGAGGATCAGCTTATTCCTTTCCTCTCTTACAGGTTGTTCTATTAATTTCTTAATCCACCTCCTTTCTTGCTAAATTCATTACCAGGGTCTCTCAGGGGTTAAAAATGTCATTTTCTTTGAATGTACCTTTGTATGACCACCGTAGTGTGTCCAGACGCCGTCCTGGCTGCTCGTGGCATTGCAGTATCCCCTCTGGCAGCTTCCTGTTCTAAGACGCCGCCTCCTCCTAGCTCAGTCAATCGGGACGCTCCGGTGGCCATTTTGGATAAGGGAAACAGGGTAAGTTTTGCCCTTTTAAACGTTCACAAAATAAAAAAAAGTGATTCCTGGACCCCTAATGAATATCCTCATTAAGATATAAGCAGCCTCAGGGAGCAGTTCACTTCCTCTTCTGCTTGAGTGGCGCCCTGCTCCTCCCGAGCCGATAAGCCCTGCTGGTAATTTAAAAAAAAAATAAAAAATTTTGGGGGAAAAGTTTTTTGCTTTTTGCCTGCCAGCAAATTTCCGTACAAATTTTATTTACGTGTTCCTTCTCGCACTTCTCTTTCCTCTAAGCTGATCCTCCTGCTGTCCTACCATGAGCCATTCACCCCACAATCAAGATCCTCCCTGCAATAGGTATGTGCCCATCTATTGGTAAGTAAAAAAAAAAAAAAGAGAGCACGGCTGATGGAGATACCCATTCTTCTCTTTCTCCAGTCCTGCACACTCCAAGAGGTCTGGGAAATCCTCCAGACATTGTGAGGACTACAGCCCGGATCGAAGGTCCCGATCATCTCGACACAGATCCCATGACAGGGGGGGGACGCGGGACCTTCAGGTGGGAACAAGATTGAGGTTCTTTCTGCCAAAATGGGTCCAGCATTGCCAGGATCCTTGGGTCCTGTCAACAATTCGCTCAGGCCACTCCTGGAATTTCTATCATCTTCCTCCTCTGTCCTTTTTTCAAGAAACGAGAATTCCAACATCGCCTCAGAAGGCTCAGACCTTGTTACAGTACATAAAATTGCTTCAGATGCAAGGGGTGGCTATCCCAGTACCAGCTGCAGAGCGCTTCACAGGTTTTTACTCCCCTCTTTTTCTGGTGCGGAAAAGAACAGGAGACTGGAGACCTGTCATAGACCTGAAAAGGCTCAACAAGTATATAAATCTAGAGAGCTTCAAGATGGAGTCGTTACAGACGATCATCCAGGTGGTACAGCCGGGGGATTGAATGATTTCAATCGACCTACAGGATGCCTACCTGCATGTTGCAATCAATCCAATATTCCAAAGATTCCTGAGGTTTGCGGTAGGTCAGACCCACCTGCAGTTTCAGGCTCTACCTTTTGGCCTCTGCACCTCACCTCGGGTGTTCATGAAAATCCTCATCTCGGCACTGGCACCATTACGGGAGAGAGGCTTACGAGAACACCACTACCTGAACGACATCCTCCTCTTAGCCAACAGCCCAGCACAGCTCATTTCCCACAGGGACATACTACTACGGTCCCTATCGGAGCTAGGTTGGCTCGTAAACCATGCCAAGAGTCATCTCGTTCCCTCCCAACAAATGATCTATCTGGGCATACTTTTCAATACACAGAGGGGAACTGTGTCATTGCCCATCCAGAAGATAGAGGTCATTATGAAGAGGATGAAGAGGGTTATGACAGCTCACCAAATAACGGCATCCCAGTGTCTGAGCCTCATGGGCACAATGTCAGCGTGCATTCCTGTGGTTCCATGGGCCCATTGGCACTTAAGATATTTTCAGACGGGCTTCCTATCACAATGGAAGAGACGGTGTCTCTCTCAGAAGATCATCCTATCCAGCTTTATGCACAGGAGCCTGCACTGGTGGACGAATCGGAGGAACCTATCCAATTCTCGGCAACTGGGCTCATTTCCCTGGATCATAATTACATCCGATGCCAGTGGCCTAGGCTGAGGAGCTCATTGCGGGGAAACCAGTGTACAGGGGAGATGAACCTACCCCACAAGAGGGATAGTCTCGAACATCCTAGAGATGAGAGCGGTCTTCCTAGCGCTGTCATTAGCTTCTCTGATACAGGGTCAGAGAGTAGTGCTCCGTCTAGACAACAGAGCAGCAGTCTCCTACCTGCAAAGGCAGGGCGGAACCCGAAGCAGATCTCTACTCAGGGAAGTGGAGCCGGTAATGCTTTCGGCAGAAAGAAATCTCGTAGACCTGAGGGCAGTTTCCCTCCCAGGCAGCGCAAATACAGAGGCAGACAGGCTGTCAAGAACATTTGTGGACATCAACGAGTGGGCATTACATCCCCACATCTTCAGCCAGATCTGCAAAGTCTGGAAAAACCCCCAGGTGGACATGTTTGCCACCGCGGAAAACAAAAAGCCAACGAGATTTTTCTCTCGTCTACCACATCCCCAGGCGGAAGCAGTGGATGCTCTCTCGTGCCCATGGACGTTCAGAACAGCATATGCCTTCCCTCCTCGGCCGTTGATATTGAAATTTCTTCAGAGGCTCCTCAGGGAACATGTACAGATACTGGCGATCCTACCATTTTGGCCAAAGAGACCTTGGTTTCCCCTGGCCATGTATCTCTCGATGAGCCCTCCGGTCAGAATTCCCTCCTTCCCTCACCTTCTATCTCAAGGGGGACAAACCCATCCAGATCCCCAAAAACTAGACCTTCGAATCTGGAACTTGAGAGGGAAAGGTTTCAGGCCCTAGGTTGTTCCTCTGAGGTTATAACCACCTTAATGAAGGCCAGAAAGTCATCTACAAATGTGGTATATTCAAGAGTATGGAACAAGTTCTTATCCTTTGCCACAGGACGCGGGGTAGACCCAGCCTCGCCCTCCACACTGGATATACTCAGCTTCCTCCAGACAGGTCTCGACCTCGGACTGAGCCTAAGCTCTCTAAAGATACAGGTAGCCGCCATTTCAGCCGCAACCAATAGGAGATGGGCGGAAGAACCGTTAGTGATAACATTTCTCAAGGGAGTCCTGAAAATCAGGCCACCTGTCAGGCATCCATATCCTCAGTGGGACCTGTCTGTGGTTCTGCAAGCCTTATCGGATCAACCTTTTTCCCCTTTAGAAGATGCATCACTATGGAACCTAACCCTGAAGACCACGTTCCTGTAGGCCATCACTTCAGGGAGAAGGATTTCAGAGCTACACGCCTTGGGAATAGGGGAGGACCACATCTCTTTCTTCCCAGACAGGGTGGAACTGCGCCCTCTGCGTGGCTTCATGCCTAAAGTCACAACCCCGTGTCATCTCCTGGAACCCTGGGCATTACCGGTATTTTTGGATACGGACTCAGGGGCATGTCACGACTTGGACCTCTCTAGAGTTCTAAGGGCCTACCTGGAATCTACTATCAGACCATTCCCCCTTTCTTTCTATTTTGGGGTTGGTTGTTCTTCCTGTACTGCTTGCTACGAAACTGATTAGTAAGCTCTATGTGTCTGGGGGTAATGTTTGAAAGGACAGCCCCTAGAGGTGTGTCTAGTGAAAGTTTTTAATGAAGTTTCACTACCTAGCCTACTCCTGCAGAGGGCGCCTTTACCCAATATTGATGAAACTTGGAAAGGCTGCGTCTGTCAGAAGACTCGGAGAAAATAATTTTACGGTAAGTTCTTACAAAAATTCTATTTTTCTTTTGTGCACAGTATGGCTCTGATTTAACCATGGAGCCCCTGCAAACGTGTATCACCACCTGACTCATTCCTTGAAGCTGCTAGCCCCTCTGGGTCTCAGTCTGCCCTGCTGGCGGCCCTCATGTCACTTGTGTCAAAAGTTATGACCATGCAGAGGCGGCCTAGCAAGAAGCGCTCCCCGCCTTCACCTGTATCCTCTCCTCTGCCTCCTCAGAGTCTGAGATGGATTTGGCCACTGCAAACGCGAGTCAGAGCACTCAGTGGGATAACAGTGAGGATGAATCCTCCTCCTTTAAAGCCGCGCATGAAAAGGCACTCATGGAGGCACTGATTGTGCCAGTGCGGGAAACTTTAAAGTTAGAGGACTCAGCTAATGCTGAGTCGGGAACACCGATGCAGTTTGGCACCTGCAGTCTTCCAAGGTGAGTAAGGTGTTCCCCTTTCCTGCCTATTTTGATGAGATTGTCACTGGTCAGTGGGGATCCCCGAAACGCATGTTTAGAATACTTAAGAGTTTCGATAGGAGATATACCTTTGAGGAGTCTCTCCTGAAGAAACTAACGGTTCCACCATCTGTGAACTCTCAGGTTTCCAGGCTAAATAAGGCCACACTTTTGCCAGTGAAGAATTCTCCATCTTTTAAGGATCCTGTGGACAAGAGTGCTGAGGCTCTGGTCCGTTACCTTTTCACTGTGGCAGGTTCAATGTTGAGGCCGGTGTTTGCTATCACCTTGGTATCCCAGACCTTAACGGAATGGGCAAAAATGTTACGCCAGGATATGGAAGGGGAACAACATCCTCCTGAGGTGGCAGATCAGTTAATCCAGGGGCTACAGTACATTTTTGGATGTGGCCCCCTTGGCTGGCAGAGTACATGTGACGGCGGTGATTCTTTGCTGCATGATTTGGTTGAAGTACTGGTCGGCCAACCAAACTTCTAAAAAGGTGCTGACTGATCTTCCTTTTGTTCGGTGCCTCTATGGAGAAGATCAATAAGGGAGACAAAAGTACATTACTTCCTCAGGTTGCTAGAGGCAAGAAACTGCATTGCAAACGCGGTCCTTTTTTCTCTGCTCAAAAGTGGCCCTTTCGTCCGACTGGATTGCAGGAAAAGGGTTTCAGATCCACCTGTAACTTCATAGGCTGCTCCAAGAGACCCTGGAATGGCAAGTCAAATTCGGACACTACTGGTTCCGGGGAGGAGATTTCTTTGCTTCTTTCTGGACCCGTGGACCTTGCTCATTCAGGACAAATGTGTATACGAGTTGATTTGGTTCAGCTACAAGATTGAGTTTTGGTCCTTGCTGGACCTTCCAACTCACGCCTGTCTGACGATCAGCTGCAGGGCCTTTACGGGGCATTATAGGACCTGTTGGCACAAGGAGTCATTGTTCCGGTTCTTGAGTCAGGAAGGTTTTTATTCAAATGTTTATCGTTCCTGGGGAGGAAGGAAGGAGGGGTTCGCCCGATCTTGGACCTCAAGGCTCTGAACCACTTTGTGCGGGTTCAGAAATTTCGGATAGAGTCAATTTGCACAGTTACATAGTTAGTGAGGTTGAAAAAAGACATCAGTCCATCCAGTTCAACCTATGATGTGTGTGTGTCTGTTTGCTTTTAACCGTACATTGTATACCCCTGTATGTTGTGGTCTTTAAGGTGCCCATCTAATAGTTTTTTGAAACTATCAATGCTCCCTGCTGATACGACTGCTTGTGGAAGAGAATTCCACATCCTTACCACTCTTACAGTGAAGAACCCCTTACGCATTTTAAGGTTAAACCGCCTTTCCTCTAGTTTTAGTGAGTGGCCACGTGTCTTATTGTATCTCCTTTCACTGAATAGTTTGTTCCTTATGCTAGGGTCGCCAGTACAGTATTTGTACATTGATATCATATCCCCTCTCAAGCGTCTCTTCTCCAGAGAGAATAAGTTCAGTGCTTGTAGTCTTTCCTCATAGCTGATGTCCTCCATTCCCCTAATTATTTTTGTTGCCCTTCTCTGGACTCTTTCCAATTCCAGCACATCCTTCCTGAGGACCGGTGCCCAGAACTGGACAGCATACTCCAGATGTGGCCAGGCCAGTCTTGTAGAGCGGGAGAATAATCTCTTTATTTCTGGAGTGAATCCCCTTTTTTATACATCCCAGTATTCTGTTGGCTTTGCTTGCAGCTGCTTGGCATTGCATGCCACTGCCAAGCCTGTTGTCTACCAGTACCCCCAAGTCTTTTTCCATCCTAGACTCCCCAGAGGTTCCCCCCCTAGTGAGTAGCTTGCTTTCTGGTTTCTGGCCCCCAAGTGCATTACTTTACATTTATCAACATTAAACCTCATCTGCCATGTCGTTGCCCACCCCGTTATTTTGTTCAGGTCCGCTTGTAAGGTTTCCACATCCTGCATAGAAGATATTGGCATGCTTAGTTTAGTATCATCCGCAAATACTGAGATTGTACTAGATATCCCCTCCTCTAGATCATTTATGAATGAATTAAACAGGATTGGTCCCAGGACCGAAGCCTGGGGGACCCCACTTTCCACACCCACCCAATCCGAGTATTCCCCATTAATCATTACCCTCTGGACTCTCCCCTGGAGCCAGTTCTCTATCCAGGTACTCACCTTATGGTCCATACCTACCTTCCTTAGTTTGTACAGTAAGCGTTTGTGGGGAACGGTGTCAAAGGCCTTTGCGAAGTCCAGATACACCACATCCACAGGCTTACCTTTATCTAGGTGGCAGCTCACTTCATCATAGAAGGTTAATAGATTGGTTTGGCAAGAACGATTTTTCATAAATCCATGCTGATTACTACTAATTATACTGTTTTCATTACTAAAGTCTTGTATGTGGTCCCTTAACATCCCCTCCAAAATCTTGCAGACTACAGATGTTAGGCTGACAGGTCTATAGTTACCCAGGATACACCTCGGCCCCTTTTTAAATATTGGTACTACGTTGGCCTTTTTCCAATCTTCTGGCACCATACCAGTCTGTAAACTATCCTTAAAGATCAAGAATAATGGTCTGGCAATCACCTGGCTGAGCTCTTTAAGAACCCTCGGGTGCAAGCCATCCGGTCCCGGTGATTTATTTATGTTAAGTTTCTCAAGTTTAGTTCTAAGTCTATCTTCAGCTAGCCATGGCGGCACTTCCTGAGGTGTGTTGTGTAGTTTGGCCTTACAAGCTGGGTTCGTGTAGCCCCCCGATTCTTTTGTGAAGACTGAAGAGAAGAAATTATTTAACACTTCCGCCTTTTCCCTGTCCTCAGTGGCCATATTTCCTTTGTCATCTTTTATGGGGCCAATGTGTTCTGACCTCGCTATCTTACTGTTTATTTACTTAAAGAACTTCTTGGGGTTCTTTTTTCTCTCTTCCGCTATATGTCTCTCGTGTTCTATTTTAGCCAACCTGATTTCATCTTTACATTTCTTATTACACTCTTTGTAATGCTTAAATGCTGCCGAAGTCCCCTCAGCCTTGTATTTTTTGAAAGCCTTTCCTTTAGCACTAATATGCATTTTTATGTTGGAGTTTAGCCACCCAGGGTTTAATTTTGCTCTTTTAACCACTTAAGCCCCGGAGGATTTTCCTGCTAAAAGACCAGGGGGTATTTTGCGATTCGGCACTGCGTGACTTTAACGGACAATTGCGCGGTCGTGCGACGCTGTACCTAAACTAATTTGACGTCCTTTTTTTCCCACAAACAGAGCTTTCTTTTGGTGGTATTTGATCACCTGTGCGATTTTTTTGATCACGCGCTATAAACAAAAAAAGAGCGACAATTTTGCAAAAATAGCAATATTTTTCACATTTTTTTATATGAAATTCCCCCAAAAAAAATGTAAAAATCAAAATTTTTTAACATTTTTGGCCAATTTGTTTTATCCTACCTATGTTTGGTAAAAAAAATCGCAAAAAGCGTATTTTGATTGGTTTGCGCAAAAGTTATCGCGTTTACTAACAAAGGGAAAGATTTTTGTCATTTTTGTTGTTTTTTTTAACGCGTAATGGCGGCGATCTGCGATTTTTTTTGCGGTACTGCGACATTGCGGCGGACAGATCGGACCCTTGACTGACATTTTTGACACTTTTGGGGTTACCAGTGACATTTCTACAGTAATCAGTGCTATACATATGCACTGTTACTGTAAAAATACACTGGCAGTGAAGGGGTTAACTTTATTTGGGAGGGAGGGGCTGTGTGTGTCCCTAGGGGCGTGATTCTTACTGTGATTGGCTGTGGCTCTAGCTGTAAGGACACTGATCAACGGATCTACATACTAGATCCGTGTAATCAGTGTCTTTACAGCGAGGAGAATGACAGGCAGCTTGTTTACACAAGCTGCCTGACATTCTCCCTCTTCTCCCGACGATCGCCGAGTGGCCGGCGGACATCGGGTCCGCTGGTCACACGCGCGGGGGGGTGCGTGACCGCGCGGGAGCGCGCCTCCGCGGGCGCGCGCTCGCTCCCCAGACCCTCCCAGGCTAGTGACGTTAATTAACGTCACTCTGCCTGGCAGGGGCTGACCGCCGCAGTAAATCTACTTGCGGCGGTCGGCAAGCAGTTAAATTTATTTCCCTTTGGAATGCACTGGTCAATCCCCTTGTTAAGTATGCTCTTGAAGCACTCCCATTTTTCCTCCGTGTTCTTAGTTCCCAGGGTTCTATCCCATTTGATATTTTCTAGCAGCGAGCGCAGTTTTGGGAAGTTGGCTCTTTTGAAATTCAGTGTCCTTATATTACCCCTCTGCTTCCTATAACTGTAATTAATACTGAAACTTATTGACCTATGGTCACTGTTTCCTAAGTTGCCCCGTATTTCTATATCCGTGAGCAGGTCTGTATTGTTGGTAATCAGTAGGTCAAGTACCGCATTGTTTCTTGTCGGTGCATTCACCATCTGACCCATGAAATTGTCCTGCAAGATATTTAGGAACTGCCTAGCCTTGGCTGAATGCGCGGTTTCATCTGCCCAGTCTATATCTGGATAATTAAAGTCCCCCATTATAATGACATTTCCCATCCTTGCTGCCAATCCTATCTGTAAAATGAGGTCCGCCTCCCCCTCCTCCCTCAGGTCGGGGGGCCTATAGCATACGCCCAATATTACCTTCCCCACCGTGCCTTCCCTTTGAAGCTCTACCCATAGGGATTCTGCCACATCCTTAGCTCCATTATTAATATTATCCCTCATATTTACCTGTATACTGTTCTTAATATACAGACATACCCCTCCTCCTTTTTTACCTTCTCTATCCCTGCGATAAAGGGAATACCCCTGAATGGTCACCATCCAGTCATGGGAGCTATCAAACCAAGTCTCTGTTATCCCTACAAAATCTAAGTCCTCCTCAAACATCAGCAGCTCCAGCTCTCCCATCTTGTTGGCCAGGCTTCTGGCATTGGTATACAAACCTCTTAGTTTTGAGTGGCTACATATATCCTCATTTGATGTTTTTAGGCTGCTCTCCTGATTTTTCCCCATACCCACCCTGGGTATAGGAGCTCCGAACACCCTACCGCTAATGCCCCCATTTCTGCCCTCTGAAACTTGCTTTCCACTGGCTAATTCTACATCTGTACCCTCCCCCCCATTCCCTAGTTTAAAAGCCCCTCTAACTTTTTGGCCATCCTCGCACCCAGTACGGCTGCACCCTCCCCATTTAGGTGCAATCCGTCCCTACCAAAGAGCCGGTGGCCGACTGAGAAGTCAGCCCAGTTCTCCAGGAACCCGAAACCCTCCTTACTACACCAGCTCCTCAGCCACTCGTTAACTTCCCTAATCTCCCGCTGCCTCTCTGGTGTGGCTCGAGGTACAGGTAGTATTTCGGAAAATACTACCTTGGAGGTCCTATTCCTAAACTTAGCGCCTAAGTCCCTGAAATCGTTTAGGACTCTCCATCTTCCTCTGCCTATGTCATTGGTACCCACGTGTACCATGACAGCTGGGTCTTCCCCAGCCCCACCCAATAATCTGTCCACCCGATCCGCGATGTGTCGAACCCGAGCGCCCGGCAAACAACAGTGTTCGGCACACACGGTCTTTGTCACAGATTACACTGTCTGTCCTTCTAATAATTGAGTTCCCTACCACCAGTACCTGTCTTTCCTTTCCCTTTCTCCCAGCCTCACTGGAGGAGTTCTTCCCCTGGCAGCTAGGGGCGTCACTCTGCTCCAGCAATGCTGATCCCTGACTGGTTTCCCCAACATCACGCAACGGGGCAAATTTATTGGGGTGCTCCAGCCCAGGATCAGCCTCCTTGCCTTTTTGCCCTCTACCCTTCCTAACTGTCACATATCTACTCTGCTCTGCTGCCTGCATCTCCGTCATTCTGCCCACCTCTGTGCAGGCCCCTGCCTGCACCTGGCGGGTACGATCCCAGCTCTCCTTCAGTATGAACATGCGTCTCAGTGTTGCCAGCTGCTTACCTAGATTCAGGACCTGAGCTTCCAGGGAAGCAACGTGCTTACACTTTGTGCATTTGTATTCGCCCTCGATCTCATGATCGAGGAACGTATACATACCACAAGATGTACACCGAATCTCATCTCCACACCCGCCGGGCATTGTACCTACTAATCTAATCTAATGGGGATTCAGTGATTTAAGTCTATCTTCCTAGCTTCCTATCTCTACCTTCTAACCCTCTGGTACTCCGCTACACTCGCTTGACACTCAGTTGCACAACACTCACAATCTCACAGCCCGGTCAGTCTCACGACACTCCCAGTCGCACCACCCGGTCAGTCGCACCACACTCCTGTCGCACACACTCACAGTCTCAAAGCCCGGTTCAGTCGCACCACACTCACAAACGCACAGCCGGTCAGTCGCACAACACTCTCAGTTGCCCTACACTCAGTTGCACAGCCCGGTCAGTCGCACCACACTCACCAGTCGCTAGGACACTCACCAGTCACAAGGACACTTCACCAGTCGCAAGGACACTTCACCAGTCGCAAGGATACTTCACCAGTCGCAAAGACACTCACCAATTGTAAGTTCACTCACCAGTCGCAAGGACACTCACCAGCCGGCATTCTGCGGTGGGCAGAACAGTAGTGGCTTTCCTTCATCAAGGGGATCTTTTGGCTTCTATCAATCTCAAGGACACTTACCTTCATATTCCAATACATGTCGGGCACCAGCGTTTTCATTTTTCTGTGGGCGAGGAGCATTAATTCATGGCGTTACGTTTTGGTCTCGTTTCAGCTCCTCGGGTGTTTACAAAAGTTTTGGCCTCAGTGTTGGCATGGCTTCGGCAGCAGGCGATCACGGTACTAGGTTACCTAGACTATTTGCTTCTGTGTGCAGAGTCTTCTTCGGTTCTGGAAGTCGACTTGGACATTACTGTGCAAACTCTACAGGAGTTCGGATGGACACTGAATTTTCAGAAATCTGCTTTGACTCCGTGCACCAAGCTGAACTACTTGGGTCTGATGCTGGATTTGGCATCGGCCCGGGTGTTTCTTCCATAGGCAAAACTTCTGAAGTTGCAGGATGTGATTCAGCTTCTGTTGTCCAACCGTTGGTCGTCGCTCAGGACTTGCTTGCAAGTGCTGAGTCTGATGGTCTCCACCTTCAAGGCGGTTCAGTTTGCTCAGTTCCATACCAGACCTCTGTAAAGAGAGATTCTTGCCAAATGGAACAAGGATCCACTGTCGTTGGACGATCTGATCCGGTTAAGTCGGGTTCCAGGGGGGCTCGGATATGGTGGCTCTGTTCCCCAGTGCTTCGCCTGGAAAAGTCCTTTCTCCCCCTTTATTGGACAGTGATTTCCACAGATGCCAGTCTGTCCAGGTGGGGAGGTGTCTTGGGAGTATACTCGGCTCAAGGTGTTTGGACTTGATCGGCAGACTGGACTCCTGTCAACAGCCTGGAGATTTGAGCGATCAGACTTTGTGTCAGTGGCGAGATCGTCCGCAGGGATGCCCGGTGAGGATACAATCGGACAATGCTATGGCGGTGGCATATGTCAATCAAGAGGGCACAAGGAAGTAGCCGGCATTCTGTGGTGGGCAGAACTATATGTTCCGGCCCTCTGCTGTGCACATTCCGGGAGTAGAGAATTGGCAAGCGAACTATCTCAGTTGGCAGACGTTGGATCAGGGAGAATGGTCTCTTCACCTGGATGTGTTTCATCAGTTGTGTCTCCGGTGGAGGGTCCCCGATATGGACCTGTTGGCCTCCCATCTCAACAGGAAGGTTCAAAGGTTCGCGTCAAGGTCTCGGGATCCTCTGGCTAACGCCGCAGATGCCCCTGGTGGCTCCTTGGGGGGTCAGTATTGTCTGATTAACGCTTTTCCTCCAATACAACTTCTGTTGAGACTGCTACGCAGAATAGAGGTGGAAGGGATTCCAGTCATTCTGGTGGCACCAGACTGGCCTCGCCAGTCTTGGTACGCAGGTCTGGTATCAGACGTTCCTTGGAAACTTCCTCCCAGGGAAGATCTTCTGTCTAAGGGACCAATCTTCCATCCTGCTTTACAGTCACTGGCTTAACGGCTTGGCTATTGAAAGCCAGGTTCTGAAGGACAGAGTGCTGGACAGAAGGTTTATCATAGAGTTTGAAAGGTGTACATCAATTGGTACTAGACCCCGGGGTTTCTCCCCGTTACTTTTCTGTGCCTCGCCTGTTGGAGATTCTACAACTAGGTGTAGATCAGTGTTTGGCTCTGGGCACCATCAAAGGCCAGATTTTCAGTTTGGCCATATTTTTCCAAAGGCCGTTAGCCGCTTTGTGCAGGGAGCTTGCCATCTGGCTCCTCATGTGCGATCCATGTTACCTCCATGGGATCTCAGTTTAGTACTTTTGGTGCTTCAAAAGCCTCCTTTTGAAGACATTTGTGAACTTCCTTTGCTCACTCTGTTGCAGAAAGTGGCCTTTTTAGTCGCTATTGGCTGCGTTGTCCTCTTGGTCACCTTACCTAGTGGTGCACAGGGACAAAGTGGTGTTACGACCCTGTCAGGTGTTCCTTCCTAAGGTTGTCTCTGGGTTTCATCTTATTGAAGACATTGTGTTACCACCCTTATGTCCTAAGCTGAAACATCCTAAAGATGACACATCCTAAAGAAATTGTTTCACATTCCTTGGATGTAGTCCGGGCAATTCGGGTGTACCTGGCGGTGACTGAGTCGATTCGTAAATCCGATTCTTTGTTTGTTCTTACGGATAGACCTCGTAAGGGGCAAGCCACATCTGCTGCGATCATTTCCAGATGGATCAGGCAGATGGCGGTGCAGGCCTATTCTATTAAGTGTCAGGTTCCTTATTTCCCTGTCAAGGCACATTCTACAAGGGCGCTTAGTGCGTCTTTGGCCTTCCGTCATCAGGCATCAGTGGTTCAGGTGTCTATTGTGGCGGCTACGTGGTCATCTGTACACACATTCAGAAATTTTTATAAGGTAGATGTACTTACATCTTCGGATGCTCCCGCCTCTTGGGGGGGTTTTTTTTCCTGGTGGTGAGCTCCAGTTGTTCCTGGTTGTGCTCCTGTTTAGAATTGAGCGGACACCTGGATGTCCGTGTTCGGCGGGTTCGGCCGAACTTAAAAAAAAAGTCCGGGTCCGTGTCCCGGACTTTTGCGAACTTTTCCCGGACACCGAACCCCATTGAAGTCAATGGGGACCCGAACTTTCAGGCACTAAAATGGCTCTAAAACACCAATGGAAAGGGCTAGAGTGCTGCAAATGGCAGCAAAACGTAGTTAAGAGCATGGCAAGTGCGCAGCAAACAAATGTGGATAGGGAAATAACTTAAAACAACAAAAAAAACAGAAAAATAAAACAATGTTCTTCATCTCTGAAGGACGAGGCCCATATGGAGTAGGAGGGAGGTTGAGGTGGTGGTGGATGTGGCGGTGTCATAGGCGTGCACACAGGGTGTGCCGGGTGTACCTGGGCACACCCTAATCACCTAGGGCACATAGCATTATCGCTCTGTTTGCCAGTGAGGAGATGGGAAAGATCTCCCTCGGACCTGCTCTGCTCTATTTCTCTTTGCCAGCAGGGAGAGTAATGTATCGGGGCCATGTACATGTAGGCAAACACATGCATGTGTATTTAAACTTTGGGGTGCACACCCTAATGCAATAGGCTGCGTACACCTACGGGCGGTGTAGGTGGAAGCGGCGGTGGAGGAGGAGGACGAGGTAGCCAACACTGCTTTTTTTCAGAAATTTTAAATGAGGGTACACCCCAAAAGAGTGAGAAAGAGCAAAAATAGAACAATGGCTGGGTAAGGTCGGTATCCATCGCTATTCTGCACAAGGTACAGAAAAGTCCTGTGGGATCCATGCCTGGTTCATTTTAATGAACGTGAGCTTGTCCACATTGTCTCTGGACAGGCGGCTGCGCTTGTCTGTGATAACGCCCCCAGCCGTGCTAAATACCCGTTCAGATAATACACTGGCTGCAGGGCACGCCAGCACCTCCAAGGCGTAAAGGGCAAGCTCAGGCCATGTGCCCAACTTGGAGACCCAGAAGTTGAAGGGGGCAGACCAGTCATTCAGTACGTCTAGGCGTGTGCACACATACTGCTCCACCATGTTGGTGAAATGCTGCCTCCTGCTAAGACGTTCCATATGAGCTGCTGGTGCTGCTGTTTGTTGTGGCGTGCTGAAAAAGCTTTTTCACATTTCGGCCATGCTAACCCTGCCTTCTGAGGTGCTGGCGGTGCCCTGGTTGCGTTTGCAACCTCTTACTCCTCCTCCTCCTCTGCCTTGTGCTTCCACTGTGGCCCCGCTGTCAGGTGGGAATGCCAGTAGCATCGCGTCTACCAGCGTGCGCTTGTACTCGCGCATCTTGCGATCGCGCTCCAGTGAGTGAATTAAGGATGGTACGTTGTCCTTGTAACGGGGATCCAGCAGCGTGGCCACCCAGTAATCAGCACAAGTTAGAATGTGGGCAACTAGGCGGTCGTTGTGGAGACACTGCAGCATGTAATCGCTCACCTGTGCCAGGCTGCCCAGAGGCAACGAAAGACTGTCCTCTGTGGGAGGTGTATCGTCTGTGTCCTCTGTATCCCCCCAGCCACGCACCAGTGATGGCCATGAGCTGGCCTGGGTGCCACCCTGCTGTAAACATGGTTCCATCTCCTCCAGCTCCTCCTCCTCATCCTCCTCCAGAACTGTGCCCCTGCTGGACAATTGTGTCCCTGGCGTTTGTGTGTGCAGGAACCCACCCTCGGAGCCCCTTGTGAATGACTGCCCTGAAAGCCTTGGAAATGTTACCTCTTCATCCTCCTCCTCCTCCTCCTCCTCCTGTGCCACATCCTCTTCCATCATCGCCGGAATAGTTTTTTCAAGGAGGCATAGAAGTGGGATAGTTAAGCTGACAACGGCGTCATCGGCACTGGCCATGTTGGTGGAGTACTCAAAACAGCGCAACAAGGCACACAGGTCTTGCATGGAGGCCCAGTTATTGGTGGTGAAGTGGTGCTGTTCCGCAGAACGACTCACACGTGCGTGCTGCAGCTTAAACTCCACTATGGCCTGCTGCTGCTTGCACAGTCTTTCCAGCATGAGCAAGGTGGAGTTCCACCTTGTGGGCACGTCACATATGAGGCGGTGAGCGGGAAGGCCGAAGTTACGCTGCAGCGCTGACAGGAGAGCAGCAGCAGGGTGAGAACGCAGAAAGTGCGCACAGACGGCCCGCACTTTCTGCAACAGCTCTGACATATCGGGGTAGTTTTTAAGGAACCTCTGCACCACAAAATTCAGCACATGCGCCAGGCAAGGGATGTGCGTCAAACCGGCAAGGCCCAGAGCTGCTATGAGATTTCGCCCGTTATCGCACACCACCAGGCCGTGCTTGAGGCTCGCTGGCAGCAACCACTCATTTGTCTGCTGTTCCATGCTCCTTCATAACTCCTGCGCGGTGTGTGGTTTTTCCCCCAAACAGGCACGTTTTAAAACTGCCTGCTGTCGTTTACCCCTGGCCGTGCTGAAGTTGGTGGTGAAGGTGTTACGCTGTCCGGATGAGGAGGCGGTAGAGGATGAGGAAGCGGAGTAGGAGGAGTTAGGAACAGGAGGCAAACTGAAGCACCCTGCAATCCTCGGTGGTGGAAGGACATGCGCCAAATTGCTATCCGCCTCAGGCCCATCCGCCACTGCATTTACCCAGTGTGCCGTTAGGGAGATATAACGCCCCTGACCGTGCTTACTGGTCCACGTATCGGTAGTTAGGTGGACCTTGCCACAGATGGCGTTGCGCAGTGCACACCTGATTTTTTACCCCACTTGGTTGTGCAGGGAAGGGATGGCTTGCCTGGAAAAGTAGTGGTGGCTGGGCACGATGTACTGTGGGACAGCCACCGACATAAGGTTTTTAAAACTGTGTGTCTCCACCAGACGGAATGACAGCATTTCAAAGGCCAAGAATTTTGAAATGCTGGCATTCAGGGCCAGGGATCGCGGGTGGGTAGGGGGGTACTTCCTCTTCCTCTCAAGTGTTTGGGAGATGGAAAGATGAACGCTTCCACAGGACATTGTGGAGATGGTTGGTGACCCAGGTGGTGGTGTTGCTGACAGATTATCTGTTTGCGGGGTGGCAGGTGCCGGTATCACTACAGATGTGGCTGGAGCGGCCGAGACTGCAGCAGAAGAGGAAGCAGGAAGAGCCAGAGACGTTTCTTGGTTTTGAAGGTGTCTACTCCACTGCAGCTCGTGCTTTGGACTTAGATGCCTGATCATGCATGTTGTGCTCAGGTTGAGAAGGTTTATGCCTCGCTTCAGGCTCTGATTGCACAGGGTCCTGTCATCAGCACATTTTCTAAAGAACTTCCACGCTAGAGAACTCCTTTGAGCTGGCTTTGGTGCGCTCGTTCCCTTGCTGTGTTGGGCAGTAGCAGGCGTAGTGTCTAGGGCACGGCCGCTCCGCTTCTGCACCCTGCTCCCTCTTCTGCTGTGCTGGTGGCTCTGTGCGACCACCGCCTCTTCCTCCAAACTACTCAGGTCACCTGCATGACCTTCATTCCATGTGGGGTCGAGGACCTCATCGTCCTCCACATCATCTTCCACCCAGTCTTCACCCCTGCCCTCCTTGTCAGTCTCCACAATTCTGAACGCCGCAGCAGTTGGCACCTGCGTTTCGTCATCATCGGAGACGTGCTGCGATGGTCCTTGCATGTACTCATCTTGATAAATAAGTGGTTGGGCATCGCTGCACTCAATCTCTTCCACTTCTGGGGCAGGGCTAGGTGGATGGCCCTGGGAAACCCTGCTGACAGAGTCCTCAAAAAGAAGAAGAGACTGCTGTATGGCTTGGGGCTCAGACTGCTTGCCTGATTTGCAAGGGGGTGAGGTGAAAGACGGTTGGACATTGGCTGCAGGTGCCAACTCTGACCTTTCTGCAGTAGACTAGGTGGGAGACAATGTGTAGGAACTGGAGGCACTGTCAGCAGCAAACCAATCTACTATCGCCTCTACTTCTTCTGGCCTCATCACTTCTAGAGGTGTATGATGCCCTACCAAATACTGATGCAGGTTCTGTCGCCTACTAACACTTGAGGAAGGTGTTTCACTTGTGCATGTAGCTGGCACAGATCGACCACGTCCTCTCCTTGCAACAGGAGCTCTACAAGCAGCACCACGACCCAGGCCACGGCCCCTATTTGACGATCTCCTCATATTTCTGTAATTTAAGATCTTGCCCTAGAAAGGTGTTTATTTAATAGCGGAACAAAACAACAACAGTATCGCACGGGTGTATCTCACAGTCAAATATGCAAACTATGCCGCAATTTAATGTTTTTTAGCCCAAAAGGGTGTATATTGAATAGCGGAATAGGAAAAAGGATAAAAAATGGTGTATCTCACACGTACAAACACAGACTAGGCCCCAATTAAAATTTTTTGTACCCTAAAGGGAGGATGAGGAAGAGGAGTAGGAGGAGTTGGAAACAGGAGGCAAACTGAAGCGCCCTGCAATCCTTGGCAATGGAAGGAGAGGCGCCAAACAAATTTAAAAGGTGTATCTCACACATACCGATACAGACTATGTCGTAATTAAATTTTTTACACTCCAAAAGGGTGTATATTGAATAGCGGAATAGGAAAAATTTTATAATACGGTGTATCTCACACGTACAAACACAGACTAGGCCCCGATTACAATTTTTTGTACCCTAAAGGCAGGATGAAGAGTAGGAGGAGTTCGGAACAGGAGCAATCCTCGGCGGTAGAAGGAGATGCGCCAAACAAATTTAAAAAGGTGTATCTCACATGTACCGATACAGACTATCCCGCAATTTAATTTTTTACATTCAAACAGGGCGTATATTGAATAGCGGAATAGGACAAAGTTTACAAAACGGTGTATCTCACACGTACAAACACAAACTAGGCCCCGATTACAATTTTTTGTACCCTAAAGGCAGGATGAGGAGTAGGAGGAGTTGGGAACAGGCAGGAGGCAGATTGAAGCACCCTCAAATCCTCGGCAGTATGAGATGCGCCCCAAAAATTGGAAAGGTGTATCTCACACGTACCAACATAGACTATCCCGCAATTTAATTGTTTATACCCAAAGGTTTTTATTGAATAGCGGAATAGAAAATATGATATCAAAAGGTGTATGTATCTCACACGTACCGACACAGACTATCCCGCAATTTAATTGTTTTTACCCAAAGGTGTAGATTAAATAGCGGAATAGAAAATATTATCAAAAAAAGGTGTATGTATCTCACACGTACAGAACCTGACTAGGCCCCAATTACTATTTTTTGTACCCCCAAAGGCAGGATGAGGAGGAGGAGTTCGGAACAGGCAGCACCCTCAAATCTTCAGAAGTATGAGATGCGCCCCAAAAATTGGAAAGGTGTATCTCACACGTACCGACACAGACTATCCCGCAATTTAATTGTTTTTACCCAAAGGTGTAGATTGAATAGCGGAATAGAAAATATGATATCAAAAGGTGTATGTATCTCACACGTACCGACACAGACTATCCCGCAATTTAATTGTTTATACCCAAAGGTTTTGATTAAATAGCGGAATAGAAAATATTATCAAAAAAAGTGTATGTATCTCACCTGTACAGAACCACACTAGGCCCCAATTACTATTTTTTCTACCCCCAAAGGCAGGATGAGGAGTAGGAGGAGTTCGGAACAGGCAGCACCCTCAAATCTTCAGAAGTACGAGCTGCGCCCCAAAAATTGGAAAGGTGTATCTCACACGTACCAACACAGACTAACCCGCAATTTAATTGTTTATACCCAAAGGTTTTTATTGAATAGCGGAATAGAGAATATTATCAAAAAAGAGTATGTATCTCACACGTACAGAACCACACTAGGCCCCAATTACTATTTTTTGTACCCCTAAAGGCAGGATGAGGAGTAGGAGTAGTACGGAACAGGCAGCACCGTCAAATCTTCAGAAGTATGAGATGCACCCCAAAAATTGGAAAGGTGTATCTCACACGTACCAACACAGACTATCCCGCAATTTAATTGTTTATACCCAAAGGTTTTTATTGAATAGCGGAATAGAAAATATTATCAAAAAAAGTGTATGTATCTCACACGTACAGAACCACACTAGGCCCCAATTACTATTTTTTGTACCCCTAAAGGCAGGATGAGGAGTACGGAAAAGGCAGCACCCTCAAATCTTCAGAAGTATGAGATGCACCCCAAAAATTGGAAAGGTGTATCTCACACGTACCAACACAGACTATCCCCCCGCAATTTAATTGTTTTTACCCAAAGGTGTAGATTAACCACCTCCCACCCGGGCCATTGTACATATACGGCCGGGTGGGAGTCTCGTCCTTCTGAATGGACGTTCCGGAACGTCCTTCAGAAGGAGCGGGCACGCGCAGCGGCGCGATCTCGATGTGCCTGTGTCCCTCGGACACAGCGCAACAAGATGCGTCAGGAGGGCCCTGTGATTGGCCCTCCTGATCACATGACGGCTGTGTCCAATCACAGCCGTCATGCAATGTAAATACAGCCGTTGTAACGGCTTCGATCTCTTCTCCTCCCTGACAGATCCTGTCAGGGAGGAGAAGAAGAGGATCGATACTGGAGCTGGGGTGATCAGTGAGTATTTCTAAGTACTCACTGATCACAGGGGGGGTCTGTGCTGGTAATCAGATGATTGATTACCAGTGCAGCCCTGGGGGAAGGGGATGCCACTAGAGTCACCAGGGATGCCCACCCATGACCACCAGGGATGCCCACCATGGCCACCAGGGATGGCAAACAGCCTGCCAGTAGTGCCCTCCTATCAGTGCTGCCCACCAATGCCATATATCAGTGCTGCCCACCAGTGCCCGTTATTGCCATCCACCAGTGCTGCCCACCAGTGCCCATTATTGCCCACCAGTGCTGCCTATCAGTGCCCATCAGTGCCCCCCATCAGTGCCCATCAGTGCCGTCCATCAGTGCCGATCAATGCCACCTATCAGTGCCCATCAGTGCTGCCTATCAGTGCCCACCAATGCTACATATCAGTGCTATCTATCAGTGCCACATATCAGTGTCCATCAGTGCTGCATATCAGTGCTACCTATCAGTGCCCATCAGTGCTGCATATCAGTGCCACCCCATCAGTGTCTCCTCATCAGTGCCTGTCAGTGCGGCATCATCAGTGCTCATCAGTGCAGGAAAAAACGTATCTATTCACAAAATTTTATAACCTAAACAAAGAAACTTTTTTTTTTTTCAAACTTTTCTGTCTTTTTTTATTTGTGCACCAAAAAAGAAAAAACCTGGCAGTGATCAAATACCACCAAAAGAAAGCTCTATTTGTGGGGAAAAAATGACACAAATTTGGTTTAGGTACAATGTTGCATGACCGCGCAATTGTCATTCAAAATGCAACAGCGCTAAAAGATGAAAATTGGTCTGGGAAGGAAGGGGGTTTAAGTGCCCAGTATTGAGGTAGTTAAATAGCGGAATAGAAAATATTATCAAAAAAAGGTGTATGTATCTCACACGTACAGAACCTGACTAGGCCCCAATTACTATTTTTTGTACCCCTAAAGGCAGGATGAGGAGTAGGAGTACGGAACAGGCAGCACCCTCAAATCTTCAGAAGTATGAGATGGACCCCAAAAATTGGAAAGGTGTATCTCACACGTACCAACACAGACTATCCCGCAATTTAATTGTTTTTACCCAAAGGTGTAGATTAAATAGCGGAATAGAAAATATTATCATAAAAAGGTGTATGTATCTCACACGTACAGAACCTGACTAGGCCCCAATTACTATTTTTTGTACCCCTAAAGGCAGGATGAGGAGTACGGAACAGGCAGCACCCTCAAATCTTCAGAAGTATGAGATGAACCCCAAAAATTGGAAAGGTGTATCTCACACGTACCAACACAGACTATCCCGCAATTTAATTGTTTATACCCAAAGGTTTTTATTGAATAGCGGAATAAAAAATATTATCAAAAAAAGTGTATGTATCTCACACGTACAGAACCACACTAGGCCCCAATTACTATTTTTTGTACCTCTAAAGGCCGGATGAGGAGTAGGAGGAGTACGGAACAGGCAGCACCCTCAAATCTTCAGAAGTATGAGATGAACCCCAAAAATTGGAAAGGTGTATCTCACACGTACCAACACAGACTATCCCGCAATTTAATTGTTTATACCCAAAGGTTTTTTATTGAATAGCGGAATAGAAAATATTATCAAAAAAGGTGTATGTATCTCACACGTACAGAACCACACTAGGCCCCAATTACTATCTTTTGTACCCCTAAAGGCCGGATGAGGAGTAGGAGGAGTACGGAACAGGCAGCACCCTCAAATCTTCAGAAGTATGAGATGCACCCCAAAAATTGGAAAGGTGTATCTCACAAGTACCAACACAGACTATCCCGCAATTTAATTGTTTTTACCCAAAGGTGTAGATTAAATAGCGGAAAAGAAAATATTATCAAAAAAAGGTGTATGTATCTCACACGTACAGAACCTGACTAGGCCCCAATTACTATTTTTTGTACCCCTAAAGGCAGGATGAGGAGTAGGAGGAGTACGGAACAGGCAGCACCCTCAAATCTTCAGAAGTATGAGATGAACCCCAAAAATTGGAAAGGTGTATCTCACACGTACCAACACAGACTATCCCGCAATTTAATTGTTTATACCCAAAGGTTTTTATTGAATAGCGGAATAGAAAATATTATCAAAAAAAGTGTATGTATCTCACACGTACAGAACCACACTAGGCCCCAATTACTATTTTTTGTACCCCTAAAGGCAGGATGAGGAGTAGGAGGAGTACGGAACAGGCAGCACCCTCAAATCTTCAGAAGTATGAGATGCACCCCAAAAATTGGAAAGGTGTATCTCACACGTACCAACACAGACTATCCCGCAATTTAATTGTTTATACCCAAAGGTTTTTATTGAATAGCGGAATAGAAAATATGATATAAAATTGGTGTGATTTATCAATAGCACATGTGAACAGCAGTGTCTTATATCATTCAGCTCTACTGCAGGCTATGGAGGGGAAAAAAAAAATTCCCCTTTTAAGTGTCATTTTTAACTAGATTAGTACAGACTATGCCACAATTTAATTTTTTTAACTCAAGGCTGTATATTGAATAGTGGAATAGAAAAAAGTGTATGATTTTTGAAACCACTCAATAATAGCACATGTGAACACACACAGCAGTGTATTATCACAGTCAGCACAGCAGCACTGAAGGAAAAATGCTGCACACAGTGACTGATAGAAAAAGACTTTTCTCCCTCCTCCTCCTCAGTGGGCAAAAAACTGATTTTTTTATAAAATCTTACCTGTAAAATTCCTTTCTCTGAGTCCTCCGACAGTCGCCGCCTCCTCTAAGTCATCACTATAGGGTATTGTCCACCTATCCGTAGGAATAGCTAGGCATATAGACTTAGTCAAAAGACAAAAGGCATTAGCATATACACACCCACGTGGGCTGTCCCATCTGGTCAATACCCCCCCCCCCCCCCGCATCACCACTCCCAACTCAGTTTGGTAGCATAGCAGCAGGTAATAAGAACCCCAAAAGAGGGGCGGGGGGCGGCGACTGTCGGAGGACTCAGAGAAAGGAATTTTACAGGTAAGATTTTACAAAAAATTCTGTTTTCTCTTACGTTCTCCGACAGTCGCCGCCTCCTCTAAGTCATCACTATAGGGATGTCCCAAAGCATTATAGACATGAGGGGTGGGAGACGCAACCATAGAAAAGGCAACGCAGTACCCACATCAGAGAAAGGAATCTTACATGCACCTTAAGAACCAACTGGGCAACAGAAAAAAACAATGCTCAACAGGAGCAACAGCCCAGGAAAGCAAATGCCAACAGCCAGGGACCCAGAGAAAAAATTCAAGGGTCCATCATGGCACAGCCGCACTGAGAACTTTGCGGCCAAAAGAAGCATCAGCTGATGCCAGAACGTCTACTTTGTAGAACTTGGAAAAAGTGTGCACCGACGACCAAGTCGCCGCCTTGCACACCTGGGCCACCGAGGCCCGATGCCAACAGGCCCAGGAAGTACTCAAAGACCTGGTAGAGTGTGCCTTAACAGGGAAGGTTTGGAACCTGTTCCTTCAAGGCATAGGCCTGCTCAATGGTCTGTCTAATCCACTTGGCAATAGTCACTGCCGATGCAGCCATGCCCTTCTGAGGTCCCTCAGGAAGGACAAAGAGAGAGTCCGCCTTCCGAAAGGATTCCGTAGACTTCAGGTAAACCCTGATCGCCCTGACAACATCCAAGGAATGCAAAGCAATCTCCCTTGGATGCTTAGGCTTTGTACAAAGCGAAGGCAGGACAATTTCCTCATTAAGGTGGAACTCAGTGATCACCTTGGGAAGAAAGGACGGGGGTGTTCTCAACACCACCTTATCCTTGTGAATTATCAAGTAAGGGGAGCGGCAAGACAACGCCGCCAGCTCCGACACTCTGCGAGCCAAAGTGATCGCCACAAGAAAAGCAACCTTTTTCGACAGCAGAGGCAACAATATCTCCCTGATATTTTCAAAAGGAGCACGCTGCAATGCGGACAGGACCAAGTTCAAGTCCCATGGAGGTAAAGGCTCCTTCCTAGGAGGAGCCAAATGTCGCACACCTTGAATGAATGTGCGCACCAAGGAATGAGATGCCACAGGGCGTTGGAAAAGGACCGCCAGTGCAGACACCTGGCCCTTTATAGTGGCCAGCGCCAGGCGCTGATCCACTCCAGACTGGAGGAAAGCAAAGATTCTCGACACCGAGTAAGAACGAGGGGAAAACCCCCTGGACTCACACCAGGTGAAGTAGGCTTTCCAGGTACGGTAATAGATCTTACCAGAGGAAGATTTCCTAGCCTTGATCAGGGTAGGGATAACCTCAGAAGATAGACCCTTGTCCTTCAAGACCTGGGTCTCAACAGCCAGGCCGTTAAAGCCAGCGACTGTAAAGCAGGATGAAAGATCGGACCCTGAGACAGGAGATCTTCCCGCAGAGGCAGACGCCACGGAGGCGCCACTGCCAGGTGAACAACGTCGGCGTACCAAGACCGGCGAGGCCAGTCCGGCGCCACTAGAATCACCATGTGGGTTTCCGAGACCAATCTGGGAAGGAACCGGGATAGTAACTGAATCGGAGGAAAGGCGTACATCAGACGATACTGATGTCAAGGGGCCACCAACGCATCCGAGGCGTCCGTCAACGGGTCGCGCGTTCTTGCCACAAACCTTTCCACCTTTCGGTTTAGCCAGGATGCGAACAGATCCACGTCTGGGGATCCCCACTTCGCACATAGCATCTGAAAGACCTCCGGGTGTAGGGACCATACAGGGTCTGGCGGCTCAGATAGTCTGCCTGCCAATGCTCCACACCCGGAATGTGAACCCGCCCGAAATCGCCGGGACATGAGTCTCAGCCCAAGATGTCGGTCACCTCCTGGGCTGCTCGAGCACTCCTGGTGCCCCCTGGTGGTTGATGTAAGCCACCGCGGTAGCATTGTCCATCTGTACGCGAACAGGCAGGCCCTGGAGACAGTCCGACCACTGGAAGAGACAGAGTTTTATCGCTCGTAGTTCCAGCACATTTATCGGGAGGGAGGATTCCTCCTCCGACCAAGTGCCCTGGGCAGACAGGGTGCCCAGGACTCCACCCCAGCCCGACAGGCTGGCATCCGTGGTAACCACTGTCCACACCAACGGGTGGAAGGACTTGCCTTCCGCCACCGACGGGGACTGGATCCACCACAGAAGAGCCAATCTGGTCCGGGGACTCAAGGAGACCTCCAGATCCAAGGACTGAGGAAGTCTGTCCCACCTGGCCAGGATCTCCATCTGGAGAGCCCGTGTGTGGAACTGGGCAAAGGGAATTGCCTCTAAGGCTGACACCATCAAACCCAGGCCCCGCATGCAGGCCCTGAGTGACGAGGACGGATTGTCCCTGAGGGACCGGATTTTGTCCCCCAAAGTCCGGAGCTTGTCCTCTGGCAAGAATACCTTTGCCTGAGCAGAGTCCAGAACCATTCCCAGATAGGGAAGGCGAAGCGACGGAGACAACGCTGATTTTTGAACGTTGATGGTCCACCCAAACTCCTGGAGCGTCTGTACCGTGATGGACAGATCGCGCACAAGGTCCTGACTGGCACGCAATCTCAGAAGCAGATCGTCCAGGTACCCCAGGACCGCAATGCCCTGGGCCCGCAGCAGGCCCAGAACCGGTGCCAACACCTTGGTAAATACCCTGGGTGCCGAAGCGAGACCGAACAGTAACGCCACAAACTGGTAGTGGTCCTCTGCGATAGCGAACCTAAGGTACCGCTGATGACCCTCGAAAATGGGGATGTGCAGGTACGCATCCTTAAGATCTATCGAAGCCAGGAATTCTCCTGGACTCAAGGAGGCCACAACCGAACGGAGAGACTCCATTCGAAACTTCCGTACATGCACGAAGCGGTTCAGCGCTTTCAGGTCCAGAATAGGACGCACTTTGCCCTCCTTCCTGGGCACAGTGAACAGATTCGAATAAAACCCCCGAAACCTGTCCCGATGAGGCACCGGGACAATCACCCCCTGAGCAAGCATGTCCTGCACCGCTTGATGCAAGTCCTGCAGACGCCCCGGAAGCAGATGAAGATTGGAGGGAAAGAATCTGTCCACCGGCCTGGAAAGGAATTCGATCTTGTAACCTGATCGAACGATTTCCTGGACCCACCTGTCCGAGATCCGGAGCAGCCAAGGGTGGAGGAAACCGCGCAAACGTCCCCCCACCCCAGAAATGGGTGAGGGCGCCCCTTCAGGCAGAGGCGGAGTGTCCCGCCGAACCGGCATTGCCGGTCTTCTGCTTACCCGCCCAGGGTTTCTTCTGGTTGCCCTGGGCCTTGAAGGGCTTGCCCTTGGATTGGTTCTGAAAGGCACGAAAGGACCCCTGATTTGATCTAGGCGCAGAACCCCGCTTGCCACGGAAATACTTGTTCTTCGGGTCCTGGGGTAGCATAGTGCTCTTACCCCCCGTGACGCCTTTCACCAGGGTATCCAACGCCTCGCCAAAAAGGCGAGAGCCAGCATAGGGAAAATCAGCAACTGTTTTCCGCGAGGACTGGTCGGCCGACCAGCTCTTCAGCCATATCAGTCGCCGGTTAAGTACCGCGACACTCGAGAGACGAGCCACCAAGGGGGCCTCATTTAGGGCTGCATCACACAGATACAGGACTCCTTGATGGATCTGGTCCACCATTTCCAGTCGTGCTGGCGGCACATCATCGGACACTAGGTTGCTTCTAAGCACCTTATTCCAATCAGCCACTGCCTGAGCCACCATAACGGACGCGAAAACGGGTTTGAGCAACGAACCCGCCACCGTATAGGAATGGCGGGCTAGAGACTCCAACCGCCGGTCCGTGGGATCCCGGAAAACCGGGGTATCCTCAGTAGGAACCAAGGTAGCCTTGTTCAGCACGGCCACAGTGTGATCTACCTGTGGAGGCACACACCATCGTGATTCCGTAGCCGGCGCAAAAGGATAAAGCAATTTGAACCGACTAGGTACCAGGAATGGACATTTTAACGTGCGCCACATTTCATCAACAGTGTAATGGAATTCCGCTGGGCAGGGAAAAACCTGCGCAGACTTGCGGGTCCTGTGCGTCCCAAATGAGGACACAACGCCCGGAGGACAGGGCTCATCCTCTAAACGTAAGGTTTCCTTAACAGAAACAATCAACTCATCCATGGTCGCCCGTTCTTCGGGTGACCCAGGGGAGGATGTATCAACACCCTCCACCTCAGCCTCCCCCTCAGACCCCGGGGGGTCTAAGGATGAGCGGGACCCTGAAAAGGGCACGCTCGCAGCAGCAGCAGCATCCATATCCCCATCTGAATCAGAAGAGAGAGACAACCTTGGCCGTTTTCTCGCAGCCCGTTCAGACATCAGCATTTCCATATTTGCCACTAAAGTCGCAACCACAGCAGCCAGATCAGGTCGCAGCGGGGCCACAGGAGAACTGGGGCCCCCCACTAAAGCTGGAGGAAACTTGCTTTCCTGACAATCCATGGCTCAAGATAATAAAAAAATACAGTGCAAAAAAGTAGTGTACTGTCCCCTTAAATAGCGCTGCGGAGTGCGCAGCCCACCGGTACTGTCACAGCTATGAAGACCCCCAAAAGGAGAAAGAAAACTGAGCCAGAAGCAGTATACAGAAGAAGACAGAGAGATAAACTGCAGAGCCCGCAGATCGTTGCTACCTGTGTCTTTGCTGTCTGAGAGGAAAAGGAAATGCTGCTGGAGGGGGCTGGCCATAAGCCAGACCCCAGGGAAAATGGCTGCCCCATAGGGATGCATAGGAGGCTACGCCAAGATGGCCGCCGACATACAGATCTGCACACAGCGAAGCCCGTAGGGATGGCACAGGGAGTCACACAGGCACAGACATGGGGACCCACAGCAACACAGACTGCCACCCCAGACAGAGGCCCCACACAGAAAGTACTTACCTGTACCCGATGGCGTGGGGGAGCCTCTATGCACGGATAAACCTCTGTCCTCATCTGACAGGGAGTGCCGTGAGCCAGGGACATGACACTGCAGTACCGCAGACAAGTCCTGTGAGGTAGCCACCTCACGGCTGCATCTCTGCAGCGAACAGGGATGGGTCGTTCTTAATGCCAGGGCGAAACATAGCTGAATGCTCGATGGCGGGCTGGGGGTCCATCTGACCCTCTGTGCCCTGGAGAACCAGGGCGGCCAGTCCGAATCCCAGCACCGCATGATCCATCTTCATCCGAAGAATAAACTAACACTAAAGCTGACAAAATAAACAGCTAGTAAAGTGAGAAAATAAAACTGACATTTAAAAAGAAAATCAAATAAAAGATTTAGGAAGGCTGAGACTGAAGCCCCAGCACAAGGTAGCCTGACTATTCCTGATGCTAGGCAAACTAAAACTGAGTTGGGAGTGGTGATGCAGGGGGGTATTGACCAGATGGGACAGCCCCTGTGGGTGTGTATATGCTAATGCCTTTTGTCTAAGTCTATATGCCTAGCTATTCCTACGGATAGGTGGACAATACCCTATAGTGATGACTTAGAGGAGGCGGCGACTGTCGGAGGATGTAAGAGAAAAGATTGTTTTCACTGCACCCCACACACAGCAAAATCGATGTGGACCAGCTCTGCTGCAGGCTATGGAGGGGAAAAAAAATTCCCCTTTTTAAATTTTTAACTAGATTAGTACAGACTATGCCACAATTTAATTTTTTTAAGCCAAGGGTGTATATTGAATAGTGCAGGGGTGGGGAACCTACGTCCCGGGGGCCGTATGCGGCCCTCAAAGTCATTTGGTCCGGCCCCCCATGCAGCTGAGTCTGTGTCTCTCAGCTGATCTGTCAGAACGGAGCCAATGCTTCCTGTATAGTTCCGGCTCCGTTCTGACAGTCTGAGTGAGTCACAGACGGAGTGATATCAAATGCACTCCGCCTGTGACCAATACAGGAAACATCGCCTCCTCCTCCAGCGCGGCGCCGCTGCTAGCCAGCATTTCCCGCCAGCAGCACACACAGCAGTACCAGCCAGAGCCAGCAGTACCAGCCAGAGCCAGCTGTACTCGCAGCAGTATAAGCCAGAGCCAGCAGTACCCACAGCAGTATAAGCCAGAGCCAGCAGTACCCACAGCAGTATAAGCCAGAGCCAGCAGTACCCACAGCAGTATAAGCCAGAGCCAGCAGTACCCACAGCAGTATAAGCCAGAGCCAGCAGTACTCACAGCAGTATAAGCCAGAGCCAGCAGTACTCACAGCAGTATAAGCCAGAGCCAGCAGTACTCACAGCAGTATAAGCCAGAGCCAGCAGTACTCACAGCAGTATAAGCCAGAGCCAGCAGTACCCACAGCAGAATAAGCCAGAGCCAGCAGTACCCACAGCAGTACCAGCCAGCAGTACCCACAGCACAGTACCAGCCAGCAGTACCAGCCTGAATCAGCAATACCCACAGCAGTACCAGCCTGAGCCAGCAGTACCAGCCAGCAGTACCCACAGCACAGTACAAACCAGCAGTACCAGCCTGAGCCAGCAGTACCCACAGCAGTACCAGCCAGCTATACCCACCAGCATTACCCGCCATCAGTTCTTTTCAAAACTTACCACCACAAAGTCGACTGCGCTCCTGACTGACCAACGCAAACCTGGAAAACCAGTTGCGAGTAGCAACATCATCAATACCAGCTAACATCACACACCTCACCAAAGAGAAGCAGTTGCAGCCATCACATTAGGGGTGAGTTAATTAAATGTTTGACCAAATATAACAGGCACATTTTTAAGTTGATAATTTTGTACGGCCCCCGAATGATTTTATAAATAGCCAAATGGCCCTTGGCAGAAAAAAGGTTCCCCACCCCTGGAATAGTGGAATAGAAAAAAGTGTATGATTTTTGAAACCACTCAATAATAGCACATGTGAACACACACAGCAGTGTATTATCACAGTCAGCACAGCAGCACTGAAGGAAAAATGCTGCACACAGTGACTGATAGAAAAATACTTTTCTCCCTCTTCCTCAGTGGGCAAAATAGATTGTGTTCACTGCACCCCACACACAGCAAAATCGATGTGGACCACTGACACCTGCCTATCTCCAGCCTCTCCCTAACAGGATTGATAAGATCGGTCACTGCAAACCCCCCCCCCCACACAGAAATATCGGTTGTAGAACACTGACCCTAAAAATCAGCAGCCTCGCCCTAAAATGCCCTACAACTCGCCCTGCCTAACACACTCCGACCTGTCCCTCAATTCTATCCGAACACAAATGGTTTTTGCCTGTCTGTCCCTAAATCAGCAGCCAGCACGTATGATGTGTGCTCTGTCCCTGAACTAACACAGCAGAATGACGCAGCGGCGCTGGCTCGAACTTATAAAGACTTGGTCACATGCTTCAGATGGCCAAACACAGCTACTAATACATTTGTAGGCATGGCTGGGATGGCTTAGGGCACACCAGTTAAACGCTTGTTGATTGGCTGTTGAAAGCCCGCCATGAAAAGCGCGCCAATGCATACAAAACCCGGAAATAAAATGACCGAACAAAAATCCAATTATTCGGTACGAACACGAATAATACAGTCTGTGTTCGCTCAACCCTACTCCTGTTTTACCTGGTTGGCTATGTTTAGCCTTTGTTGGGAATTTTATGTATTGCTGTGTTTTTCCCACCCCTTATGTTGACATTGCTTTGGGACATCCCGAGAATCTAAGAAGATATGGAGCTGGGTCTGTTAGTGAACAAAAAGGAAAACAACTGGATTTTTGTCTTACCGTAAAATCTTTTTCTCTGAGGTTCACTGGCGGACACAGCACCCACCCCCTCTGTTGGGTTGAGTTATGTATTCTTCTGACACTGCTTGTTACAAAATTAAGTTCTATAGCAGGAAGTGATGGTATACCGCCTGGGACTGCCTCATGGGCGTAGCCAAAATTGTTTCTTCCTAGTCCTACTCCTGAAGAGAGAGCAACATTAGCCCAAGGGTCTAAGAAGACATGGAGCTGTGTCCATCAGGGAACCGCAGAGAAGATTGAGAAAAAAAAACAAAAGGATTTTACGGTATGACAAAAAACTGAATTTTTGTAAAATCTTACCGAAAAATTTCTTTCTCTGAGTCCTCCGACAGTCGCCGCCCCTCATATAGTCTTCACCAATGGGTATTGACTTCCTCTCCACAGGAGTAGCTAGGCATAAGACTTGTTAAAAACAAAAGCATTTAACATAGACACACCCATGGGGGCTGTCCCACTGGTCAATACCCCCCCTGCAGTAGCCATCCCAACTCAGTTTGTCTTCTGCCTAGCGTTAGGAGTAGATAGGCGTCCCTGTGCTGGGGCTACAGTCTCAGCCTTCTAATCTTTTCTTATGATTTTTATTTGCAAGAATGTCATTTTTCTTTGCTTTACTAGCTGTTTATTTTGTCAGCTTTAGTTTAGTCGGATCTTCAGACAAAGATGGATTTTGCGGAGATGGGAATCGGACTGGCCGCCCTGGCTCTCCAGGGCAGAGGGTCAGATGGATCTCCAGCCCGCCATCGAGTGTTCAGCTATGTGTTCGCCCTGGCACTATGAACAACCCATCCCTGTTCGCAGCAGGGATGCAGCCTGGACACATATGCGGTTCAGTGCTGCAGTGTCCTGCGTTTGGCTGACGGCATTCCCTGTCATCTGAGGACAGAGGCTTTCCGTTTCATAGAGGCACCTCACGCCATCCGGTACAGGTAAGTACTTTCTGTGTGGGGCCTCTGTCTGGGGCAGCAGTCCTGTGTTGCTGTGTGTTCCCCCATGTCTGTGTGTTTGTGGGGCTCCCTGCTGCGATCCCTGCAGGGGTCTTTTTTATTGCACTGCTGGCAATGTGTGGGTTTGAGGGCCCCTCTCCTGTGTCGCTTCGGTGTTTTGGAGGTGCAGACTGTGTGTGCAGCGGCCGCAGCGGGTAAAAACCGCGCGGTCCGCCATTTTAGGTGTGGGCAGAATGTCTGGCTTCACTGTGGGCTTGTTAACAGCTTGCTATGTAGTGGTCTTGGTGCAATCTTGCGTGTGGCAGAACGATCGTTCCGAGCACATGTCGGTGGCCATCTTGCCGAAGCCTCCCATTGTTTTCTATGGGCAGCCATTTTCCCTTAGCCTTGCAGCATATAGTTCAGCCTCTGGTGACCTCACTTCCTTTTCCTCTGGAGCAGCGATCGGTGTGGTAACACTCTGTGGGGCTCTGCAGACTGTCTCTTCCATATTTCTCGGTTTTATCCCTTCTGGCTCAGTTTTGTCCCTTTTGGGGGGTCTGTGTACACAGTGTGTCTAGCGGGGGGCTGCGCAGTCCGCAGCGCTCTTAAAGAGCCAGTACCTTTTTTTCTGCAATGGAATCTCAGGACAGAAAATTCCCCCCAGCCTTGGTGGGGGACCCCAGTTCTGCTGAACAGCCTGTTATACCTAATTTGGCCGCTGTGGTGGCCACTTTAGTGTCCAAAATGGAGGTGCTGATGGCTGAACGAGCTGCTAGAAAAAGGCCTAGAATATCTTTCTCCTCTGATTCAGATGGTGATGTGGCTGCTGTGGCTGGCGTGCCCCTTTCAGGGTCTCGCTCGTCCCTGGACCCGCTGGGGTCTGAGGGGGAGGCGGAGGGGGTAGATGATTCTCCCCCGGGGTCGCCTGAAGAACGCGCAGCTATGGATGCGTTGATTTCTTCGGTTAAAGAAACACTACATTTGGAGGATGAGCCCAATCCTCCGGGCATTGTGTCCTCCTTTGGTACACATAGGACCCGCAAGTCGGCGCAGGTTTTTCCCTGCCCCGCTGAGTTTCACACAGTGAATGAACAATGGTGCAGTTTGAAACGCCCTTTCACTGTGCCTAAACGGTTTCAACTGCTCTACCCCTTTGCGCCTTCTACGGATTTGCGCTGGTGTTTGGCCCCCCAGGTGGATCACACTGTGGCCGGTGTTCCGGGATCCTACAGACAGGAGGTTGGAGTCTCTTGCCCGCCATGCCTACATGGTGGCGGGTTCTATGCTCACACCTATTTTCGCTTCTGTCATAGTGGCCCAGGCGGTGGCAGATTGGACTAAGGTGCTTAGACGCACTCTCGTGTCTGATTCTGCCCCACCTGCTACGCTGGACATGGTGGATCAAATTCATCAAGGGGTCATGTATTTGTGTGATGCGGCCTTATATGAGGCCCCTTTGGCTGCACGCCTGTCTAGTGTCGCGGTACTTAACCATCGACTGATCTGGAAGAGCTGGTCGGCTGACCAGACATTACAGAAAACGGTGGCTGATTTTCCCTATGCAGGGTCTCGCCTTTTTGGCCATCCTTTAGATACTTTGGTGAAAGGAGTCACTGGGGGCAAAAGCACTCTGCTGCCCAAAAATCCGAAGAACAAGCCTTTTCGCGGCAAGCAGGGTCCCGCGTTTAGACCCAATCAGGGGTCCTTTTGTGCCTTCAAGCCACAAAACAAGGGCAAACCTTTCAAGGGCCAAGGTGGCCAGAAAAAGCCCTGGGCGGGCAAGCAGAAGTCCGGCCATGCCGGTGCGGTGGCTCAATCCGCCTCTGCCTGAAGAGACGCCCTCACCCGTTTCAGGGGTGGGGGGACGTTTGCATGGTTTCCTCCAACTTTGGCTGCTCCGGATTCTGGACAGGTGGGTTCAGGAAATCATTCGATTGGGATACAAGATCGAATTCCTTTCACGGCCGGCGGACAGATTCTTTCCCTCAAAACTTCATTTGACCCCAGGGCGCCTACAGGACCTGCATCAAGCGGTGCAGGACCTCCTTGCCCAGGGGGTGGTTTTCCCGGTGCCTCATCGGGACAGGTTTTGGGGGTTTTACTCGAATCTGTTCACTGTGCCCAGAAAGGAGGGCAAGGTGCGTCTGATATTGGACTTGAAAGCTCTGAACCGCTTCGTGCACGTTCGAAAGTTCCATATGGAATCCCTCCGCTCGGTGGTGGCCTCCCTGAGGCCAGGGGAATTCCTGGCCTCGATCGACCTAAAGGATGCGTATCTGCACATCCCCATTTTCGAGGGTCATCAGAGGTACCTCCTGTTTGCCATAGCGGGGGACCACTATCAGTTTGTAGCTAGGGTTGAGCGAACACCTAGATGTCCGTGTTCGACGGGTTCGGCCGAACTTTAAAAAAAAGTCCGGGTCCGTGTCCCGGACTTTTACCGAACTTTTCCCGGACACCGAACCCCATTGAAGTCAATGGGGACCCGAACTTTAAGGCACTAAAATGGCTCTAAAACACCAAAGGAAAGGGCTAGAGTGCTGCAAATGGCAGCAAAACGTAATTAAGAGCATGGCAAGTGCTCTGCAAACAAATGTGGATAGGGAAATAACTTAAAACAACAAAAAAAAAACAGAAAAATAAAACAATGTTCTTCTTCATCTCTGAAGGACGAGGCCCATATGGAGTAGGAGGGAGGTTGAGGTGGTGGTGGATGTGGCGGTGACATAGGCGTGCGCACAGGGTGTGCTGGGTGTGCCTGGGCACACCCTAATCACCTAGGGCACATAGCATTGCCAGTGAGGAGATGGGAAAGATCTCCCTGGGACCTGCTCTGCTCTATTTCTCCTTGCCTACAGGTACATGGCCCCGATACATTACTCTCCCTGCTGGCAAACACATGCATGTGTATTTCAACTTTGGGGTGCACACCTTAATGCAATAGGCTGCGCACACCTATGGGCGGTGTAGGTGGAAGCGGCGGTGGAGGAGGACCAGGGCCGGATTAACAGCATCATGGGCTTGGTGCTGAGGATTTTGAAGGGCCTTAAGGGCCGTGCCTTGCCATGCACCCAGAGGAGGAAGGGTGCAGCCATGCATGCCTAATTCAACATGGGATGCTGTCTCTGAAGCCCATAAACACATCCATGCAACGCCAACTGTCCCTCCTTGTCCGGCCTTCACGCTGTGTGGGGAGGTTCTGAGGGTGCTGCCTGGGGAAGCGAGCATAGAAGCCAGACTTCTGTGTTTACAAGTGACAGAAGAGCGGTAACAGTGAATATGGCCAACCCGGGGCCTATATAAAAGGTAGGGGCCTGGAGCTGCAGCTCCAATAGCCCCTACATTAATCTGGCCCTGAGGAGGAGGACGAGGTAGCCAACACTGCTTCTTTTCAAAAATTTTAAATGAGGGTACACCCCAAAAGAGTGAGAAAGAGCAAAAATGGAACAATGGGTGGGTAAGGTCGGTATCCATTGCTATTCTGCATAAGGTACGGAAAAGTCCCGTGGGATCCATGCCTGGTTCATTTTAATGAACGTGAGCTTGTCCACATTGTCTCTGGACAGGCGGCTGCGCTTGTCTGTTATAACGCCCCCAGCCGTGCTAAATACCCGTTCAGATAATACACTGGCTGCAGGGCACGCCAGCACCTCCAAGGCGTAAAGGGCAAGCTCAAGCCATGTGCCCAATTTGGAGACCCAGAAGTTGAAGGGGGCAGACCCGTCATTCACTACATGTAGGCGTGTGCACACATACTGCTCCACCATGTTGGTAAAATGCTGCCTCCTGCTAAGACGTTCCATCTGAGCTGCTGGTGCTGCTGTTTGTTGTGGCGTGCTGACAAAGCTTTTCCACATTTCGGCCATGCTAACCCTGCCTTCTGAGGTGCTGGCGGTGCCCTGGTTGCGTTGGCGACCTCCTCCTCCTCCGCCTTGTGCTTCCACTGTGGCCCCGCTGTCAGATGGGAATGCCAGCAGCATGGCGTCTACCAGCGTGCGCTTGTACTCGCGCATCTTGCGATCGCGCTCCAGTGAGTGAATTAAGGACGGTACGTTGTCCTTGTAACGGGGATCCAGCAGCGTGGCCACCCAGTAATCAGCACAAGTTAGAATGTGGGCAACTCGGCGGTCGTTGTGGAGACACTGCAGCATGTAATCGCTCATGTGTGCCAGGCTGCCCAGAGGCAACGAAAGGCTGTCCTCTGTGGGAGGTGTATCGTCCGTGTCCTCTGTATCCCCCCAGCCACGCACCAGTGATGGCCATGAGCTGGCCTGGGTGCCACCCTGCTGTGAACATGGTTCCATCTCCTCCTCCAGCTCCTCCTCCTCCTCATCCTCCTCATCCTCCAGAACTGTGCCCCTGCTGGACAATTGCGTCCCTGGCGTTTGCGTGTGCAGGAACCCACCCTCGGAGCCCCTTGCGAATGACTGCCCTGAAAGCCTTGGAAATGTTACCTCTTCATCCTCCTCCTCCTCCTCATCCTGTGCCACATCCTCTTCCATCATCGCCCGAATTGTTTTTTCAAGGAGGCATAGAAGTGGGATAGTTAAGCTGAGAACGGCGTCATTGCCACTGGCCATGTTGGTGGAGTACTCAAAACAGCGCAACAAGGCACACAGGTCTCGCATGGAGGCCCAGTTAAATTAAATAGCGGAATAGAAAATATGATCCAAAAAAAGTGTATGTATATCACACGTACACAACCACACTGGGCCCCAATTACTATTGTTTGTACCCCTAAAAGGCTAGATGAGGAGTAGGGGGAGTATGGAACAGGCAGCACCCTCAAACCTTCAGAAGTATGAGATGAACCCCAACAACTTGGAAAGGTGGATCTCTCTCACACGTACCGACACAGACTATCCCGCAATTCAATTGATCCTCAAAGGTTTTTATTGAATAGCGGAATAGGAAATATGATCAAAAAAAGTGTATGTATCTCGCACGTACACAACCACACTAGGCCCCAATTACTATTGTTTGTACCCCTAAAAGGCTAGATGAGGAGTAGGGGGGGTATGGAACAGGCAGCACCCTCAAACCTTCAGAAGTATGAGATGAACCCCAACAACTTGGAAAGGTGGATCTCTCTCACACGTACCGACACAGACTATCCCCCAATTTAACTGATCCCCAAAGGTTTTTGATTAAATAGCGGAATAGAAAATATGATCCCAAAAAAGTGTATGTATATCACACGTACACAACCACACTGGGCCCCAATTACTATTGTTTGTACCCCTAAAAGGCTAGATGAGGAGTAGGGGGAGTATGGAACAGGCAGCACCCTCAAACCTTCAGAAGTATGAGATGAACCCCAACAACTTGGAAAGGTGGATCTCTCTCACACGTACCAACACAGACTATCCCCCAATTTAACTGATCCCCAAAGGTTTTTGATTAAATAGCGGAATAGAAAATATGATCCCAAAAAAGTGTATGTATATCACACGTACACAACCACACTAGGCCCCAATTACTATTGTTTGTACCCCTAAAAGGCTAGGAGTAGGGGGAGTATGGAACAGGCAGCACCCTCAAACCTTCAGAAGTATGAGATGAACCCCAACAACTTGGAAAGGTGGATCTCTCTCACACGTACCAACACAGACTATCCCCCAATTTAACTGATCCCCAAAGGTTTTTGATTAAATAGCGGAATAGAAAATATGATCCCAAAAAAGTGTATGTATATCACACGTACACAACCACACTAGGCCCCAATTACTATTGTTTGTACCCCTAAAAGGCTAGGAGTAGGGGGAGTATGGAACAGGCAGCACCCTCAAACCTTCAGAAGTATGAGATGAACCCCAACAACTTGGAAAGGTGGATCTCTCTCACACGTACCAACACAGACTATCCCCCAATTTAACTGATCCCCAAAGGTTTTTGATTAAATAGCGGAATAGAAAATATGATCCCAAAAAAGTGTATGTATATCACACGTACACAACCACACTAGGCCCCAATTACTATTGTTTGTACCCCTAAAAGGCTAGGAGTAGGGGGAGTATGGAACAGGCAGCACCCTCAAACCTTCAGAAGTATGAGATGAACCCCAACAACTTGGAAAGGTGGATCTCTCTCACACGTACCAACACAGACTATCCCCCAATTTAACTGATCCCCAAAGGTTTTTGATTAAAAAGCGGAATAGAAAATATGATCCCAAAAAAGTGTATGTATATCACACGTACACAACCACACTAGGCCCCAATTACTATTGTTTGTACCCCTAAAAGGCTAGGAGTAGGGGGAGTATGGAACAGGCAGCACCCTCAAACCTTCAGAAGTATGAGATGAACCCCAACAACTTGGAAAGGTGGATCTCTCTCACACGTACCAACACAGACTATCCCCCAATTTAACTGATCCCCAAAGGTTTTTGATTAAATAGCGGAATAGAAAATATGATCCCAAAAAAGTGTATGTATATCACACGTACACAACCACACTAGGCCCCAATTACTATTGTTTGTACCCCTAAAAGGCTAGGAGTAGGGGGAGTATGGAACAGGCAGCACCCTCAAACCTTCAGAAGTATGAGATGAACCCCAACAACTTGGAAAGGTGGATCTCTCTCACACGTACCAACACAGACTATCCCCCAATTTAACTGATCCCCAAAGGTTTTTGATTAAATAGCGGAATAGAAAATATGATCCCAAAAAAGTGTATGTATATCACACGTACACAACCACACTAGGCCCCAATTACTATTGTTTGTACCCCTAAAAGGCTAGGAGTAGGGGGAGTATGGAACAGGCAGCACCCTCAAACCTTCAGAAGTATGAGATGAACCCCAACAACTTGGAAAGGTGGATCTCTCTCACACGTACCAACACAGACTATCCCCCAATTTAACTGATCCCCAAAGGTTTTTGATTAAATAGCGGAATAGAAAATATGATCCCAAAAAAGTGTATGTATATCACACGTACACAACCACACTAGGCCCCAATTACTATTGTTTGTACCCCTAAAAGGCTAGATGAGGAGTAGGGGGAGTATGGAACAGGCAGCACCCTCAAACCTTCAGAAGTATGAGATTGTGTTCACTGTACCCCACAAAGATTGAGTTCACTGCACCCCACAATGATTGTGTTCACTGCACCCCACAAAGATTGTGTTCACTGCACCTCACAAAGATTGTGTTCACTGTACCCCCCAAAGATTGTGTTCACTGCACCCCACAAAGATTCTGTTCACTGTACCCCACAAAGATTGTGTTCACTGCACCCCAAAAAGATTGTGTTCACTGCACCCCAAAAAGGATGTTGTTCACTGCACCCCAAAAAGGATGTTGTTCACTCCACCCCAAAAAGATTGTGTTCACTGCACCCCACAAAGATTGTGTTCACTGCACCCCAAAAAGATTGTGTTCACTGCACCCCAAAAATGATTTTGTTCACTGCACCCCAAAAAGGATTTTGTTCACTGCACCCCAAAAAGGATGTTGTTCACTCCACCCCAAAAAGATTGTGTTCACTGCACCCCACAAAGGATTTTGTTCACTGCACCCCAAAAAGATTGTGTTCACTGCACCCCAAAAAGGATGTTGTTCACTGCACCCCAAAAAGGATTTTGTTCACTGCACCCCAAAAAGATTGTGTTCACTGCACCCCACAAAGGATTTTGTTCACTGCACCCCACAAAGATTGTGTTCACTGCACACCAAAAAGGATTGTGTTCACTGCACCCCAAAAAGATTTTGTTCACTGCACCCCAAAAAGATTGTGTTCACTGCAGCCCAAAAAGATTGTGTTCACTGCAGCCCAAAAAGATTGTGTTCACTGCAGCCCAAAAAGATTGTGTTCACTGCAGCCCAAAAAGATTGTGTTCACTGCAGCCCAAAAAGATTGTGTTCACTGCAGCTCACACACAGAAAAATGGATGTGGATCACTGACACCTGCCTATCTCCAATCCCACACCACACAGCAATATCGATTGTAGTTTGTAGAACACAGTTTCCCTAAAATTCAGCAGACTCTGTCCCTAACAGGATTGAGAAGAGATCGTAGATCAGGATTGAGTGCAGATTCACCCCACCCCCCACACAGCAATATCGATTGTAGTTTGTAGAAGACACTGACCCTATAATTCAGCAGACTCTATCCCTAAAATGCCTACAACTCGCCCTGCCTAAACACTCCGACCTGTCCCTCAATTCTATCCGGACACAAATGGTTTTTTCCTGCCTATCTTTCCCTAATCAGCAGCCAGCACGTTGATGTGTGCTCTGTCCCTGAATCTAAGCAGCATAATGACGCCGCTGCGGCTGCCTCGAACTTATAAAGACTTGGTCACATGCTTCAGACGGCCAATCACAGCTACTGAGACATTTGCAGGCATGGCTGGGATGGCTTAAGGCACACCAGTTAAACGATTGTTGATTGGCTGTTGAAAGCCCGCCATGAAAAGAGCGCCAAAGCATGCAAAACCCGGAAATAAAACGACCGAACACGGATTTTTACCCGAACATACAGTAAAGTGTCCGTGTCCGTGTTCGGGTACAAAAAATCCAATTATTCGGTACGAACACGAATAATACAGTCCGTGTTCGCTCAACACTATTTGTAGCGTTACCTTTCGGTCTCACTTCGGCTCCAAGGGTTCTTTTTTTTTTAAATTTATATCTTTATTGGTGATTTTTTATATATACATACATTTCAAACAAACATTGTCATGATCTGACCAAACCCCACCCCCCTTACCTCCCCCTCCCTCCTCCCAATTAAACAGAAAAAACAGACAGAAAATAAAAAAAAAAGAAAGTTTTTATACTTTTATACACTCATTCCCAACATTTCTTCGTATGAAGATGTATTCCATACTATATTACCGTACACCAGAAGGGGTATGGGGACCATCCCCCCGCGGCCTGGACCAGGCTCCGCCCAGGATGACCCTCTCAAACTCCCTTTAAGAAGAATTGGCTTCCAAGTATTGCACCCAGGGTCTCCATCTCAACTTAATTTGATCCTCTGAATTTCCCAATATGGCGGACAGTTCTTCCATCTTAAAAATCTCGTTGACCTTCCCACACCACAACTCGTAAGTTGGGATCACTGTCTGTTTCCAGAAAATAGGTATGCATGCCCTTGCTGCATTCAACAGACGCAGAGTCAGGGACTTCCTATAGCTCCGCACTGAGCTTCCTGTCAAATGCAGCAAGCACAACGCGGGGTCCTCTAGTATATCCACGTTGGCTATATGTTTTATAGCCACTGCTATCTTATTCCAAAATGGCCGCACTCTTTTACATCCCCAAAAAATATGTACCATATTTCCATCCTCCAATCCACACCGCCAGCATTTTCCTGAGACCGCCTCTTTTATTCTGTGTAATAGTGATGGGACTCTATACCATCTGGTTAGAATTTTATACCCTGTCTCTTGGATCTTACAATCTAGTGACGATTGGTGCACTAATCTCAGGATCTTATTTATCTACTCTTTTGACCACACGGTGTTTAACTCCTGCTCCCATTTTTGGATAAACGGCAATTGTTGGTCTCCCTCATCTTCTGACAATTGTGTATAGAACCTTGAGATCAAATGGCCCGTCGCGTTACCTGTTCTACACATATTTTCCAGATCTGTTAGCTCTTGTGGTACATACCCTTTCTGCCGAACTGATCTAATATAATTATACAACTGATAAAGGCTGAAATAATCTAGCGATTCTCCTGCACCTGTCCTAAGTTCTTCTAGGGAGGGCATAGGCCCATTTTGCCATATATCACCTAGGCGCCTTTTACCATTCTGAGCCCACCTACGGAGTCTGGCATTTATACACCCCGGGGGAAAATCCGGGTTCCCCAAGATCGGTGTCATCGGAGATATACCTGGGGCTACCCTCCAATGCGACTGAATTCTCTTAGTTTCTTTTATAGTCGCTCCCACTGTAGGATGTTTGAGAATAGCGTCTTTTGATTCGAACACCGACCATGGGGCTGGGGGGGTTAGCTGACCTGATTCAAATAACAACAAAGAGCAGAGCCGCTCAGGTGTCAGTTCAATGGGTGGTGCTGGTCAGATCTGCCGTCCAAGCAATGAAGAATCCAAGAAAGTAGACCGCACTCAGAAAAAGTAAGATGAAAACAATCAAAACTCCTTTATTCTTCTTCGGTACAGCAGACAGACAGTACAATGCACATAACAGACGTGCCGGGTTAACGCGTTTCACGAATTAGATTGCTTACTCATAACCATACACTTAGTGTAAGTAAGCGATCTAATTCGTGAAACGCGTTAACCCGGCACGTCTGTTATGTGCATTGTACTGTCTGTCTGCTGTACCGAAGAAGAATAAAGGAGTTTTGATTGTTTTCATCTTACTTTTTCTGAGTGCGGTCTACTTTCTTGGATTCTTCTTAGCTGACCTGATTCCTCATTCTCTAAATCCACCCATCGTTTGGCAAGTTTATTGCAGTGCCAGTCTACCACCCTTACTATATGGACCGCCCTGTAATATCTCAGGATATCTGGTAATCCCATCCCACCTCTTACTTTGGGTAAGGCCAACGTCTGCATCTTAATTCTCGGGGATTTGTTTGCCCAAATATAGGCGCGGAGTATGCCCTTGATTGATTGAAAGAATTATTTTGGAACTGCTATTGGAATTGTCTGCATTAAATACAAAATACGGGGTAACACATTCATTTTAATAACGCTACAGCGCCCAAACCACGTCACTGCCAACAGCTGCCATATTCTAAGATCTGCTTTAATCTTTCCTACAAGCAGAAGGTAATTCTTTCTATAGAGATCCGCGGGATCTGCCGTTAACTGTATCCCTAAGTATTTCAGCGTATCTGAGGCCCATTGAAACGGAAACGCTGTTCGAAGTGCTCTCTCTTCTTGGTCAGATAACGATATGTTGAGTGCCGCTGATTTAGTTACATTAATTTTATAATTAGAGAACCCACTGTATGTTTTCAGGGCGTCTAAAATATTTGGTAATGAAAGAGAAGGGTTAGTAGCAAAAAACAGCAGGTCATCCGCAAACGCGGCCACCTTGTGTTGTTCCCCCCCGCTTTGGATTCCCGCTATATCCGGAGAACTCCGAATTCTGCACAATAGGGGTTCCAGACACAACACGAATATAAGCGGGGATAGAGGGCACCCCTGCCGTGTGCCATTAGAGATGGGGAAGTAACTCGACCTCCATTCATTTACCCTAACCGCAGCCGTAGGGACCGTATAAAGTGCCAGTATAAATTGCAGCATTTGTGGTCCCAGGCCTATGTATGACAGGGTGGCCCGGATAAAATCCCACGCCACCCTGTCAAAGGCCTTTTCCGCATCTGCTGCGAAGAGAACCATCTTCTTCCGTGATGTACGTGCCCGATGTATTAAATCTATGGCTCCGATTGTATTGTCCCGGGCCTCCCGGGTAGGAATAAAGCCCACTCGGTCGAAATGGATCAAGTCTGCCATATGTGGTAAGAGCCGATTTGCTAATATTCTTGCGTATAGTTTTGTGTCTACATTTATCAAAGATATCGGGCGATAGCTGCCGCAACACAGTGTAACGCTCCTGCGTTTTATGTATGATGTGGATTTTCAGCTGCAGAAATATTCCACTTCAGTAGTCATGTAGAGAAACGCTGAGACACCATTCCCAACTCTCAATGACTCATCATGTGTGGATGATCTCAATTCAGCAAGTAAATACACACACTCAATAAGATGTTTCCTAGAGTGACTTATGTATATAGTAACACAATGATGATAGGCTGAAGAGACAGGTTGGGTAGAGATGGTAGATGACAGACACTTGAAAGGAAATGTTCTTGAAAGTAAGATAGTAGCAGATGGGATGCAGATAGGTTTAGCAATCATGTATGGTAGCAGATGACAGAGTAGCAGGTGGACATACAAGAGAGATCAACCCAGTGCAAGAACAGGTGGTAGTAGGCTCAAGAGCTAGCAATATTAGATAATGCAGATGTAGTAATAGTCCTTAGTATGCAGAGCTAGATAGTGTAAGCTTTAGTATGAAAGTTATAGAGGTTTCCCCTGTGGGGTACTTATCAGTAATAGCAATGTAGCAGAGGAGAGGTTCGGCAAGAGCGGATGATCCGGTAGCGGGATACAGGGATCAGCGCAGCGTGGTTCCGACAGTGAGGTATGCTTGCAAGCATGAGAGCTTCAAGACAGGTTAGCATCAAGGCACAAAGCAGTTTGAACGAACACATGTGAGTGAGAGCCGGCGATCTAAATAGCCATCCAGTCCGGCGCTCAGTGATGACAGCATCAGTCTTAAAGGTGTATGCGCACCTTATCAAAAGAGAATGGTGGGACGCATACACTTATGAAAGAGTAATTAGGGTACCCAAAGGTACCAGAACATTACAGTACCCCCCCCTTAAGGCCGGCTCCTGAAGGCCTCTGGAGCTGGTTTGTCTGGGTACTTCGCATGAAAATTGCGGATTAATCTAGAGGCATGTATGTCAGAGGTGTTTAGCCAGGTGTCGTCTTGGGGCCCATAGTTCTTCCATCGAACCAAGTACTGAAGTCTTCCTCTGTGGATACGAGAATCCAGAATCTCTTTTATCTCATATTCTTCTCCACCTTCAACTTGTACAGGAGGAGGAGGTGGGATAGTAGGCCTTATTCCTTGGTCAGGAACATGGGGCTTCAGTAGCGACACATGGAAAATGGGATGTATTTTGAGGTCTATTGGCAATGTAAGCTGTACTGCAGCTTTTCCAATAAGTTTCTTGATTGGGAAAGGTCCCAAGAACAGAGGTCCAAGCTTTTTGCTAGGGATTTTCAGTCTTAAATTTTTTGTTGAGAGCCAAACGAGGTCCCCGATAGCGTACTGAGGAGAAGGTCTTCTGCGAAGATCATAGTACTTCTTTTGTTGACTATGAGCGTGTGCAATGGTAGTATTAAGCAAACCCAGAGAGTCCTTTATTTGGGTAAGATAGTCTGAAGCTACTGGGTTATTTGAAGGAAGGATGCGTGGTGGAAGAATAGAGGGATGAAACCCATAGTTCAAGTAGAACGGACTCTGCTTGGTCGTACTGTGGGTTGCGTTGTTGTAGGAAAATTCTGCCAGAGGGAGAAGATCCACCCAATGATCCTGTTGGTAAGAAGTGTAACAACGTAAATATTGCTCGATGCATTGGTTGACTCTTTCAGTCTGTCCGTTGGTCTGCGGATGGTAAGGAGAAGTGAGCTTCCGCTCGATCCGTAGTATGTGACATAGTTCTTGCCAGAACTTGGAAATAAATTGTGATCCACGGTCAGACAGAAGAGTTTTTGGCATACCATGTAACTTAAAGACATGTTTCATCAGGAGTTCTGCCGTTTGTTTGGACAAAGGTAGTCTGCGAATAGCAATGAAATGTGCCATTTTTGTCAGATGGTCCACTGACACTAAGATGGTATTAAATCCTTTGGAAGGAGGCAATTCCACTATAAAGTCCAAGGACACAACTTCCCATGGAGTTTGGGGTATTGGTAGACTGCATAGTAGACCGGATGGTCTCGTAGTGTCAATTTTGGACCTGGCACAGACATTGCATGAAGAGACAAATTTTTGTATAGATGTTTTCATGTCAGGCCACCAGAATTGCCTGGTAATCAGATTAAGAGTCTTTGTCATACCCATATGTCCTGCCATAGGCACATCATGCGATAATTCCAAGATCTTGGTGCGTATGGTAGGTGGTATGTAAAGTTTGTCGTTGTAGTAGAGGAAGCCTTCTGCATCAGTATTTAGTTGTGGTGGGGGTGAATCCAAACTTATACCATGCAAAACCTCTTCCTTCAAGGAACGGACAACTCCAATAATGCGTTTGTGAGGTATTATAGGAACGGAAGGGATTTCGAAGCAGTTTTCTTCAGCTAGTCGTGACAGTGCATCCGCCTTTTTGTTCTTATCTGCAGGTGTGTAGGTCACTAGGAAGTTAAACCTTAGAAAGAATAGTGACCATCGTACCTGTCGGTGCGAGAGAGTTTTGTTAGTCTGAAGATATTGGAGATTTTTATGGTCCGTGTATATAAGTATTGGTAATTGGGTGCCTTCGAGTAGATGTCGCCAATTCTCCAGAGCCAATTTTATAGCAAGCAGTTCCTTTTCACCCACGGGGTAATTTATCTCTGGACTGCTTAGGGATTTAGAAAAAAAGGCGACTGAATGAAGTGGTGAAGTGTGAGTTGGTCGTTGGGAGAGTATTGCTCCTACTGCCATGTTTGACGCATCTACTTCCAGAATGTATTGGAGGGATGGGTCTGGATGGCGTAGTATGGGAGCAGAAGTAAACCTTGTCTTTAACAGGTGAAAAGCTTTATTTGCTTCATCTGACCATTTGAATGTTTTTTTAATGCTAGTGAGCTGTGTGAGGGGTCTCACAATGGCAGAGAAGTTTCTAATGAACTTCCTGTAGAAATTCGAAAATCCAAGGAATCGCTGTAGCGCCTTGCGTGTGGTTGGTGTAGGCCAATCCTGAATGCAGGATATCTTACTCATGTCCATCTCGATTCCTGTTTTGGATATGATGTAGCCTAGAAACAGTACCTCTTCTTTATGAAACAAGCATTTTTTCAGTTTCACATAAAGGTTGTGTGCAAGCAATCTCGATAATACTAGTCTTACATGTCTTATGTGTTCAGACAGGGATCGTGAATATATAAGTATATCGTCCAGATATACCACAACACAGACATCTAGTAAGTCTCTGAAAATATCGTTTATAAATCGTTGAAAAACTGCAGGGGCGTTGCATAGCCCGAATGGCATTACAAGATATTCGAACAATCCATATCTGGTTCTGAATGCAGTCTTCCACTCATGTCCATCACGGATTCGAATGAGATTGTATGCTCCTTTCAGGTCCAATTTTGAAAAATAGGTAGCTCCACGCATCTGCTCAATGAGCTCAGGGATAAGCGGTAGAGGATAGCGATCTTTTATTGTAATAGCATTCAATTGCATATAGTCGATGATAGGCCTGAGACTTGAGTTCTTATTGCGGACAAAAAAGAGTCCTGCTGCTGTGGAAGAAGTGGAAGGTCTAATAAAACCTTTTTCCAAATTCTCATCCAAATAGTCTTTGAGATGGGAAAGTTCATCCTGTGAAAGAGGATAAACATGACCGAACGGCAATTTGCTATTTGGGAGTAGATCAATGCTACAATCATAGTCTCGATGGGGAGGTAGTGCTTGAGCATTTTTCTCAAGAAAAACCTCAGAGAGATCCTGATAACATCTCATCTGCAATCTCATCTGTCACCACAGACAGGATCTTCCCGAAAGACGGGAGGTTACACGTACCCTCGCAATAGAAAGAGAGGAAGGTCAGGGTCCGTTCCTTCCAATCTATGGTTGGTTGATGTGTGTGCAACCAGGGAAGTCCCAAAACAATGGGAAAGTGGGGTGAAGGTATTAGATCGAAGGTAGTGGTCTCCATATGAGACCCGTTAGTAGTGACTAGGAGTGCCTGTGTCTGATCAGTGATCGGACCAGAGGATAAAGGAACACCGTTAATAAGACTCACTGAGACAGGTTTAAGTTTAGAAATAATAGGAACTTTATTTAAAGCAGCAAAACGTATGTCAATATAATTTCCACAAGATCCTGTGTTAATCATGGCCTTAGTAGTAATCCTGTTCTGGTCCCACTGTAATGTCAAGCAAACAGAAAGGTAAGGGTTAGTGATTGAAGTTGTCAATCCCCCTAGGAGGACATGTGAACACGCACCCTTCTTTTTGTAGACTAGGGGACAGACGTTTATCTTGTGATCCGGGGATGCACAGTACAAGCAGAGATTACCAGATCGTCTTCTGGCTCTTTCCATAGTTGATAGAGGTGGGCGTATGGTTCCTACCTCCATAGGAACGGGGTCAACGGCCGAAATCCGAGAAGAACTGGATAATGGCATTCCCATTTTCTCAGCCTTTCTTTCTCGTAGTCTTCTATCTATGGTGATACTGAGTTGTATCAATGCATCCAGGGTTTTTGGCAGATCCGCTCGGGCGAGCTCGTCTTTAACGGCCTCTGATAGGCCAAGCCTAAATTGGGATTTCAGAGATGCATCATTCCATTCTGAATCAAGGGTCCATCTCTTGAATTCTGCGACAAAGTCTTCTACAGGTCTCCCACCTTGTTTCAAGGATCTTAATTGAAGATCGGCAGTACTCTGCCTATTGGGATCATCATATAGGCTAGTGAGTTCTGCTAGGAACAAGGCATAGGAGTTGAGAAGCTGGTCGCTTTTCTCAAAAAGAGAGTCTGCCCAGGCCCGAGGATCGCCTGTTAGGTAAGAAATAATAGTACAAACCTTAATGTGATCAGTAAGGTAGGTACGGGGTTTTAGCAAGAAAAGTAACTCACATGCGTTTTTAAATTCGCGAAATTTTTTGCGATCGCCTGTAAATACCAAAGGAGGATTTATTTTGGGTTCAGGGGACTGAGCAGTGGTAAGTTGTGTCAGTCTAATTACCTGCTGCGACAGAGCCTGATTGTCTTCTTTTAATTCAGCAAGTGCGTGTATTAACGCAGGTACTTGCTGTTTTAATTGTGTCATCTGAGTGGTTATTTCTGCTGAATCCATTTGTGGTTCGTTCAATCTGTAACGCGTTTTATGTATGATGTGGATTTTCAGCTGCAGAAATATTCCACTTCAGTAGTCATGTAGAGAAACGCTGAGACACCATTCCCAACTCTCAATGACTCATCATGTGTGGATGATCTCAATTCAGCAAGTAAATACACACACTCAATAAGATGTTTCCTAGAGTGACTTATGTATATAGTAACACAGTGATGATAGGCTGAAGAGACAGGTTGGGTAGAGATGGTAGATGACAGACACTTGAAAGGAAATGTTCTTGAAAGTAAGATAGTAGCAGATGGGATGCAGATAGGTTTAGCAATCATGTATGGTAGTAGATGACAGAGTAGCAGGTGGACATACAAGAGAGATCAACCCAGTGCAAGAACAGGTGGTAGTAGGCTCAAGAGCTAGCAATCTTAGATAATGCAGATGTAGTAATAGTCCTTAGTATGCAGAGCTAGATAGTGTAAGCTTTAGTATGAAAGTTATAGAGGTTTCCCCTGTGGGGTACTTATCACTAATAGCAATGTAGCAGAGGAGAGGTTCGGCAAGAGCGGATGATCCGGTAGCGGGATACAGGGATCAGCGCAGCGTGGTTCCGACAGCGAGGTATGCTTGCAAGCATGAGAGCTTCAAGACAGGTTAGCATCAAGGCACAAAGCAGTTTGAACGAACACATGTGAGTGAGAGCCGGCGATCTAAATAGCCACCCAGTTCGGCGCTCAGTGATGACAGCATCAGTCTTAAAGGTGTATGCGCACCTTATCAAAAGAGAATGGTGGGGCGCATACACTTATGAAAGAGTAATTAGGGTACCCAAAGGTACCAGAACATTACACACAGGGGGTCCTTCTCCTCTTTAAGTATTAGAGTAATATGCACCCGTAAAGAATCCAACGGGAACGCCGCTCTTCTTCCCACTTCATTGAAATGTGATAGTAGGGGGTTCTTTAAACGCTCCCCAAATTTCTTGTAATAACAAAGTAAAGCCATCTGGGCCAGGTGCCTTATGTGCCTTGGTCTGTGAAATCGCAACAGCCAGCTCTTCCCCCGATATCTCGCCTTCCAAAGTCAGTACTTGGTCTTATGAAAGTGTACGCATGCCCGAGTCTCATAAATACTCCTCTATCTGCTTCCCCTTTTCTGGACTTTTCTTGCTCCCTATTTCCGGTAGGTTATATAGTGACCGATAGAAAGAGCAGAACTCTTCTGCTATGTCAGCTGAAGTGTGAACCTCCCCACCTTTTGTATTTCTAAGACGTAAAATTTGAGTTCGTCTTTTTGGGCCCCTCAATGCTCGTGCCAGCATCGCCCCTGGTTTATTTGCATATTCATACAGGTGTCTTTTCAACCATAACATATTTCTTACTGTCTTTTGGAAAAGTATCTGATTCAATTCCTCTCTTACCCGCATGAGAGGGATCAAGTGAGCTTCCGCAAGCGTTCTCTTATGCTGTCTACTCAGATGTTCAATTTTAGTTAGATATTCTTTAATTTTCGCCTCTCGCTCTCTTTTACGCTGTGCACCCAACTTTATCAGAACCCCTCTTATCACGCACTTGTGGGCTCCAAGGGTCTTTACCAAAGTGCTGGCGCCTGTTCTGGGCCTGTTGAGGGCACAGGGCATTGCGGTCTTGGGATATCTGGACGATCTCCTGTTAAGATCGAGTGTCAGTCAGAGCCTGTTGCACGATCTGTCGACTATGGTACAGACGCTCCAGGAGTTCGGTTGGACCATCAACGTTCAGAAGTCGACTTTGTCTCCTTCGGTTTGTCTTCCCTATTTGGGAATGGTTCTGGACTCTGCTCAAGCGAAGGAATTTCTGCCGGAGGACAAGCTCCGGACCCTTTAGAACGAGGTCAGGTCCCTCAGGGACAGCGAATCCTCGTCGCTCAGGACCTGTATGCGGTGCCTGGGGTTGATGGTGTCAGCCTTCGAGGCAATACCATTTGCTCAGTTTCACACACGGTCTCTCCAAGTGGAGATCCTGGCCAGGTTGGACAGACTACCTCAGTCCTTGGATCTGAGTGTCTCATTGAGTCGCCGGACCAGAATGGATCTTCTGTGGTGGCTTCAGTCCCCGGCTGTGTCGGAAGGGAAGTCCTTCCGTCCGTTACTGTGGACAGGGATTACCACGGATGCCAGCCTGTCGGGCTGGGGTGGAGTCCTGGGCAACCTGTCTGCCCAGGGCACTTGGTCGGAGGAGTCCTCCCTTCCAATCAACATCTTGGAATTGAGAGCGATCAAACTGTGTCTCTTACAGTAGTTGGATCGACTTCGGGGCCGTCCTGTACGGGTACAGACTTACATCAACCACCAAGGAGGCGCCAGGAGTGCCCGGGCGGCGACCGACATTCTGTCTTGGGCCGAGGCTTATGTCCCGGCGATTTTGGCAGTTCACATTCCGGGTGTGGAGAATTGGCAGGCAGATTATCTGAGCGGCCAGACCCTGGATCAGGGGGAATGGTCCCTACACCCAGAGGTCTTCCAAATGCTGTGTGCGAAGTGGGGATCCTGGACGTGGATCTGTTCGCGTCTCAGCTAAACCACAAGGTGGAAAGGTTTGTGGCAAGAAAGCGCGATCCTCTGGCGGACGCCTCGGATGCGCTGGTGGCCCCTTGGCATCAGTATCGTCTGATGTATGCCTTTCCTCCGATTCAGCTGTTATCCAGGTTCCTTTGCAGGTTGCCCTCGGAACCGAACTTGGTGATTCTGGTGGCACCGGACTGGCCATGCCGGTCCTGGTATGCGGACATCGTTCACCTAGCAGTCGCGCCTCCTTGGCGGCTGCCAATGCGAGAAGATCTACTGTCTCAGGGACCGATCTTCCATCCTGCTTTACAGTCGCTGGCTTTAACGGCCTGGCTGTTGAAAGCCAGGTCCTGAGAGACAGGGGTCTCTCCCCAGAGGTCATTCCTACCTTGATCAAGGCTAGAAAAGCCTCGTCTGGTAAAATTTATTACCGTAACTGGAAAGCTTATTTTGCCTGGTGTGAGTCCAGGGTTTTTTTTTTCCTCGCTCATACTCGGTGTCGAGAGTGTTGGCTTTCCTCCAGTCTGGTGTGGACCAGCGACTGGCGCTGGCCATAATAAAGGGCCAGGTATCTGCACTGGCTGTTCTTTTTTCAACGCCCTGTGGCGTCTCATTCCTTAATTCGCACCTTCATTCAAAGTGTGCAACATTTGGCCCCTCCCCGGAGGGAGCCTTTACCACCATGGGACTTGAACTTGGTTCTGTCCGTGTTACAGCGTCCTCCCTTTGAAAACATCAGGGAGATATCGTTGCCTCTGCTGTCTAAGAAGGTTGCTTTTCTAGTGGCGATCACTTCGGCTCGCAGTGTTGGAGCTGGCGGCGTTGTCTTGCCGCTCTCCTTACCTGGTGGTTCACAAGGATAAGGTGGTCTTGCGACCCAATCCGTCTTTTCTTTCTAAGGTGGTTTCTGATTTTCACCTTAATGAGGACATTGTTTTACCTTCGCTCTGTGCAAAGCCTAAAGCATCCTAAGGAGGTTGCATTGCATTCCTTGGATGTTGTCAGGGCGATCAGGGTTTACCTGTCGTCCACTGAATCCTTTTGTAAATCGTATTCTCTCTTTCATTCTCTCGGAAGGGCATGGCTGCGTCTGCGGCGACCATTGCCAAATGGATCAGACAGACGATTGTCCAGGCCTATGCTTTGAAGGAACGGGTTCCACCCTTCCCTGTTAAGGCGCACTCTACCAGATCTATGAGTACGTCCTGGGCCTACCGGCATCAGACTTCAGTGGCCCAGGTGTGCAAGGCTGCGACTTGGTCGTCAGTGCACACCTTTTCCAAATTCTATAAGGTTGATGTTCTGGCATCAGCTGATGCCTCCTTTGGCCGCAAATTTCTCTGCGGCAGTGCCATAGGGGATCTTTGTTTTTTTTGTGGGTGCCTGGCTGTTGGGGTTGTTTATCCCCTGGGTTTTTGCTTTCCTGGGTTGTTGCTCATGATGAGCCTTTTCTGTTGCCCAGAAGGTTCTCTTACTGTGGGTGTAAGGTTCCTTTCTCTGATGTGGGTACTGAGTTGCCTTTTAAACGGTTGCGTCTCCCACCCCTCTTGTCTACACTGCTTTGGGACATCCCATTGGTGAAAACTATATGAGTGGCGGCGACTGTCGGAGGACGTAAGAGAAAACTGAATTTTTGTAAAATCTTACCGTAAAATTCCTTTCTCTGAGTCCTCCGACAGTCGCTGCCCCCGCCCCTCTTTTGGGGTTTTCTTGTACACTTACTGCTATGCTACCAAACTGAGTTGGGATGGCTACTGCAGGGGGGGGGGTATTGACCAGTGGGACAGCCCCCACGGGTGTGTCTATGTTAAATGCTTTTGTTTTTACCAAGTCTTATGCCTAGCTACTCCTGTGGAGAGGAAGTCAATACCCATTGGTGAAGACTATATGAGGGGTGGCGACTGTCGGAGGACGTAAGAGAAATCCATTTTTTTTTTAGTTAGAAACGTCTTTTATAATTAAGGCTTAATACAGACTTGTAAACTTTTCCACTATCTGCTGGGAACTCAGTTCCTATGGATGTTTTTAGGAACACAGAGAGAATGAGAACTATATATATACAGTAGCTCACAAAAGTGAGTACACCCCTTGCATTTTTGTAAATATTTTATTATCTTTTCATGTGACAACACTGAAGAGATGACACTTTGCTACAATGTAAAGTAGTGAGTGTACAGCTTGTATAACAGTGCAAATGTGTTGTCCCCTCAAAATAACTCAACACAGCCATTATTGTTTAAACCGCTGGCAACAAAAGTGAGTACACCCCTAAGTGAAAACTTTCAAATTGGGCCCAATTAGCAATTTTCCCTCCCTGGTGTCATGTGACTCATTAATTTTACCAGGTCCCAGGTGTGAATGGGGAGCAGGTGTGTTAAATTTGGTGCTATCGCTTTCACTCTCTCATACTGGTCGCTGGAAGTTCAACATGGGGACCTCATGGCAAAGAACTCTCAGAGGATCTGAAGAAAAGAATTGTTGCGCTACATAAAGATGGCCTAGGCTATATAAGAAGATTGCCAAGACCCTGAAACTGAGCTACAGCACAGTGACCAAGACCATACAGCTGTTTAACAGGACAGGTTCCACTCAGAACAGGCCCTGCCATAGTCGACCAAAGAAGTTGAGTGCACGTGCTCAGCGTCATATCCAGAGGTTGTCTTTGGGCAATAGACATATGAGTGCTGCAAGCATTGCTGTAGAGGTTGAAGGGGTGGGGGGTCAGCCTGTCAGTGCTCAGACCATACGCCACACACTGCATCAAATTGGTCTGCATTGCTGTTGTCCCAGAAGGAAGCCTCTTCTAAAGATGTTGCACAAGAAAACCCACACTTTGCTAACAAGCAGACTAAGGACATGGATTACTGGAACCATGGCCTGTGGTCTGATGAGACCAGGATAAATGTATTGTGTTCAGATGATGTCAAGTGTGTGTGACAGCAACCAGGTGGAGTACAAAGACTAGTGTGTCTTGCCTACAGTCAAGCAGGAGTGTCATGGTCTGGGGCTGCGTGAGTGCTGCCAACACTGGGGATCTATGGTTCATTGAGGGAACCATGAATGCCAACATGTACTGTGACATACTGAAGCAGAGCATGATCCCCCTCCCTTCGGAGACTGGCCGCAGGGCAGTATTCCAACATAACCACCCCAAACACACTTTCAAGACGATCACTGCCTTGCTAAAGAAGCGGAGGGTAACAGTGATGGACTGGCCATGCAAGTCACCAGCTCTAAACCCTTTTGAGCATCTGTAGGGCATCCTCAAATGGAAGGTGGACAAGCGCAAGGTCTCTAACATCCTCCAGCTCCGTGATGTCTTCATGGAGGAGTGGAAGAGGTCTCAAGTGACAACCTGTGAAGCTCTGGTGAACTCCATGCTCAAGAGGATTAAGGTAGTGCTGGAAAATAATGGTGGCCACACAAAATATTGACACTTTGGGCCCAATTAGGACATTTTGACTTAGGGGTGGACTCACTTTTGTTGCCAGCGGTTTAAGACATTAATGGCTGTGTTGAGTTATTGTGAGGGGACAGCAAATTCACACTGTTATACAAGCTGTACACTCACTACTTTAAATTGTAGCAAAGTGTCATTTCTTCAGTGTTGTCACATGAAAAGATATAATAAAATATTTACAAAAATGTGAGGGGTGTACAACTCACTTTTGAGAGAGATACTGTATATCTAGTGTGTGGTCAGGCCAATAGAAGTCCATTGACAGGAGCATGGATTTTTCTGGGAGAGAAAACAATGTATGCAGGTGCCATGCAACAGAAAGGGAATCTGTAGTTAAAGCGTTTGTTACACTAACACTTCATATTCCTGATATGTGCCTGCTGTACCATGTACTTGTATGAGAAAGTATCCTGTTCATTTTGTATTGCTTCCTTTGTGTGAAATCCCTTGTGTCCTGCTAGTCCCCTTAATTATCTATAAAAAAAATGACCACACTAAGTACATTGTGGTCAGTTCTCTGGGAACTCTGTGTACTGTCCAATGATCATACTTACATTGTTCTTAATATTTAGGCCTGATATTTTTTTCCCTTTGCTAAAAGTACCTGCACCACAAAGTATTTTATAGAGATCAAGATATATCAGGCCTAAATATTAGGAACAATGTAAAAGTACCTGCATCCCAAAGTATTTTATAGAGATAAATTATAGACTAGGGGCAAACTAAAGGGGGATTTTCGTGGTACTGTTCCCAGACAATCAGACCATAAAATATATATAAAAATGTATCAAAATTTGATTACATATAAGAGTAAAAGTACATTTCTACAAAAGACAAGACTTGTAACAGGCACAACGTGAGAGTAAAAAACTGTATACAACCAGGAGGAAAATTGTATCCTCTAAAAAGGGGGATCCTCCCGGTGAAAACGGATTATATATTCTCAAAAGTTCCAGACATGTTTCGCGGAAAACCGCTTCCTCAGGGGAATGAGAGAAGACTAAAAAAAAACAAAAATAGAATAGAAATAAAATACAAAAAGATGTGCACAATTGTAGATAAAACAAAAAATAACAGTTAAATTATAAGACTAAGGGGGTAATATAAATTCTAATGATAATGAAGTAGCAGTGTTACCTTGCATATAATCCAACGCTCACCCAGCCAGTGTAGATAGGCAAGCAAGGCAACGCCTCCCGGGCGGGTAAGGAGGCAGCCATATAGAGGAGCACAGAAGCTCCACTGAGACTACACTAACTGATGAAAAAAAAATAATTGTAATGAATGTATTAAAAAAAAAATCGGCCTCACAAATAGCAACGCGCATGCACAGAGTTGGCGCATGCACGCTTGAACGACGGACCTTGCGCTGTCATGTTTCGTGGCCGGACCAGATGGGCGGCGATCGGTTGAGGCAGCTTATGGGGGAGCCACTCCCGAGCACACTTTGCACTTGGCGGCTGATGTGGATGGACATATTACGGGATGCTGACATACACCCCCCACCATTGGCTCATTCAATCCAGCTTTGTCCTACCAATTGAATATAATAGATATACCCTGTAATGGAAATATCGAATTACAGTGTTTTTTTTACCTGAAATGGACATTATTCTGATTATTAATATGACAGTGAAATGCTGTGTGGACATTCTGATACACCAAATGGGTGCCATACACAGCTGTCCCAATTCCTCTTTTACTGAGAACATTTGTTTGCTAAGGGGGAGGGGGGTTTTGGTTTAACTAGGAGAATGTTTAAAATGTATTGACCAAGTCATTTCCCCATCCCTTTCCTTTCATGGTCAAACCTAGCTGGGGGCTGGATGAACCACAAAGGATGCTGACCATCTGGTTTTTTTGACTATATAGTAAAGGTGACCATAAATGGTAATTGAACCTTTTTGGGTTTAGGTGTAGGAAGTCCTTGACCATACATGGTATGCAAAGGGAGGGGGTCTTCACCTGAGAGGGGGTAGATATAAGCCCAAGCTGGAGTCCGATTCCTTCTCTATTGCATTTGAAGGCTGACTAGGACACAAGATGGTAACGTAGAAATTCTGTGTGTGTGTGGGGTAATCTATATCTGGTCATGTATCCTTTGTCTCGTGTATGGTTCTGTGTAACTTTGTCCATTTGCAACACTATTTGTAAAGATCACTGTTTCTTAAGATCTTATCATCTATGTCATAATTGATTCATCTAAAGTTTATTTTCTGTAAAATAAATAAGATCTTTATTTTTAGCAGTTATCATTCATTACTTATTTTAATGGTAGTAGCTTCAACAACATTGGCAAGATTTTTGTATAGAAAAAGGTTATTGACTAATAAGTGGAAAAGAGAGGGGACTAGGAAAATTTCCTTAACAACCCACACTGGGGCTCTATCTAATATTACTCGGTCTCTCTTTTTGGCCTTTGCAGATTATCCTGTCTACTTTGGAAGATTTCCATTTACCTGGCCTTGATTTGCTATCAAGCACTAAGATCATCAGATTTGGTCTATGGGCTTCCACTTTTGATTCCATCTCAGTAATCTGATTAATAGTGGGCAACGCCTCCCGGGCGGGCATGGAGGCAGCCATATAGAGGGGCACAGAAGCTCCACTGAGACTACACTAAACGATGAAAATAATTGTAATGAATGTATTAAAAAAAAAAAGTGTGTGTGTGGGGGGGGGGGGGGGGAGAGAAGGGTATAACAACCTACCGAAATATGCCAGGTGGAAAATGAAAAAATCACTGGGCATAGAACAACGTAATGGGTAACTCGGTTGGACAGACCTCCCCAGAGAGACCAGACGGTGTATAGTTTTTATGATTTGGTAACCCAAATCATAAAAACTATACACCGTCTGGTCTCTCTGGGGAGGTCTGTTCAACCGAGTTACCCATTACGTTGTTCTATGCCCAGTGATTTTTTCATTTTCCACCTGGCATATTTCGAGAATATATAATCCATTTACACTGGGAGGACCCCCCTTTTTTAGAGGATACAATTTCCCTCCTGGTTGTATACATGCAGTTTTATACTCTCACGATGTGCCTGTTACAAGTCATCTTTTGTAAAAATTTACTTTTATTCTTATATGTAATAAAATTTTGATACACTTTTATATATGTCTTATGGTCTGATTATCTGTCTGGGAACGGTACCACGAAAATCCCCCTTTAGTTTGCCCCTAGTCTATAATCTCTATACAATGATCAGACTTGTCCTGACACGCCCGCGCTACACAGCCATTCACTGGCAAGCTCCATGGGGGAGTGTGATCATTTATAGAAAAGGGTAAAAAAAAAAAAAAGCTATATTTTGCCTTTCATTTCTATTTTAAACTAAATGGGTTGTTTTACAAGGCGATTGTTTTACTTCACTTTAAGCAAGCCTAACATTACTGGTTTGGATTTCTGTGCAGCAAAGTTGTTAACCTTTACAGGATTTTCTGGCAGATGAACTGGTGTTTTTCTGTACTTGCAGCATGTTTAATTGATAAAGATAGGGAAATGTCCAAGTACTTTTTATTTTTTTGCCTTGATTCTTCCTATATTTCCTGTATTTCGACTGCCATAAAGGTGGAATAGTGAATTTTTCTTGGTGTAAGGCAACAACTATCTCTAAATAAAGGGGTGTGTAATTCTCGCACTGTCCAGTAGGTGTATAAACATTATAAACCTTCAATGCTGCAGGTACTATTATTGGTAACCACACAATGCAAACAAGTTTAAGGGGGATGAGAACCGCGCTTCAAATGTGCATACGTGCTCAGAAGTGTCTTCGTGTAGCTTCAATGTATATATTAGTACAACTGATGTGTAAAAGCTGCCAAGTGTTATAAAGTGTCTTAGTGTCAAACAAATAAACAAATATTTAATTATGCTTGATGTGAAAAAATCATAAAAATATTGTCTTAATTTTGATAGGTGTATAAAATCCAATATATATATTATATGTATATATATATATATATATATATATATATATATACATACACTCTAAAATCTCTCAATAACTGGTGCTTATGGTGAGTATAAAAATCCAAAAGTGCTCTGTGCTTAAAACAAAACTACAATGCTGTATCTAAATAATGCTACAAGTCTCTATATGAATTCACAGCTCTTCGGTGCTCGTGACCACTAGGTGTCCTATGTGCTCACCTCCATCGCTTTAATATTAAGCCTTATAGTGTCTCTCAGGGGTATACTCCTTGCTCCTCTCTTCCTCTGAAGCCCTATAGAAATGCTGGCTGCCGGTTTTCTCCTTGTGCTGAGGCTCGGTTTTACAGGACACTTAAGCACTTTAGAATTACCAACAGCATTGAATCACCTGTGAATTCATATAGAGACTTGTAGCATTATTTAGATACAGCATTGTAGTTTTGTTTTAAGCACAGAGCACTTTTGCATTTTTATACTCACTATAAGCACCAGTTATTGAGAGTGTATATTTATATATATATATACATATATGTATGGGATTTTATACACCTATCAAAATTAAGACAATATTTTTATGATTTTTTCACATCAAGCATAATTAAAAATGGATTTTTGTAAGATCTTACCGTAAAATCCTTTTCTCTTAAGCTCATTGACAGACGTAGTCTTCTTGATTCTCAAGAGCTGGGTTATGTTGTCTCCGCAGGAGTAGGACTAGGCAGAAAGACAAAACGTTCTGGCTCCACCTTAGGGGCAGTCCCTGAGGGTATATCCTCCCTCTCTCTGCTACAGGGAATCAGTTCTGTTCTAAAGCAGTAACAGAGAATTTAACCCAACCCAACTCAATGATAGAGGGGCGGGTACTACGTCTGTCAATGAGCTTAAGAGAAAAGGATTTTACGGTAAGATCTTACAAAAATCCATTTTTCTCTATCGCTCATTGACAGACGTAGTCTTCTTGATTCTCAAGAGCTGGGACATCCAGAAGCAGTGCCACAAATGAGGGGTGGGATTGACAAAAATCAAAATCCAATCTAGAAGGCCCAACCGGTGCCAAACTAGAAGTTTTAAAGGCTCATTATAAACAAAGAATGAGACTCAAAAGAAAAATTTCCAACGGAAAAAAACCCTCGAGGCAGACCACTGGTCTCCTCAAATGGCGGCCTGCAAAACCTTGCGGCCAAACACGGCATCAGATGATGCCATTACATCAACTTTATGTTTTGTAAAGGTATGCACCGACGACCAGGTAGCCGCCTTGCACACCTGGACCACTGACGCCTGATGGCGAAAGGCCCATGACGCACTAAGCGCCCGAGTGGAGTGCGCCTTAACAGGGAACGGGGGCTCCCGACCCTTAATAGAATAAGCCTGTACCACCGTCTGTCTGATCCATTTGGAAATGGTCGCGGCAGATGCAGGCAACCCCTTTTTGGGTCCATCCGGGATCACAAAAAGTGAATCCGTCTTGCGAAACGAGTCTGTCGTTTTTAAGTATACCCTGATCGCCCGGACCACATCCAAGGAGTGTAAAGCAAACTCCCGAGGATGACTGGGCTTAGGACACAGGGAAGGTAATACAATTTCATTTATTCAGATGAAATTCTGAAACCACTTTTGGTAGGAAGGATGGATTCGGACGAAGAACCACCTTATCTCTATGAACCACCAGATATGGGGAACGACAAGATAAAGCGGCCAGTTCTGACACCCTGCGTGCAGAAGTGATAGCCACCAAGAAGGCCACCTTCTGGGACAACGTAGGTAGAGGAATCTCCCTAATATCTTCAAAGGGAGGTTTCTGAAGAACCGACAATACTAAATTAAGATCCCAGGGTGGTAACGGCGCGCGCACTGGCGGAGCCAGATGTCGCACCCCCTGGATGAAATTCCGCACCAAGGAATGAGTAGCCAAAGGCTTCTGAAAGAAGATAGCTAATGCTGAGACCTGACCCTTGATAGTGCTCAAGGCCAGTTTCTGCTCAACCCCTTGTTGCAGAAAAGCTAATATTCGGCTAACCGAATAAGACCGTGGACGGAACCCCAGAGGTTCACACCATGCAATGTAGGACTTCCATGTGCGATGATAAATCTTTCTGGAAGTCGCTTTCCTTGCTTCAACTAGAGTAGGAATAACTAAAGCTGACAAACCTTTGTCCTTCAGCACCTGGGTCTCAATAGCCAGGCCGTTAAAGCCAGCGATCGTAAAGCAGGATGGAAGATCGGTCCCTGAGACAGTAGGTCCTCCCTGAGAGGAAGTCTCCACGGGACGTCCGCCACCAGTCTGACCACGTCGGCGTACCAAGCTCGGCGAGGCCAGTCCGGAGCTACCAGGATTACTGGAATTCCTTCCTCCTCTATCCTGCGAAGAAGTCTTGGCAGTAACCCGAGAGGAGGGAAGGCATACATTAGCTGGTATTGCCCCCACGGGGCGATCAGTGCGTCTGCGGTCTCTGCTAGAGGATCGCGGGAGCGAGCCACGAATCTCTGTACTTTCCTGTTGAATCGTGATGCCAACAGATCCACATCCGGGGTGCCCCACCGTAGGCACAACTGGTGGAAAACTTCTGGATGGAGGGACCATTCCCCTTGATCCAGAGTCTGACGGCTGAGATAATCTGCCTGCCAATTCTCCACCCCCGGAATGAACACCGCAGAGATAGCTGGAACAAATCGTTCCGCCCAGCGAAGAATGCAAGCCACTTCTTTGGCCGCTCGGACACTCTTGGTGCCCCCCTGGTGATTGACATAAGCCACGGCCGTGGCGTTGTCCGACTGGATCCAAACCGGGCTGCCCTGGAGCTGCTCGGTCCAGTGAATCAGACAAAGTTTGATCGCTCTCAGTTCCAATACATTTATCGGCAACCTGGATTCTTCCAGGGACCAAAGTCCCTGGACAGATAACTGACCGAGAATTCCTCCCCATCCGGATAGACTGGCATCCGTGGTCACTATCGTCCAATATATTGGCAGAAATGACTTTCCCTGGCTGAGCATCGGAGACCGAAGCCACCAGACCAGAGACTCTCTGGTCTGTTTGCTCAATCGGATCTGATTGTCCAGGGATTCCGGATTCCGATCCCATCTGAGAAGAATCTCTTGCTGAAGAATTCGGGTATGGGACTGGGCAAATGGGACTGCTTCGAAGGAAGCCACCATCAACCCCAGAACCCTCATGCAAGTTCGAAGAGAAGACCAGCTGTTGGATAGTAACAACTGGACTGCTAATTGAATCTTCCGGAGTTTCCCTACTGGAAGAAAAACTCTTGTCCTGACTGTGTCTAGAATTAGACCCAGATATTCGAGCCTCTGGGTGGGAACCAGAAATGACTTTTGCTGGTTCACCAGCCACCCGAATTCCTGTAAAGAAACTATAGTAATTTCTATGTTTTGTAGCAAGGTCTGAGGAGACTCTGCATGAAGCAGAAGATCGTCTAGGTAACCAAGAATCGATATGCCTCTTTGGCGCAGTAGTGCCAACACCTTCGTGAAGACCCGAGGAGCCGTGGCGAGACCGAAAGGTAACGCCACAAACTGATAGTGGTTCTCTTCTACGGAAAAGCGTAGAAACCGCTGATGTCCTGCGAAAATGGGAATGTGAAGATATGCGTCCTTGATGTCTATGGACGCTAGGACATCCCCTGGATGCAGGAAGGCTGCTACTGTGCGAATGGACTCCATTCTGAATTTTCTTATGTTGACAAAAGAATTGAGTGCCCTTAAGTCCAGAATTGGACGCACTTTGCCCTCTTTCCTGGGTATTGTAAATAGGTTTGAATAAAACCCCTGAAAACGTTCTGTCCAAGGAACGTGGACTACCACTCCTTGTTGTAGTAAATCCGTGACTGCTCTCCGCAGATCTTCTAAACAATCCGGAGATAGTCGAATATTGGAAGGGAAGAATTGCGCCGGTGGGAGAGATCGAAACTCGATCTTGTACCCTGACCTTATGACTTCGCAAACCCACTTGTCCGGGATTCTGGAAAGCCATGGATCCGGGAACCGGCGAAGACGTCCCCCCACCCCAGTTATGGGTGGGGGCGCACCTTCAGGCTTTGGACGATTTATCTTCAGGTCTGGAGGGGGCGGGCTTTTGCTTGCCCGACCAACGTCCCCTGAAGCCTCCTGAAGGAGCTTTGGAGGACTTAATTTTTTCACCCGCGGGACGAAAAAACCTCTTGTGAGCAGAAAAAGAAGGCCCTCGTTTTTGACGAGTTCCTTTACCTTTAACATTTTGCGGTAAAAAGGTGCTCTTTCCACCCGTGAGATCCTTAATGATCTCATCTAAGTTGGCTCCAAATAGACGCTCTCCTAAAAAGGGGATATTGGCCAATGCTTTTTTGGAACCTTGGTCGGCTAACCAACCTTTTAGCCACAGTGTACGCCTGAGAACCACCGCTGAGACTGATCCTCGCGCCAATAATGGAGTGGCGTCTAACGCCGCATCACACACAAACTGTAACCCCTGTATCATTTGTTCCAACAAATCTGATACCGCCTGAGGGACCTCTTCTAAGTCCCGGCGTAACCACTTGGTCCATTCAGTTACAGCCTGCGAAACCAGACCAATAGCAATTATTGGTCTGAAAGCTGATCCAATCAAGGTAAACATGGTGCGAGACATAGCTTCTATCTTGCGATCCACTGGATCTTTAAAAGACGGGGCGTCTTCTAGAGGAATAACCATGGCTTTATTCAATCTAGCAATTGGTGAATCCACCACAGGTGGTTCTGTCCATTTTTTAATGAGGGTTTCCTCAAACGGATAACGCCTGTTAATGCGTTTAGAAATAGTAGAAGTGCGTTTTGGCAGACTCCATTCTTCTTTGATTGGATTGCCAAAACATTTGGGCAATGGAAAAACCTTCGCCACTTTGATGCGTTTTTTAGTCCCAAAAGGGATTTCAGTTTCAGCTATTTCCGACGGAATACCCTGTAATCTTAAGGTTTCTTGAACAGATACAATGAGTGCGTTTACCAACGCTTCCTCTTTGGCTATGGCTGATGCCGAAACATCCTCCTCACTGTCTGAAGAGACAGTACACGAGACACCAATCCCAGATGAGGTACCTGCAACTGCAGAAATAGGCTCAGAGTCTGAATCCGAGGTTTCAGATAATAAGGGGTTAGGCGGGGGTCGCTTTCTTGCGCCCTGTCCCTGACAAGCCACTTCCACCCGGGACACAAAAGTTTCCATAATAGCTGACAATGATTCAATCGTCAGTGGGGTGCTGGAGGATCCTGCAGACCCCTCGAGGGGATCCGGAGGAGATACATGAGTGGCAGGGTCCATGTTAATTCAGGACACCTTTGCCAGAAAAAACAAAAAAACCTTTTTTTTTTTTTTATGTGTCTCCCCCTAGCGCAATAGCGCCCCTCAGAGTACCTGCTTCTCGATCCCCACAGAGAGAGAGAGGGACCCCCAAGGCTCACCAACCGATGCAGTGAAGTTTCCAACCAACTGCAGTCAGCGTCTGTCTTTTACAGACTGGAAGGAGCTGTTGCTTTTTCCCGGGTAGAAGGACGTGGCTCCGCCCCCTGTGTACGCCTTCCGGCGTTCCCAGCTCTCCACGAGGTAGCTGGGCTCATGAAACATGGCCGCCCCCATACAAGAGACATTAGACTCCAAAAACATGGCGGCCGGCGTGACCTGAGGACATACATGCACCTGGTCTACGGCAAAATGGCGGCGGACCGCCGAAATCGTTTTTCCCAGCAAATCCACCTGCATCTCTGCTAAGTGGCGATTTATTGATCTACAGGAGATACACTACAAAAAAGGTAGGACTATACCTCCTATGTCTGCTGTAATGCTACAGTCTGCTGGGTAGAGTGTTAGCTCTCAAACCAAGTCTACTTCCCACAAACACATACTGTATTTACAAGGGGGACTTTTAGTGTCAGATATATACTGACCATGTATGGAGGGGCCCATAATTCATACTGCCTCATAACGAGGAAAGAAAAAAGGGAACGTTTACTCACCATACCGAACCGACAGGCACCCTCTCTTCACAATACCCTCTCCACCGGGGTGGGGGGTTGTGGACCACTCCGGACGCCTCGACTCTCTGGTTCCTGGCGTCCAAGCGAGACCTTTAACTCGCAAGGTCAGTCCCTCCACTGGGACTCCGTCGCGGCCGACCCAGCGCGGAGCTCTGGTCTGCACGCGCTCGTAGGCAGAAACCGGGGTGACCACTGGATCTCAACATTCAGCCCGTCGCCCGGCCCCGCATACTTACTTGAATGTGTCGCGGCCGACCAAGCGCAATGCAATGGTCTGCGCACGCTCGTAGGCCGGCTGGGGTGACCACTAGTGTCGCCCAGTCTGGCGTTTTTGCTTGAAGATCTCACAGGAAAAAAACACTGGAGAAAAAACTACCTAAAAAATATTTTTTCTAAAGAAAAAATCTTGCCAGGACCAAAAAGATCCCAGCAAGGAACTTAGGTCCTTACTCCTGACTAGACAGAAAAAAACTGATTCCCTGTAGCAGAGAGAGGGAGGATATACCCTCAGGGACTGCCCCTAAGGTGGAGCCAGAACGTTTTGTCTTTCTGCCTAGTCCTACTCCTGCGGAGACAACATAACCCAGCTCTTGAGAATCAAGAAGACTACGTCTGTCAATGAGCGATAGAGAAATATTTGTTTATTTGTTTGACACTAAGACACTTTATAACACTTGGCAGCTTTTACACATCAGTTGTACTAATATATACATTAAAGCTACACGAAGACACTTCTGAGCACGTATGCACCTTTGAAGCGCGGTACTCCTCTCCCTTAAACTATCTCTAAATAATTGTACAGTTTTCTATTTGCCCTCCAATGCTACATAACAATTTATATGGAAATTTTATTGCAGGAAGAAGTGGGTGTTGAAACAGATGAAGATCACAATGTGACTGCCAGATCTCTAACCGCCTAGAAAAAAATGATACAAGAAAACTGCTGTAGTCAATTTAATGCTTGGGTCTGCATGCAGTATTATACAAAAAATTAAGTCTGTGACACATTGCAAAACATCAGAATATGTAGCACATGACAATGGCTAGGAAAGGTGTATAGCCCAACCCCCCCCCCCCCCCCCCGTTTCTAAAAATAAACTGCTGATAGGTATATAGAATTTAATAGTCTTACCGTGCTAAGACTTTGACAGCTAAACCACCATCCACAGGAGTCTACTTAATTCCTAGAAGTGGTTTCGGGAGTAGGTAAGGCACTGCATGATGGCTATTTAGGGGTATCTGCCATTACTTAGTCAATGCAAGGAAATTTCGTCACCCTGTTTCCTGTCAAAGTTTTAAAAAGGACCTAATGCTAATCACTGATTTATGTAGGTTTTTTTTTTTTTTTTAACCCTAAGCAAATAAACATCAGTCTCATGAATGTTTTGTCCAATCCCCAAAATGCATGTTTTGGAGAAATGTTTTAATTATAATGCCTGAGGGTTTTGGGGTTAATGACATTAAGACAAATTCTGTTGTACAGCTCTTATTAAATAATAAAAAAAGGCCTCTTGGCAGGAACACACTTAGAAGATTCGCTGAACTCTGTATACAGCACTCATGTAGCATACAGAAATGTGACTGATAATAGTGTACTTGGTCATGTCTCATTGGCAAGTGTCTTGGCATGTATGTTTCTCATAGGGGTCCAGAAAACCTTACAGGCAAAAACCTCCTTTGCCTGGAGCAGATGGCACTCAGGCACAATACCCAGTTCCACAAATTTTGTTGAAATTAATATTCTAGACCCAGACAGACCAATTTATTATTTCACAAAGATGTATATACTTGTGTAAGTAAATAAAAATGTTAAACAACATTAAAGCGTTTGCAATCCACACGTTTTATTTGGTCATTAAACTTTAGAAATGTACAAAAGTATCCCTGCTACAAAACAAAGCACCAGTGATCAGAGGTTATGTGAAGTTCACAATTGATTAATTATAAATTAGAATATTCACACAGGAATAAATAGCAAACAGTTTAACGATCAAGCTTGGTAATCTTAATTTTAAGTTTGAAAGTTGCAAAAGTTAGTGATCAATTTTAGGCAGAGTTTTTTTCTGTTAACCACTTTGACTGGATTTACACTTTGCGGAGCAGCTTGCAGCAGGGGATCCAGCAGTGGCAGCTGGTGGGGCACAAACATAAAAATGTAATAGGCATTGCTTCGTGGCAAAAAACAGCATGACTTTGAGGTCACACAAGTGTGAAAGGGGCCTTCAGTAATCAAGGTACAGTGTGCCCCCATCAATGCAGAGTGACCAGTGAGCAGTGTGCCCCCATCAATGCAGAGGGACCAGTGTGCCTCCATCAATGCAGAGTGACCAGTGTGCCCCCATCAATGCAGAGTGACCAGTGTGCCCCCATCAATGCAGAGTGACCAGTGTGCCCCCATCAATGCAGAGTGACCAGTGTGCCCCCATCAATGCAGAGTGACCAGTGCCCCCCCAATCAATACAGAGTGACCAGTGAGCAGTTCCCCCATCAATACAGAGTGACCAGTGAGCAGTGTGCCACCATCAATGCAGAGTGAGAAGTGCCCCCATCGATGCAGAGTGACCAGTGAACAGTTCCCCCATCAATGCAGAGTGACCAGTAAGCAGTTCCCCCATCAGTGCAGAGTGACCAGTGCCCCCATCAATGCAGAGTGACCAGTAAGTAGTGTGCCCCCATCAATGCAAAGTGACCAGTGAGTAGTGTGCCCCCATCAATGCAGAGTGACCAGTGTCCCCATCAATGCAGAGTGACTAGTGCCCCCATCAATGCAGAGTGACCAGTGACCAGTTCCCCCATCAATGCAAAGCGAGCGGTGTGCCCCCATCAATGCAGAGTGACCACAGCGTGCCTCCATCAATGCAGAGTGACCACAGCGTGCCCCCATCAATGCAGAGTGACCCCAGCATGCCCCCATTAATGCAGAGTGACCCCAGCATGCCCCCCTCAATGCAGAGTGACCCCAGCATGCCCCCCTCAATGCAGAGTGACCCCAGCGTGCCCCTATCAATGAAGAGTGACCACAGCGTGCCCCCATCAATGCAGAGTGACCACAGCGTGCCCCCATCAATGCAGAGTGACCAGTGTCAGGCACTCACCTTTTGTGTTTGCAGAGTGTTGAACTTGAGTCCGGCCCAGGAATGCTGTCCTCCTCCTCCTGGCTGGCTTGCTTGTTGTCCTCTTTGGTCCGTTCTCAGCAGAGACAGTGAGTGGAATGGCTCTACTGAGTGACACCCAAGCACCGCCCTATGACGTTGGATATCCTATGGACCAATCACAGGGCGGCAGTGGTACAGTGGGAGTGTCTGGGGTGCATTGCTCTGCGCCCTGAGGACACTCTGAAGGATGCCAATCAGAGCCACATAAAAAAGCACGATGCCAAAGCCCCCACCACTCTCCATAGGCAGCAGTGTGCCCAGTGCCCCGAGCACATTTAAAGGTACACATTTTTTTTTAAATGCTGATGTTCGGATGGGGGGCGGCGCCCCTGCGCCCCCTATTGACAAGCCGCCACTGAGGTCCAGTGCATTTCTTTTCACCATTTCGGGTCCAAATTCGGTCCAAATTTTTGGCTGAATTTGAACCTGAAATGGACCATCAGATGTATAGGACCATTCTGCAAACTGCTCTACACCTGTCCCGGAGTTTGCGACATGCGATTTGGTTGCGGGGAAATAGTTAAAAATCTCCATAGGCGATTCTTTAAAAAATGTTACCGGTTTAGCATTACAGAGGAGGTCTTGTGGTGATACCTCACATGTGGTTTGAACATGGTGTACATTTTCAGGCATGACTTAAGCATGCGTTGACTTCTGCGTGCAATCACGTAGGAATAGGGCACTGTAATTTTTCTTTTTTTTACACTGTCCCTTTAAAAAAAAAAAAGTTTGATCACTTTTATTGCTGTCACAAGGAATGTAAACCATCCCTTGTGACAGTAAGAGGCAGTGACAGGTACTCTTTATGGAAGGATCTGGGATGTACAAGACCCCAAACCTCCTCTGCACTTGAAAGACCCTAAACCTCCTCTGCACTTGAAAGTATTCAAAAATGCGGATAGATTTTTGAAAACTGGCGCTGTTGGCTTCTTGGTTACTACATCCGAGACCCAATCAAAGTAGATTCCGTCTTTGGTCAGGTCTCTAGCCAGCCGGCTGTTTGCTCGGGTCTCCCAGTGGGACAGGAGAGCCCGGGCGAGGAGGAGGACGTTCCCTCCCGCTGCTTGTAATAACAGCTGAGTGGCTGCTTAGCTGGATCAGCTGTTACTAGAGAGTCGACAGTCAGCTCTAAAAAACAAAAAAAAGAAAAACGGTACAACCACTTGATTTGGCGGCAAGTGGTTATATTTTTATTTATTTCAAACATGACAGGTCCTCTTTATTGAGAGATTTAGGGTAAAAAAGACCCAAGATTTCTCATTTACACCTGAAAGGAAAAAAAAATATGACACTTTGAAATTCATGCCTTAAAGCCCGAGAACCAGAAGTGACTTCGCTCTGGTTCTCCAAGGGCATTGGCCTCACTTGGCTTCCTATCTAGCCATCAACCATATCAGATCGGTTTTAGGCTTACCGAAGGCTCTGGAACTGACCAGGAAAAGGGGGGTTCGATCTCTCCCGCAGCCTATAAAAGTTACCCTGTGGGGAATCTGCCACTGAGATCACTTTTATCTGAAAGCTGGCCACCTAAGGGTTAAAAAAAAAAAATACCATGCTGCTGTCATAACCCAGGTATTTAATGTCAGAATGCTGCTGTTCCAATTACATGTGTCAGATAAAAGCATGCATCTGTATATATTGCAAGAAAAACATAAAAGCAATACCTTTTTAATTTCAGTGAATAGGAACCTGTCTGGAGATTGCAGTTATCTTTACTTAGAAAGTCAATGACCTGGAACAAGCATATCTGGAGTAGAAACATTTTAAATGCAAATGTTTTTTCTGTCAGACAATTGAAAAGGGAGAACAGTTGCTCTGCATTGCAACTCTGGGGGATAACCACTCAGACTATATAGGAGAAGACAAAATGAGGCGCAGAAAATCGCTCCAAGTCAGGGTGGGTCAAAACAGGTGCATAGCTGAGACTACATTGATGGAAACGTGGGGAAAAAGACAGAGCCCCAGACCAGACTATACTGATATACAATGTTTTAAATATATTATATATGTGTCTATATCTTTTTGATTTATGCAATGTTATGGCACCATTAAAGTCCCTTTCTTGCCCCCTTCCATAGTCTCAGCTATGCACCTGTTTGGACCCACCCTGACTTGGAGAGATTGTCTGCGCTTCCTTTTGTCTTCTATCTAGTCTATGAGTGGTTATCCCACAGAGTTGCAATGCAGAGCAACTGTTCTACCTTTTCAAAGTTGTTTATGGACGTAGGTGCCCGGGTTCTAACTTAAGTACAGCCTTATGCAAATTTTTATGTCAGTGGTTTAATATGTGATTACACATCCCCAACACAACATATGCCAGTGACACCAGACCCCATGTTTCCATCCTGATCCAAGCATTCAAAACAACTTGGGTTAACCATGCTTGAATGAGGCTTAAATTGTACTTGCTTTAAATTCATCCATTGTTGGCTGTGACTACAATGTTCTGTAATTCTGAGCAAACTAGGGGTCAGCTGACATGAAAAGGCCACCAACCAAAAATCTGTGATGGTGACAGAGTAAACGCTAATTATGATGAATTGCAGTGAGCAAGATAACTTTACCTTTGCTCCAGTGTTTAAACATTTTTGACATTAAAATATACAAAGCAGTTTAAAATGGTGGCAGTTAGTACCTGATCACAGGCGAGTTTTCGGTTTCTAAAAAAAAAGTCTCGACCAAAAAAGCCTGAAAAAGATCAGCAACTACTGGCTATAGATGGAGGTTTTTCAGTCAGACTGAACAGATTCCACCATGTACACAAAGCAAGGTGGATAAAGGAATTCTCCCTGTGTATTCTAACAGAATACAATAACACAGCAGAGAGGATTCCTTTATCCACCTCGCCTGTGTGAATGGGGGAATCTCATTAGTGACTTATGAACAAAAACGGCCCTAGATGGGTCAACATTCAGCCAGTCCCTGCTGAACTGGACACATTTTGATCCATCTATGGCCAGTTTAATTCTTTATACAGTGAGTAGCTTTAAAATGTTTTCTCAGGTGTGGAGTTGACCACTGTTCTCAATGGGAAAAAAGAAAAATATATATACATACACATACATATATATATATATATATATATATATATATATTTTTTTATATATATTCTTTTGTGCTTTACACAGCCTACTGCACATTTTAAAACTTAACCAACCCTTTGCACGAATACCTAACTTCAGAACAACTGCGATTTGATAAGTCACACACCCCATTGCTGGTAATGGAACTGTTCAAACTGACGTCACTCAGGTCACAGTGACTTTAAAAAAGTTTTTTTCCGATTTCATTGAGACTTGCATAGACTTCATAGCACAATTTAAAAGCCGCACTGGTGTAAACTGAGCTAAGGTCCACGTGCTGAAAAGGTATCATTCCATTATGTAAGATCGCTTTAAGAACTAATTAACTATATTTAATTTAAAGTGTGACTCTGCAATCTCCATCTGACATGGTATGAACTTCCCATGGGGATTATAAGAATGACACAGGGGATAAGGTGTCTGGTCTTAAGTGTAACTGCACTAAAAGTGCAAAGAAATGTAAGCAACAATTTGGTGTTTTTTTTTAATATGGTTTGTTGCAGTGAGTAAGCTTGGTATCTGGTTATGGCTACTTGTGCTAGAATTGTATTTTTCTGGTGAACCTAAAACAAAGTTCAAAATGTATTTATTTTTAAGACAAAAATTAGTTAAATTTCTTTGGAGACCATCATATTTTCTAAACAAATGATACCATATCAATACCCCTTTTATATAAGCTACAAGGTAGACAGTTTACACTATTATAAAACTCATGGCTTTTACTACAAATCAGTGGCCAGTTCTGGGCAATCTTGGTGTCAAGGAGTTCCCATAATGTTCAGCATCTCAACATTGTTGGATTCTCTGCAAGTCTTAAACATGAAGGAGACAGCAGGTGGCTCTCACTTCCCTAGAAGGAGATGAGATGGGAGAAGTTTCTCTCAGTAGAGTGGGTTCTTCAGCTGGTGCAGTACACATCGTACCATCTCACGCAGAGTCTGAAGGAAGACAAATTTAAATTGTTACTACAATTTTCACCTTTACTGTGCTATACACAGCAAATAAGCCAGACTGTAAATATTGTATGGTTAAGCAGTACATTGCTAAGAAATATGACAATCACTCATCAAATAGGCTGGATTTAAATAAAGATCAAGGGTTCGCTTTACAAACCTAACACCAAGATGAGGATCCTTACATCAGCTGAATTTAAAGAGATTTGAGAAATAGTTACATGACTAAAAGTGATTGCACCTGTATTAGTGCACTTGCAACAATAAAAAATGGGTACTCTTCATGCTACTCTTTAAGAAAGAAGTAAAAAAAAAAAATGGATTTTTGTAAAATCTTACCGTAAAATCCTTTTCTCTTAGCTCATTGACAGACGTAGTCCTCGGTGATACAGCACCTTCGGGTTATGTTGCCTCCACAGGAGTAGGACTAGACAGGAAATAAAATGCTCTGGCCACACCCTAGGGGCAGTCCCAGAGGGTATATCCTCTCTCTCTCTGCCTCAGCAAATCAGTTATGTCATAAAAGCAGTCTTTAGAGAATTTAACCCAACCCAACTCAAAAAAACAGAGGGGCGGGTACTACGTCTGTCAATGAGCTAAGAGAAAAGGATTTTACGGTAAGATTTTACAAAAATCCATTTTTCTCTATCGCTCATTGACAGACGTAGTCCTCGGTGATACAGCACCTTCGGGAAGTCCCAGAGCAGTATCACAAATGAGGGGTGGGAAAATGGAAATCAAATCCAAATCTAGAAGGCCCAACCGGTGCCAACTAGAAGTTTACAATGCTCATCCTTAATGATGAGACTCAAAAAAAAAATTTTCAAACAGAAAAAAACCCTCGAGGTAGACCACCGGTCTCCTCAAATTGCGGCCTGCAAAACCTTGCGGCCAAATGAGGCATCCGCCGATGCCATCACATCAATTTTATAAAATTTTGTAAAGGTATGTACCGACGACCAGGTGGCCGCTTTACATACCTGGACCACTGACGCCTGATGGCGAAAGGCCCAGGAAGTACCGAGCGCTCGAGTGAAGTGCGCCCTAACAGGGAACGGAGGATTCCGACCCTTAATAGAATAAGCCTGTACCACCGTCTGACTGATCCATGTAGATATGGTCGCGGCAGACACAGGCAACCCCCTTCAAGGGCTATCCGTGATCACAAAAAGGGAGTCCGTCTTACGAAAACCACTTTAGGAAGGAAGGATGGATTCGGAAGAAGAACCACCTTATCCCTATGAACCACCAGATCTGGGGAACGACAGGATAATGCGGCCAGTTCTGACACCCTGCGTAGAGAAGTAATGGCCACCAAGAAGGCCACCTTCTGGGAATGTAAGCAAGGGAATCTCCCTAATATCTTCAAAGAGAAGTTTCTGAAGAACCGACCACACTAAATTAAGATACTAGGCGGTAAGGGTGCGCGCACTGGCGGAGCCAGATGTCGCATCCCCTGGATGAAATTCCGCACCAAGGAATGATTAGCCAAAGGTTTCTTGAAAGAAGATTGCTAACGCCGAAAACCTGACCCTTGATCGTGCTCAAGGATAGTTTCTGCTCAACCCCTTGTTGCAGACAGACCAAAATTCGGGTCACCGAATAGGTCTGTGGGGGAAATCCAATAGATTCACACCATGCAATATAAGACTTCCATGTGCTGGAAGTCGCTTTCCTTGCTTTAACTGGAGGTAGGAATAACTGAAGCTGACACTCCCTTGTCCTTCAGTACCTGGGTCTCAATGGCCAGGCCATTAAGCCAGCGACTGTAAAGCAAGATGGAAGATCGGTCCCTGAGACCGCAAATCCTCCCTGAGAGGAAGTCTCCAAGGAGCGTCCGCGACTAGCCTCGCCAAGTCGGCGTACCAGGCTTGACGAGGTCAATCCAGAATTTCCAGAATAACTGGAATTCCCTCCACCTCTATCCTGCGAAGAAGTTCCCGCAGCAACTTGAGAGGATGGAAGGCATGCCGTAGCTGATACTGCCCCCACGGGGCGATCAGCGTTTCTGCTGCGTCCGCTAGAGGATCGTGGCGCGAGCTACAAACCTCCGCACCTTCCTGTTAGGCCAAGGTGCCAACAGATCCACATCCGGGATGTCCCAATGAAGGGACAGCTAGGGAAAAAACCTCTGGATGAAGAGGCCATATTCGATTGGATCCGAATCGGGCTGCTCTAGAGCTGCTCGATCCAGTAAATCAGACAAAATCTGATCGCTCTCAGTTCCGATACCCTTATTGGTAATCTGGATACTATCGGAAGAAATGACTTCCCCTGGTTGAGCATCGGAGACTTCCTGGTCCGCTCGCTCAACCGGATCCGATTGTCCAGGGAATCGGAATTCTGATTCCATTAAAAAAGAATCTCCTTCAGGAGAATTCGGGTATGAGACTGGGTATACGGTACTGCCTCTAAGAAGGCCACCATCAGTCCCAACCAATTGACGGACAGCAACATCCGAATCGTTGACTGAACCTTCTGGAGTTTCCCAGCAAGGAGAAACTCTCTTGCCCAGGATGTATCCAACCTTAGGCCCAGATAGTTCAGTCTCCTGGTGGGAACCAGGGATGATCTTTGGGAAAGCGAAAAAACGCTGATGTCCTGCGATGATGGGGATATAAAGATAGGCATCCTATATGTCTATGGACGCCAGGAAATCTCTTTTATGCAGGGAGGCCACCACTGTACGGATGGACTCTATTTCTTCCCAAGTCCAGATTTGGACGCACCTTGCCTTTTTTCCTGGGCATTGTGAATAGGTTTGAATAAAACCCCTGAAACCGTTCAATGTTAGAAGGGCAGAATCGCATCGGTGGAAGTGATCGAAACTCGATCCTGTGTCCTCCAGAAACCGGTGAAGACATCCCCCCCCCCACCCCAGAGATGGGTAGGGGCGCATCAGGCTATATTCTTCAGGCTTGGCTGAGCCGGACTCTATGTTTACCCGACCAGCGCCCTTTGAAACCCCTCTAAAGGGGCTTTGGAGGGTTTTGCCTTATCGCCCGCCCTCGCGGAACGAACAACTCTATATGAGCAGAAAAGGAAGGTCCTCGTTAGTTACGAGGTCTTTTTATCCTAACAGTCTGTGGCAAGACAGCAGGTGGTACCGTCTATCCTATAAAGAGGAATTCCTCAAACGGATAGCACCTAGCCATGCGTTTGGAAATAACAGGGGTTCGTTTCAAAACGACCCCATTTGGGTAAAGGAAAATCCTTCGCCCTTTTGGTAGGCTAACAAGTACCAAAAAGGAATCTCAGTCTCAGCTACCTCTGCCGGTGTAACCTCAAGACTAAAGGTTTCCCGGATGGACACAACTAGTGCATCCACCACTCTTGTGCTATGGCGGAGGCAGAAACGTGCTCCTCACTGCTGAGGAGATATTACCTGAGACAACAGCCCCCTAAGAGGGACCTGCAACTGCATTGACCAGTTCCGAATCCGTATCTGAAGTATCTGATAAACAATAGGGGTAGGCGGGGGTCGCTACTTGACCCCCGTCCCTGACAGGCCACCTCCACCCGGGATACCAAAGACTCCAAAATTGCCGATAATGCATTAAAAACAAGTGGGGTACTGGAGGGTCCTGCGGCCACTTTGAGGGGATCAGGTGGGGATACCTATGCAGCAGGGTCAATGATTATACAAGACACTTGCCAGCGACAAAAAATGACAAAGTAAAAAAAAAAAAAACTTTTTTTTTTTTGTGTCCCCCAGTCGCAACAGCGCCCCTCAGTGTTACCTGCCTTTTTGGACCCCACAGAGAGAGAGACAGACCCCAAGGCTCATCCCTGATGCACAGAAGTTTTCATCAGCTTGCTCAGTGCTTGTCTTGTTACAGACAGGAAGTCTTTGGCCCTATTTCCTGGGTAAAAGAGGCGGCTCCGCCCCTTAACACGCCTGCCGGCTCCTCCCCCTGGCTCCATGAGGTGTTTGAGTCACCTCAAACATGGCCGCCCCCATGCTGGAGACACAAGGCTACACCAAAATGGCGGCCTCGTGCGATCTACCAGAGAATGGCGGCGGCCTGCACAGAATAGCGGCATGTCTGCAGAAGGATCTCGGCCTCACAACCCTTCACCCTCATGGTGGTCAGCGTGGTCGGAGGTACCGGACCCTAGCGGGCCGTATGCGGTCCGCTGCTTAGCTGGAGGAATGATCTGGAATGCAGTATACATGTATAGACATCGCCCTGTGGCTACTGACAGGTAGGATACCTTATACTATCACAGTAAAGTTCTAGTACTGCCACTGACTACAATCATTTACACATCTTTACAATTAGATTGTCAGCTCCCAAACCAAGCCTCCTGGCTTCTTGTACACAAAAATCACACTCAATTAGGGGGATCTGTGACATGTTGTAGGATAGAGGGGAACCCATCCTTGCCATTACAGAGAGGGGCCCGCGTTCACCACAAGACCCGTCAGGGGGAAAGGGGGAACATACTACTCACCATACCGGGCGCCAACTCCTGACAGTACCCCTCTCCACCGAGGTAGGAGGGCTGTCGACCAATACGGGCGCCGTGACTCATGGTCTTTGGCGTTTCAGCGAGACGTTTAACTCGCAGGGTCAGTCCCTGTCCAGTGGGACTATGTCGCGGCCGACCCAGCGCGGAGCTATGGCCTGCACGCGCTCGTAGGCTGAACTGGGGTGACCACTGGATCTCAACATCCAGACCGTCGCCCAGTTCAGCTTTCTTGCTTGAAGATCTCACAGGAACACTGGAGAAAAAAAGCTGTCTTAAAAAATTATTTTCTAAGAAAAAAATCCTGCCAGGACCGAAGATCCCAGCAAGGTATCTAGGTCCTTACTCCTGACTAGACAGAAAAAAACTGATTTGCTGAGGCAGAGAGAGAGAGGATATACCCTCTGGGACTGCCCCTAGGGTGTGGCCAGAGCATTTTATTTCCTGTCTAGTCCTACTCCTGTGGAGGCAACATAACCCGAAGGTGCTGTATCACCGAGGACTACGTCTGTCAATGAGCGATAGAGAAAAATAATTTAATTTTTGTAAGAACTTACCGTAAAATTATTTTCTCTGGGTCCTTGGACAGTCGCCGCCCGTTCAGTTAGCCGTCACGAGTGGGGTAATGCGCCTCTCTGCAGGAGTAGGCTAGGCGGTGAAAAGGTTAACAAACAAAAGCTTTTACACATAACACACCTCTAGGGGGCTGTTCCTCAGCTATTACCCATCAGCCACTAGGAGCTGCTCTTCAGTTTTGTAGCAAGCAGTACATGAAGACTATCAACCCCAAAAAGAAGAGGGGCAGGGGCGGCAACTGTCAGAGGACTAAGAGAAAATAATTTTACGGTAAGTTCTTACAAAAATTCTATTTTCTCTTACGTCCTCTGACAGTCGCCGCCCATTCAGTTAGCCTTCACGAGTGGGATGTCCCAAAGCAGTGCAGGTGAGGGGTGGGAAGGCGCAACCAAGAAAAGGCAACGTGCAATCAGGCCAGAGTCGGAAAAACTGAGCCAACAGGGCAACAAAAGCTCAACAGGAGCCAACCCTGGACAAATACACCCCAAGAAGAGACAGAAACACACGTCTCTGCAAAACAACCGCCGCACAAAAAACTCTGCGACCAAAGGAAGCATCCTAGGATGCCAGTACATCAAATCAGTAGAATTTTGTGAAAGTGCGCACAGACGACCACAGGAGGAAAGACCAAGAGGCAATGACGGCTCTAATAGAACGTGCCCTCACAGGAAAAAGGGGGGCACCGGAGCCTATAGTGAAGAGGCCCAAAACCAAAGTCCGTCCGATCCAAACTGGAAGAAACTGCAACGGATGCAGCCGAACGCTTCCGAGGGCCCTCAGAAGGAAAAACAGGGAATCAGACTTCCCAAAAGATTCAGTGGCAGACAGGCAAATACCTGACCGCCTGGACCACATGCAAGGAACACAGGACAAAGTCCTCGGGACGCTTGGGCTACGCCCAAGACGGAAGCAACGGAAGAAACAACGATGGAGGTGGAAAGCAGACACCACCGCAGGAAGAAAAGACTGAGTGGATCCCCGGACCATGTTATCCCTACAACCGACCAAAGGCGGTGTCCGGCAAGACCGAGCCACCATTACCAACACTCTGCGAACAGAGGTGACAGCCACCAGAAAGACAACTTTCTGGAACAACACAGGCAGAGCCAGTTCTCTGATGTCCTCAAAGGGAGGCCATTGTAAGAAAAACGGACAAAAAAAACCAAGGTCAGTCCCCATGGAAGCAAGGGAGCATTCCGCGGGGGAGCCAGATGACGCACCCCCTGAGTAAAGGTGGGAATCAAGGAGTCTCCAAGGGACGCTGGAAGAAAACCGGTAAAGGCCGATAAATGACCCACGACCATTCCCAGCACCAAGCACTGATCCACACCTTTCTGCAGGAAGGCCAAAACCCTCACTACCGAAAAGGAGCGTGGATGAAACCCTTGTGAATCACACCAGGCAATATACCCCCTCCAGGTACGATGGTAAATCTTCCTGGAGGTAGCTGTCCGAGCCTTCAGTAAGGCAAGAACAACAGCATCCGAGCGGCCATATCCTCTCAAAAACTTGGCTTTTAACAGTCATGCTGTCAAGGCCAGAGATTGTACAACAGGACGGAATATCGGCCCCGGAGACAGAAGAACGTCTCACAGCTGAAGCCGCCAGGGCGGCTCAACAACCATCCGCCCAAGGTCTGCGTACCAAGACCGACAAGGCCAGTCTGGGGCCACCAGAGATATTTGAACCCGTTCCGACACCACCGGCGGAGGAACCTGGACAGCAGTCGAATTGGAAGGAAGGCCGATACTGGTGCCAGGGCACCACCAACGCATCCGTGGCGACTGCTAGAGGACCACAGGTTCTGGCCAGGAACCTTCCCACCTCCATGTTGAGATGGGATGCGAACAAAACCACGTCCGGAGACCCCCACTGGGCACACAGGAGGTGGAACACCCCAGGATGCAGGGACCATTCCCCCTGATCCGCGGACTGGCGACGAAGACAGTCCGTCTGAAAGTGCACCATTCCCAGAACGTGAACAGCCGAAACGCTGGAAAGTGCAACTCGGCCCAAGAAAGGACCTCTGCCACCGCCTGGGCTGCCCGAGCACCCATGGTGCCCCCTTTTGCGAATGACGTAAGCCTCTGCCTTGGCGTTGTCCAAGTGAAACACGAACCGGGCGTCTCTGATCCGAGTCGTCCAAGGGAACAAGAAGAACCTGATTGCTCGGAGCTCCAAGACGATATCAGCAAGGAGGATCCCTCCACTGACCACGTCCCCAGGGCACAAAGCGTGCCCAAAACTCCACCCCAGCATGACAGGCTGACATCCGTGGTAATCACTGTCCCCAGCATAGGCAGAAAAGATTTGTCTTGCGCCAGAGCAGGTGACAGGAGCCACCCCGAAAAGGCTCGAAGATATCCTCTTGTCCAACGATTGAGGATTTTGTCCCACCAGGTAAGAACCTCTGACAGAGATCTCATTGGCAACTGAGCAAACAGAATAGCTTCAAAGGCCGAAACCAGCAGACCCAGGGACCGCCCGGAGGCCCGTAGAGAAGAGAGATAGTTGTCCCTGAAGGACCCAATCCTGCCCCGCAGAGCCGGACATTTTCCTACCCTGGGAGAAAAAACCTTGCGTAAGCAGAGTCCAGGACCAACCCCGGGCAACCGAGACAAACTGACAGGTCAGTGCCGACACCTGAAAGTTACAATGCGGTTCAGAGACTTGAGGTCTAGAAACGGACACACTTTTCCCTCTCACCTGGGAACCGTGAACAAGTTGGAATATAACCTGTGAAACCTGTCCCGCTGAGGGACTGGCACAATGACTCCGAGGGCGAGAAGCTCTCGAACCGCCTCCCATGAGATCATGTAATCGATCGGGAAACACATTGAGATTTGAAGGAAGGAAACCTGTTCGCGGGGTGAGAACGAAACTCGAACTCGCACCCTGAATGAAGCAGTTAATGAACCCATCCTTCCTGAAGTAGGGACAACCATGGTTCCCGAAAAGTAACGCAGACGGTCCCCCAATCCAAAAAAGGGTGAAGGTGCCCCTTTCCGGACCATGGCTTCCTGTGACCGCCTGAGGCCTTGAAGGAGTTCCCTCTTTCCCGCGCCCCTAAGGCACGAAGGGACCCCCTGGACTATTCCGTGACAGCTTGAGAAAACCATCACCAAAGTGAACCTAGGTTTGAGCAGGGAGCCTGCCACCACACATGTACCCACAGCATCCGCCAAGGGATAACGGTAATTAAACCACTTAGGCACCCCCAGCATATGCGTGATGCGACGCCACAGGTTGTTCAGGGTTACGTGAAAACTCCTCGGGGCAGGGGAAAAACCTGACCCGACTCCTGGGCGGTTTGTGGGACCCTAAGGAAACCCGCCAACCTGACTGGGTGGGCACAACAGCAATATTTCATGTCTCCCTGACGGAGCTAATAAGTGCAACCACTATAGGACATTCCCGCACTGCAGTGGAGGAGGACCCCTCCTCCATCCCATCTGAATGTGAGGACTGGGACCCCCGAGGGGAGACATTGTCTGTGGCAACCAAAGCAGGCTCTGAGTCAGAAAACCTGAAAGGGCATTGGCCGTTTTTGGAGTAGTGCAGCAGGCCATCCTGGATGCCAAAGTCGCCAGTGCAGCAGATAAGGAGGCCATGAAAGAGGATTCAGGGGTTCCACAAGCACCAACCAGGTCTGTGGGGAGTTTGCTATCCTGGGACTCCATATTGCATTAAAAAAATGATTTAGGACACTGGCCCTTTAAATCGGTGGTTCCCGCGGTGCACACCGCAAATCTACACCACCGGTGGAGACCCCTTTAAAACTGCTAAAGCAATAGCGAAAGAGCCGTTTTGCAGGAAACCCCCCCCCCCCCAAAAATCAGCCCCACAGTGACACAGTATACACTATCAACTCACACACGCTGCTGCAGTGAAGGGAGAAGCGACCGCCCGCACTAGAGGCCAATTCATGCCCTGAGCCACAATACAATGAGTGCCAATTGAAAGTAAATGGGAGGAAGCACTAACAAAATGGTCGCCGCCCTTACTAGGTGGCCGACCACAACCAATATGGCGCCCAAACCGGCGCCCACAGTGAGAAAATGGCTGCTGCCCATACAATGAGGCCAGATAGCCTGCCCTCACCTAAAATGGCAGCCGAACGAACGGCGCCAAATTAGCACAAACCCAGGGACCTGGCCACCGTGGGGACACCTCAGAGGCACCCCCCAGACATACAAGACCCCATAACCCCCCATCCAGGCAGTGTGCACCGCACAGCACCCCCAGTGGGGGCAGGGAGGTAGGGGCCGCCCAAAACGGCCATGGAGGGGGGATACTACAGAGACCACATTTTTTCTGCTTTCACCTAGGAGTGGGCCCACGACCCCCAAATAACTGTCCCAGGGACACGGGGGTAGTATTACTCCCATTCCACGGATTGCAGGCTCCGCTCTGACACAGAACACCTCCCAACCTGAGTGGGGGTGCCGGCAGCCCGGAAGGGATGCTACCAACACAGGGTGTTTCGGAGTTGAGACATCCCGGCAAAGATGGATTCTCCGCAGACTCACCCCCATCTTCAGGGGCACTGTCATTGCGAGGCCAGGGCGCACCAATGACCTGCGACGCTCGTTGGCAGGCTGGGACTCCATAAGGATTTACATCATCCAGTGCGAGGCCCAGCTCTGCTGTTGCTTGTAGTCCTCCAGGGATCCTTCTGACTAACTAGTGATAGTAAGTGAGGAAAGAAATAAAAAGAAAAAACTCTTTTAAAAGAAAAAGAGAAAAAAACTGAGACATAGGTCCCAGCAGGTAAGTCTATGTCCCCCTAGGTATTAACTCTTTATCTATTGAATATACAGTGGGTACGGAAAGTATTCAGACCCCCTTAAATTTTTCACTCTTTGTTATATTGCAGCCATTTGCTAAAATCATTTAAGTTCATTCTTCTTCCTCATGAATGTACACATAGCACCCCATACTGACAGAAAAACACAGAATTGTTGACATTGTTGCAGATTTATTAAAAAAGAAAAACGGAAATATCACATGGTCCTAAGTATTCAGACCCTTTGCTGTGACACTCATATTTAACTCAGGTGCTTTCCATTTCTTCTGATCATCCTTGAGATGGTTCTACACCTTCATTTGAGTCCAGCTGTGTTTGATTATACTGATTGGACTTGATTAGGAAAGCCACACACCTGTCTATATAAGACCTTCCAGATCACAATGCATGTCAGAGCAAATGAGAATCATGAGGTCAAAGGAACTGCCTGAAGAGCTCAAAGACAGAATTGTGGCAAGGCACAGATCTGGCCAAGGTTACAAAAAGATTTCTGCTGCACTTAAGGTTCCTAAGAGCACAGTGGCCTCCATCATCCTCAAATGGAAGACGTTTGGGACGACCAGAACCCTTCCTAGAGCTGGCCATCCGGCCAAACTGAGCTATCGGGGGAGAAGAGCCTTGGTGAGAGAGGTAAAGAAGAACCCAAAGATCACTGTGGCTGAGCTCCAGAGATGCAGTCAGGAGATGGGAGAAAGTTGTAGAAAGTCAACCATCACTGCAGCCCTCCACCAGTCGGGGCTTTATGGCAGAGTGGCCCGACGGAAGCCTCTCCTTAGTGTAAGACACATGAAAGTCCGCATGGAGTTTGCTAAAAAACACCTGAAGGACTCCAAGATGGTGAGAAATAAGATTCTCTGGTCTGATGAGACCAAAATAGAACTTTTTGGCCTTAATTCTAAGCGGTATGTGTGGAAAAAACCAGGCAATGCTCATCACCTGTCCAATACAGTCCCAACAGTGAAGCATGGTGGTGGCAGCATCATGCTGTGGGGGTGTTTTTCAGCTGCAGGGACAGGACGACTGGTTGCAATCGAGGGAAAGATGAATGCGGCCAAGTACAGGGATATCCTGGACAAAAACCTCCAGAGTGCTCTGGACCTCAGACTGGGCTGAAGGTTTACCTTCCAACAAGACAATGACCCTAAGCACACAGCTGAAATAATGAAGGAGTGGCTTCACAACAACTCCGTGACTGTTCTTGAATGGCCCAGCCAGAGCCCTGACTTAAACCCAATTGAGCATCTCTGGAGAGACCTAAAAATGGCTGTCCACCAACGTTTACCATCCAACCTGACAGAACTGGAGAGGATCTGCATGGAGGAATGGGGGATCCCCAAATACAGGTGTGAAAGACTTGTTGCATCTTTCCCAAAGAGACTCCTGGCAGTATTAGATCAAAAGGGGGCTTCTACTAAATACTGAGCAAAGGGTCTGAATACTTAGGACCATGTGATATTTCAGTTTTTCTTTTTTAATAAATCTGCAACAATGTCAACAATTCTGTGTTTTTCTGTCAGTATGGGGTGCTATGTGTACATTCATGAGGAAGAAGAATGAACTTAAATGATTTTAGCAAATGGCTGCAATATAACAAAGAGTGAAAAATTTAAGGGGGTCTGAATACTTTCCGTACCCACTGTATATATTTTTTTCTCTTTTATTTTTCCTTTCATTTTTGGGCGTTGGTTATGGTGTGTTTTTTGCACTGATTACCTGTTTTTGCACCTCTTCACTATTGTAATACCTTTGCATTGCACTCTTTCACTTCCATCTACAATCCTTTTTGGCTATCTGGCCCTCACTCTGTATGGGCACTTTGTGACCAGTTTGTCTCAGGTATTGAAATATGCACTCTTTGTACTTTATACGCGTTTTTCCATTACACATTTTATACCCCTATTAGGGTTCCTCTTTACTCATAGCACTGACACCACTCATTTATCTCTTATCTTTTTCGCTATATATCCCTTAGTTGCAGCCTATATAGGTTTCAAGATGTTGTCATACACTACTAATCTCTGCAAAAGCTTTTTACTTGCTATTAAAAGGGTATGGATATTTATATACGGATTTAAGCTGCGTTATCCTCCTCTCCGCCATTCCAATTATTTGGAATTATTTTCCCCCTCGATGGCCTGATTCAGTCTGATGACTTACACTTTCCCTCCTTCTTCCCTCCCTCTCTAATCTTTCTCCCCCCCTTTTTTTATTTATTGTTATATGTATACTGATATGGATTATTGTTTATTCTAGAGACTGTGATTTAATGAGAGTCTGCCTGAAAAAAATATTATCTTGGATCCTGAAGAAGCTCTTTTGAGCTAAACGCGTAGATCTACAAGATGTATTTTAGATATGAACTGTGATGCTTATATCACTTCTAGATAATATATACATTTTCATTGTATGTTATTATAATTAATACATTTATAAATTTTTTTAATTCTATTATATTTATTTTTTCGGTCTTGGTTGTTGACATATCGGCACATTTAAATACCCACATCCACAGTTTGGTAGATTTCTTTCCCCTCATGTCCCCCCCCTCGCCTTTCCATTGTCCCCATCCCTAGCAGTCGCCTACCAACCTGGCTACTTTACTATTATACAATTTACCCCAAGGGACGGTGCCAGTTTATTTATAGACAGACCATTTCTCTCCACACAATTTATATATATCTATTGTGGGATTATCGTCCCAACCTTCCTCTTCGTTGGAGAGTATGGTCTGATAGCATTATTGATACTGTGGATGATAGCCACTCATTTGTTAGAATGGAGGGACTAATATGCCTGTGCAAAGTGTTGATACCATACACAGGTGTAGAGATATACTTTTTTTGTCTGCATATCCTCATTTCCCTCCCCCTTTCTTCCTCTTTCCCTTTTTTGCTTCCCTCCCCCCCCCCCCTTATTTGTTTACTTCATTGACTTTATCTGACCATCATCCTTTCTCTTGGGTTACTTGTAATCTGCATATGTTCTTAGATAACTGTTGCCTTTCAGGTGGATTAGAAATTACTGTAGCATTCTGCAGATTTGACAGGTGCTGTTTTTTTATGATGTGCCTTTTGTTTGCGGCCATGGCTCATTTTTTTTTTTTCTATTTCTCTCTGTGGTTTTGATTTCCTGTGGCTGTGTTCGGTGGTGTTCCGTGGTGTGGCTTCCTTTTGGCTGTCCCGGTTGAGCGGCTTCCTGGCGCTGGTTGTCTCCCACGCAGCTGCCGGAGTTGATCTATTCCGGCTGAGCTGCGTGTAAACATATACGTAATTTCTGGTTGACAACCGTTAATGACACCCGAGAGAGTAGGAACATCCTCCGCTTGCACGCCTCTTTTGGCGGCATTTGCGGGCGGATGTGGGAGACGGGAGGTGTGCGGAAGGGGAGGTTTATTCTCCCCCTATTTATAGGGACTTCTAAGGAGCCATACATATTGGACGTTTGTCTCTGGTAATTAATATTTGAGCCTGTCAAGTACAACCTTGCAATTTGTTTCTGTTAAACTGGAACCAGTGAGTATCTATAGATGTTTTTTCCTCTGTTACTCTCTTGGATACAGGGATTACCCCCCCCCCCCCCTTAAAAGTTTTATATCTATCCAGCTTCAAGATACTTGATCGTAGGATTCATGTGGCTGTCCTGCGGTTTATCTTATACGTTTTTTTGCCTGTATGCACTTCAATTCTGGTTGGTCTTGGAATATATGAGTAATTTTTTGTCTAGTTGTTGGAGGCAACATGTAGTTTTACGTGTTCTGATATCAGATGCTTCTGGACAGTTGAACCTAACCACACCTGGTCTGGAATGCAAAGTGCCCAGCAGGACATTCCTGACAAGGCTCACAGGATGTTCTCGCATAAACCTCCTATTGTGAGATATGGGTGTAGAGGACCCTCAGATAAGATATCCTGGGGAGGTTATTCCTACATCAAAGGCCAGCGGTGAATGAAGATGACCCAGGTCAAAAACAGTGATTCGTGGACAGATGGCGCCCCTAGTGGAAGAATATAACATGCTTCCTGGAAAGATGAGATATTTCCTGTTGATTAGGAAGGGGGCATCTTACGAATTGTCATTGGACAAGAAGACAGTGGGTGTTTATCTGGGTGGTGTCTGAGTGGGCTTTAAATCCGGATTGCTTGCTAGAATTCCTTCTCTTACTCTCTTGGCTGTGGGCCATCATGGCTCTTGTGCTACCTCTTTTCTCCTTCCTGTGTGCTTGAGACCAGCTGAAAGTTATCGAACCCCGAGGACTGATATGTAACGTATTATCTGTAATTGTTTTGTTTTATTTGCTCTGTAATATTCCTTTAGTGTTTTATGTTAGCATTTCTACTTTCTTTATAATAAATTAGATCCTGGTTTATTTAAGCAGTGTGTTTATTTTTATAGCTAGCATTGTTAGTATACCTTCTATTAACCTTATCAGAGCTTTGATAGACTATTATAGGAATAGACAATAGAATACATTTTTATAATAAATAGGGGAGGTACAAAACCACCTTCACAATTTATTTCATTTGGCACCCCAGAAGCAGGAGTGTGGAAAGAAATTCCGCACAGAATCCAAACCCTAAAGTATTTTTGTTTTGAGTTCCTATAAGCTAACAAGTCCTCTACAAGTGACCCAGAACTGAAAGAACTCCTCTGCTGTGGACAAGATTTGCGCTGGTTCGTGAATTCTGAAGCCCTGCTTGAGTGGTCCTGAAAGTTCTGTGAAATACTTCATCAGTAAGCGGACGCGCATTATCTGGTAAGTATAGTATTCGTATCTCTGGCTGGAATATGTATATGTGTTAAAGTGTTTGTTAGTGCAAATTGTTTTTTTTTTAGGCCTGGTTAGCTGTTAAGTTGTGTGCCGGCAAAGGAAGGGCTGATCACCCTTGGTTAACTGATGTACCCTGCAGATTTATAGGATAAACCATACATCTTTGAGGAGAAAGTGGGAGAAATATAGATTATATTTTATATTTTTTTACCAAGTGAAAGGGAGGAAGCTTTCTGCTCCAAGAGAAGATCCATGTGGCCTAGGATCTGAGATAAGAGGGCTACAGTCAGTGGTGTTGAGGAGAGAGCAGGGCACTAGTTGGGTTGTGTGCTCCTCCTTGTGGGACTACAAGTCCGTGTTAACTTGGAACAGCTGTGTATGTGTGTGTTTGTGCCTGTGTGTCTTGTATCAGCAACTGTGTGAAGACTGTTTAGGCATGCTCCAGTGTGCACGTAATTAGCATATCAATGGAAGTCATTGGAACTTTCCTTAAGAAGTATGCCTCTGCTAGGTTTAACACTTCTACAGAAAATGCTTTAACTCACCAATTTAATGATTTGTTAAAACAATGTGATATACAAAATGATAATATGAAGGAGAAACCGTCTTCTAAAAGGGGAAAAAAAGCGAGAATGGCGAATGTAGTGTGCATGCTGTTAAGAATGAAGGAAATTGCCGAACAAAAAGAAATGCAATTTTATGCTGAGAGGGCACAATTATTAGATCAGATAGAAAGTGCAAGTAAAAATATATTAGCAATAGCTGTAAAGACAGATGCAAATGTTTGTAATCAGATTGCACAATTGGTGACTGAGAAGTGCGTATTGGAAAAGAAAGTGGATGAATTGGAGGAAACGTGTAATTTAAGAGAAAGTTGGGTTGCCTCTTTAAAACAAAGAGAGGCACAGAATGAGCGTATTATAATGCTGCTTAGAAGAGAACTACAGGAGTCCCAAGCTGCCATAATAGAGTTATCCACCAAACAGGCAGAGATTGAGCAGTCTCAGTGTTCAGCACAGATAGAGAATTTAGGACAACAATTAGGGAAGTCTAATGCTCGTGTTGCTGCAAGTGATGTTGCTTTGGTTGGAATCAATGTTAGTGTTGATGAATGTGTTGTAACTGATCTTGAAATTGATTCAGGAGTTGAAATGCAAAATGAACCTGATCTTTTGGAGACTTATGATGAGTCCTTTGCTAGTAACTACTCCTCAGACAGTGAAAGTGTGAAGTCTGTTGATTCCAATCATAGTATTGTTATGCGGCAATGTGAGTCTCCATCACCATATGCTCAGAGGAGGGCCTATGCAGGGAAACCAGCTCTCAAGTGTTTTGCCTGTAAAAAGTGGGGTCATATTGCCAGGTATTGTATGGTGACTAATAATAATATGCAAAGAAAATCACACTACCCTAAAACTACACCGAGGTATTATGAAGTTTATTCTGCGAGATGGGGTAGCAATCCAAGGCATAGAGGCCATAATAGTCAAACCCGTGTCCCTTTTAAAACTCAAATGCTGAGATTACATTCTGAAAATAGTCAGTTAAGGCAGGAAAGGCATCAGTATATGGAACAACTGAATAGACTCAAAATGGAGGTAGCCGCATGTTCACGGAGGTATAGCACCGGGGGAAACAAATCTTTTGTTAATAGCCCTTAAGGAATCGAATGGATGGTAAGGACTTTCTGGTTAATGTTTCTTTGCTATGAATAAGGTTTAGATGCGAGTCTCAAAGATTTGGCTTTAATTTTTGTAATATTATGGAGGACCTTGATGTGTTTTTTTTTTATTTTTTATTTTTTTTTAATTTTTATTTTTTTAGCATTTTCAAGGATAAGCCTCTGGATTTGGTGTTATGTTTATGTATTTTTTTTTATATTTTTTTTATTATATTTTTGTTTTTTGTTTTGTTCAGGTGGAAAAATTCCAAATTGTTAGGTTTAGTCCACCTGAAAGGGGGTCATTGGCTATGCCCTAAGTCAACAGCTGAGTGCAGTTGGTTTAACACAGGAGTTTGTAGAAAGCTATAGCCGCTGGAGTTATTGTATTTTTCCTTTTTATTTTTATTCATGGGGAAAAAAAAAAAATAAACCCAGATGTTTAGGTTTTGTCCACCTGAAAGGGGAGTTTTTGCATAGGTTAAGTTAACAGTTGCGCAGATTTTTACGGTTGAAGATAAGTTTTGGAATACAGCTCTTTCTCATTTTTTTCTTTTTCTTATCGTGGGGGAACCATTTTAAAGTGGGTTTATCCCAAAGAGTCAGGGTTGTTTTAGTAGTTCAGAGTTGTAGAAGCCAGGAAAAATAAGTGCCTGGGATCCAAGTGAGGTTCTGTAAGCAAACATAGTATGCTAATAGATATTGTGGATAAGAATTTGATTCTGCTCTTGATTTTCATTTCCAGAGTCCTGGTGGAGCGAGATATTGGAGAGGTCTCTGGAACATGGATGAAAGATGTTCATCTGGTTGGCAGTTTGTCTGTGCCATGCCGCATCTCAAAATTGTTCTGACAAACATTCAGGGGAGAAGGGATAAACTAAAAGATGCAGATTAATATGTGCAATATAGGATTTCTTTTCTCTATGGACAATTTAGTGCTAACGCTGCATTTGAAAGACTTTGCCCATCAACAAGACTTGTGAAACATTTTGCCGGAATCTTTCCTATCATTATATAGGAAGGTCGCACATTTATCTATGCAGGTTGAGGGACGAATTGACGGTAAGGTCTCTTCGTACAAGTTTGAGGCTTTGCTGCCAATTAAGAGTCCCGAAATACCTCTGGCTTGCCTGAATTGCGGTAGAAAAGGCCATAGTGAGCAAGCCTGCCTAATCCCGACCCGTATACACAATGAAGGGTTATAGGAAGTTGGGAATGTGATGCTTAATTTGGTGGGTCATATGGGTATATGTGTATATATTATGGAAATGGATTGATTTGTGTGCTTTTATAATTTGATGTACATGTATTACGTTAGTGATATGGTTGAGTAAGACCCTCCTCGAGGTTCTGTATCTGAAAGCTGGTTGATATGTAGCTCTGAGTGTATTTTGGTGAATGGTGAGTGAATGGACACCCCTTGCCTATATTGCACACCCCTTGCCTATATTGCACTCCATCCTGAAAATTCCAAAAGGAGAAGACACGAACTGGTGCCATGGAAGCGGTCACTGAAGAATGGTGGTGGTGTGTCACCCAGAGGCAAAGCGGCACATGTTGGGAAGCACAACATATCATAAGGATGGACATTTATGGACTGTTCTATGGAGGCTGCCTCTGAAGAAGGGTGATGTGTGTCACCCAGGGGCAAAGCGGCACATGTTGGTAAGCACAACATATCGTAAGGCCGGACATTGATGGACTGTTCTATGAAGTCTGCCTCTGAAGAATGATGGTGTGTGCCCGTCAGGCACAAAGCGGCATATGTTGGAGGCAACATGTAGTTTTACGTGTTCTGATATCAGATGCTTCTGGACAGTTGAACCTAACCACACCTGGTCTGGAATGCAAAGTGCCCAGCAGGACATTCCTGACAAGGCTCACAGGATGTTCTTGCATAAACCTCCTATTGTGAGATATGGGTGTAGAGGATCCTCAGATAAGATATCCTGGGGAGGTTATTCCTACATCAAAGGCCAGCGGTGAATGAAGATGACCCAGGTCAAAAACAGTGATTCGTGGACAGATGGCGCCCCTAGTGGAAGAATATAACATGCTTCCTGGAAAGATGAGATATTTCCTGTTGATTAGGAAGGGGGCATCTTACGAATTGTCATTGGACAAGAAGACAGTGGGTGTTTATCTGGGTGGTGTCTGAGTGGGCTTTAAATCCGGATTGCTTGCTAGAATTCCTTCTCTTACTCTCTTGGCTGTGGGCCATCATGGCTCTTGTGCTACCTCTTTTCTCCTTCCTGTGTGCTTGAGACCAGCTGAAAGTTATCGAACCCCGAGGACTGATATGTAACGTATTATCTGTAATTGTTTTGTTTTATTTGCTCTGTAATATTCCTTTAGTGTTTTATGTTAGCATTTCTACTTTCTTTATAATAAATTAGATCCTGGTTTATTTAAGCAGTGTGTTTATTTTTATAGCTAGCATTGTTAGTATACCTTCTATTAACCTTATCAGAGCTTTGATAGACTATTATAGGAATAGACAATAGAATACATTTTTATAATAAATAGGGGAGGTACAAAACCACCTTCATAATTTATTTCACTAGTGGTTCGGGATTGATTTGGTGAGTCCCCCTAGCTATTAACTCTTTATCTATTGAATATAACTGGATTTTTTACTTAACGTAAAATCCTTTTCTATTAAGCTCATTGACAGACGCAGGACTCGTATCTTGATATCCGTAGGGTTATACAGCCCCCTACAGGAGTAGGACACTAGGCAGAAAAAAAGTTCTGGCTACGCCTATGGGCAGTCCCAGAGGGTATACCCTCTCACTTCCTGCTATAGGATGTCAGTTTTGTATCAAAGCAGTGTCAGAGAAATCATACCAACCCAACTCAAACATAGAGGGGCGGGGACTGCGTCTGTCAATGAGCTTAAGAGAAAAGGATTTTACGGTAAGTCAAAAATCCAGTTCTCTCTGTCGCTCATTGACAGATGCAGGACTCATATCTTGATATCCGTAGGGACATCCCAAAGCAGTGCCATAAATGAGGGGTGGGATAACAGAAGAAAACATTCCATAAGGCCAAAAACATAGCCAACCAGGAAACACAGGACTCATCGGAACAAAAGATGAGACCCACTTGAAAACCAAAAACGGAACCCCCGAGGTTGACCAAGGGTCCCCTCAAACAGCAGCCTGCAAAACCTTGCAGCAAAAAAAAAGAGGCATCTGTAGATGCCAGCCCACAACCGCATAAAACATTGTAAAGGTAGGAACAGATGACCAGGTAGCCGCCTTGCAAACCTGAAGCACAGACGCCTGATGGCGGAAAACCCAGGAAGCACTAAGTGCCCGAGTAGAGTGCGCATTAACAAGGAAAGGAGGAACCTGACCCTAAATCGAACAAGCCTGCACCGCCGTCTGCCTGATCTATCCAGAGAAAGTCGCAGCAGACGCAGGCAACCCCTTCCTAGGGCCATCCGCGATCACAAAGAGCGAATCCAACTGACGAAAAAGAGTCAGCAGTGGCCAGGGACATCCTGAGTGCCGAACCACATCCAAGGTGTGCAAATTCCTTAGGATGGCTGGGCTGAGGACACAGGGAAGTCATCACAATATCCTCATTTAAGTGAAAACGGAGTCCACCTTAGGAAAGAAGGACGGATCCGGACGTAGAACCACTTAATCCCCATGAACCACCAGATAGGGGGAACAAAAGGACAATGCAGCCAGTTCCGACACCCTGCGTGCAGAAGTAACAGCCACCAAAAAGGCCACCTTCTGGGATAAGGTAGGCAGGGGAATCTCCCTAGTACTTTCAAAGGGAGGTTTCTGGAGAACCGACAACACCAAACTAAGGTCCCAGGGCGGTAAGGAAGAGCGCACCGGAGGAACCAGGTGCCACACCCCCTGGATGAAAGTTCCCACCAGGGAATGAGTGGCCAGTGGCCTCTGGGAGAAAATCACCAAGGCCGAGACGTGACCCTTGATAGTACTCAAAGCCAGCTTCTGCTCAACCCCCCCTGTTGAAAGAAGGTCAAGACCCGAGCCACCGAATAAGAATGTGGATGAACCCCGAGGTACCACGCAATATAAGACTTCCATGCACGATGAGAGAGTATTCTAGAAGTCGCTTCCAGCACTGTAAGCAGGGTAGGCATAACTGAAGCAGACAATCCCCTGTCCTTCAGCACCTGGCTCTCAACAGCCTAGCCGTCAAGCCAGCAACCGTAAAGCAGGACGGAAGATCGGCCCCTGAGACAGCAGATCCTCCCTGAGAGGAAGCCTCCAAGGAGCGTCTGCGACCAGCCTGACCAAGTACCAGGCGCGACGAGGCCAGTCTGGGGCCACAAGAATGACTGGAATTCCTTCCACCTCTATCCTGTGAAGAAGCCTCAGGCCGCAATTTGAGACGAGGAAAGGCATACAGCAGCTGATACTGCCCCAGGGGGCCACCAGCGCGTCTGTGGCGTCTGCCAGAGGATCTCGGGAGCGGGCCTCAAATCCTCTGCCCCCTCCCGTGGTGCCGGGACGCCAACAGATCCACATCCGGGGTGCCCCAACGAAGGCACAACTGGTGAAACACCTCCGGACAAAGAGACCATCCCCCTTGATCGAAGGTCTGTCAGCTGAGAAAAAATCCGCCTGCCATTTTTCCACGCCTGGAATGTGAAGAGCGGAGAGAGCTGGAACAAGTGTTCCGCCAAACGAGGATGCCGGACACTTCCAAGGCCGCAAGTACACTCTTGGTGCCTCCTCGGTGAGTGACATAAGCCACGGCCGTGGCATTGTCCGACTGAACCTGCATTGGACAGCCATGAAGATGCTTGGTCCAGTGAACCAGGCAAAGCCTGATTGCTCTCAGTTCCAATACATTTATCGGCAACCTGGATGCTTCCAGGGACCAGATAACCTGCCGAGAACCCTTCCCCACCCGGATAGACTGGCATCCGTGTGACAATCGTCCAATAGATCGGAAGAAAGGATTTCCCTCGACTGAGCAACGGAGACCGAAGCCACCATAGCAGGGACCCCCTGGTTCGCTCACTTTGAACTGATTGTCCAGAGAATCGGGATTCCTGTTCCATTTGAGAGGATCTCCTTTCGGAGGGTCCTCGTATGAAACTGAGCAAAAGGAACCGCCTCAAAAGACGCCACCATCAGTCCCAGAAAGCTCCAGCAGGTCCGAAGGGACGATCATTTGGTGGACAGCAACAGCCGAGTCGCTGTTTGGATTTCTGGAGTTTTTCCGCAGGGAGAAACACCTTGGCCAAGGACTCGGCCAAAGCCAGGCCCAGATAGTCCCGGCTTCTGGAGGGGACCAGGGACGACATCAGCAGGCACACAAGCCACCCGAACTCTTCCAGAGAGGTCATGATGATCAAATTCACCATCAGAACCTGCAGAGACTCCGCACAGAGGAGGAGGAGGTCATCCAGGTAGCCCAGGACCGATATTCCCCGTTGCCGCAACAGCGCCAGAACCGGAGCCAAAACCTGTAAGAAGACCCGGCGAGGCCAAAGGGTAACACCACAAACAGATACTGGTCCTCACCCACTGCAAAGTGCAGAAAACGGTGTTCTGCGCAAATGGGAATGTGAAAGTAGGTACATTTGATGTCAATGGAGGCCAAAAAGTCCCCCGATAAAGGGAGGCCACCATTTCTGGGCACCGTGAACAGATGGGAGTAAAAACCCAGAAAAACGTTCTCTAGTTGTACCCAGTCCTGTACAGCCCCCAACAGAGCCAGTAGGCAATCCGGGGACAGCCTCAAAATGGAAGGCAATAACCTCACCGGTTGAATCGATTGAAACTCGATCTTGTACCCCGACCGCATGACCTTGTGACCCATTAGTCTTGAATCCTGGAGAGCCACTGATCTGAGAGCCGGCAAGACGTCCCCCCCCACCCCTGACATGGGTGTGGGTGCACCTTTATGCCGAAACTGAATCGTCTCCAGGGCTGGAGGAACTCGATCTCCCGTTAGCAAACCAGGGTCACTTGGAACCCCTGAGGGGGCCCGGAAGGGCTTCGCCTTGTCGACAGCTCCAGAGGAACGAAAAAACACCTCGGGAGATGAAATGGAGGGTCCCCGTCTGCGACGAGGGTCCTTACCCTTGGTAGCCTATGGGAGAAGGTGCTCTTGCCCCCAGCGAGACCTTTGATAATATTATCCAGGGTAACACCAAACAGGTGATCCTCCTGAAAAGGAGAACCGGTCAAGGCTTTCTTAGAAGCCTGATCCGATGACCAGCAATACAGCCACAGCATGCGCCGGAGGACCACTGCCGAAATGACAAACGACCCAGCACTGGAGCAGTATCCATTGTGGGGTCGCAAACAAATTGCAGCCCCTGCAGCATCATGTCCAGTAACTCCGACATGGCAGGGGGGAAGTTTCTCCCCTTCAGGTCACGGTGTAGGAACCTGGTCCATTCCGTTATTGTTTGCAAAACCAGGGCAATGGTAAACACTGGTCTGAAGGCAGACCATGCCAGGGAGAACATAGTGCAAGACACAGACTACCCAAAGGACAGTAAGCAGCACCGTCCACTTTTTTAATGAGGGACTCCTCAAATGGATAGCGCCTCAGCCATCCGCGTTAGACATGCGGGACAAGGAAAAAACCTTTATTACCCTGGAGAGCTTGCGAGTGCCAACGGCAACCTGTGTAACAGTCGCAGCCGCAGCTGCGTCCTCCAGATTTAGGGTATCCCGGAAAGACACAATCAGCGCGTCCACCAGTGCCTCATCTTGCGCGACAGCGGAGGAAGAAAGGTCATCCTCACTATCAGAGGAGACGGGGCGCAAGACAGCAGCCCCAGAGGGGAGACCCGCGTCAGTCGAGACCGGTTCAGATTCAGAATCTGAGGCAGCAGACAAGGCAGGGGTAGGCAGAGGTCGTTGTTTAGCACCGCGCCCCTGAAAGGCCACCCGGGACACAAATGACCCCAGGACCACCGAAAGTGCATCAATAGTGAGCTGGGAACCGGAGGGCCCTGCAGCCACCACGAGGGGATCAGGTGGAGACACATGATCAGCAGGGTCCATGGGATACCAAAGGAACCCGTTAGCAAAATTTGACAAAACTGAAAAAAAAGTCTTTTTTTTTTTTTTATTATACAAAAGTCTCCCCGCGCTACAGCGCCCCCCCCAGTGGCCAGGCAGCGTGCCTAGAGACCCCCGCAGAGAGGGAGAAAAAGACCCCCAAAGGCTCACCACCCACATGAAGATGCACCAGAAGTCCCAGGATGACTCAGCAGCGCTTGTCCTCACAAAAGGAAGGCCTGCAGAGTGATGTGCCCGAATCTAGGGAGGGGCTCCACCCCCTCACACGCCTCCAGGAACTCCCATAGAAGCCCAGCTCTGAGGAAAAAAATGAGCTTGGGTGTACCAAGATGGCCACCGACATGTGAAGCACATGGAGGCTACAAGAAAAAGGCGGCCCCGCGCGGCAGCGGCGGTAAAGGGGGCCCCCGGGGACCCCCTCCTGACTGACAGATAATCGACCGGCAGATGGACTCTGGGGAGTCAGGTAGGAACCTTCCCTGCACAACAGCCGTCTGCACCGGTGGGACCCCCCACCCCCTCAGCAGCCTGCATGCAGATCCAGCCTCCCCACATATCCCCAGTAGCGACAGAGTCCCCCCAGGAGGGGGGAAAAGGGGGGGAGGAAGGGGGCACCATAGGTAAGGGGTGCACAGTGGAACAGAGGGGAATCCGGAAAATTGGGGGTCCGACCATCCCAGGGAGGGGCCCGCGTCCACCCCAGAACCCAACATGAGGAAAAGGGGCAACATTTACTCACCATACCGGAACAGGCGGGCGCCAACTCCCGACAGAAACCCCTCGCCGCCGTAGTGGGGGGGGATGTCGGCCATAAGGAACGATGCGACTCGGTCGCAGACCGGTCATATGCGACCTGGCGAGACGTTTAACTCGCGGGCCAGTCCCCATCCAGTGGGACTATGTTGCGGCCGACCTTGCGCGGAGCTAGGGCCTGCACGCGCTCGTAGGCCGGCTGGGGTGGCCACTGGATCTCAACATACAGCCCGTCGCCCAGATCTGGCATAATTGCTTGTAGATCTCACAGGCACAATCCGGAGAAAAAACTAGCTAAAAAAAAAGAATATCTAAAAAAGCTTGCCAGGACCAGAGATCCCAGCAAGGAACTTCGGTCCTTACTCCTGACTAGGCAGAAAAAAACTGACATCCTATAGCAGGAAGTGAGAGGGTATACCCCCTGGGACTGCCCATAGGCATAGCCAGAACTTCTTTTCTGCCTAGTGTCCTACTCCTGTAGGGGGCTGTATAACCCTACGGATATCAAGATATGAGTCCTGCGTCTGTCAGTGAGCGACAGAGAAATTTTATTTCTTTCTCTTTTATAATTTTTTTTTCCTTTCATTTTTGGGCGTTGGTTATGGTGTGTTTTTTTGCACTGATTACCTGTTTTGTGCACCTCATCACTATTGTAATACCTTTGCATTGCACTCTTTCACTTCCATCTATAATCCTCTTTGGCTGTCTGGCCCTCACTCTGTTTGGGCACTTTGTGACCACTTTGTCTCTCAGGCATTGATATATGCACTCTTTGCACTTTATACGCATTTTTCCATTACACATTTTATTCCCCTATTGGGGTTCCTCCTTACTCATAGCACTGACACCACTCATTTATCTCTTCTCTTTTTTCTTTGTTGCTATATATCCCTTAGTTGCAGCCTATATAGGTTTCAAGATGTCGTCATACACTACTAATCTCGGCAGAAGCTTTTTACTTGCTATTAAAAGGGTAAGGATATTTATATACGGATTTAAGCTGTGTTACCCTCCTCTCCGCCTTCCAATTATTTAGAATTCTTTTCTCCCCTGATGGCCCCATTCAGTCTGACGACTTACACTTTTCCTCCTTCTCCCCCCCCCCCCCCGGGTTTTTCTTCTTCCTCATGAATGTACACATAGCACCCCATACTGACAGAAAAACACAGAATTGTTGACATTGTTGCAGATTTTTTAAAAAAGAAAAACTGAAATATCACATGGTCCTAAGTATTCAGACCCTTTGCTGTGACACTCATATATTTAACTCAGGTGCTTTCCATTTCTTCTGATCATCCTTGAGATGGTTCTACACCTTCATTTGAGTCCAGCTGTGTTTGATTATACTGATTGGACTTGATTAGGAAAGCCCCATATAAGACCTTCCAGATCACAATGCATGTCAGAGCAAATGAGAATCATGAGGTCAAAGGAACTCCCTATAGAGCTCAGAGACAGAATTGTGGCAAGGCACAGATCTGGCCAAGGTTACAAAAAGATTTCTGCTGCACTTAAGGTTCCTAAGAGCACAGTGGCCTCCATCATCCTCAAATGGAAGACGTTTGGGGTGACCAGAACCCTTCCTAGAGCTGGCCGTCCGGCCAAACTGAGCTATCGGGGGAGAAGAGCCTTGGTGAGAGAGGTAAAGAAGAACCCAAAGATCACTGTGGCTGAGCTCCAGAGATGCAGTCAGGAGATGGGAGAAAGTTGTAGAAAGTCAACCATCACTGCAGCCCTCCACCAGTCGGGGCTTTATGGCAGAGTGGCCCGATGGAAGCCTCTCCTTAGTGTAAGACACATGAAAGCCCGCATGGAGTTTGCTAAAAAAAACACCTGAAGGACTCCAAGATGGTGAGAAATAAGATTCTCTGGTCTGATGAGTCCAAAATAGAACTTTTTGGCCTTAATTCTAAGCGGTATGTGTGGAGAAAACCAGGCACTGCTCATCACCTGTCCAATACAGTCCCACCAGTGAAGCATGGTGGTGGCAGCATCATGCTGTGGGGGTGTTTTTCAGCTGCAGGGACAGGACGACTGGTTGCAATCGAGGGAAAGATGAATGCGGCCAAGTACAGGGATATCCTGGACAAAAACCTTCTCCAGAGTGCTCTGGACCTAAGACTGGGCCGAAGGTTTACCTTCCAACAAGACAATGACCCTAAGCACACAGCTAAAATAACGAAGGAGTGGCTTCACAACAACTCTGAGACTGTTCTTGAATGGCCCAGCCAGAGCCCTGACTTAAACCCAATTGAGCATCTCTGGAGAGACCTAAAAATGGCTGTCCACCAACGTTTACCATCCAACCTGACAGAACTGGAGAGGATCTGCAAGGAGGAATGGCAGAGGATCCCCAAATACAGGTGTGAAAGACTTGTTGCATCTTTCCCAAAAAGACTCCTGGCTGTATTAGATCAAAAGGGGGCTTCTACTAAATACTGAGCAAAGGGTCTGAATACTTAGGACCATGTGATATTTCAGTTTTTCTTTTTTAATAAATCTGCAACAATGTCAACAATTCTGTTTTTTTCTGTCAGTATGGGGTGCTATGTGTACATTCATGAGGAAGAAGAATGAACTTAAATGATTTTAGCAAATGGCTGCAATATAACAAAGAGTAAAAAATTTAAGGGGGTCTGAATACTTTCCGTACCCACTGTATATATATATATATATATATGACATTTAATGTATACTGATATGGATTATTGTTTATTCTAGAGACTGATTTAAAGAAAGACTGTCTGAAAAAATATTCTCTTGGATCCTGAAGAAGCTCTTTTGAGCAAAACACGTATATCTACATACAAGATGTATTTTAGATATGAACTGTGATGCTTATATGACTTCTAGATAATATATACATTTTCATATGTTATTTTTATAATTAATAAATTTATATTTTTATTTATTCTATTATATTTATTTTTTTGGTCTTAGTTGTTGACATATCGGCACATTTAAATCCCCACATCCAGAGTTTGGTAGATTTCTTTCTCCTCATGTCCCCCACTCCCCTTTACCTTGTCTCCATCCCTAGCAGTCGTCTACCAACCTGGCTACTTTACTATTATACAGTAAGCCTATGTCCTACTCCTACGCTAGGCAGCAGAAAACTGAAGAGCAGCTCCTAGTGGCTGATGGGTAATAGCTGAGGATCAGCCCCCTAGAGGTGTGTTATGTGTAAAAGCTTTTATTTGTTAACCTTTTCACTGCCTAGCCTACTCCTGCAGAGAGGCGCATTACCCCACTCGTGAAGGCTAACTGAACGGGCGGCGACTGTCAAAGGACTAAGAGAAATAATAATTTTAGGCCTGAAGATTACATGAAACCCCCAAAAACATTTTTTCATGAAAGCAGACACCCTAGTGAAAAAAAAAAAGTGTCAGTTCCAATTTTTTATTAGTGCAACAGTCTAGTGTATTTTTTTACTGACTTTTTAGGTAAAGTATCAAAGACAAAAAACAAAAACAAACAAAAAAACACAAAAACAATACTGGAATAAAAAGTTGGGACTTTAAATGAGGCATTTTCCTGCAGGACCTAGGTGCCTCCATCCCTAATTGTATAAACAAATGAGGAGGGGGGGGGGGGGAGTAACATGGTTAGTACCAGATATAAAGCAAACTGCATATTGGGTAAAAAATGTAACAATGAGTATAATGTATAATGTGTAATCTGAGATCCATAAACTAAACATTAGTATTAAATAGCCGATTTGCTAAATGTTACTAACAAGAACAACAGGTGGGGGGGGGGGGAGGCGGGACTTTATGTGAGGTGTGTGTGAACGGTTGGCCGATAGACAGTAAAGTCATAAGTACAAAAAAACTATTTACTAATCCATAATATCATAGTATATGACATGACTGTAAGTGCATAGTACAAACATTACAATGGAGAACATAATATTTGACAACTGTTTTTTTTTTTTCAAATATTGTGTTTTTATTTGGGAATTTATCAGGTTATACATAACATTTCGGATATCTTATACATTTCCATCTTAATACATGTTATACTATCTCTTCTTCTCTTCTTGCTATTTCTTTAAATTCCCCCTTTTCCGTTTTTCCCCCCCCTTCCCGTCCCCAACCAACCAACGAAAAAAAAAAAAAAAAAATGTTCCCTTCCTCTCCATCTCCTATCCTGTACTTTTTGCGGTCAGTGATGGTGGGGGACACTTCTCCTTCTCTATTTTTCTTTCCTCTTATTTTATTTTATTTTGCCATATATTGTTTCCCTTCTTCAGAGTTTATGAATTGATTCCATAATTCCCAAATTTTCCTATGTTTTTCTTGCCTATTCTGCGCCGTGGCAACTAATTCTTCAAGCCTCCTGTTATCCTCCATCCTATGTATCCAGTCGGACACCGAGGGTGGTTGTGCTTTTTTCCAGAATCCTGGAATGCATGTTTTTGCCACGTTTATCAGGTAGGGAATTATCGATCTTGCATATTTGTTTGCTGATATATCCGATAAGTTTAACAGAAAAAAACCTGGGTTCTCTTCTATTTCATATTCCGTGAATTTCTGGACTATATATTTCACTCTTGCCCAATATGTTTTTATCTTGGGGCAGTTCCAGAAGATATGGTATAGTGTACCCACTTCTCTTCAGCATCTCCAACATAAATTAGATTAATTTGGGAACCAGTTATGAAGCTTCTTGGGCGTGACGTACCACCTCGTTATGAGCTTATAGTTCATCTCTTGTATTCTGGTACATCTAACTGGCCCAAAAGCGAACCTCAGTATCCTCTGGATCTGGTCGTTTGACAGTTCGCAGTTCAAGTCTATCTCCCACTTTCTCACCCACGGTAATTCTGGCTGTTTTTCTGGGTTCGTCAGTAGACCATAAGTGATTGACAGGGTACGTTGTAAATTTCCTGGTTTCACACATACTTGCTCAAATTTTGTTAATGCTCTATCAAAATCCTTCGGATTCGGTATAGATACTAAGAAGTGATGTAGTTGAATTGCTTGCCAAAATGGCATATTAAATGGTCCGTCCCTATCAATCAATCCGGTCACAGAGGGCCACTTTTTTTTTTATTGAAATGATGAAGCCTGTTCCTGTCCTTTTTCCCTTAATACTGTGAACTGTCTGTTATCCAGTCCCGGTAGAAACTGAGAGTTACCTAATATTGGGAATAAAGGGGATCTGTCCGTTGTCAGTTTAGAGTATATATTTGGTCTTGTACAGATACGTATTGTGTTTCCAATTATTAAGTGATGTTTTAACTTTTTAGGTATATCCTGATAGCACCATATAGCTCTCTTCAAGTTTACCTCCGTTTGGGCCTGTTCCAGTTCTACCCACAATTTAGAGTCCGAGTGGTGCCACCAATCCAGGACTCTACTTACATGGGTAGCCTGGTAATATGCTTTCATGTCTGGGATTGCTAAGCCTCCCTTTTTTTTAGGTAGAGTCTGAATTCTCCGGGCTATACGCGTTTTTTTGTGAGACCATATATATATTTTACAAATAAAGAGTGTATCGTCTTAAAAAACCTGCTGGGTATCATCACTGGTAACGCTCGAAATAGGTATATGAATTTTGGTAATACGATCATCTTCAGCAAGTTACATTTACTGAACCACGACTGCATTCCTCCATGCCATTGTTCTAGGAGTCTCTTAGTTGCTGCTATCAGGGGCATGAAGTTGAGACCATACACCTGTACTAGTTTCGCCGGGATGTATGTTCCCAGGTATTTCACTGCCGTTTCGTTCCACTTGAAGTTAAAGCTGTTTTTCAGGGTTTGTATTTGGGCCGGGGGGATCCCCACTCCCATTGCCTCCGATTTCCCAAAATTAATTTTTAGATTTGATACTGCCCCATATCTTTTAAACTCTTGTATAAGGTTCGGCAGTGAAATACCTGGGTTAGTTAGGGAGAACAACATGTCGTCCGCATAAGCGGCTATCTTGTATTGGTTCCCTTTTATTCTTACTCCTTCTATGTCTGGATTTAACCGGATTGTACAGAGGAATGGTTCCAATGTCAGTGCAAAAAGGAGGGGTGATAGCGGGCACCCCTGCCTTGTGCCATTTTTTATCGGGAATGCTTCTGACAGTATCCCATTAGCTTTCACTTGCGCTATTGGGTTTGTATAGACTCTGGTTATCTTGTCTACCATCGATTTTCCTAGCCCTATATATTTGAGCACAGCAAACAGAAAAGGCCACCCAACCCGGTCAAACGCCTTCTCTGCGTCTGAGCTCAACACCACGCAGGGCGTCTTCTCCTCATTTACTATTTGTATCAAGTTGAGTATTCTTGTGGTGTTATCTTTTGCCTCTCTTGATGTCGTAAAGCCCACCTGATCTAAATGTATCAATTTTGGTAATATTTTTGCCAGTCTGTCTGCCAGGACTTTGGTAAATATCTTTAAATCTACATTTAGTAGAGATATTGGTCTATAGCTGCCACAGGCAGCTGGATCTTTGCCTTCCTTTAAAATTAATGAGATGTGTGCCGCTAATGTGTCTCTGTTTAACTCCCCATCTAGCTCTGTTGCATTATACAACTTTACCAGGTATGGGCCCAAAGTTGGAAACAGTAGCTGGTAATATTGCGTTGTTAGGCCATCTGGTCCTGGTGACTTCCCTGGTTTCATTGCCTTTATTGCCTGCTGTACCTCCTCTATAGTTATTCCTGCTTCTAGAGAATCCCGTTCTTCCTCTGACAGTTTGGGTAATTGTGACTGGTCTAAACATTTTTCAATTTCCTGTTGTGTAGGTGGATCTCCTTTTAAGTCATATAAGGTGGCATAATATTTCTTAAATACTTCCGTTATTTGGTTTGGTAAGGTTTTCTTAATCCCTCCTGCTGTTACAATATGGGGTATATATGATCTCAACTTCCTCTCCTGGACAGTCCTAGCCAGCAACTTTCCGCATTTATTTCCTGCCTCATGGTTCAACCTATGACATCTCTGTATATCTGCCTTAGCTTTATATTGTAGCAAGTCTGTAATCTGCTTTCTAGTAGTCATTAGCTCTACCAATAGGTTACTTGATAGTGAGTGTTTATGTTTTGTTTCTAGTAATCTAAGTCTGTCTAGCAACTGTGTCATTTGTTCATTTCTTTCCCTTTTAATGCGGGCTCTGTGCTTAATAAGAATCCCTCTCATTACCGTCTTGTGAGCCTCCCAGAGGATCCCAGTTCGGCACTCAGCTTGATCATTGGTCTCAAAAAAAGCTTTCAACTCTTGAGTTACTTCTCTCAGGATTTCCACCCTTTGTAACAAACTCTCGTTCAGCCTCCAGCACTGCCTTTTCTGTAGGACATTCGTTGTCAGGCTGTATATTATTGTTATAGGTGCATGATCTGACCAGGTGATACTATTAATATCCGATTTTTTTACTGCCTGTAGCTGAGCGTGAGGTATCACAAAGTAATCAATTCTGGAGTAGTTCTTATGTGGAATCGAATAAAACGTATATTCCTTTTCGGCGGGGTGTTGTAACCGCCAAACATCAATCAGCTGAGATTTGTAGAGTACCTTTAATATTCGTCTACTCGTTCTAATCGAGAGTGCTGAGGTCCCAGAGGAGGTATCTGACGCTGGGATCAGTGGGGCATTAAAGTCTCCTCCCAAAATCAACTGGCCCTCTGAGAAGCTCACAAGACTAGCCAGTGTTCTCGATAAGAACACATCCTGCTTGTTATTAGGGGCATAGAGTGTTGCTACTGTTACCTGTATTTCGCCTATTAGTCCTTTCACAAATAGGAATCTTCCCTCTGGATCTTGTCTACCATCCTGTAGAGACCACGGGACATCTTTTGCTATCAAGATCGAGACCCCTCTTGATTTTGCTTGCATATTTGTAGAATGATATGTATATGGGAATAACCTATTTTTAAGATAGGGTATTTTATCTGTCCTAAAATGCGTCTCTTGTATTAATGCTATACTGACGTTATGCTGTTTTAATTCATTCATTAGTATACGTCTTTTTTCTGGAACATTTAATCCTTTGACATTATAAGAAGTAATTTTTAGATCCTCCATCTCCAGTTACTCTTATGCCGACAAAAATGAGAGATAAGAGAGGAGGGAAAGAAGAAGAAGAAAAAAAAAAAATTCCCCTTCCCACTAATCGGCAGAAGGAAGGATCCGGTCCCGTGAGGTTCCAAATCCGCCCTTCGTCGACTCGGATAGCGATCCTATCCTTTTCTCACACCGCACTGCTAAGTGCGCCTTGTGTGGATTTCTTAAAAAAGGGGCTTACCCCGGCGTGACTCTCCGCCACTTTCCAACACTCCCTTTCTTTCTTCTTTATAACACAAAGCACCCGGAAAAAAGAAAAAAAAACAGTTCAATACTTCAATAGCGGGTTCGTCCCCCCCTCCTCCTTTTAACCGCCTGACATCCGCGCTACAGCCTATATACGGCTGCAGCGCGGACTTGAAATTTCGGGAGGCCGTTTTTAAACGGCCTCCCAGAAAGACTCTCCCCGCGCGCATCGGGGAGAATCTGTGTCGGCCGTGTCCCTTGGACACGGCCGTTCACAGATCGTGGTGAATAGCCAATCACAGCGGCCATTCACCACGTGATCAAGCCGTCCAATGAGAGATGATCTCATATGTAAACATGTAAACATATGAGATCTCCTCTCATCGCCGGCGCTCCTTCCTCACACAGAGCCTGCAGTGTGAGGAAGGAGGGGGAGCCGTCAGCCGCCGGGGACACACAGCAATGTAATCAGGGCACTGATCACCAGTGCCCTGATTACTAAAGGTAAAAAAACATACACACATTGCCCCCCCATCAGTGCCCACAGTGCCCGCCTCAGTGCCCCCCATCAATGCCCACAATCAGTGCCCGTAGTGCTGCCAGTCAGTGCCTGCTCATCTAGGCACTGATGAGCACTGACTGGCAGCACTATGGGCACTGAGTGTGGGTACTGATGGTGCTGCCCATCAGTGCCGCCCATCAGTGCTCATCAGTGCCACCCGTCAGTGTCCATCAGTGCCATCCGCCAGTGCCCATCAGTGCCACCCGTCAGTGCCGCCTCTCAGTGCCCAGCAGTGCCACCTCTCAGTGCCCAGCAGTGCCACCTCTCAGTGCTCATCAGTGCTGCCTATCAGTGCCGCCTATCAGTGCCGCCTATCAGTGCTCATCAGTGCGGCATATTAGTACCTCCTCATCAGTGCCCATAAGTGCCACCTCATCAGTGCCCATAAGTGCCACCTCATCAGTGCCCATAAGTGCCACCTCATCAGTGCCCATCAGTGCCGCCTCATCAGCGCACATCAGTGAAGGAGAAAAATTTATTTTCAAAATTTACTCGCAGAAAATAAGAAAACTTTTTTTTTTCAAAATTTTCTGTGTTTATTCTTTTTTTTTTGTAAAAAATAAAAAACCCAGAGATGATTAAATACCACCAAAAGAAAGCTCTATTTGTGTGAAAAAAATGATAAAAATCTCATATGGGTACAGTGTAGCATGACCGCGCAATTGTCAGTCAAAGTGTGACAGCACTGAAAGCTGAAAATTGGCCTGGATGGGAAGGGTGTTTAAGTGCACAGTAGGCAAGTGGTTAAGGTGGGCTGAGTCGAGGAAGAAGCAGAGGGCAAGGAAAAGGGGGGGGGGGGAAAGGATACAGAAAGAGGGAAAATTACCATTGTCCCACCTCCCCTTCCCCTCCCCACCCCGACTCCCATATCTCAGTATATCAATATATCAAATAGATAGTCCCCTCATGCTTCCTTTATCTTATGTATTTCTAATGCGTTCATGTCTTAATACAGTTTTTATATTATCTCAATCTTTCCCCAAAAAAAAAAAAATTCCAGCTTGTTGGTGAATGTGTGTAGTAAGGGGGGGGGGGAAATATCCTCCCAGTGATTTCATCAGGGTGATTACCCAGTAATAGATCAGTGACAGTGTAGGGAAAAAAAAAAAAAAAAAACAGGAAAGAGAAAATTTTTCCGGCTTAATCGTGGCTATGTGTAGTAAAAAAGTGAAAAAATATCTTTCCAATAATTTTATCAAAGTGTTTGCCCAATAATTATAAAATAGTGTAAAAAAAAAAATATATATATAAAAATTATCTCTCATGCGCTTAACTTATAAGGGGTGTTGATTCCAACAAAACCCACACCCTTATTTCACCTGTGCCTATAAGGAAAAAAAAAAAAAAAGGGGGGAAAAGAATAAAGGGAACAGGAAAAAGTCCCGTCCCTCACTGAACTCTATATGGAGCATACTAAAAATTACAAGAGGCCCAGTCCAATCATAGTTCTTCAAAAATTATTCATCTTCGTCTTAGGTCTTCTTCTCCTCTTACAACTATCCCTTTCTCCTGTTGTTGGGGGTACTCAAGTGGTCCTTCTCTAGATAGGCGACTCAGCCAATTACTGATCTGTATGGGTTCTGTCTTTATGAACCGAAAAAATGCCATTCGGTCTTGATATGTCCTCAATTTGAAATGTCTATCGTTTCTGCGGAACGTTATGGAGAAGGGGAAGCCCCATCTATATGTACAACCCGCTCTCTTGGCCAATTCCAGTAATGGTCTTAGGAGCGCCCTTCTCCTCAATGTTCCTCTAGAGAGGTCTGCATATATTTTTACTGGTTCTCCTTCCACTGCTATGTCTTGGGCTTCCCGGGCTGTTTTCAGGATCATTTCTTTCTGCGTAAAATGATGTATTTTACAGATCACATCCCTAGGTCTCCTTTCCTCCTTACTTCTAGGACCAAGAGTTCTATGAATCCTCTCTATTTCCAAATTTTCTGGATATCTGTCCTTCAAGATCTGTTTTAAGATCTCCTTCGCCGCCTCCGCAAATTTTTCATTGCTGATGGTTTCAGTCAGGCCGCGTAGTCGAAGGTTACTATGACGACACCTATTTTCCATATCCTCCAACTGTAGTTGCATTGCATCCTCTGTTTCCCTCTGTACCATTTTAACTCTAAAGCTGACAATCTCTCTTTTATCGAGCTAATTGAAGCCTCCTCTTTTTCTAAGCAAGTTGTGATGTTCTGTATATCTTTTTTTACTTCTTGAATCTCTTGCTGATGTTTCTCCTCTATTCTATTGATCATTAATTCTATGTCCGCTTTTGTCGGTAGTGCTTGTAGTAGGCTTATCAATTCTGAGTTTTGTGTAACGGTCTGTGTAAGTGTGCAGGGTATTGGAGTCTCTCTTTGGCTACTCATTGAGCTATTGGGCTCCCCTGCGACCGAGAGGGAGGTCTCTAGTGAGTTTGGTATGTCGCTAGCCTCTGGGCTTGTGGGTGCCATTTTTTCACCTTTGGAGGATTTCTGATTGTTGGAGAAAAAACGCTCAATTTCTCCCTCCGTTTTACTTGTTTGTATCTTTCCTGTACTCTTTCTTCCTCTGCGCCTTTTAGTGAGTGTCATCCTCCTCTTTTATCCTCTCAATGGTCAGGCCCCTTACTTTGCGGGTATATTTTAAAGAGTTAGGCTCCCTTATCCTCGATTGCCTTTATATCAGTCCTACATTTGTATAGATTTGGGGATATTGAAGATAGGATTCTGCCCTCCTGACATCCAGACTTTTTTGTATCTTTCTAATTCAACTCTTTTCCTAGGGCCCCTTCTCCATTTCCTATCAGATTTCAACAGTCTATTACTTTCTCCTCCACTGCTGTATTCAAGACATAAAATAGCATATATTACTTCATGCTTAACACCACTCCATATACTCCATGGTACTCCCGGTTCCTGGCGTAGTTTTCACCCACCTCCGAACCCCTTCTTCCGGCTATGTGGGGCTCGGTGCCTTCAATCCTCTTTGATAAGAGCGGAGAACAGAAGTATACCTTTGGGGGGGGGGGGGGGGGGAGCAAGCTTCCCGAGCTCTGCACGCTGTGATGAGTGGGGGCTATAGACTCCTTTCGGGTCACAGCCCTCTCTGCTCAGCCAGCACGATGTTGGTCTGTGTATGTCCACTCCTCCCAATCTGGATCTATTCCATTTCATCAGGAGCGGGTGCATTCCAAATTCCATCTTAACAGTGGAGTCATTAGAATAGGGTAAGAATATTGCTATGGACAGTAGTCCAGGTGGTCATGAAGTCTTGGTCGGAAGCTGTGGTGGCCTCATCTGCGGCCAATGGGGCACTCCAAGTGGACACTCCAGAAGGATGTTTAAGTGGCCCCAATTCAGGAGTAGTGAGGATGTCACATGGCATGATCCCAGGGAATTACTATATAGATTAGATAAATGTATAATAGGTAATAAATACTTTATAAGAGTGCCAGAGGGTGAAAGATGATCCTTCACATCTTTCACCCTCTGGCACTCTTATATCTTTCTGGTAATCACAGGTGCAACCCTTCATTTTCTTTGGGATGGATACTATCTCCCCACATATGTGTCACTATAGTATGTCAATACTTCTAAAGTATTTATTACCTATTATACATTTATCTCATGTATAACAGTTAAGTGGGATTTGGAATGCACCCGCTCCTGATGAAGTGGAATAGATCCACGATACGCATTGAGCTTGCTAATGTGCATCCTTTCAACATCAAAAAATTTTAACACTGGGACTCTATACATGGCATTACCATTATTTTACATTTCTCTCCAATGCACATCCTATGCAACAGTTGTCAAATATTATGTTCTCCATTGTAATGTTTGTACTATGCACTTACAGTCATGTCATATACTATGATATTATGGATTAGTAAATAGTTTTTTTGTACTTATGACTTTATTGTCTATCGGCCAACCGTTCACACACACCTCACATAAAGTCCCGCTTTTTTTCCCCCCTACCTGTTGTTCTTGTTAGTAACATTTAGCAAATCGGCTATTTAATACTAATGTTTAGTTTATGGATCTCAGATTACACATTATACATTATACTCATTGTTACATTTTTTACCCAATATGCCGTTTGCTTTATATCTGGTACTAACCATGTTACTCCCCCCCCCCTCCTCATTTATTTTTAGGTAAATTAATTAGGGCACAAACATGCAGTAAATTTATTTTTTTTGGTAAAATATGAAAGATGAGGTTGTACAGAATAAATGGATACTCAACATGTAAAATTATAAATTTGTGTGCGTCCAGGAAATGGTAAACTTCAGTGCCCTATATTTTCCATAGGCAATCCTTTAAAAACCCCTTACAGGTCATCAGTTGCCCCCTACAGGTCATCAGTTTAGCTTTACAGAGGAGGTCTAGTGCTAGAAATATTGCTCTCACTCTGGCATGCGCAGCACTATGTATCATGTACTGCAATCATTTTTGTGCATAAGCGCCCCCAACTCACGTTTTTACGTTTGTAGGGGGAGGGGATTTTATGTGCTTGGAAGTTTAATTTTTTACCATTAAAAAAAAAAAACTGCACATAGGGGACAAAAATAGTCTGTGATAATTTTTTTGTGACAGGTTCTCTTTAATAAAACATCTGTGATCCAATGAATCTAAGACAGTGCACTAGAGATTCTTTCCCAGCCATGCTGGCAGGGAAAACTGACATGGCAGGGAAGGAGAGAAGATATATCTGTTCAGTTTATGGGGAGGTGCCTGCGCTCAGGAAATAAATAGATGACTATGAATAACTATAAATAAAGCTGCTGCTGATAAAAAAGGAGTACCTTTCTCATGTATTATATTAAAAAGTATCAGCGCTGATATGTGATTAAATTAAATATATATATCTCATACTATAAATATGTGCAAAAATACCGTGTTTAAATATGTACAAACATTAAATAAATATATAACCAATATAAATAAACCACATATATATGAGTAAATATATTATAAAGTGCTAAGTTCAACCTCGTGAACATACATGTATAATTATTACTGTGACGGTACTAGCCGTCACTATGGGTGACGGATCACCCTGTCCCTGGATTGTAAACCCCTTTGTGTCATTTTCTTATGAGTTTGGGACATTGCATTTTATTTTCCCTTTATTCATCCTCTGAACAACTGACTCATGGCATTGAGTTAATGTAATGTAATGTTACAACCCATCCCCCCCCCTCCTGTTTCTGTGTCTAAGTGTGTGGATTCATGATACAGACAATAGCCTGAGCTGGGCTGGAGACATCTCTCAGCAGGGGGTGTGTATTAAGACTTGCAGTTTCAAATGTACAAATGTTCAGTTCTCATTGGTTGTTGGTTGGCCCTTGTCTCATCCCCCCCCCTGCAGGGCTAAGGGGAGTGCCCCTTAGCTGTGTGTAACTGTTGTCTTGGAATGTAATAAACAGTTTAAGCTCTGCATGGTTAACCCTCAACACCTGTGTGGATTGTCTCGTGATTGAGGGGTTACGGGCTGGGTATGGCTTCTCCGCAGGCTGTGGGTGCGTTTGGAGGACAGGAGACACAGTTTCGGCGGATGTGCCCACCTGGGGTACAAAGATCCGTTACATTGGTTGGCAGCGGTGGGATGTCTCCTGCAGTCCAGGACATCCAAACCACCACCAGGATTCAAGATCTGGGCAGCTGCCGAGGAGTGATATGGGGACCAGCCAGCATGAGAGCGGAGTTCGAGAGGAGGCTGCAAGGCATGCGGAAGCACCATCGGGGACCAGCGACAGAGCACACCAGGCTCGGCTGGGAGGATGTGATCCGCCGGCAACTCTGGCATGAGGCGCTAAGCCACGAGCGGCACCATCAGGGGAAGATCCTTCCCTCCTCCACAGAGATGTACCGGAAGCAGTACCGTGCGCAAGAGGTGTTCCTGAGGGAACGACCGCGAGAGGAGGGGAAGACTGAGCTCGGAAGATTGGTCCAGGAGGAAATTAGGCTGGACGCCAGCTACAGAGCCCTCCGGTGGTTCGCGGCTCAACTGTGGCCAGGTACAGCAGATGGCAGCCCGACAGAAGGCGTTGGCTATGGCGGCGTGGGGCTGCTCCATCAAAAAATGTACGGAGACCCAGACTTTGGGAGCGATGAGGAGTGGCGGCTGGAACACATTCTGGATTTCCGAGATGAGGTGCTGGACCTCCCCGATGAGGCATGTGACCTGGAGGAATTGGAGTTCCTGGTTGAGCAGGAATGGGAGCTCGAGATTGCCTACAAGCGGCTGTTTGACGGTGATCAGCAGCCTGGCATGGCTCCCGTTGCCTGGGACTGTCCGAGAGAAATAGCAGACAGTCACAAAGATGAGAAGAAAATGGGGCCAGGGGTGACCCTGCGTTTTCCCGTACTAACTGCAATGGAAGAAGCAGCGATGATACAGAGGGCCCTGCGAGCGCTAGAATGCCGGAACGCACCGGAGGTCCCCCAGGCAGCGAGACAAGCTAATAGCATGAAGGTCTTAGAAGGGGGAGTTGAGACAGGCGCTGGAAGGCTGGGAAATGGTGATCAGCAGCATGTCCAGAGTATCTCATCTGGTGCCCCAGCAGAAGCGCTGGCTACAGGGCAGAGTGCCCCTGGCATCTGCCCAGCATCAGAAAAAGAGTTGGATCCGGAGAGTCAGAGAGGATCTGCGTGAGCTGTTTTCCCAACAGCAGATATCCCCACCGGGAGTAGAGGAAGCAATTCTCCCTCCCCAACAATTGGACACTACCCCAATGTTTATCCCCCCAGCAGAAGCGCTGGCTACGGGGCAGAGTGCCGCTGGCCTCTGCCCACCCACAGAGTCAGATCCAGGGAGTCTGAGGGATGACCGCAGTGAGCCGTTTCCCCAGCACTTGGACACTACCCCAATGTTTATCCCCCCAGCAGAAGCGCTGGCTACGGGGCAGAGTGCCGCTGGCCTCTGCCCACCCTCAGAGGTAGATCCAGGGAATCCGAGGGATGACCTCAGTGAGCCGTTTCCCCAGCACTTGGACACTACCCCAGTGTTTATCCCCCCGGCAGAAGCGCTGGCTACAGGAGAAAGCACTGATGGTCTCTGCCCAGCATCAGAACCAGAGATGAAGAATCCGGGAAACAGTCTCTGCAAGATACCTTCTCAACGGCTGGTAACTACACCAGGAGAAAAGCAAGTATCTTTTTCTCCCCAAATTCATAGCCCTGCCAGCCTACATTCCCTACCAGCAGAAGCGCTGGCATCAGGGCAGAGGATTATTCAGCTCCCCCCAATATCTGCAACCCAGCCCCGGATCAGAGGAGTGCAGACAGTTGTTCCCACTCTGCAGCGGCTGTTTTTATTCATGGAAGACCCTATGTGCAATTTTGCTCCCCAGCGCCAGAGTCGTTCTTTTAGTTTTCCTGGTTGCCTGGGGTGGAAGTTTGTGACAAACGCAGGTTCAGACCAGTTGAGGGTCAGGAACCTCGTTAGTCTGTTTTTAAAAGGGGAGAAATGTGACAGAACCCACTGTCACTGTGTGTTTTGGAGGGGACTGTGCGCAAGCCTCCTACCGACAGACTATGGGCCAGAAGATACTGGAGTTTGGTGCTGCAGCCTTTTGACTTTACCATCCACTACTGCCCTGGGAAGCAAAACGGCAACGACGACGAATTATCCAGGCAAACAGACATTGACTCTTTGGGATTTGTTACCCGACTAATTCAGGCACAGACCAGTTGGAGGTCTAGTACCTGAATTAGTCTACCTTTGGGGGGAAGAGATGTGACGGTACTAGCCGTCACTATGGGTGACGGATCACCCTGTCCCTGGATTGTAAACCCCTTTGTGTCATTTTCTTATGAGTTTGGGACATTGCATTTTATTTTCCCTTTATTCATCCTCTGAACAACTGACTCATGGCATTGAGTTAATGTAATGTAATGTTACAACCCATCCCCCCCCCCTCCTGCTTCTGTGTCTAAGTGTGTGGATTCATGATACAGACAATAGCCTGAGCTGGGCTGGAGACATCTCTCAGCAGGGGGTGTGTATTAAGACTTGCAGTTTCAAATGTACAAATGTTCAGTTCTCATTGGTTGTTGGTTGGCCCTTGTCTCATCCCCCCCCCTGCAGGGCTAAGGGGAGTGCCCCTTAGCTGTGTGTAACTGTTGTCTTGGAATGTAATAAACAGTTTAAGCTCTGCATGGTTAACCCTCAACACCTGTGTGGATTGTCTCGTGATTGAGGGGTTACGGGCTGGGTATGGCTTCTCCGCAGGCTGTGGGTGCGTTTGGAGGACAGGAGACACAGTTTCGGCGGATGTGCCCACCTGGGGTACAAAGATCCGTTACAATTACATAAATGAATAAATACAGGTGAAAAAAAATTAGTCCAATTAATATGTGCCAAGTGATATTTAAACAAATCCAAATGGTTAAACTGTCCAGTGCTTAAATAAATAGATCAATAAGCAAATTCATAAATAAATGCGACTCTCCTCTTCATGCATTAAAAGTGCTCAGTGCTGATCTGCTGGAATAAACTATTATGCAGATTCAAAAAAAGTGCTTCGTGCTCATCCGTCCGGGTGCTCCCCTCTCAGTCCCCTACTCACCGGACTGCAAGAGGAGTCAAGCCTTATAAAAAAAAACCTCAGCGGTCAGGATCCCTGGGTAAGCCTCCAGTATCAAGACTCCACAGAACACTATCTCCTCTTATTACTGCAGCAGCCTCCGATATACAATGCCTTGCGAAAGTATTCGGCCCCCTTGAACTTTGCGACCTTTTGCTACATTTCAGGCTTCAAACATAAAGATATAAAACTGTATTTTTTTGTCAAGAATCAACAAGTGGGACACAATCATGAAGTGGAACGAAATTTATTGGATATTTCAAACTTTGTTAACAAATAAAAAACTGAAAAATTGGACGTGCAAAATTATTTAGCCCCTTTACTTTCAGTGCAGCAAACTCTCTCCAGAAGTTCAGTCAGGATCTCTGAATGTTCCAATGTTGACCTAAATGACTAATGATGATAAATAGAATCCACCTGTGTGAAATCAAGTCTCCGTATAAATGCACCTGCACTGTGATAGTCTCAGAGGTCAGTTTAAAGCGCAGAGAGCATCATGAAGAACAAGGAACACACCAGGCAGGTCCGAGATACTGTGGTGGAGAAGTTTAAAGCCAGATTTAAATACAAAAAGATTTCCCAAGCTTTAAACTTCCCACGGAGCACTGTGCAAGCGATAATATTGAAATGGAAGGAGTATCAGACCACTACAAATCTACGAAGACCTGGCCGTCCCTCTAAACTTTCAGCTCATACAAGGAGAAGACTGATCAGAGATGCAGCCAAGAGGCCCATGATCACTCTGGATGAACTGCAGAGATCTACAGCTGAGGTGGGGAACTCTGTCCATAGGAACTCCAATGATAATCTTTGTTTTACGCACACCCATGTACATTTCAACCCATAGTGGTTCAGATTCAGCACACTCTCCATCAACTAGGTCATCTTTAACACTCACTTTGAGATCGCTTCTCACATAGAGACAAACACCACCACCCCTCCGTTTTACCCTGTCTTTCCGAAAGAGAGCATTGCCAGGAATATTAATAGCCCAGTCATGTGAAGAATGAAGCCAAGATTCAGCAATACCAATTAAGTCATAGTTCTCCTTGTGCACCAGAGCTTCCAACCCACCCATTTTGCTTGGCAGACTTCTGGCATTGGTGAAAAAACACTTTAAATCATTGTCCCATTTTGCACACTTATTTTGCATGTTTTTAATTTTGGAACAAATAGTATAATTTCCAATGGTTGTTTGTAACATGGGAGCCTTCTTATCCTCTGCCATAACTCTCCCCCCATCTTTCCCCATTCCACCCCCCAATAGGGGCTGACCCCTGTCTGACCCATTATAATCAAATTCACCCTCCCCCCCTCAATCCTAGTTAAAAAACTCCTCCAGCCTTCCCATAAACCTCTCTCCCAGCACAACAGACCCCCTTCCATTTAGGTGCAAACAATCTTTAGCATATAGGTTGCACCCCAATGAAAAGTGAGCCCAGTGCTCTAAAAACCCAAATCCCTCCTCCTTACACCAGGTCTTTAGCCATGCATTCAGCTCTCTAATCTCCCCCTGCCTTTCCTGTGTTGCGCAAGGCACAGGTAATATTTCAGAGAATATCACCTAGGAGGTCATTCCCTTCAACTTGCAGCCTAGTTCATTAAATTGGTTTATATGTATCAGGAGCGATTTCCCTCAGAGGAGGCCAGAAGAGATGACCATCCAGGCTGCTCTCAGCTGCAGCACATTGGATACTACATTGCTGGTGTCAAACTGACATCTTCCCTGGACCATGTCAGATCCACAATGCGCACCCCAGCCTAACCGACTCGCATCCAGCGTAAGAATGGTCCAGGAGATGGGACCAAGATGGCAGTAATTGTGGAGGCTTTGGTGCCTTGTACACCACTAGAGACTGGACTTCATCCTCAGAGTCCCCATTATTTGCTGGGACAGTGACTTCCTTCTCCACTGGTCTAAAAATGCCTGCTGAATAGTCTAGAGAAGCCAGCTGGCCCACTTGGCAAATGTCCCCAGGAGGCTGAGGCATCTCAATGTTGACATAAGTTGGCTTGACAAGGCCTGCTTCACCTTTTTCCTGATGACCAAGAATTTTGCAGGCGGGAGGGAAACTGACCGGTTCCAGATGTTGAACAGAGAACCCAGGTATATCCTCTCTAGCGTAGGAGTAAGCTGGCTCTTGGATTGATTATCCAACCAAACCTGGTCAAGACGCCCATTACCTCCTGCAAGTGTGCCAATAACATTTCTCTGCACTAAGACAATATCAATATGTCGTCCAGATAGTGCAGAACGGTGGGGAAGGATGCCTGAGGTCGTCGTTTAAACTTCCAGAAATTACCCAGTTGGATTGGGGAGACCGCCTACTGAACTGATCTATGCAATTCCCCACCCACATCTGAGCGAGTGCTTTTAAACGAGCACCCACTGGACAGGCGTGGGTGGGCAGGAAGTCAAAAGGACTTTGGATTCTCCTGCAGTGAGGCAGATGCCTTGGCCAACTTCAGGAAGGTCAACTGGGAGCCCCTTTAGCCTTTTCTCTATTCTCTACCTAGACGATAACCCCTTGTGTATCTTGGTTTTTGCTAAAAAGGACTCTTCATGGAGTACTTCCTCCTTCTAGTCTTGTTTTGGGGTATTACCCACTCTTCCTACCAGTCACTCTGGAAATTGCTACATCCAGCTTTTCCCCCAGAGCTTTCCCATCGAATGGTATGCAACACAATGTCTGCTTCGAGGAGGGGTTGGCTGCCCAGGGCTTCAGCCAAAGAGCCCTTCTAGTGATTATTGGAGTATAGCATTGTTCTTGCTGAACATTTCAGAGAGTCAATAGCAGCCTCCGCTATGAAGTCTGAGGCCAACCTCAATTCATCCAAGGCTCTGATTATTTACTCTGTATCCACTCCTTGCCACAGAGCTGATTCTACATTCTCTGTCCAAGCTCTAACTGTTCTTGAGACTGATGTTAGGGCCACAGCCAGCTTGCAGGCACTTCTTGCTATCTGAATTTTTCAGGTCTGCATCAATCCTGCGGTCAAGCCCATCCCTAAGGGGGACCGCATGTTTAAGCAGCAGTATTGTGTTTGTTGTCAACCTCATGACCGAGGCATCCACTGGGAGCACTGTGTCAAACAGATGTGTGTCCGCATCCGACAAGGGATAAAGCTTTTGGAAATGGTTGAATGGTACCAGTCTCCTGTCAACGTTCTTCTACGCTTCAACATCCTTGATCTCATCCATCCTTCCACGCTTCAACATCCTTGATCGCATCCATCAAAGGGAAAGTTGAAGATTTCTTCTTGAGATCAGGGAAGTATCACCGTGACTTTGGCAGAGGCTCAACAGATTCTTCCCATTATATGAGCTCTTTCACAGTCATTATAAAGGGATAATAATGGTAAAGTCCCGGGATGTAGAGGAATCCTCTGCTGCTTCAACCTTCCGAAGCTGTAGCTAAACCCCTTTGGTCGGCAGGTGCAGAGGAATCCTCTGCTGCTTCAACCTTCCGAAGCTGTAGCTAAACCCCTTTGGTCGGCAGGCGCGTCTGTCGTTCTATCAATCCCTGAGGGCCCGCCTATCTCGAGAAAATGCCAAATCTTTGATCGAGTCTTGGATCATTTTGTTCATAGACACCATTGTCTCCTGTATCTCTTTCTCCTCGTCTCTAGAGGCTTCCGAAAAAGTTCTCTCGCAGACCAGTCTGTTGGGCAGCGTCTGCTTACCGCAGGCCCAACAGGCTTTCTCATGGGGTCTGGATGCACTGTGGGAAAACACAGAGCACCTAGCAGCATGATGTGCCGAGTCATGGGATCTTTCAGCACAATGCAAAGAGTTGCCATGTGTATAGCAACGGCTACTGGATCTTCTGCAAGATGAGTGCCGGTGCCGGCTAGAAAGGGACAAAGAGAAAACCTTTAAAATAAAGACGCTGCTCTTTTTTATTTTGCTCACCAATATGTTGCAGCCCCATACCTAGAGGGATATGTTGAGGATCTTTTCTGCACAGCAAGAGGCTATGTGAAGCGGTTAAGAGAAGAGAGCACAAAAAAAAAGAAAATCACAACAGAAAAAAAGCGTGCAAATGGAGTCAGCATATAAAAAAATTAAATGCAGCGCACTGGCCAATTAAAAAGAATGTACCTAAAAACACACTTTCTACCTTGGGTACTTTCCATGCTGGCTTCTCTTGACTGCAGGATGGCAAGCAAGTAGCAGAGCAGGTGGGACTCAACACAGAGCCATTTTCCCTTGCTCCCCACCTGTTTAAATTTAGCAAGGGCAAAATCAGCTGTGAGGAACAACCAAGATGGCTGCTCCTGCACTTTCGGCTACCCACCCCATCCAGGAAGAAAAAGAAGCAGAAAGAGGTGCTGCACAGGGCGCACAGAGCTATTTCACAAGCTGCAATTACAGGGACAGCACTTCTACAGAGCATAGAAAACAAAGAAAGAAAATCTGGCAGTAGAATAAGGCAGCGCAGAGCCGCAGTGGGGACCAAATGATGAACTGATGTATTTTTTCAACCTCACAAACTATGTAACTATACAGGGGTATTCAATGTACGGTTAACAGCAAACATGCACACACATCATAGGTTGAACTGGATGGACTGATGTCTTTTTTCAACCTCACAAACTATGTAACCCCACATACACTGCCCCAAAAAGATCCACAGAAAACAGTCACCCCCACTCCTCAGCGCATTTAGCAGCCTCATTCTCTTTTATAAAGTTATAATGGTCCTGTAGGTTGGCCGGGGGGGGCGGAGCAACCAACCACGCCTATGCTGCCATGAACGCACCAGGAAAGCAAATTACCTAGAGTTGGCAGACATATTCAATAAATCTTTCCTTTTTCTCATCGTGGATTTAATTTGACCCTGCTGGATAACAATGCTATTGTAGCCCCTTTCCCGCAGAGGGTTAGAGATGATTTGGCATTCCTGTTTAACTCAGTGGAGCAGTTCCGTCTACTGTGAATAAACTCCCCATTATTGGTGTGGGATGAGTGACAACTGGCTGCAAAAAGCGTGGCATTACCAGAGCACATCTTCCTATAGGTACTAGTAAAAATATTGCCTATCACTGGGTCACCAAGTAAGGCAATATCAAGGAAGTTAATGCTCACGTTGTTATATTCAATAGAAAAATGCAAGTTTAACTGGTTGTCATTAAGATACTCTACAAAATTATGCAAGTCAGAAGCGTCCCCACTAGTGATCAACCGATATCGGTTTTTCGTTGCCGATACCAATATTTTAGCAATCGCATATAGGTATTGGTCAATATTTGCCGATATTTTTGTACATTTAAAATTATGCAAAATAAACTCAAATTTCGACAAAAATCTGTTACTGAACATGTTAATCTGTATTAACATTTTTAACATTAAGGACTCATTCTTCACACCTTAACTGCATGAAAACTGATATGAAAACTTCACTTGCAGGGACATCAGTTTCACATCATCTAATTGTGCATTAGTGCATAATAAACTGCTGCAGTAGTGCACTCACTCACTGCAATCATTTTAAATCACTGAAAAACGAGGACCAATGCACTACCTGAGGGGTCTGACTCTAAATAAACTTGTGATAAAAATCAAATAGTGAATCATGTATAGTGAATAAACAAGAAAAAGCTGCCAATCTTATTCGGTGTCCCCACCATGACTAACAATGTGCTATTTAACAAAAAAATCGGCGCTAATTCAAAAATTATCTCCAATATATCGTGTATATGTGAACAAAATATACTGCAATGATAATAACGGTGACAAAATCCATAAATGTATCCGCGCTATATGTGAACAAAATCTACTGCAATGATAATATCGGTCACAAAATCCATAAATGTATCCGGTGCAAATAAATATATAATGAATAAATAGTGCAGAAAAAGTCCAAATAAATATCCAAATGAATCGTGTTAAACAACAATCCTAAATGTGTAAAAAATCTTCCAATATGACATCAATCTTGGTGATCAAAATATAATGCTTGCTTACAAAGTGTGTGTAATCCAAGCCCTTTGACAATGTTCCAGAGTGGATGGATGGTAGGATCCCAAAAGCGAGCAGTGATAGATTTCCTCCAATTTCTGGCCACATATAGGTTCTCCACTGCGCAGACGTGTCTCAAGCGTATCTCATAGGGATGATAAAGACGGAACACTCATTGTGCAGTACTTCCACACAAGTTTAATAAAAAATAGGTAATGGACTTACAATGAAGGATAAAAGACAAGCAGAAACCGCCAGAGCGGTATAATGCAGAAATTCCGGTCACGGCCGTGAACACGGAAGTGACGTCACCCGGCTCCTCCCGACGCGTTGCGTCACTACGCACGTGACTCTCTCAAGGCTTTTGGGATCCCACCATCCATCCACTGGAACATTGTCAAAGAGCTTGGATTACACACACTTTGTTTGGTGTGTATTGAGGTAAGCGGCCACTACACACCTGTTTGTATCGAGTGATAAGAACATTCTGCAAGCATTATATTTTGATCACCAAGATTGATGTCATATTGGAAGATTTTTTACACATTTAGGATTGTTGTTTAACACGATTCATTTGGATATTTATTTGGACTTTTTTCTGCACTATTTATTCATTATATATTTATTTGCACCGGATACATTTATGGATTTTGTGACCGATATTATCATTGCAGTATATTTTTTTCACTTATAGCATGGATACATTTATGGATTTTGTCACTGTTATTATCATTGCAGTATATTTTGTTCACATATAGCACGATATATTGGAGATAATTTTGGAATTAGCGCAGATTTTAAATCACTACTGCAGTACAGTCAGTGCAAAACTGCTAGAAAAAAAGCTAGGCAACAGCTCCACAGTGGATTGGACTGGAGTCAGTGGACTACCGCTGCAGTAGGGCACTCACTGCAACTACTGCAGTCAGTGCAAAATTGCTAGAATAAAAGCTAGGCACCAGCTACAAAGTGGATTGGACTGCAGTCAGTGGACTACCACTGCAGTAGGGCACTCACTCACTGCAATAATTTTAAATCACTACTGCAGTGACTGCAGTAGTGATTTCAAATTACTGCAGCAGTGAGTGGTGCACTATTGGAGCAGTAGTCCACTGACTGCAATCCACTGTGTATCTTTTTTTTCTAGCAGTTTTGCAGTCGCACTGACTGCAGCGCAGCGTAGTAAGTGGAAAACTGCTAGAAAAAAAGCTAGACAAAAGCTAGACAGTGGAATGGACAGACACTACTACAACACTTTCAATACTCCCAGTTAAGTAGAACAATATTATAGTGCAGAAAGCTTAACATTTCAGCATGTTTACCAGTTGAACTTCTTCTTTTCTTTTCATAAATTGCTGCCACTTCACTAAAAACACGCTCACTTGGTACCGAGGAAGGAGGAGCAGAAAGGTATCTTCTAGCATGAGAAGCAAGTCTTTTGTAGCATGCCTCATTTTCTTTCCACCACTGAAGAGGATCACTTCTTCTGTCAATTACTGGTTTCTTAAAATAGAGATGAAGTTCATCATCCAGGCTCATTATTGCAGATTTTGAAGAATCCTCCGCATGAGGCCCTAATAAGAAAAAGCGGGCGGCGAGCGGGTCGGTAACCCCCCCCTCCCATGTTGCGGGCGGCGATCGGTGCAGTAAACCCTCCCCTTTGCAGCGGGCGGTGCGGTAACCCCCCCCCCCAGACAGAGAGGGAGTAGAGGAGACTAACAAAGCAAAGGCTGACCTGGAAATGACAGAGGGAAGCGGGTGCAGAGAGGAAGACTGACCGTCTGAGGGAGGAATCGCCGTCAGCAACTGCAGGAGACAGGCTTAAAGGGACACAGACTAGGTAAGTAAGACTGGTGACTAAGATTGAACACTGACTGAGGGTGTAGAGTAGCACCTGTGTGTCTGGGAGCACCTATTACTACCTGAGTGTCTGGGAGTACCTATTAATACCTGAGTGTCTGGGAGTACCCGAGTATCTGGGAGCAGTGGCGGCTGGTGCTCAAAATTTGGGGGGGGGGCGCGCAAACAGAAAAATGTAATAGGCATTGCTTTGCGGCAAAAAACGCTGTAAAAAATTGCGTGACTTTGAGGTCGCAAAAGTGTGAAAGGGGCCTTTAGTAATTAAAGGTATAGTGTGCCCCCTTTCAATGCAGAGAGACAAGCGTGCCCCCTTTCAATGCAGAGAGACCAATGTGCCCCCTATTAATGCACAGTGACCAGCGCACCCCCTTTCAATGCACAGTGACCAGCGTGCCCCCTTTCAATGCAGTGACCAGCGTACATGCCCCCTTCAATGCAGTGACCAGCGTACATGCCCTCTTCAATGCAGTGACCAGCGTACATGCCCCTTTCAATGCAGAGATCAGCGTACATGCCCCCTTAAACGCAGTGACCAGCATACCATTCCCCCCAATGCAGAGATCAGCATACATGCCCCCAATGTAGTGACCAGCATACATGCCCCCAATGTAGTGACCAGCATGCAGTGCCTTGTGAAAGTATTCGGCCCCCTTGAACTTTGCGACCTTTTGCCACATTTCAGGCTTAAAACATAAAGATATAAAACTGTAATTTTTTGTGAAGAATCAACAAGAAGTGGGAGACAATCATGAAGTGAAACAACATTTATTGGATATTTCAACATTTTTTAACAAATAAAAAACTGAAAAATTGGGCGTGCAAAATTATTCAGCCCCCTTAAGTTAATACTTTGTAGCGCCTCCTTTTGCTGCGAATACAGCTGTAAGTCGCTTGGGGTATGTCTCTATCAGTTTTGCACATCGAGAGACTGAAATTTTTGCCCATCCCTACTTGCAAAACAGCTCGAGCTTAGTGAGGTTGGATGGAGAGCGTTTGTGAACAGCAGTTTTCAGTTCTTTCCATAGATTCTCGATTGGATTCATGTCTGGACTTTGACTTGGCCATTCTAACACCTGGATATGTTTATTTGTGAACCATTCCATTGTAGATTTTGCTTTATGTTTTGGATCATTGTCTTGTCCCAGTCTCAGGTCTTTTGCAGACTCCATCAGGTTTTCTTCCAGAATGGTTCTGTATGTGGCTCCATCCATCTTCCCATCAATTTTAACCATCTTCCCTGTCCCTGCTGAAGAAAAGCACGCCCAAACCATGATGCTGCCACCACCATGTTTGACAGTGGGGATGGTGTGTTCAGGGTGATGAGCTGTGTTGCTTTTAGGCCAAACATAACGTTTTGCATTGTTGCCAAAAAGTTTGATTTTGGTTTCATCTGACCAGAGCACCTTCTTCCACATGTTTGGTGTGTCTCCCAGGTGGCTTGTGGCAAACTTTAAAGGACACTTTTTATGGATATCTTTAAGAAATGGCTTTCTTCTTGCCACTCTTCCATAAAGGCCAGATTTGTGCAGTATACGACTGATTGTTGTCCTATGGACAGAGTCTCCCACCTCAGCTGTAGATCTCTGCAGTTCATCCAGAGAGATCATGGGCCTCTTGGCTGCATCTCTGATTAGTCTTCTCCTTGTATGAGCTGAAAGTTTAGAGGGACAGCCAGGTCTTCGTAAATTTGCAGTGGTCCTTGGGATGTTTAAAGCTTGGGAAAACTTTTTGTATCCAAATCCGGCTTTAAACTTCTCCACAACAGTATCTCGGACCTGCCTTGTGTGTTCCTTGTTCTTCATGATGCTCTCTGCGCTTTAAACAGACATCTGAGACTATCACAGTGCAGGTGCATTTATACAGAGACTTGATTACACACAGGTGGATTCTATTTATCATCATTAGTCATTTAGGTCAACATTGGATCATTCAGAGATCCTCACTGAACTTCTGGAGAGAGTTTGCTGCACTGAAAGTAAAGGGGCTGAATAATTTAGCACGCCCAATTTTTCAGTTTTTATTTGTTAACAAAGTTTGAAATATCCAATAAAGTTTGTTCCACTTCATGATTGTGTCCCACTTGTTGTTGATTCTTCACAAAAAAATTACAGTTTTATATCTTTATGTTTGAAGCCTGAAATGTGGCAAAAGGTCGCAAAGTTCAAGGGGGCCGAATACTTTCGCAAGGCACTGTACATGCCCCCAATGTAGTGACCAGCATACATGCCCCCAATGCAGAGATCAGCGTGCGTGCCCCCAATGTAGTGACCAGCATACATGCCCCCAATGCAGAGATCAGCGTGCGTGCCCCCAATGTTGTGACCAGCATACATTCCCCCAATGCAGAGATCAGCGTGCGTGCCCCCAATGTTGTGACCAGCATACATTCCCCCAATGCAGAGATCAGCGTGCGTGCCCCCTTACTTACCTGGAGCAGCAGCGGCAGCGATCGGCTTCACCTCAGTCCCCCGAATGGCGGCTTCTCCTCGGTCCCGGCGGCGCGTCTCCTCCAGTCCTTCCACTCCTGCCTCCTCCTCGGCCAATGGCATGGGGTTTGCCTTGAGGCCAATCAGGAAACACATATCGGACGCGGAGGAGGATCGGTGTGACAATAGCGAATTTTCATTCGCTATTGTCACACAATGGGTGGGCTCGGGACGCACTGCTCTGTGCCCCGGGTCCACCCTTTGCATCACCCTATTAGAGCCTCTGGCTTTAATCAAGTGATGCAAAAAAAAAAAAATCCCCATTGAACTCCATGCGTCCGACACCCCTGCATGCAGATTAGGGGGCCGGATGCATGCATGGGGGGCGGCACCCCTAACGAACCGGCCGCCACTTTCTGGGAGTACCTGCGAGCATCTGGGAGTACCTGCAAGTGTCTGCGAGTACCTGCGAGTTTTATTGAGTGTTATATTCTCCGTGTTGTGAGAGACACAGGACTCTGGTCTGGAACAACGGTTGTTTATTCAGGACTCACTGTACACTACAACATGCCTTACAGGACAGCTCTGTATATCAATACATCTCTTACATGTCTCCAAGATGGCCACTCTACCCCTTGACCCTTGTCATCACTCCTGGGTGGAGCCAGCCTTAAAGTGACAGTACATGTGAAACCCTTCAGGTATAACACCTTCCATCCATCCCTAAAAAAAAACAACAAAAAAAAAAAAAAAAAACACCACAAAACGAGAACAGGCATAAAACAGTAACTCATAATTGTCAAATACAGTCCTCAAACTCAGGAGATTTACATGGCTTCTTCCGCGTCCGGATGGGAGAACAACTTCCAGGGATGCTACGGGGAGAACATGGCAGCGGATCACTTTCGGCGGGCCCGTCGAAAGTCTCGTAACCGGTCTTGCATATGAAACCGGTCAGGAGGGCGACAGCGTCGTTGAGGACAGACACCCAGCAACTCAGGGCCGGAGGAAGCAGGGCTGGCCGGAATGGACACCGGCGGGGCCCCTAGCTCAGAGGGTGAACAGACCTCTGGACCAGGGCTGGAGGGCTCTGTTGGAGCTGAGTTCAAAAGTTCAGTGTCCCCCCAAGCATCATTCTCAATGCCTCCTGATCCGGTAGGAGCAGATCCTTGAGACACTGGAGGTGCAGCCGATGTCAGGGATTCGGGCAGCGGAGAACGAGGACGCAATTGGTCCGCATGCCGTCTGCAAATGGAACCATCTTCCAGGCAGACCCTATACATTATGGGTCCCAAAGTCTCTGTGACAAAAGCAGGAAGCCAACGAGTGTTGGAAGCGCCATAAGATCGGGTCCATACCTTTTGCTGGGCTGTAAACCGGGGAATCTAGTTGTGTTCGACCCTCTTGTCTTGGGACTGCCATACATGTTCCTGGACCGTTTGAGGGCGGAGCATGTCCAAAACAGTCCATGGCTGCCGACCCAAAAGAAGTTCAGCTGGAGTCTTCCCAGTGGTTGCATGTGGTGTGGTTCTGTAAGCAGAAAGGAAGGAGTCCAGCTGCTGGGGTGACAGGGACTGTTTACTTGTAGCTTTGAAATAGCGTTTGAAGGTCTGTACAAACCTTTCTGCTTGACCATTTGTAGCCGGGTGGTAAGGTGCGGTCAACTTGTGTTTGATGTTGTGGGCAGTCAGGAAACTCTGAAACTCCTGGCTTGTGAATTGTGCACAAATTGTCTGTGACAATTTCTCTGGGGTATCCAAACGTAGCAGCGAGATGTAACAGTATGGAAATCGTCGCCTTAGTCATCGGCTGGGTAACAGGAATGACCTCAGGCCACTTTGAATGGGCATCAATAATGATCAAAAAGGTCTGTCCTCTTATCGGGCCTGCAAAGTCCAAGTGTAGGCGAAACCAGATAACCGTGGGCCAAGTCCAGGGCTGGACGCACCCTCGAGGAGGGTCTCTTGCAGTTTGTGCACATCCAGCACACGCATTCACATATGTCGTGATATCGGAGTCGAGGTTCGGCCACCACACATAGCCTCGGGCCTTTTGTTTCATACGTGTGCCCCCGGGATGACCAGTATGTAGCAAGTCCAGAATGTGTCTCCGGAGGGTCTGTGGAACGATCACTCGGTCTCCCCAAAAAACACAGTTGCCAGCCACAGTTAATTCCAGACGCCTACGGAAGTAAGGTTCATAATCCTGTGTGACAGTTGCAGGCCAACCGTACCGTACCCAGGAGAGTATTGTCTTAAAGAAAGTATCCTTGGCTGTATGGGCTGCTACTTCCCTGGAAGACAGAAAGGACAGGCTGGTGTAACGACAACTCTTGACAGGTGGAGAAGAGTCTGTTAATGTCCTTGTCAGACGGGACATGGCGTCCGCATTAGCATTGGCATCATGGCTGCGATACTGGATTTTGTAGCTATATGCTCCCAAGAATAGGGCATAGCGTTGAAGACGGGCCGCAGTCGTCTGGGAGATGCCTTTGTCAGGGCTAAAGATCTGAAGGAGTGGTTTATGATCAGTCAGTATGGTGAATTCCCTACCATACAGGTAAAGATGAAACTTCTTAATTGCCCATATGAGCGCCAGAGCCTCTTTGTCAATGTGAGAGTAATTGCTTTCTGCTTTTGTCAAGGACCTGGAGGCGAATGCCACAGGTTTCTCTGACCCATCTGGTAAAACGTGAGAAAGTACAGCCCCTAGACCATAGGGTGAGGCATCACAAGCCAAGGTGAGAAGCCTTTGGAGGTCATAGTGCACGAGCATGCGTGACGCCAACAGCTTTCGCTTAGAAACTTCAAAAGCACGTTGGCATTCAGCCGACTAGTTCCATCTGGAGTGTTTCTCCAAAAGCTTGTTTAATGGAAACAAAGTGTGTGCTAGATCCGGCAGGAATTTGTGGTAATAGTTCAGCAAGCCCAGTTGGACGTTGGTTGGGGCTGGAGCTTTTACTAAAGCATAAACTTTGGCTTCCGTGGTGTGTATACCCTCTGCATCCACAAGGTGGCCACAAAACTCCAATTTAGGTACCATGAATTGGCATTTCGCCAAGTTCACTTTTTAGACCCTGCTCTTGGGAGTCTCGCCAACACAAGCTCCACGTTACGCTTGTGTTCCTGGTCCATCAGGCCCGTGATGAGCATGTCATCTAACAGGCACTGTTGTGGGGATATGATCGAGTCAGTTCAGGAGTGATCTTCCCGGTGACACCTGCTCTAAGGATCGGTTGTTGGAGAGTGTGGCTGTTAACCCATTGTAGTCTGGTAAGCGGCAGCGGTGTTGGGAGAGGTCCTCTGTGTGCCACTTTCTTCCCCCTTTTTCACCCTAAGCATACTGTATCTGGTAAGCATTTAGTACTCAAGGGTGTTGGTGCTCTATTTGGGGATTTGGCTCTGGTGATGGTGTGCACCTCTTAGGGTGACCTATAAGCATGTAACAGTATTATGCTATGGAGTCTACTTTTTCCCATATATGATTACCATTGACTGATGTGAGGCGAACCTGAGCACATTCATCTGAAGCTGGTCGACTCAACTCCATCTGAGTTTGTGGGTGAACCCTATTCCGTTTTGGGTGATCCTTCTAGAGTTATTGGCTCTGAGGACCGCTTGACGGATTGTTTGGCTTGAACCTACTGAAATCTGGTAAGAGGCAGTGGTGTCGGGAGAGGTCTTTGTGTGTCACTTCTTTTCCATACATACCACTTAATATTTATCTGGTAAGCATTTGGGACTCAAGGGTGCTGGTGCTTCAAACTATCTGCCTTCTGGTGACGGTGTGCACTTCTCAGGGTGATCCATGAGTGTATAACAGTATTATGCTATGGAGTTTCAATTTTTCTCCCATACATGATTACCACCCATTGATGAGAGGAGTATCCGAGCATATCGATTGGAGGCTGGGTGATTCAACTTCATTTGAGTTTTTGGGCGAACTCTATTCTGCTTTCCGGTAAGGAGACTATATGAACACTGGTTTATTCATCTGACCCTGGAATTCTGGAATTTGGACTGTGTCTGTCATTTGGATACATATTTTGATATCCTTGTGGACTATTTATCAATTATTGTGCTTTGTCTGATGATCACCTGTCGATATAGTACATATTAGCGCAACTTAGCCCTTTACATCTATACCTTTGTTTGTCACAATTTAAGTTGCTGCTGTCTTCTATTAGTTAGCGCAGTTATATTCCTTCTTTTTCACTGTGTGAAAGGAATATCCGCCAAAATCTCATCCATTTTGCATTGCCAAATGGCTGGGGCGGAGGCTACCCCAAACACCATCCGATTGTATTCATGCAGTCCCTTGTGAGTGTTGATGGTTAGAAACTTGCGGGACGAAGGGTGGACCTCAAACTGTAAATAAGCTTGTCTGAGATCAAGCTTGGTCAACTTTTGACCTCCTGCAAGAGAGGCAAAAATGTCATCTACTCTGGGTAGGGGATACTGGTCTATCTCCAGTTGAGAATTTAGTGCCATGCGGAAATCACCACAAATGCCTAAGTCCCCATTCGCTTTCTTTGCTGGTACAACTGGTGATGCCCACTCGCTGTGCTCTACCTTTGAGATAACACCTTGCTCCTCCAGCCAGCTTAGTTCAGCTTCCACACCTGCTCGGAGTGCGAAAGGTACCGTCCGAGCTTTGAAGAACCTAGGCTGGGCATTGGGTTTCAGCCTGAGTCTCACACAGTCATGCTTTATTTTTCCCAAATGGTGATCAAAGACTTGTGGGAATCGCTGTTTCAGGGATTCCAACCATCCATCGTTATCTCTTGATGGGATGGTCACGGTGTTGCAGGGGTTTATGGCGATGTCTGGCATGCCAAAGTGAGCAATCCAGTCTCTCCCAAAGAGAGGGGGTCCCCCATGTTCTAGGATATACAATGGCATTCTCTTTGTCTGACCCTTGTAGGATACCTGTACTTTTACGTAACCCAGTGGGTGGAGTATCTGCTTTGAGTATGTCTGCAGTTTGATTGGTGTTGGACGGACAGTTGTTCGGATCAGAAGTTTTCTCCATTGTTTCTGGGTGATAACTGAAACTGCTGCTCCTGTGTCTACATCCATCTTGAGTTTCTTTCCTTCCACAGTTACCTCTACAGTCATTGCTGAGGGTGCTGAATGCTTATGATGTATGTCCAATCTGTGGATCACTTCCTCATCCTCTGATTCCGATGACAATGTATATCTTCCCACCATTTATGCCTTTGTCCTGGGGTTCAGACGTTGTTGTTTTCGCACCTTCTTACTACGGCAGACTCGTTTCAGATGGCCTGCCTTACCACAATTATGACAGAGCTGATCCTTAAACCAGCAGACTTTGTGATCATGGTCTGTATTCCCACAACGGTAGCAAGCTGACTCCAGGGTTGGTGAGGGCCTATATTTACAGTTAGCTGCAGTTTGCTTGACTGCTGTTCTGAAAACTTCCTCTTTAACCTCTTCCCTTCTGCTCTGGGGGTTCAATGCCTCTGTATCTTTCACAGCCATTTCCATCACTGAAGCTATCTCAATTGCCTTTGTAAGGGTAAGGTCCTTCTCTGTTAACAGTCTCTTTTGGCTAGACTCACTATTTAGTCCCATGACAAACCTATCCCTCAGTGCGGTCAGTAAATACTCCCCAAAAGAACAGGTTGAGGCTAGTCTGCGAAGGGCGAGCACATAAGCCTTAATATCTTCACCCGGCTGTTGCTGCCCCTGATCGAACCGGAAATTTTTCTGCAATCTCTAGTGGTTTAGGCTGGAAGTGATTCCATAACAGTGTCAGGAGCTCTGCCAGAGTCTTAGTTGCTGTTTTTTAGGGAAAAGGAGATCCCTAAGAGTGTCATATGTCCTAGCATCAACCACTGTCAGAAATACTGCTACTTGCCTGTCGCCTGGGATGGCATTTGCACCAAAATACTGTTCCAGTTTTTCAACCCAGGAACTCCAGGATGTCTGTTCTCCATCAAATTCACTTAATGTCCCGATCAATGACATTTTCCTGCTGGCTTCTGTGGGTGTTTGTATCCAGGTGACAATACAGAATTTTTTTTTCTTTCTTTTCTCACACGGATAGTAACCTTGTAAATCCCATCCTCGTTGCCACTGTTATATTCTTTGTGTTGTGAGAGACACAGGACTCTGATCGGTATATATCAATGCATCTCTTGCATGTGTCTAAGATGGCCACTCTGCCCCTTGACATCACTCCTGGGTGGAGCCAGCCTTAAAGTAATAGTACATGTGAAACCCTTCAGGTATAACAGGGGGAACCTCTGGGTGAATCTAAGATGGAAAGGACCTGGGGGTACTGGTAGACAACAGGCTTGGCAGTGGCATGCAATGCCAAGCCACTGCAAACAAAGCCAACAGAATACTGGGATGTATAAAAAAGGGGATTCACTCCAGAAATAAAGAGATTATTCTCCCTCTCTACAAGACTCTGGTCCGGCCACATCTGGAGTATGCTGTCCAGTTCTGGGCACCGGTCCTCAGGAAGGATGTGCTGGAACTGGAAAGAGTCCAGAGAAGGGCAACAAAAATAATTAGGGGAATGAAGGACATCTGCTATGAGGAAAGACTGAACTTATTCTCTCTGGAGAACAGACAATTAAGGAGGATATGATATCAATGTACAAATACGGTACTGTACTGGGATCCTAGCATAAGGAACAAACTATTCAGAGAAAGGGAATACAATAAGACACGTGGCCACTCAATAAAACTAGAGGAAAGGCGGTTTAACCTTAAAGTACGTAGGGTGTTCTTCACTGTCAGAGCAGTAAGGATGTGGAATTCTCTTCCGCAAACAGTCATATCAGCAGGGAGCATCGATAGTTTCAAAAAACGATTAGATGGGCACCTTAAAGACCACAACATACAGGGGTATACAATGTACGGTTTACAGCAAACACACACACACATCATAGGTTTAACTGGATGGACTGATGTCTTTTTTCAACCTCACTAACTATGTAACTATGTATATGATATAGCGACCATACCAAATAATTTGACTGGTGAAAGGATTGCCCATAGAGAACAAAAAGAATTCCTCCCACCAGCCCATATAGAGGTTCGCCATAGACAGAGAAAACCTAGCACCATCCCAAATGCCAGCCACAACACCCAGGCAGGAATCCTATTTAAGGGTCCATACAACGGGGTCTGCACTTGGTGAGCAAAAGATGGACAGCCACAAGTTTACTGCAGACAGGGAAGAAGAGCTGCTTGGTCCTACGAGGTGAGGGGGGGGGGATAAAGGAACGCCAGCCTGGGAGAGGGAGTCAAATTTATGAGATATGTAGGTCCTGCAGGTGGGGGTATGAGCGGGACATACCCAGTGGTAGGCTGACATGGAGCTGTCAGGAAAATAAATTTTAGTTTTTGGGTTTAGATTTGAGTTTTAAACACAACTTATTCAGTTTAGTTACTGGTGATCTGAAATGAATACCTGAGGTTTACAGTGCTCCTCAATCCAGCTGAAGACACAAGCAGACAATTCCTGAAAACTGTTCACAGAGATTGAAGCATTGAAGGTCTGAAACAAGGAGTCCATGATGCCTTGAAATACACTGAACTTCACCTGGTCTGGCACTTGGTCAGTCCCTTCGTTAGGATTATTCTGATGAGCTTTAACAATTTGCTCATAATTACTGCAAAAAAAATAAAGACTTTCATTAAATACTATACACCGTTTATAGAGCTGTATTAAAGGAATATAAAAGAGCGACTCTGAATAGAATAAACAACAACAAAATAAAAGGGAATACTTCTGCAACCACCATGTTCAAATTGAGGAGACCAAAAAAGTGCTGAGCACAGCCCATCCACTGCGCTGCCACATCAGGCACGTTAAGTATTTTCCATAGAAGATCCAAAATACTTCCAAGATATGTATCCAGGTTTTGTAAATGCCACATCATATAGGCATGCCTTATACTGTATAGGTGAACTGGGCTAGATTGCTCTTTGGAATGCTTATGTTGGATCTGTATCTGTTATATAAAACACAATAAAAACCTTGTTCAAAAACAAAAATGATTTGTGGGTGTATGCTTTAGGCCCCATAACTTTCACTTAGAGATGGTGGGGAGGCAGGGTGATGTTATCATGGGAGACTTAAAAAATAATATTGAGTATTTAACCACTTCCATACCGCGTCATGTAAAATGACGTCGGCAAAGTGGTTGTGAGGATCCGGGCCGCCGTCATATGACGTCGCCTGGATCTCCCCTCTACTGCGCGCCCCCGGGGGCGCGCAGTGCGGCGATCGGGGGTGAGGCTCGTCCCTCGGACATAGCCCATCCCTGATCAAGGTAAACAGCCAATAGAAATTGGCTGTTTACCACGTGATCGGCTGTGTCAATCACAGCCGATCACATGAGCGGCTCCAGCACGAGCCGCTCGTTCTCTCTGCAATGCGCGCCCCCGGGGGGCGCGCAGAGCAGCGATCGGGGACGAGGCTCGTCCCTCGGACAGAGTCAATCCCCGATCTAGGTAAAGAGCCAATGGAATTGGCTCTTTACCACGTGACCGGCTGTGTCCAATCACAGCCGGTCACAAATGTCAACAGAGAACACGGTAACAAGCTGTCACCGTGTTCTCCTCCTCACACACTGATCCTGTGTGAGGAAGAGAGTGTGGTAACAGCTAGTTACCAATTACAGTGCACCCCAAACACACTGATTGCCCCCCCCCCCCATAAAGAGCACCTATCACTAGCCCATCAAAGTACCCGAGTACCTGTCACCAGCCCATCAGGTACTCAGATGACAGGTACTCGGGTACTCTGATGGGCTGGTGACAGGTATTCGGGTACTCTGATGACAAGTACTCGGGTACTCTGATGACAGGTACTCGGGTACTCTGATGACAGGTACTCGGGTACTCTGATGACAGGTACTCGGGTACTCTGATGACAGGTACTCGAGTACTCTGATGACAGGTACTCGAGCACTCTGATGACAGGTACTCGAGTACTCTGATGACGGGTACTCGGGTACTCTGATGAAGGGTACTCGGGTACTCTGATGACGGGTACGCGGGTACTCTGATGACGGGTACTCGGGTACTCTGATGACGGGTACTCGGGTACTCTGATGACGGGTACTCGGGTACTCTGATGACGGGTACTCGGGTACTCTGATGACAGGTACTCGGGTACTCTGATGACAGGTACTCGGGTACTTTGAGTACCTGTCAACGGAGTACCCGTCATCAGAGTACCTGAGTACCTGTCACCTACCCATCAGAGTACCCGAGTACCTTCCACCTGCTCATCAGAGTACCTGACGCCTTAAGTACCCGAGTACTTGCCGCCTGCTCATCAGTACCCATCACTACTCATCAGTACTCATCAGTACCTATCACGTATCAGTACTGATCATCAGTACCCATCAGTACAGTATCACCTATCAGTATCAGTACTACTCATCAGTACTTATCACCTGCCTGTCACCTGCCCATCAGAGTATCCGAGTACCTGTCACCTGCCTATCGGAGTACCCGAGTACCTGCCACCTGCTCATCAGTACCAGAGTACCTGTCACCTGCCCAACAAAGTACCCGAGTACCTATCACCCTTCATACAGCCACCATGTCCAAGTCCAAAAAGGTTTATATACGTCCTCCGTTTAAACCTAAATACCGGTGTTATGGCAGCAGATAGCTGCCATAACCCTGGTATTTTTTTAAATGGTGGACGGTTGGCTTTCCGATAAGGGTGGTCCCAGCGGCGGATTCGCCGTGGGATCACCCTTCCGGGATGGCGGAAGAGGCGCCCTCCCCCTCCCGCCACGTTCCGGTCCTTTTCCCTGCTTACCGGACCCGCCGGCAGCGGGGAAAACGATCCGGTCCCAGATCCTCACAGACAGGATGTCGAGTGAGGGCAAGCTTGCCCTCACTTGACTCTATGGTCTTGGAGGACCGGAGCTACGGAAAATGTTGTTGCCTAGCAACCGGTTTAAAGGTCCTTTTTTTTTTTCATTTTATATAATCATTTTTTTTTTCTTCTTCTATCTTTTAGTGTACTTGTGAGATCTGAGGACTTTTTGACCCCAGATCTCACAAAAAAGAGGTCCTGTCGTGCCTATTTCTATTACGAGGAATGTTTACATTCCTTTTAATAGAAATAAAAATGATCAATTTTTTATCTTTTTTTTTTAAACGGTGTAAAAATAAAAAATAATAAATAAAATAAATAGTAAAAAAAAAAAAAAAATTAAAGCGCCCTGTCCCCGTGAGCTTGCGCGCAGAAGCGAACGCATACAGAAACCCCGCCCACATATGTAAACGGTGTTCAAACCACACATGTGAGGTATCACCGTGATCGTTAGAGCAAGGGGAATAATTTGAGCCCTAGACCTCCTCTGTAACTCAAAGATGACAACCTGTAGAAATTTTTAAATTGTCGCCTATGGGGATTTTTAAGTACCAAAGTTTGTCGCCATTCCGTGAGCGTGCCCAATTTTGAAACATGACATGTTGGGTATCTATTTACTCGGCGTAACATTATCTTTCACATTATGGAAAAAAATTGGGCTAACTTTACTGGTTTCTTATTTTTTAATTAAAAAAAGTGAATTTTTTCCAAAAAAATTGCGTTTGGAAGACCGCTGCGCAAATACGGTGTGATAAAAAATATTGCAATAATCTCCATTTTATTCTCTAGGGTCTCTGCTAAAAAGAAATATATAATGTTTGGGGGTTCTAAGCAGTTTTCTAGCAAAACAACTGATTTTAGCTTGTAAACACCAAATGTCAAAAATAGGCCTAGGCAAGTGGCTAGGATGCATGATGGTGCGCCTTGGATGATGGGCCCCTCTATATGGCTAGGCTGTGAAAAAGTCTCACACATGTGGTATTGCCATACTCAGGAGGAGTGGCAGAATGTATTTTGGGGTGTCATTTTTGCTGTGTACATGCTATGTGTTAGGAATATCCTATAAATTGACAACTTTGTGTAAAAAAAAAAAAGTTTTCATTTTTTTCCCACATTTTCCAAAAACCTGTGGAGAAAAATGATATGTTCAAACGACCCATAATGCCTCATAGAATATACGTTGGAGTGTTTGCTTTCCAAAATGGGGCCATTTTGTGGACTTTTCTATTGTATTGGTGCTCTAGGGCCTTGAAAAGTGTGATAGGTAGTAAGAAAGTTTTATGTGTATTTATGCTCCTAGAACGCCTGAAGGTGCTTCTTGGACGTGGAGTCTCTTTTTGTGGCCAGGCTGTGTAAAAGTCTCACACATGTGGTATCGCCATACTCGGAAGGAGTAGCAGAATGTCAGAATGTATTTTTGGGTGTATTTTTTGCTGTGTACATGCTATGTGTTAGAAATAGCTTATAAATTGACAACTTTGTGGGAAAAAAAAGAAAAAAAAATTTTTTCTTCATTTTCCCAAGAATTGTGGGAAAAAATTACAACTTCAAAAAACCCACCATGCCTCTTACTAAATACCTTGGACTGTCTACTTTACAAAAAGGGGTCATTTGGGCGGTATTTGTACTGTCCTGACATTTCAGGGCCTCAAGAAAGGAGATAGGCCGTCAGTACATCTGGTGTGATCAATTTTCAGTAATTGGTACCATAGCTTCTAGACTCAATAACTTTCACACAGACTAAATAATATACACTAATTTGGGTTAATTTTACCAGAGACATGTAGCAGTATACATTTTGGCCCAAATGTATGAAGAAAAATTAATTTTTTGCAAAATTTTATAATTGAAACTAAAAAAAAGTGTTTTTTTTCAAAATCTTTGCTCTTTTTTTGCATATATCACGAAAAAAAAAACCCCAGTTGTGATCAAATACCACCAAAAGAAAGCTCTATTTGTGTGAAAAAAATGATAAAAAATTTGTTTGGTTACAGTGTAGCATGACTGAGCAATTGTCATTCAAAGTGTGAGAGTGCTGAAAGCTGAAAATTGGTCTGGGCAGGAAGGGTGTCTAACTGCTCTGTATGGAAGTGGTTAAGGATAGTTGTAGACTTTCATAGCAGGAATTTGCAGAAAAAGAAAAAAAGACAGAACTACTATCCTCAGACTGACTGGGCAGAGGGAATTTCCTAATTTTCCTAAAATTCCTAAGGAGCCAACTTTGCCAAGCTGCATTCCATACTACAAACTGGGATCGAATTCTTGAAACAAAGAACACTGAAGAGCAATGGGAGAGATTTAAAGGACATTAAACAGTGGCATTAATCGGTGCATTTCAATGGGCAACAAAGATAAAAAGAACATAAATTAAACTTGGGTGGCTAAATGCTAATGTAAAGAGCCATATTAATAAGACAAAAAGTCCTTTAATAAACATAAGGCTAAAGGGTCACCATCCGCATTCCAAAACTGCAAAGAATGCAATAAGAAATGTAAGAGTAAAAGTGAACGTGGTACCAATATTCAAAAATGGGGCATAGATATATACCTTGAAACTACATATCATGACATATCATGTCAGATTAGCCTAGCATCAACAGTAGACTATCAGAGGGGATGATAAGGGACCACATCCAAGTATTTGCTGACAAAATTGTATAACTAGCAGTAACAAGCGTGGATTTATGAAAAATCTTTCTCGTCCTACAAACCTTTTAACATTCTATGAGGAGACGAGGTGTAATTTGGACAGAGGAAGTTCTCTGAATACACCAAGTATCTGAAATTTTACACAGTACTCCTTAACCACTTCCTGCAAAATCACGTACCTGTACGTGATTTTGAGGAAGTGGTTGTACCGGGGTGAAGCATTTAGGAGGCATCACCCAGGTATTGTTTTTAGAGCGGACGGTCGGCTTCCATGTGATAACAACTGATGCGGCTAAGCAGTTGCTCGGCCATTCTCACAAGCAACGGGAGGGGACATCCCCGCCACGGGAGACCCGAGCGACAAACTAGCACATCCGCCAGCCCGAACAAAGCCAGAATCGGCTTTGATCAAGTCTACAATGTAGTAACCTGGAAGCAATGTCACAAAGTCCCTTCCGGATTACTCAGCAGCCAACGGCACCAATTTAGAAAAAATCTAAACTGTTCAAAATCGCCAAAGTAATTTTCTAGCAAAAATACTGATTTTAATTTGTAACCAACAAATGTCAGAAATAGACCTTGTCTTTAAGTGGTCACAAGACTAAATTTACAAATTTAGGTCTCTTGGTATTGAAGATAGTGTATGTACCTGGATAAACTCCAGAGGATGATGATAAATAGCATATCTTCTGAGCAGTATGGAGTTGTAGGTGGGGTACCCCAAAGTGCTGTCCTTGGGCCAATTCTGTTTAACTACTTCTGGACCGAAGGATTTACCCCCTTAATGACCAGGCCCTTTTTTGCAATTTGGCACTGCGTGAATTTAACTGACAATTGCGCTGTGTCATGCAATGCTGTATTTAAATTAAATTTACATCCTCTTTTCCCCCACAAATAGAGCTTTCTTTTGGTGGCATTTGATCACCTCTGCGGTTTTAATTTTTTTGCGATATAAACGAAAAAAGACCAAAATTTTTGAAAAAAAATGACATTTTCTTTTTCTTATAAAAAATATCCAATAAACTCGATTTTTGTCATACATTTAGACCAAAATGTATTTAGCTACATGTCTGTGATAAAAAAAAAAAAAAATCTCAAGCATATATTTATTGGTTTGCGCAAAAGTTATAGCGTCTACAAACAATGGTGTATATACTGGAATTTACGTAGCTTTTACTTTCTGACTGCCTATCTCATTTCTTAAAGTGCTAAAATGGCTGGGCAGTACAAACCCCCGTCCCCAACCCCCCCCCCCCAAAAAAAAAAAAATTACCCCTTTTTGGAAAGTAGACACCCCCAAGGAATTTTCTGAGAGGCATTTTGAGCCCATTGAATCTTTAATTTTTTTGTCACAGGGGTTTAAAAAATAAAGAACAGTTAGGTGTCTGCAACTAGATCAGTCTCAGTCCCTTCCCCAATTAGTAATAGAAAAACAAAAGGAAGACGTCCCACAGGGATTTGGGTGGACAGGGCTGATCAGGGGTGGGAGAAGTATATAGAGGTGAAGAAAGTAGATTGAGATAAAAAGTATAATTTATTAAACACAGTTAAAAATAAAAATAGAACAAATGGTACATCTAACAAAGTCACGTATAAAAACAAATAGCATGACGACATGCTATAGATCAGGGGTATTGAATTAAAATTCATGGAGGTCTGATTAGTACAATTTTCTTCCAGAAGAGGTCCAGATTGCATTTTTGTGTGATGACTCGGATTCTTTACATCACAGCCCAGGTGTGCAGGCATGACAGCCCATTCATTTGATTGAGCTGCTGTGTCTGCATTTTCTGCTGGGAAAAAGCCCTGGCACCTTTTTTAAAAATGCAGTCGCATGGAAACTGCATCATGCAATTTCCAGGTGCGGGAAACAGCACATTGTATTTCATTGCATTTAAGAATCAATGGTACCCCTGCACGTTTTCTGTGAAGCTGCTTATCCCCCTTCACCTCACCACCCACCACACACAGCACTGCCCCCTTCATGTCACCCCCCCCCCCCCACACACAGCACTGTCCCCCTTCACGTCACCACCCTCCACACTCAGCATTGTCCCCCTTCACATCACCCCCTCCCCCAACAGCACTATCCCCCTTCACATCACCCCCCCCCACACAAAGCACTGTCCCCCTTCACATTACCACCCCCCCCCACACACACACTGTCCCCCTTCACATTACTACCCCCCCCCCCCACACACACACACACCACTGTCCCCCTTCACTTTACCACCCCCCACACACACCACTGTCCCCCTTCACATCACCCCCCCACACACACAGCACTGTCCCCCTTCACATCACCACCACCCCCCCCCACACACACAGCACTGTCCCCCTTCACATCACCACCCCCACCACACACAACACTGTCCAACTTCACATCAACCCCCCCCCTACACAGCACTGTCCCCCTTCACATCACCCCCCCCCCCCCACACCACACACACACACAGCACTGTCTCCTTTCACATCACCATCCCCTTCACATATCACCCCCCACACACAGCACTGTCCCCCTTCACATCACCCCCCCCCCACGCACACACACACCACTGTCCCCTTCACTATCACCCCCCACACACAGCACTGTCCCCTTTCACATCACCCCCCCACACACACACACACAGCATTGTCCTCTTCACATTACCACCCCCCCACACACAGCACTGTTCCCTTCACATCAACCCCCCCCCCCCACACACATACCACTGTCCCCCTTCACTTTACCACCCCCCCCACACACACCACTGTCCCCCTTCACATCATCCCCCACCAACACAGAGCACTGTCCCCCTTCACATCACCACCCCCCCCACACACACACAGCACTGTCCCCCTTCACATCACCACCCCCACCACACACAACACTGTCCAACTTCACATCACCACCCCCACCACACACAACACTGTCCAACTTCACATCAACCCCCCCCCCTACACAGCACTGTCCCCCTTCACATCACCCCCCCCCCCCCCCCACACACACACACACACACAGCACTGTCTCCTTTCACATCACCATCCCCTTCACATATCACCCCCCACACACAGCACTGTCCCCCTTCACATCACCCCCCCCCCACGCACACACACCACTGTCCCCTTCACTATCACCCCCCACACACAGCACTGTCCCCTTTCACATCACCCCCCCACACACACACACAGCATTGTCCTCTTCACATTACCACCCCCCCCCACACACAGCACTGTTCCCTTCACATCAACCCCCCCCACACACATACCACTGTCCCCCTCCACATATTATCCCCCGCAGCACTGCCCCTTTCACAACCCCCAACCCACAGCACTGCCTCCCATCACATATCACTCCTGCAGCACTGTCCCATTCATATCCCCCCACAGCACTGCCCCATTCATATCCCCCCACAGCACTGCCCCCTTTACCCCCCCCCCACAGCACTGCACCCCTAATATCCCCCCCACAGCACTGCCCCTTCACATCCCCCCACAGCACTGCCCCTTCACATATCCCCCCAACAGCACTGTCCCTCTCACATATCCCCCCAACAGCACTGCCCCTCTCATATCCACCCTAACAGCACTGTCCCTCTCACATCCACCCCAACAGCACTGTCCCTCTCACATCCACCCCAACAGCACTGTCCCTCTCACATCCCCCCAACAGCACTGTCCCTCTCACATCCCCCAACAGCACTGTCCCTCTCACATCCACCCCAACAGCACTGTCCCTCTCACATCCACCCCAACAGCACTGTCCCTCTCACATCCCCCCAACAGCACTGTCCCTCTCACATCCCCCAACAGCACTGTCCCTCTCACATCCCCCAACAGCACTGTCCCTCTCACATCCCCCCCAACAGCACTGTCCCTCTCACCCCCCCCCCCAACAGCACTGTCCCTCTCACATTCCCCCCCAACAGCACTGTCCCTCTCACATCCCCCCCAACAGCACTGTCCCTCTAGCATCCCCCCAACAGCACTGTCCCTCTAGCATCCCCCCAACAGCACTGTCACTCTCACATCCCCCCAACAGCACTGTCCCTCTCCCATATCACCCCCAAAAGCACTGCCCCTTTCACATCCCCCTCACAGCACTGTCTCCCTTTACATCACCCCCCTACACACACCACTTCCCCCTTATATCACCCCAACAGCACTGCCCCTTTCACACCCCCCCCCCCCCAACAGCACTGTCCCCCTTTGCATCACCCCCACACACATACACAGCACTGCCCTGCTAACACACACCCCCATAGCACTGACCCCTTCAAATCACCCCCACAGCATTGCTCCACTTTACAAGAATCCCCACACACCACACTAACCCCCTGTACATGACCCCTGCTCCCCATCCTTCACAAGTTCACAGCCGGGCCAAGTCCTCCCTTCACTCTCCTACCTTACACAGAGCTGCGAGCAGGAGGCGGGACAATCTTGAACCGAAGGCAGAGGAACAGCAGCACTGCATGGAGAGAGGCAGCCGACTGTGTGACTCCCAGCCAATCGCCTCCCGCCTCCTAGAAGCCAATCACCTCCAACCTGAAAAGTTAATTCAGGCAGCTTCCTCTCTCCATTCAATGCCGGTCCCGCCCCCAGTCAGAATCGCCCCGCCTCCGGCCATCTGCCATGCTCTGCTAATGACATTGGCAGAGGCAGGGAAGTAAACCAGCAGCCAAATGGCGTGATCACGGCGGTCCTGATAGAGCAGCAGCTCAGGCGGATGCGGACCGCGGGCCGCCATTTAGCGATGCCCGCTATGGATGGTTGTGCTCAGGTTTGGTGCATATGATCAGTGTCATTGTAAAACAACTGATTAGTAAACCCTGATCGCCCGAACCACACCCAAAGGATACTAGGCAATTTCCTTAGGATGCTTGGGCTTGGGACAGAGTGAAGGCAGCACAATGTCTTCATTTAAATAAAAATCAGAAACCACCTTCGGGAGAAAAGATTGATTTGGGTGGAGTACCACTTTATCTCTGTGGACCACTAGATAGGGTGAATGGCAGGACAACGCTGTCTAAATCTTTTGAAAAGGGCTTTTGACTCTGTTTCAAAATCTTCCTCATTATTGCAGATGCGGCGCAGATGGACAAATTGTCCTGCTGGAATACCTTTAATTGTGTGTGCAGGGTGATTGGAATTGAGCCAGAAGGAGATTATTAACTGCTGAAGGTTTTCTAAAAAGGGGTGTGGTAACCCGTTCGCCTGAAGCCACCAGCAAAACATCCAAAAAAACAAATCTGACAATCGTCCATGTGGCCCGTGAACAATAAGTTGCTTTCATTGGAGTTCAAATAAGTCAAAAATGATTTTAGATCTCCTATACATTTGTCACAAACAAATAGCAGGTCATCAATGTAGCGAAAAAAAGGGAATTTTTGTAAAATCTTACCATAAAATTCCTTTCTCTGAGTCCTCTGACAATCGCCGTCCACTCATACAGTCTTCACCAATGGGTATTGACCTCTTATCCACAGGAGCAAGCTAGGCATAAGACTTGTTAAAAACAAAGCAATTTACATAGACACACCTACAGGGGGCTGTCCCTCTGGTCCAATACCCCCGGCTAGCCTCATTCCCAATTCAGTTTGGTAGCAAACAGTAGATAGTCCATGAACCCCAAAAGAGGAGCGGGGGCGGCGACTGTCAGAGGACTCAGAGAAAGGAATTTTACGGTAAGATTTTACAAAAATTCAGTTTTCTCTTACGTCCTCTGACAGTCGCCGCCCACTCATACAGTCTTCACCAATGGGATGTCCCAAAGCAGTGTAGACATGAGGGGTGGGAAGCGCAACCGTCACAAAGGCAACGCAGCACCCAGGTCAGAGAAAGGAACCTTATCTGAACAGAAAGGTAAACCGTCTGGGTAACAGAAAAGCTAAACTGGAGCAACAACCCAGGAAAGCAAATAAACAAGGGGAAAACAACCCCAACAGACAAGGCACTGCCACACACAGAACTTTGCGGCCAAAGGAGGCATCTGCTGATGCCAAAACATCAAGTTTGTAAAATTTGTTAAAGGTGTGCACGGATGACCAAGTCGCAGCCTTGCACATCTGGGCCATCGAAGCCTGATGTCGGAAAGCCCATGATGCACTCACGGCTCTGGTAGAGTGCGCCTTGACAGGGAAGGGCGGAACCCGTTCCTTAATTGAATAGGCCTGTACAATCGTCTGTCTGATCCATCTTGAAATGGTTGCCGCAGACGCAGCCGTACCCTTCCGAGGTCCCTCAGGAAGGACAAAAAAAGAATCTGACTCTCTAAAGGATTCAGTGGATGACAGGTAAACCCTGATCGCCCGGACTACATCCAAGGAATGTAAGGCAAACTCCTTAGGATGCTTAGGATTCGCACACAGCGAAGGTAAGACAATATCCTCATTAAGGTGAAAATCAGAAACCACCTTAGGAAGGAAGGATTGGTTAGGTCGCAAGACCACCTTATCCCTATGAACCACCAGGTAAGGGGAGCGGCAAGACAGGGCCTCCATCTCCAACACTCTGCGGGCAGATGTGATCGCCACCAGAAAGGCAACCTTTCGTGACAGCAGAGGCAGAGAAATTTCCCTGATGTTTTCAAAGGGAGAACGTTGCAAAACGGACAGAACCAAGTTCAAGTCCCAAGGAGGCAAAGGTGCTCTCCGAGGAGAAGCCAAAGGATGCACACCTTGAATAAAGGTGCGCAGCAAGAATTTGACGCCAAGGGCGCTGAAAAAGGATCGCCAGTGCAGATAACTGGCCCTTAATCAAGGCCAACGCAAGGCGCTGGTCCACACCAGATTGCAGGAAGGCTAACACCCTCGCCACCGAAAAGGAGCGAGGATGAATGGCCCTGGATTCACACCAGGCAAAATAAGCCTTCCAAGTACGGTAATAAATAATACAGGACAAGGCCTTCCTAGCCTTGAGCAGGGTAGGAATGACCGCCGACAAGAGACCCCGATCTCTCAAGACCTGGCTTCCAACAGCCACGCCGTTAAAGCCAGCGACCGTAAAGCAGATCGGCCCAAGACAGCAGATCATCTAGTAATGGGAGCCGCCATGGATGCTCGACGACCAGTTGTATGATGTCCGCGTACCAAGACCGGCGCGGCCAGTCTGGGGCCACCAGAATCACCAACTTCGGTTCCGAGACCAACCTGCGAAGGAACCTGGACAACAACTGAATCGGAGGGAAGGCATAAATTAGGCGATACTGATTCCAAGGCACCACCAACGCATCCGAGGCGACTGCCAGAGGATCGCGCGTTCTTGCCACGAACCTTCCCACCTTGTTGTTTAGCTGAGATGCAAAAAGATCCACATCCAGGGTTCCCCATCTCGCACACAGCATCTGAAAACACCTCCCGGTGTAGGAACCATTTTCCCTGGTCCAGGGTCTGGCGGCTCAGATAAGCAGCCTGCCCATTCTCCACACCTGGGATGTGAACTGCCGAAATCGCCGGGACGTGCGTCTCTGCCAAAGACAGAATTTCGGTCACTTCCTGGGCCGCCCGGGCACTCCTGGTGCCCCCTTGGTGATAGATGTAAGCCACCGCAGTGGCGTTGTCCGTTTGGACCCGCACAGGGCGGCACCAAAGATGATCAGACCAATGGAGCAAGCACAGTCTGATTGCTCGCAATTCCAATATGTTTATCGGCAGGGAGGATTCCTCCTCCGACCAAGTGCCCTGGGCAGACAGAATGCCCAGAACACCACCCCAGCCCGACAGGATGGCATCCGTGGTGAATACCGTCCATAACAATGGGCGGAAGGATTTCCCCTCCGTCAGAGCCGGGGACAGGAGCCACCAGAGAAGATCCTCTCTGACTTGGCGACTCAGAGATATCCTCCTTTCCAAGGATTGAGGATGCCTGTCCCACCTGGCCAAGATCTCCGCTTGAAGAGATCGCGTGTGGAACTGTGTAAACGGTATCGCCTCGAAGACTGACACCATCAACACCAGGGACCGCATGCAGGCCCTGAGTAACGAGAAATCCTTGTCCCGGAGGGACCTGACCTCGTCCTGCAGAGTCCGGAGCTTGTCCTCCAGTAGAAAGACTTTTGCTTGGGCAGAGTCCAGGACCAGTCCCAGGTAAGGGAGATGAACAGAAGGGGACAAGGTCGACTTCCGAACGTTGATGGTCCACCCGAACTCCTGGAGCGTCTGAACGCGTAACAGACTCGGGCTGGCACTCGATCTTAACAGGAGATCAGCCAGATATCCCAAGACTGCAATCCCCTGTGCCCACAACAGGGCCAAACCAGGAGCCAGCACTTCGGTAAACACCCTTGGAGCCGAAGCGAGACCGAAAGGTAACGGCACAAACTGATAGCGATCCTCCGCCATTGCAAATCGGAGGAACCTCTGATGACCCTCGAATATGGGGATGTGAAAATACCCATCCGTGAGGTCGATGGAAGCCAGGAAATCTCCCGGGCTTAAGGAGGCCACCACCGAACGGAGGGATTCCATGCGGAACTTTTGAACCCGCACAAAGCGGTTCAGAGCTTTCAAGTCCAGAATCGGACAAACCTTGCCCTCCTTCCTGGGCACAGTGAACAGATTAGAGTAAAAACCCCCGAAATCTGTCTCGATGAGGCACCGGGAAGACCACCCCTTGGGCGAGGAGATCCTGAACCGCCCGAGCAAGATCGTGCAACTGATCTAGGGTCAAATGAAGATTTGAGGGAAAGAATCTGTCCGCTGGCCGCGAAAGGAATGCGATCTTGTATCCTGATCGAATGATTTCCTGAACCCACCTGTCCGGAACCCGGATCAGCCAAGGGTCTAGGAAGCCGCGCAGACGTCCCCCCCCCACCCCTGTAATGAGTGAGGGCGTCCCTTCAGGTGGAAGCGGAAGGACCCGCCGGGCCGGCGTGGGTGGATTTTGCTTGCCCGTCCAGGGCTTCCTCTGACCACCCTGGCCCTTGGGTTTCCCCTTGTCCTGTGCCTTGAAGGCACAAAAGGACCCTTGATTTGGTTCAAAGGAAGGGCCCCGCTTACCGCGGAAAAACTTACCCTTGGGGTTCTGGGGCAGCAGAGTGCTCTTGCCCCCAGTGACCCCTTCAACCAACTCGTCCAGGGAATCCGTAAAAAGACGATTCCCCGCATAAGGGATATCAGACACCGTCTGTCTGGAAGCCTGGTCAGCCGACCAGCTCTTCAACTGGATTAAACGACGGAGCAGCACCGTGACACCAGACAGCCGTGCTGCTAGAAGTTTAGTTTAGTTCTAAGTCTATCCTCTGTTAGCCATGGCGGTACTTCCTGAGGTGTGGAATAAATAAATCACCGGGACCAGATGGCTGGCACCCGAGGGTTCTTAAAGAGCTCAACCAGGTGATTGCCAGACCATTATTCTTGATCTTTAAGGATAGTCTACAGACGGGTATGGTGCCAGCTGATTGGAAAAAAGCCAACGTGGTACCAATATTTAAAAAAGAGCCGAGATATATCCTGGGTAACTATAGGCCGGTCAGCCTAACATCAGTAGTCTGCAAGATTTTGGAGGGGATGTTAAGGGACCACATACAAGACTTTAGTAATGAAAACGGTATTATTAGTAGTAATCAGCATGGATTCATGAAAAATCGTTCTTGCCAAACCAATCTATTAACCTTCTACGATGAAGTGAGCTGCCATCTAGATAAAGGTAAGCCTGTGGACGTGGTTTATCTGGACTTTGCAAAGGCCTTTGACACCGTTCCCCACAAACGCTTACTGTACAAACTAAGGAAGGTAGGTATGCACCATAAGGTGAGTACCTGGATAGAGAACTGGCTCCAGGGGAGAGTTCAGAGGGTGGTGATAAATGGGGAGTACTCGGATTGGGCGGGTGTGGAAAGTGGGGTCCCCCAAGGTTCTGTCCTGGGGCCAATCCTGTTTACCTTATTCATAAATGATCTAGAGGAGGGGATATCCAGCACAATCTCCGTATTTGCGGATGATACTAAACTAAGCATGCCAATATCTTCTATGCAAGATGTGGAAAACTTACAAGAGGATCTGAACAAAATAATGGGGTGGGCAACTACATGGCAGATGAGGTTTAATGTTGAAAAATGTAAAATAATGCACCTGGGCATCAGTAATGCGAAAGCAAGCTACTCTCTGGGGGGGGGGGGGGGGAAACCTCTGGGTGAGTCTAAGATGGAAAAGGACCTGGGGGTACTGGTAGACAACAGGCTTGGCAGTGGCATGCAATGCCAAGCCGCTGCAAGCAAAGCCAACAGAATACTGGGATGTATAAAAAAGGGGATTCACTCCAGAAATAAACAGATTCTCCCTCTCTACAAGACTCTGGTCCGGCCACATCTGGAGTATGCTGTCCAGTTCTGGGCACCGGTCCTCAGGAAGGATGTGCTGGAACTGGAGAGAGTCCAGAGAAGGGCAACAAAAATAATTAGGGAAATGGAGGGCATCGGCTATGAAGAAAGACTACAAGCACTGAACTTATTCTCTCTGGAGAAGAGATGATTGAGGGGGCATATGATATCAATGCACAAATACTGTACTGGCGACCCTAGCATAAAGAACAAACTTTTCAGAGAAAGGGAATACAATAAGACACAGGGCCACTCACTAAAACTTGAGGAAAAACGGTTTAAGCTAAAAATACGTAAGGGGTTCTTTACTGTCAGAGCAGTGGGGATGTGGAATTCTCTTCCACAAGCAGTCGTCTCAGCAGGGAGCATTGATAGTTTCAAAAAACTATTAGATGGGCACCTTAAAGACCACAACATACAGGGGTATACAATCTATGGTTAACAGCAAACACACACACACACACATCATAGGTTGAACTGGATGGACTGATGTCTTTTTTCAACCTCACAAACTATGTAACATCAGAATGAAAGGACTGAGACCCCTCGGGGGGTAAACTGTCCAGGGCAACCATATCAGACTCAGAATCAGAGGATAATGAAAACCTAGCCCTTTTTCTAGAACCCCGTTCTGACATCAATAAATCCACCTTGGACGCAAAAGTCGCAAGTGCAGCAGCAAGAGAAGGTGAAGATTCAGGAGTACCTGAATCATTCACCAAGGCTGGGGGGAATTTGCAGTCCTGGGACTCCATGAGAAAAATACTATCGCGCTGGCCCTTTAAGAGGCGATCACGGCGACACACCGCAATGCACTGCAATAAGGATTACACTAAGATACCCCCCTGAGATGGGAAAAGCACTGAAAACAGAAGAATATTCCCCAAAACCAGCAAAAAGAACCCCCAGAAGTGTTACCACGCTGCTGGAAACGATCTCTGCATACTGGAGAGGAAGTGATGTCACTCGCTAGAGGCTGAACAGGAACTGGGCTAAGGGAAAATGGTTGCCAATACATCTGAATGGGAGGCTCCGGGAAAATGGCCGCCGAACATGTGCAAAGAAGAACACCATGCCACACACAAGATGGCGCCAAAAATACTACATGGAGAGCTGCAGAAAGTGCCCACAGTGAGGCCAGAGCATCTGCCCACACCCAAAATGGCGGACCCGCGTTTTTTGCACTGCAGCGGTTCGCACCGCCATGTCTGCACCCCCAAACACACTGATAAGTGGACAGGGACCCTCACAGACCCCCCCCCCACGGCGATACATGCGCCAAGAGGCCCCTGCAGGGACCAGGAGGGATGCGAACCCCGGACACAGACATGAGGGGAGAGCACAGACATCAGCAGACTGTCATCCCCAAACAGAGGCCCCACACAGAAGTTACTTACCGCTCCATATGGCGTGGGCCTCGGTATCGCAGGAACCCCCCACCCCAGATGGCGGGGGAGCCGCCAGCCGAAATAGGATGCGTTGCACGGTCAAAACCGCATGTTGAGGCATCCCCCTTGCAGGCTTTTGCCCCTGAGGACAGGGGCAGGTCGTTTGCTAGGCCAGGGCGCACGCATAGCCCGCCAAATGCTCAATGGTGGGCTGGGATTCTATAAGATCCTCTGTCCTGGAGTACCAGGACGACCAGTCCGATTCACAGTTCCGCAAACGCTGTAGTCTTCCGAAGATCCGACTAACTAAGCGCATAACAAATAAAAAGCTAGTAGTGCAAAGAAAACACTTTTGCAGAAAATAAAAGTAATAGAACAGAAGAAAGGCTGAGACATGTAGCCCCAGCACAGGGATCGCCTATCTTACTCCTAACTAGGCAGAATACAAACTGAATTGGGATTGAGGCTAGCCAGGGGTATTGGACCAGAGGGACAGCCCCCTGTAGGTGTGTCTATGTAAATTGCTTTGTTTTTAACAAGTCTTATGCCTATTGTAATAATAAGTCGCGCTATGATATGATCAATGGAGATGTAAAGTCCATACAGTCCAAACATAAAGAAAAGATGTAATCCGGAACCAGGAACCCCAAAGGGTATAAGCTTACCAGATTGAGGTAAGGTAAAGGCGGTTTCCTTGGATAAACTTGTCACCTTGATAGTAGATCCAGGTCCACGTGAACAGTTAGCTCAATGGTCACAGGATCATGGAAGTAAAGGTAAAAGCGCAATAGCGTAAAACCTTACAAACTAATTTGATTAAACACCCCAGTGTTCGTGAAAAATGAATACTATTGTGTAAAAGAATAAACCTCCACCAATAAAATTGTTCACTGATGACAGTGAATAAAAAACATGCAAAAATTGAAATAATGATGGGTACCCCTTACCAAAGGTGATAGAGGTATAAACCAAATATAAAACGTGTTGTAGCTGAAGTCGCCTCTTACCGGACAACTTTAAACGGAAGGCAAAAAAGTGTGAGATTTGCGTGTTGAACCACCACCTTTATGGCTAGATTCGCCTCTTACCATATGGAATAAGGATTATAGCAAAACGTGCAGATCACAATTCAGTGTGAACCCAGAGCCAATGATGAAATAAACCAATAGGGGTCGCCTCTTACCAGATACAGGTAATGTTAAGCCTGTATGGTGATCCAGCATCCAAGGACCCGACTCTCAAACTGGGGTGCTGATTTCCTCAAATGGCGGAGGTATTGTCAGTGTTCACCCACGTAAAGAAAAGAGAGGCTCCCATAGCGTAAAACCATTAAAAATTTATTCACAAAATAAAATCAAAAAACTTACAGCAAGACCAGGAATGAGGAGCAATGTTTGTCAGCCGCCGGCCGGACGGCTTCGCTCGCCCGCACTCTCCGGTCGCAATCCGATGACGTCAGTACGCCGTGACCCGACGACGTTTCGTCACAGATGACGTTTTCAAAGGTGCGGACGGCGTACTGACGCCATCTATTTGAGCCAAATGACCGGAAGAGGGTGAGGATCATTCCGCCATCTTGAGTGGGGGAATTTATAACCAGAAGGGTAACCCGCACATCAACCCGCCAATAGCAACAACAAAGGGTTTATACATATACAAAATAGAGAGGAGCATCACGCAAAACAACCATATTTTGTACTTAAGATATAGGGTAAAATTAACAAACAAATAATCGTCATATCCGCCTAGAATAGGTCAATAAAGGCACCATCTAGTGGATATTTAAGGATATCATCTCTATTGACCGGAAGAGGGTGAGGATCATTCCGCCATCTTAAGTGGGGGAATTCATAACCGGAACGATAACCCCCATATCTACCCGCAAATAGCGACAACAAAGGGTTTATACAGAAGGACATCATACAAGGCAACTAAATTTTGTGCTCAAATTATAAAACAAAAATTAGCAAACAGATATTCGTCATATCCACCTAGAATGGGTCAATGAAGGCACCATCTAGTGGATATTTAAGGATATTACAGATTTTAATAGCATATTGATTACAACTGGACAGCACCTATCCAGACCATCATAATTAAAGAGGGAGGAAGGCTATATATCAAAGGATTAATGATGTAAACAAAAAAAATCCTTTCATTCATAGATATTGTTATATCCAACTCAATCAGCCCCTTATTTAATAATAGGGCCCGACATAATATTGACAATTATAATAACTGTCACACACATGTCAAATATAGCTGGTTGGTGTTGTCCAATTGTATTGACATTCAGATAGTATGCTTAGATAAAAAATCAATAATAAATAATAAATTGATTTTAATAAATACATAAAAATATAATTGAAAAAGAGGAAATAAAGGGTAATGTTAAATTTAGGCGTTATCTATGAAAGCATTTATTTCGATATCTACATTGAGTCCAAAGGGAACATATGTTTTGGCTCGATGAATCCAGTTCATCTCTAGTTTTGAGATACCTCTAACTAGGGGTTCACCCCTCCAATGGGGTACAAATTTGTCTATCCCTAGGAATAAGGTATTCCTGGGATTTTTATCATGGACAAGGGCATAGTGTTTGGACACTGAATGCTTAGGAAAACCTTTGAGTATATTTGATATATGTTCATTAAGTCTTACTTGTAATGGTCTTTTGGTTCGTCCTATATATTGAAGCCCGCATGGGCACTGGAGCATGTAAACAATGCCAGTGGTCATGCAGGAAATGAATGGCTTGATAGCGTGAACTCTACCTGTAGCTGTGGACGTAAATTCTTTAATTGATCTACATTTGTTAGAGCTGAAAGAACAAACACGGCACCTGTTACATTTATAAAACCCAGTCAACTGACTTAAAAAAGTAGGTCTGGGAGCTGGTGGTTCCAAAATGTTGGGTGCCACTTTATCTCTCAAAGTTGGAGCTCCTTTAAATACCACCCGTGGTTTATCCGACAGAGTACTACCCAGGACTGGATCATTACCAAGGATGTGCCAGTGACGATTGACAATATTTTTAATAGTCATATGCTGACTTGAAAAGGAAGTAACAAAAGGTAAATTATAAGAAGAGTTTTTTCTATCCGTTTTAGACTCATTGTTCAGTAATTGGGTTCTATCCAATTGGCTAACCTCCATAAGTGTTTCGTTGAGAAATTCCTCACTATAACCCTTATCGAGAAACCTCTCAGTAAGAATACGGGCCTGAGCTTGAAACTCATGGAATTCACTACAGTTACGCCTAATACGAAGGTATCTTCTTCTGGTTATAAATTCCCCCACTCAAGATGGCGGAATGATCCTCACCCTCTTCCGGTCATTTGGCTCAAATAGATGGCGTCAGTACGCCGTCCGCACCTTTGAAAACGTCATCTGTGACGAAACGTCGTCGGGTCACGGCGTACTGACGTCATCGGATTGCGACCGGAGAGTGCGGGCGAGCGAAGCCGTCCGGCCGGCGGCTGACAAACATTGCTCCTCATTCCTGGTCTTGCTGTAAGTTTTTTGATTTTATTTTGTGAATAAATTTTTAATGGTTTTACGCTATGGGAGCCTCTCTTTTCTTTACGTGGGTGAACACTGACAATACCTCCGCCATTTGAGGAAATCAGCACCCCAGTTTGAGAGTCGGGTCCTTGGATGCTGGATCACCATACAGGCTTAACATTACCTGTATCTGGTAAGAGGCGACCCCTATTGGTTTATTTCATCATTGGCTCTGGGTTCACACTGAATTGTGATCTGCACGTTTTGCTATAATCCTTATTCCATATGGTAAGAGGCGAATCTAGCCATAAAGGTGGTGGTTCAACACGCAAATCTCACACTTTTTTGCCTTCCGTTTAAAGTTGTCCGGTAAGAGGCGACTTCAGCTACAACACGTTTTATATTTGGTTTATACCTCTATCACCTTTGGTAAGGGGTACCCATCATTATTTCAATTTTTGCATGTTTTTTATTCACTGTCATCAGTGAACAATTTTATTGGTGGAGGTTTATTCTTTTACACAATAGTATTCATTTTTCACGAACACTGGGGTGTTTAATCAAATTAGTTTGTAAGGTTTTACGCTATTGCGCTTTTACCTTTACTTCCATGATCCTGTGACCATTGAGCTAACTGTTCACGTGGACCTGGATCTACTATCAAGGTGACAAGTTTATCCAAGGAAACCGCCTTTACCTTACCTCAATCTGGTAAGCTTATACCCTTTGGGGTTCCTGGTTCCGGATTACATCTTTTCTTTATGTTTGGACTGTATGGACTTTACATCTCCATTGATCATATCATAGCGCGACTTATTATTACAATATTCTACAGGGTGTGGTCACACTAGAAGTTGCTGCTGTTTCACTGTACTTTTCCTTTAGCGCGGTTAACATCTTTACATTATATTTTTTTCTTGACCTTTTAACTGCTGCTTTAGGTTATATCCATATTGCAATGGATATTTTTGATTATCGAGCTTCTAGGCTGCTCAATACAGATGGAGTCTTTGAGGTCCTCTCTACTGAGGAAACGGATGTGAGTGGGCTCTTCATGAGGCTTAAGAACTTACTCATATCGGAAATTCATACACAATGGGACATAGCTTTCTTGGACACCTACATCAAGAAGACTATGGTCCCTAGGAGCCTCAGGTGGGAAGTGTGTCCCCAAGCCGGAGAGGTTGAGTTGGAGGACTGGTATAAATACTTCAATGAGGCAGGGGTGAGCTTCTTGCGTTTCTTGTCAGGTAGGAAAAGTGCCAAACTTTCCAGACTCGATGACGAAATCAAACTGGTCAAAGAGAAACTAGCACCCTATAAGGAAAGTGAAGAGTACAAATCTTCCTCAGCTGATCTCTTAAAAAATCTTGAAAAGGAAGAGAGAGATCAGAAAATCAAGAAGCGCAAGAAGTTCAATAGAGATCTCCAGGACTACCATTCTGGCGGTGTTTTTGATTGGCAAAAGCGGCTATTGGCAGAATTAAGTTCTGAGGAAGAGGTCATGGAGATCTCCACAGCTCAAACTAATAGAGCGGTATCAATCCCCTTACAACCAATAAATAATACTAAAAAACCACAAAAGAAGGGCCCTCATCAAAATATGAGACGTTCTTCATATAAATCACCACATAGGGGATCAAACCCTAAAAAGGGTAAACAACCCTATAATCAATCTAAACCCAATGGTGCATATAATAACCAAGGTCATAATGCCAATTGGCAACAAGGTGGGAGAAATCAACCTAATGCTCCTAATCACCATCAAGGGAACTATACACATACTCCTGGTTACCCTAATACCCCACAATGGAGAAGGGGACCTTATAACCATCCAGAACCACCTTATTATTATAGGGATCATAGTTCGGATTATGGTTATCAACGTCCTCCTTATAATAGATATGACCATAGCCCCTCTAGACCTGACACTCATTGGTATGATCCACCTGCAGGACCAGGTAGGGGCCCAACGAGGGAGCCCTATTGGCAAAATAGATCCGATACCAGACAGGACAATCATCAGTACAATGTCCCAGTGGAAAATAGATTCTACCCTTTAAAAGATAATGAGGGTCCTAACAATAATCAACCCCTCTCCAATCAGAGTGCATCCCAGTGCCTGAGAGAGATAGTTTCTGATAATGCAACTTCTCAGAATTCTGCTGGTCAGAATTATCCGGGTTGGGTTTTTCCCAGGGCCACGCAAGGAACCAAGCGCCCCGCCGAGCCTCAAGAGGAAGCAGAGGAGGCAGGCGCATCAAACTTAAAAAAAGTAAAAACCTAGCAGGAGCGGGGGTGTTTAATTTAAGCAAGGTCGTATTATCAGAATCTGAGAAACGTTTATTGGATAAGGGCCTGAAATATGCTCCTCCGAAGCGTTTAGACAAGTTTCATACATATATGGATATCCATAAATTTGTAAGGAAACTAAACATTAAAAGATACATATTGAGTAATCCTGTAAAAGATAATCGTTTAGTTAGCTCTGAAATTCAACACTCCGGGCTTTCTAATGCTTCACTATTCAATCCACCGGGATCCCTAGCCCCATCACTGAGGGTATTTAGGGATGTGTTATTAAGAGATCTAGATAAGATCAAACCACACAACTCCTCCTTGTCTGCTGACCTACAAAAGGGATTAGATTCCTTGTGTGAAAATAAGGATCTGGTCATTAGGCCAGCAGATAAGGGCGGTGGGATCGCTGTACTCGATCGTAGCGACTATAATCAAGAGATGCAACGCATTTTAGGAGATAGTCAAACCTATGTCCCACTTTCTAAAGACCCTAAAGTCTCTTACAAAAAGACTCTTGAGGGTATTGTAACGAGGGGTTATGATCAAAATATCATAAATAAAAAAGAAAAGGCGTTTCTGATCCCCAAGTGCCCTCGCACTCCGGTTATATATTATTTACCCAAATTGCATAAGAGTCTAACTTCCCCCCCGGGTCGTCCCATTGTCAGTGGCATCGACTCTGTGACGTCCCGGGTGGGGAAGTATATTGACTCTTACCTACAGCCATTGGTGCAAACCACACCTTCATACATTAAAGACACGAGACATGTCATTGGCCTTCTGACAGGTTTAACTCCTAGTGACCACCTTTGGATGGTCACCGCCGATGTCTCCTCTCTTTACACAATTATCCCACACAATATGGGGTTGAACGCGGTCAATATGTATCTTAATAGAGATTCTGATTTACCATCAATTCAGATATCCTTTATTATGGAGCTACTTGAGTTCGCCACTCACCATAATTATTTTTGGTATAATGGGCAGTTTTATCGCCAGGTCACTGGGGTGGCCATGGGCGCTAAATATGCCCCGTCTCTCGCCAATTTGTTTATGGCCCAGTGGGAGGAGGGCGTCATCTATGCCCATCGCAGGCCGCAAATACTGCTTTGGGCTAGGTATATAGATGACGTGCTCCTCCTCTGGGATGGCCACCACAGTGACCTGATATCCTTCTTGGAGTATTTGAATTCCAATGATCGGGGTATCCAGTTGAATTATGAGTGTAGCCAGTCCACTATTCATTTTCTTGATCTCACCATAAGCATTAAAGATGGACAATTTTCTACATCTACATACTTCAAAACTACCGACAGGAATTCATACATTCCTGTCGATAGCTGTCATTACGCACCTTGGCTGAGGGCTATACCCAAAGGCCAATACCTTCGTATTAGGCGTAACTGTAGTGAATTCCATGAGTTTCAAGCTCAGGCCCGTATTCTTACTGAGAGGTTTCTCGATAAGGGTTATAGTGAGGAATTTCTCAACGAAACACTTATGGAGGTTAGCCAATTGGATAGAACCCAATTACTGAACAATGAGTCTAAAACGGATAGAAAAAACTCTTCTTATAATTTACCTTTTGTTACTTCCTTTTCAAGTCAGCATATGACTATTAAAAATATTGTCAATCGTCACTGGCACATCCTTGGTAATGATCCAGTCCTGGGTAGTACTCTGTCGGATAAACCACGGGTGGTATTTAAAGGAGCTCCAACTTTGAGAGATAAAGTGGCACCCAACATTTTGGAACCACCAGCTCCCAGACCTACTTTTTTAAGTCAGTTGACTGGGTTTTATAAATGTAACAGGTGCCGTGTTTGTTCTTTCAGCTCTAACAAATGTAGATCAATTAAAGAATTTACGTCCACAGCTACAGGTAGAGTTCACGCTATCAAGCCATTCATTTCCTGCATGACCACTGGCATTGTTTACATGCTCCAGTGCCCATGCGGGCTTCAATATATAGGACGAACCAAAAGACCATTACAAGTAAGACTTAATGAACATATATCAAATATACTCAAAGGTTTTCCTAAGCATTCAGTGTCCAAACACTATGCCCTTGTCCATGATAAAAATCCCAGGAATACCTTATTCCTAGGGATAGACAAATTTGTACCCCATTGGAGGGGTGAACCCCTAGTTAGAGGTATCTCAAAACTAGAGATGAACTGGATTCATCGAGCCAAAACATATGTTCCCTTTGGACTCAATGTAGATATCGAAATAAATGCTTTCATAGATAACGCCTAAATTTAACATTACCCTTTATTTCCTCTTTTTCAATTATATTTTTATGTATTTATTAAAATCAATTTATTATTTATTATTGATTTTTTATCTAAGCATACTATCTGAATGTCAATACAATTGGACAACACCAACCAGCTATATTTGACATGTGTGTGACAGTTATTATAATTGTCAATATTATGTCGGGCCCTATTATTAAATAAGGGGCTGATTGAGTTGGATATAACAATATCTATGAATGAAAGGATTTTTTTTGTTTACATCATTAATCCTTTGATATATAGCCTTCCTCCCTCTTTAATTATGATGGTCTGGATAGGTGCTGTCCAGTTGTAATCAATATGCTATTAAAATCTGTAATATCCTTAAATATCCACTAGATGGTGCCTTCATTGACCCATTCTAGGTGGATATGACGAATATCTGTTTGCTAATTTTTGTTTTATAATTTGAGCACAAAATTTAGTTGCCTTGTATGATGTCCTTCTGTATAAACCCTTTGTTGTCGCTATTTGCGGGTAGATATGGGGGTTATCGTTCCGGTTATGAATTCCCCCACTTAAGATGGCGGAATGATCCTCACCCTCTTCCGGTCAATAGAGATGATATCCTTAAATATCCACTAGATGGTGCCTTTATTGACCTATTCTAGGCGGATATGACGATTATTTGTTTGTTAATTTTACCCTATATCTTAAGTACAAAATATGGTTGTTTTGCGTGATGCTCCTCTCTATTTTGTATATGTATAAACCCTTTGTTGTTGCTATTGGCGGGTTGATGTGCGGGTTACCCTTCTGGTTATAAATTCCCCCACTCAAGATGGCGGAATGATCCTCACCCTCTTCCGGTCATTTGGCTCAAATAGATGGCGTCAGTACGCCGTCCGCACCTTTGAAAACGTCATCTGTGACGAAACGTCGTCGGGTCACGGCGTACTGACGTCATCGGATTGCGACCGGAGAGTGCGGGCGAGCGAAGCCGTCCGGCCGGCGGCTGACAAACATTGCTCCTCATTCCTGGTCTTGCTGTAAGTTTTTTGATTTTATTTTGTGAATAAATTTTTAATGGTTTTACGCTATGGGAGCCTCTCTTTTCTTTACGTGGGTGAACACTGACAATACCTCCGCCATTTGAGGAAATCAGCACCCCAGTTTGAGAGTCGGGTCCTTGGATGCTGGATCACCATACAGGCTTAACATTACCTGTATCTGGTAAGAGGCGACCCCTATTGGTTTATTTCATCATTGGCTCTGGGTTCACACTGAATTGTGATCTGCACGTTTTGCTATAATCCTTATTCCATATGGTAAGAGGCGAATCTAGCCATAAAGGTGGTGGTTCAACACGCAAATCTCACACTTTTTTGCCTTCCGTTTAAAGTTGTCCGGTAAGAGGCGACTTCAGCTACAACACGTTTTATATTTGGTTTATACCTCTATCACCTTTGGTAAGGGGTACCCATCATTATTTCAATTTTTGCATGTTTTTTATTCACTGTCATCAGTGAACAATTTTATTGGTGGAGGTTTATTCTTTTACACAATAGTATTCATTTTTCACGAACACTGGGGTGTTTAATCAAATTAGTTTGTAAGGTTTTACGCTATTGCGCTTTTACCTTTACTTCCATGATCCTGTGACCATTGAGCTAACTGTTCACGTGGACCTGGATCTACTATCAAGGTGACAAGTTTATCCAAGGAAACCGCCTTTACCTTACCTCAATCTGGTAAGCTTATACCCTTTGGGGTTCCTGGTTCCGGATTACATCTTTTCTTTATGTTTGGACTGTATGGACTTTACATCTCCATTGATCATATCATAGCGCGACTTATTATTACAATATTCTACAGGGTGTGGTCACACTAGAAGTTGCTGCTGTTTCACTGTACTTTTCCTTTAGCGCGGTTAACATCTTTACATTATAAGTCTTATGCCTAGCTTGCTCCTGTGGATAAGAGGTCAATACCCATTGGTGAAGACTGTATGAGTGGGCGGCGACTGGATCAGACAATCGTCTGTCTGATCCAGAGAAAGGAACCTTATCTGAACCAGAAAGGTAAACTCTGGGTAACAAAAACAGCTCAACAGTAACAACAAACCCAGGAAAGCAAATCAACAAAGGGAAAAACAAACCCCAACAGACAGGGACAGGCTAAGCCAAGTCCCCCTCAAGGCACTGCCTCGCACAGAACTTTGCGGCCAAAGGAAGCATCTGCCGATGCCAAAACATCAAGTTTGTAAAATTTGGAAAAGGTGTGCACAGACGACCAAGTCGCTGCCTTGCACACCTGGGCCACCGAAGTCTGATGTCGGAAAGCCCAGGACGCACTCACCACTCTGGTAGAGTGCGCCTTTATAGGGAAGGGCGGCACCCATTCCCTAATTGAGTAGGCCTGTACAATCGTCTGTCTGATCCATTTTGAAATGGTTGCAGCAGACGCAGCCATACCCTTACGAGGGCCCTCGGGAAGGATTGAGAAAGAAACCGACTTCCTGAAGGATTCAGTAGACGCCAGGTACACCCTGATCGCCCGGACTACATCCAAGGAATGCAAAGCAAACTCCTTAGGATGCTTTGGATTCGCACACAGCGAAGGCAAGACAATATCCTCGTTAAGGTGAAAATCTGAAACCACCTTAGGAAGGAAAGATTGGTTAGGTCGCAAGACCACCTTTATCCCTATGAACCACGAGGTAAGGGGAGCGGCAAGACAGAGCCGCCAACTCCGACACTCTGCGGGCAGATGTGATCGCCACCAGAAAGGCAACCTTTCATGACAGCACAGGCAGAGGAATCTCCCTGATGTTCTCAAAGGGAGGACGTTGCAAAACGGACAGGACCAAATTCAAGTCCCAAGGAGGTAAAGGCGCTCTCCGAGGAGGAGCCAAATGACGCACTTCTTGAACAAAGGTGCGTATCAGAGAGTGTGACGCCAAGGGGCGCTGGAAAAGGATTGCCAGTGCAGACAACTGACCCTTAATCGTGGTCTGCGCAAGACGCTGATCCACACCAGATTGCAGGAAGGCCAACACCCTTGCCACTGAAAAAGAGCGAGGATGGACGCCCTTGGACTCACACCAGGCAAAATAAGCCTTCCAGGTACGGTAATAGATCTTACCGAACTAAGCCTTCCTAGCCTTGAGCAGGGTAGGAATGACCGCCGACGAGAGACCCCAATCTCTCAGTACCTGGCTTTCAACAGCCACAGCGTTAAAGCCAGCAACTGTAAAGCAGGATGAAAGATCGGCCCCTGAGACAGTAGATCGTCTCGTAACGGGAGCCGCCATGGAGGCTCGATGACCAGTTGCATGATGTCCGCGTACCAAGACCGGCGCGGCCAGTCCGGGGCCACCAGAATCACCAACTTCAGTTCCGAGACCAAGCTGCAAAGGAACCTGGACAACAACTGAATCGGGGGGAAGGCATAGATCAGGCGATACTGATTCCAAGGCACCACCAGCGCATCCGAGGCGACTGCCAGAGGATCGCGCGTTCTTGCCATGAACCTTCCCACCTTGTTGTTTAGCCAAGACGCGAACAGATCCACATCCGGGGATCCCCATCGCGCACACAGCATCTGGAATACCTCAGGATGCAGGGACCATTCCCCCTGGTTCAGGGTCTGGCGGCTCAGATAATCTGCCTGCCAGTTCTCCACACCTGGAATGTGAACTGCCGAAATCGCTGGGACCTGCGTCTCGGCCCAAGAAAGAATTTTGGTCACTTCCCGGGCTGCCCGGGCACTCCTGGTGCCCCCTTGGTGATTGATGTAAGCCACCGCAGTGGCGTTGTCCGTCTGCACCCGTACAGGGCGGCCCCTAAGATGACCCGACCAACGGAGCAAGCACAGTCTGATCGCTCGCAGTTCCAGGATGTTCCAACCAAGTGCCCTGGGCAGACAGAGTGCCCAGAACGCCACCCCAGCCCGACAGGCTGGCGTCCGTGATGACCACCGTCGACAACAACGGGCGGAAGGATTTTCCCTCCGTCCGAGCCAGAGACTGTAGCCACCACAGAAGATCCTCTCTGGCTTGGTGGCTCAAAGAGATCCTCCTTTCCAAGGAATGAGGATGCCTGTCCCACCTGTGACAGCAGATAGTCGTGCGGCTAAAGGGGCCTCATCCAAGGCCGCATCACACAGGAGCAGAACAGCCTGAATAATCTGGTCCTCCAACTCCAAAGTAGCAGGAGGGGCGGAATCAGCCACAAGGGTGCGTCTGAACACCTTGGCCCAATCTACCACAGCCTGAGACACCATGACGGAGGCGCAAATAGGTTTCAAGAAATCCGCCACCATATAGGAGTGGCGAGCAAGAGATTCCATCCGCCTATCCATAGGGTCCCTAAACACAAGAGAATTCTCCGTGGGCATAAGAGTGGCCTTGTTCAACCTGGACACTGTGTGATCCACTTTAGGGGCCACGGACCAGCGCAAATCCGTAGGTGACGCAAAGGGGTAACGGAGCTGAAACCGTTTTGGTACCACAAAATTGCGCTTCAAATTGCGCCATTGTTCGTTCACCGTTTCGTGAAACTCAGCGGGACAAGGAAACACTTGTGCCGCCTTCTGGGTTCTACGGGTCCCAAAAGAAGACCACTTACCCTGCAGGTTGGGCTCATCCTCTAAATGTAGTGTATCTTTTACAGCGGTAATAAGCGCAGACATAGCAGCGCGTTCTCTGGCCGTCCCAGGGGGGAATCATCCCCCTCCACATCCTCCGTCTCCCCTTCCGACTGAGAGGACTGAGACCCTTCAGGGGGTACGCTGTCCATGGCAACCATATCAGACTCTGAATCAGAAAGCCTAGGCCTTTTTCTAGAAGCCCGCTCAGACATCAATAGATTCACCTTGGACGCTAAAGTCGCAAGTGCAGCAGTAATCGCAGATGATTCAGACGTACCTGAATCATCCACCAAAGCTGGGAGGAATTTGCTGTCCTGGGACTCAATAAAAGCTGTTATGGCGCTGGCCCTTTAAATCACGATAGTGTCGACCCCACCTCAATGCACCGCAATAGGCACTAGACTGAAATACCCCACAGGTAGGAATAAAACTGATAGCCAGGAGATATCCCCCAAAAAAACAGCAATAAAAGACCCCCAGAAGTGTTACCACGCTTGCTGACGATCCGTCTGCATGAGGAAAGGAAGTGATGTCACACCACTAGAGGCAGGACTTCTGCTGGTGGTCACTAGAGGCAGAGGAGAGCACCACGTGGAGAGGAGAGGCAGAGGCATAGGAGAGCACCACGTGGAGAGGAGGGGAGTTGTGATTGCTGTGCTGTGAAGGGGAACAGACATCGGGGGAACAATTGAGGGAGACTCGGACAGAAGCCAGTGACTGAAGGGTGACTGCCAATGTAACGTGATAGACACCAGGCGGCGGGGACAGTACTGCAGGCGTGCAGGGACTGACTGAGAGGACAGGACAGGAGACAGCAGAGACAGGAGTGTGCTGAATCAGCTGTTTGGCTGAGTGAGGGGGAGGGGGATCACACAGACAGCATGTAGAGAGACTGACAGGGGGAGGCTGCAGGATCTTCCATCAGACAAGGACAGACCAGGGCAGACAATCAGTAGATCTGACAGTACCTTGATACCTGCAAGTACCTGGGACCACCAAATGGTGGCGGCAGCGGCGGAGGATGGCCAGGGGGGCTGAAGGACTGGGAGTGAGCTGGTGACCTGGAACAGCAGCACGTGAGTAGGTGACCGATCAGCTGTTTGGCAGCTGGTGGGGGGGAACCAGAGGGGAATAGCTAGGGACTGTAGGCGACTGACTGCTCTGCGACTGACCGGCTGTGCAACTGTGAGTGTTGTGCGGCTGACCGGGCTGTGCGACAGAGTGTTGTGCGACTGAGAGTGTTGTGCAACTGACCGGGCTGTGCGACAGAGTGTTATGCAACTGAGAGTGTTGTGCATCTGACTGGGCTTTGCAACTGAGTGTTGTGCGTCTGACCGGGCTGTGCGACTGAGAGTGTTGTGCGACTGAGAGTATTGTGCGACAGAGTGTTGTGGGACAGAGTGTTGTGCGTCTGACCGGGCTGTGCGACAGAGTGTTGTGCGACTGACCAGGCGGTGCAAGTGTGAGTGTTGTGCAACTGAGTGTCAAGTGAGTGTAGCGGAGTACCAGAGGGTGAGAAGGTAGAGTTAGGAAGCCAGGAGACAGCCACACAGGACAGACTAATTACTAAATCCCAATTAGATTAGATTAGTAGGTACAATGCCTGGCGGGTGTGGAGATGCGACTCTGTGTACATCTTGCGATATGTATGCGTTCCTCGATCATGCGATTGTGGGCGAATACAAATGCACAAAATGTAAGCACATTGCTTCCCTGGAAGCTCAGGTCCTGAGTCTAGGGAGGCAGCTGGCAATACTGAGCCAAATGTCCATACCGAAGGAGAGCCAGGATCGTACCAGTCAGGCGCAGGCAGGGGCCTGCACAGAGGTGGGCGGAGTATTGGCAGAGTAGAGAGGTGACAGTTAGGAGGGGTAGAAAGGGACAAGACAAGGAGGCTGGACCTGGGCTGGAGCACCCCAATAGATACGCACCGTTGCGTGATGTTGGGGAAACCAGTCAGGGACCAGCATTGCTGGAGCAGAGCCACGCCCCTAGCTGCCAGGGGAAGAACTCCTCCAGTGAGGCCGGGAGAAAGGGAAAGGAAAGACAGGTGCTGGTGGAAGGCGATTCAATTATTAGAAGGACAGACGGTGCAAACTGTCACAAAGACCGTGGGCGCCGAACAGTCTGTTGTTTACTGGGCGCTCGGGTTCGGCACATCGCGGATCGGGTGGACAGATTACTGGGTGGGGCTGGGGAAGACCCAGCTGTCATGGTACACGTGGGTACCAATGACATAGGCAGAGGAAGATGGAGAGTCCTAAATGATTTCAGGGACTTAGGAGCTAAGTTGAGGACTAGGACCTCCAAGGTAGTATTTTCAGAAATACTACCTGTACCTCGAGCCACACCAGAGAGGCAGCGGGAGATTAGGGAAGTTAACAAGTGGCTGAGGAGCTGGTGTAGTAAGGAGGGTTTTGGGTTCCTGGAGAACTGGACCGACTTCTCAGTCGCCCACCGGCTCTTTAGTAGGGACGGAATGCACCTAAATGGGGAGGGTGCAACTGTACTTACATAGTTACATAGTTACATAGTAGGTGAGGTTGAATAAAGACAATAGTCCATCCAGTTCAACCTGTGTAGGTGTGTGTGACTGTAATCATCTCACATAGCCCTCAATCTCCTGATCCTTGAGATGTAAGTCTAAGAGTCTTTTGAAAGTCACCATACTACCCGCAGAAACCACCTCTTGTGGTAGACAATTCCACAATCTTGTAGCCCTAACAGTAAAGAACCCCCCACGTTGCCTGAGGTTAAAACGCTTCTCCTCTAATCGCATTGTATGTCCTCGAGTCCTCATGCAATTCCTTCGAATGAACAGCTTACTGGGTGAGAAGATGGCCGAAAAGTTAGAGGGGCTTTTAAACTAGGTGATTGGGGGGGGGGGGTACAGAGGTAGAATTAGCCAGTGGAAAGCAAGATTCAGAGGGCAGAAATGGGGACATTAGCGGTAGGGTGTTTGGAGCTCCTAAACCCAGGGGGATATGGGGAAAAATCAAGAAAGCAGCCTAAAAACATCAAATGAGGATATATGTAACCGGTCAAAATTACGAGGCTTGTATACCAATGCCAGAGGCCTGGCTAACAAGATGGGAGAGCTGGAGCTGCTGATGTTTGAGGAGGACTTAGATTTTGTGGGGATAACTAAGACTTGGTTTGACAGCGCTCATGACTGGATGGCGACCATTCAGGGGCATTCCCTTTATCGCAGAGATAGAGAAGGTAAAAAAGGGGGAGGGGTATGTCTGTATATTAAGAACAGTATACAGGTAAATATGAGGGATGATATTAATAATGGAGCTATGGACTAGGCAGAATCCCTATGGGTAGAACTTTAAAGGGAAGGCACTGTGGGGAAGGTAATATTGGGCGTATGCTATAGGCCCCCCCACCAGAGGGAGGAGGGGGAGGCAGACCTCCTTTTACAGATAGGATTGGCAGCAAGGATGAGGATTGGCAGCAAGGATGGGAAATGTCATTATAATGGGGGACTAATTATCCAGATATAGACTGGGCAGAAGGAACCGTGCATTAAGCCAAGGCTCGGCAGTTCCTAAATGTTTTGCAGGACAATTTCATGGGTCAGATGGTGAATGCACTGACAAGAAACAATGCAGTACTTGACCTACTGATTACTAACAATACAGACCTGCTCACGGATATAGAAATACAGGACAACTTAGGAAACAGTGACCATAGGTCAATTAGTTTCAGTATTAATTATAGTAATAGTAAACACAAGGGCAATATAAGGACACTGAATTTCAAAAGAGCCCATTTCCCAAAACTGCGCTCTCTGCTAGAAAATATCAAATGGGATAGATCCCTGGGAACAAAGAACACGGAGGAAAAATGGGAGTGCTTCAAAAACATACTTAAGGGATTGACCAGTGCATTCCAAAGGGAAATAAGAGGAAAACTAAACCCTGGGTGGCTAAACTCCAACATAAAAATGCATAATAATGCTAAAGGAAAGGCCTTCAGAAAATACAAGACTGAGGGGTCATTGGCAGCATTCAAGCATTACAAAGAGTGTAATAAGAAATGTAAAGACGAAATCAGGGCGGCTAAAATAGAACATGAGAGACATATAGCGGAAGAGAGTAAAAAGAACCCCAAGAAATTCTTTAAGTATATAAACAGTAAGAAAGCGAGGCCAGAACTCATCGGCCCCATAAAAGACGATAAGGGAGTTTTGGCCACAGAGGACAGGGAAAAGGCGGTAGTGTTAAATAATTTCTTCTCTTCAGTCTTCACAAAATAATCGGGGGCTACACTAACCCAGCTTGTAATGCTAAACTAAATAATACACCTCAGGAAGTACCGCCATGGCTAACAGAAGATAGACTTAGAACTAAACTAGAGAAACTTAACATAAATAAATCACCGGGACCGGATGGCTTGCACCCAAGGGTTCTTAAAGAGCTCAGCCAGGTGATTGCCAGACCATTATTCTTGATCTTTAAGGATAGTTTACAGACGGGTATGGTGTCAGTTGATTGGAAAAAAGCCAACGTGGTACCAATATTTAAAAAGGGACCGAGATATATCCCGGGTAACTATAGGCCGGTCAGCCTAACATCAGTAGTCTGCAAGATTTTGGAGGGGATGTTAAGGGACCACATACAAGACTTTAGTAATGAAAATGGTATTATTAGTAGTAAACAGCATGCATTCATGAAAAATCGTTCTTGCCAAACCAATCTATTAACCTTCTATGATGAAGTGAGCTGCCACCTAGATAAAGGTAAGCCTGTGGATGTGGTGTACCTGGACTTCGCAAAGGCCTTTGACACCATTCCCCACAAACGCTTATTGTTCAAACTAAGGAAGGTAGGTATGGACCATAAGGGGAGTACCTGGATAGAGAACTGGCTCCAGGGGAGGTTGCAAAGGGTGGTGATTAATGGGGAGTACTCATATTGGGCGGGTTTGGAAAGCGGGGTCCCCCAGGGTTCTGTCCTGGGGCCAATCCTGTTTAATTTAATCATAAATGATCTAGAGGAGGGGATATCGAGTAAAATCTCAGTATTTGCGGATGATACTAAACTAAGCAGGCCAATATCTTCTGGGCAGGATGTGGAAACCTTACAAGCGGACCTGAACAAAATTATGGGGTGGGCAACTACATGGCAGATGAGGTTTAATGTTGAAAAATGTAAAGTAATGCACCTGGGTGCCAGAAACCAGAAAGCAAGCTACTCACTAGGGGGGGAACCTCTGGGTGAATCTAGGATGGAAAAGGACCTGGGGTTACTGGTAGACAACAGGCTTGGCAGTGGCATGCAACGCCAAGCCGCTGCAAGCAAAGCCAACAGAATACTGGGATGTATAAAAAAGGGGATTCACTAAAGAAATAAAGAGATTATTCTCCCTCTCTACAAGACTCTGGTCCGGCCACATCTGGAGTATGCTGTCCAGTTCTGGGCACCGGTCCTCAGGAAGGATGTGCTGGAACTGAAGAAAGTCCAGAGAAGGGCAACAAAAATAATTAGAGGAATGGAGGGCATCAATTATGAGGAAAGACTACAAGCACTGAACTTATTCTCTCTGGAGAAGAGATAAGGGGGGATATGATATCAATGTACAAATATTGTACTGGCAACCCTAGCATATGGAAAAACCTATTCAGAGAAAGGAAATACAATAAGACACGTTGAGCCACTCACTAAAACTAGAGGAAAGGCGGTTTAAGCTTAAAATACGCAGGGGGTTCTTCACTGTGAGAGCAGTAAGGATGTGGAATTCTCTTCCGCAAACAGTGGTATCAGTAGGGAGCATTGACACTACATAGAAAATGGCTGCTGAAGTGCCCTCAGTGAAGCCAGAGCAGCCGCCCATACCCAAAATAGCGGTCCCGCAGTATTTCACCACTGCAGTCCGCCCATACATGCCTGTACCCCAGTAAAAAACACAGAAAACAGTGCCACAGGGGTTAGGGACCCAAACAATCCCCCAAAGAGCGTCCTGGACGCGATAGTGCCCCCGCAGGGACCAGGAGGAATGCGAGCCCCAGACACACAGACATGAGGGGAGAGCACCGACACCAGCAGACTGTCATCCCCAGACAGAGGCACCACACAGAATGTACTCACCGTTCCATGATGGCGTGGGTGACTCTCTGCGACGGGAAGCCTCCCACCCCAGATGGAGGGGGTGCCGCCAGCCATACAGGACTCTAGCAACGCACGGAAACCGCAGTTGAGACATCCTAGCGAGGTGGCCACCTTGCGGGCTTTTGTCCCCGAGGACAGGGACAGGTCGCTTGCGAGGCCAGGGCGTACGCATAGCCTGCTAAACGCTCGATGGCGGGCTGGGATTCCATAAGGTTCTCTGTCCTGGGACACCAGGACAACCATTCCGATTCCCAGCTCCGCAAAATCTGTAGTCTTTTCCGAAGATCCGACAAACGAAGCGCAGGAAACAAATAGAAAGCTAGTAGTGTAAAGAAAACACTTGTACATAAAATAAAAATAATAAAACAGAAGAAAGGCTGAGACTGTAGCCCCAGCACAGGGATAGCCTATCTTACTCCTAACTAGGCAGAAGACAAACTGAGTTGGGAATGCTGATAGCAGGGAGGTATTGGAACAGTGGGACAGCCCCCTACAGGTGTGTCTATGCAAATTGTTTTGTTTTTTTAACAAGTCTTATGCCTAGCTTGCTCCTATGGATAAGAGGTCAATACCCATTGGTGAAGACTATTGAGGGGCGGCGACTGTCAGAGGACGTAAGAGAAATAGGTATAATGGGATGTTTAGGAATAAGTGATTCTGTGTCCCCAGTACTTAAAACTCCCAAATAAATACCCTTTTGTATCAAACCATATAAAGTGCTTCTAAAACGCATGGTTGGATCGCTGTTCAGCTGTTTGTAGGTATAACCATCAGACAACTGTCTAACAGCTTCCTCACTGTATTTTTCCGCATCCATGACGACAATCGTGCCCCCTTTTTTTGAATTTTTAATAACTATAGTGTCATCATTCTGTAAATCACGTAAGACAATTTTCTCATCTAAGGAAAGATTGTCGGCATGTATGTCAGAAGAATCAAAATCATTTGTCAAACCTAATAAGTCTCTCTCTACACACCTTTGGAAAGTATCCATACCAGATGTACGAGCATTAACAGGGTAAAAATCAGACTTCTTTTTTATATCAACCTTAATCACTCCCTCATTAATTGTATGGCCCACACACATATCACAATCACCCTCGAGCGATAGCTCTGTAAGATCTTTCAATGAACATAATTCCTTAAAGGAAAATAAATCAGGTGAACTTTCAATCATAGGGTCTGAACAATCTTGACTAGACAGAAAATGTCTCTTGATATTAGTAATAGCTCTGATGAATTTATTAATGTCCTAAAGTGTACTGAAAATGTCAAAATGTTGAGACGGACAAAAACCCAGTCCTTTAGACAGCAGGGACACCTCACCTGAAGTGAGAATGTGTTTGAAAATGTTGATCACATTATTTAATTCCGATGTGTCTGGGGTCAGAGGGAATAAGCCCCTCCTCCTCCATATTTTCTGACCTCCTCTCCTGATCTTTTTCCACCTCTATAGCGACCCCATTTCGTTTTGCGTTTCCCATTTTTTGGGGGAGCAGGGGTGCTGGTAGTGGATAAGGTCTGGCGATCAGTATATTCAGTGGAATTGTCAGAAGCAGAAATAGCCAAAGTGTTATCAAAGTATTCATTGTCAGTATCAGAGAAACTACATAGTTACATAGTTACATAGTTAGTGAGGCTGAAAAAAGACACAAGTCCATTAAGTTCAACCTATGATGTGTGTGTGTTTTTGCTTTTAACCGTACATTGTATACCCCTGTATGTTGTGGTCTTTAAGGTGTCCATCCAATAGTTTTTTGAAACTATCAATGCTCCCCGCTGATACGACTGCTTGTGGAAGAGAATTCCACATCCTTACCGCTCTTACAGTGAAGAACACCTTACGCACTTTAAGGTTAAACCGCCTTTCCTCAAGTTTTAGTGAGTGGCCACGTGTCTTATTGTATCTCCATTCTCTGAATAGTTTGTTCCTTATGCTAGGGTCGCCAGTACAGTATTTGTACATTGATATCATATCCCCCCTCAATCGTCTCTTCTCCAGAGAGAATAGGTTCAGTGCTTGTAGTCTTTCCTCATAGCTGATGTCCTCCATTCCCCTAATTATTTTTGTTGCCCTTCTCTGGACTTTCTCCAGTTCCAGCACATCCTTCCTGAGGACCGGTGCCCAGAACTGGACAGCATACTCCAGATGTGGCCGGACCAGAGTCTTGTAGAGTGGAAGAATAATCTCTTTATTTCTGGAGTGAATCCCCTTTTTTATACAACCCAGTATTCTGTTGGCTTTGCTTGCGGCGGCTTGGCATTGCATGCCACTGCCAAGCCTGTTGTCTACCAGTACCCCCAGGTCCCTTTTCATCCTAGACTCACCCAGAGGTTCCCCCCCTAGTGAGTAGCTTGCTTTCTGGTTTCTGGCCCCCAAGTGCATTACTTTACATTTTTCTACATTAAATCTCATCTGCCATGTAGTTGCCCACCCCGTTATTTTGTTCAGGTCTGCTTGCAAGATTTCCACATCCTGCATAGAAGATATTGGCATGCCTAATTTAGTATCATCTGCAAATACTGAGATTGTACTAGATATCCCCTCCTCTAGATAATTTATGAATAAATTAAACAGGATTGGTCCCAGGACAGAACCCTGGGGGACCCCACTTTCCACACCCACCCAATCCGAGTACTCCCCATTAATCACCACCCTCTGTACTCTCCCCTGGAGCCAGTTCTCTATCCAGGTACTCACCTTATGGTCCATACCTACCTTCCTTAGTTTGTACAGTAAGCGTTTGTGGGGAACGGTGTCAAAGGCCTTTGCAAAGTCCAGATACACCACATCCACAGGCTTACCTTTATCTAAGTGGCAGCTCACTTCATCGTGGAAGGTTAATAGATTGGTTTGGCATGAACGATTTTTCATGAATCCATACTGATTACTACTTATAATACCGTTTTCATTACTAAAGTCTTGTATGTGGTCCCTTATCATCCCCTCCAAAATTTTGCAGACTACTGATGTTAGGCTGACCGGCCTATAGTTACCCGGGATATATCTCGGCCCCTTTTTAAATATTGGTACCACGTTGGCTTTTTTCCAATCAGCTGGCACCATACCCGTCTGTAAACTATCCTTAAAGATCAAGAATAATGGTCTGGCAATCACCTGGCTGAGCTCATTAAGAACCCTTGGGTGCAAGCCATCCGGTCCCGGGGATTTATTTATGTTAAGTTTCTCTAGTTTAGCTCTAAGTCTATCCTCTGTTAGCCATGGCGGCACTTCCTGAGGTGTATTATTTAGTTCGGCCTTACAAGCGGGGTTCGTGTAGCCCCCCGATTCCTTTGTGAAGACTGAAGAAAAGAAATTATTTAACACTTCCGCCTTTTCTCTGCCCTCTGTGGCCATTTTTCCTTTATCATCTTTTATGGGGCCAATGTGCTCTGGCCTCGCTTTCCTACTGTTTATATACTTAAAGAACTTCTTGGGGTTCTTTTTACTCTCCTCCGCTATATGTCTCTCGTGTTCTATTTTAGCCGCCCTGATTTCGTCTTTACATTTCTTATTACACTCTTTGTAGTGCTTAAATGCTGCCAATGACCCCTCGGTCTTGTATTTTTTGAAGGCCTTTTCTTTAGCTCTAATATACATTTTTATGTTGGAGTTTAGCCACCCAGGGTTTAGTTTTGCTCTTTAAAATTTATTTCCCTGTGGAATGCACTGGCCCACCCCCTTGTTAAGTATGACTCTTTTCTTATTTCCATGGCGTTAGTGGCGACTCCAGGGTTTATTATTTTTCAAAGTATACACGTTGTCAGTGTCATAATCACATTTATCTCGTAGCATCTTGTCTTTTTTACCAGATACAATATTCTTTTCCAAGTGTGTCATTTTGTCATCCAGTTTTTTGTCAAGATCCATAAATTGAGGTAGCATCTTTAATGGTAACAAATTTTGCTGTATATCGTGAATCTCTTTTTGTAATCTATCAATTTCCTTTGTTTTGGATTCAACGATAAGACCCATTAAAGTTTGAGAACATAAAGATAAAGCATCAGTCCATTTTGTTTTAAGATCGTCATTAAATAAATCAAAAGTGGGGAATTTCTTAATTCTTAATCTTCGTGATATGCGTCCAAGGCTTAAATACTCCTTGAGGGTCATCTTATCCCAGTAAGCCCGCATTTCATTATACAAATTGCACTCCAATCTGTGGAACAATGTCCTTTAAAATGCCCACATCCTCATTATTGGTGTGCAAAATATCATGCATATTTGCTCTCAAGGGGTTATCATTGGGTGTGCGAAAGGTGCAGCTGGTGTGTTCTTGCAAATCCTGGGAGGTCATGATGTCAGGAAAATCTTTAAAAAGTTATATATATACCCCAATCCAACCTTTGTTGTAAAACAATGTATATAGAAATTCTGGGATCTTGAATACAAGACAAATGTCAGCAGTCTAAATGTAAAGTTCATAGAAAGCAGAAAACTGCATATATGACTCACTGTGAAGACATCAGTCTGTTTGCAGTGCGGATCAAACTGTTGAGCTGGTGGAAGGACGAGGCCACCCCCGAAGAAAAAAACTGCCGCGGCCACACTATGTCTGCCCCCCGGAGGTAGGACCTGCTATGGGTAGGGGAAAAGACTTGAAAGGGGTTAGGCCTAGTATCCCAGAGGCCAGGAGAACCAAGGGTCAGACTATTCAAGGGAGGGGGCCCATGTCCACCCCAAGACCGCCAGAGGATTGGGGGGGACATTATTACTCCCCATAACACGGTACCAGGTGGGCGCCACTCCGCACAGACATCCTCCCACCCAGGGTTATGGTGCTGCCAGCCGTGTGGTACGCTGAAACTCAGGGAGTTCCAGGTCGATTGCATCCCAGGGAGAAGTGTCCACTCGCAGGCTCATCCCCATCCATCGGGGCTCTGTCGTGGCGAGGCCTCACACTTCTGCACTATAACCTGCTCATGCTCGTTGGCCAGGCTGGGAGATCATAAGGATCCAGAATTTCCAGATTCTATTGTAGTTGTCCAGGAACTCTAACTAGTGAAAATAAAAAAAAAATAATAGAATCACAAAAACAACAAATTTCCCTATTTAGCGAAGACCGAAGGGAACTAGGTCCTATTCCTAAACTAGGCAGAAACAAACTGGGTACTGTAGCAGAGTGTGTGGGGTTATGCCTGCAGGGACATCACCCATAGGGCGTGGAAAAGCTTTTTCCTGCCTAGTGCTATTCCCGATTGGAGGAGCATAACCCAATGGTCTAAGAAGATATGGAGCTGCATCGAACGATAGAGAAATAATATATTGCTCACACATGTCATGGGTATTTGTGGAATTGCACCCCAAAATACATTCTGCTGCTTCTGAGTATGGGGATACCCCATGTGTGAGACTTTTTGGCAGTCTAGCCACGTACAGGACCCTGAAAACAAATTACTGCCTTCAGGCTTTCTAAGGGCATTAGGTAATGAGGTGTGACCTCAACAATTATCACAGTTTCAGAGGCCATGAAATGCCAAGATAGCACAACCCCCACCCCAAATGACCCCTTTTCAGAAAGTAGATACCCTAAGCTATTTGCTGAGAGGCATTTTGAGTATTTTGCAGATATTGAAGTTTTAAAAATTGAAGAGAAAAAAAAATATTTTCTAAAACAAATGAGCTACAAAATACCTCTGCCTCATGCCTCTTAGCAAATACCCTGGGGTGTCTACTTTCTGAAAAGGGGTCATTTGGGGGTGGGGGGGTTGTGCTATCTTGGCATTTCATGGCCTCTGAAACTGTGACAGATAGTGAGGAAGTAAAAATAGAATTTTTGTAAGAACTTACTGTAAAATTATTCCTCCGACAGTCGCCGCCCGTTCAGTAAGCCTTCACTAGTGGGCAATGGCGACTCTGCAGGAGCAGGCTAGGCAGTAAAAGGTTAAGAAACAAAAGCCTTTACACGTAAGACACCTCTAGGGGGCTGTTCCTCAGCTATTACCCATCAGCCACTAGGAGCAGCTCTTCAGATTTGTAGCAAGCAGTACATGAAGACTATCAACCCCAAAAAGAAGAGGGGCGGCGACGGTCAGAGGACTCAGAGAAAATAATTTTACGGTAAGTTCTTACAAAAATTCTATTTTTTGATGGAGGCCAGAGTGAGAAGGCGTGCGCCGTGAATGGGTGGCGGCTCTCTCCCTGATGGAAGCGAGGCAGGCTGATCCATACAGCGGAAGCACACAGCTATGCTAGCGAGGAGGAAGCTTAAGACTCCCTGACGGATGTAATGGCACTTTTCCACTGCAAGTAGCGGCTCGGCTCCACTCATATAATTACATAGTAGGTGAGGTTGAATAAAGACAATAGTCCATCCAGTTCAACCTGTGTAGGTGTGTGTGGCTGTAATCATCTCACATAACCCTGAATGTTCTGATCCTTGAGATGTACGTCTAAGAGTCTTTTGAAAGCCACCATACTTCCCGCAGAAACCACCTCTTGTGGTAGAGAATTCCACAATCTTCTAGCCCTAACAGTAAAGAACCCCCCACGTTGCCCGAGGTTAAAATGTTTCTCCTCTAATCGCAATGTATGCCCTCAAGTCCTCATGCATTCCCTTCGACTGAATAGCTTTTTTTCTAATCTTAGATCCCCATTGAGATTTATAAATTGCTATCATGTCCCCCCTCAGGCGTCTCACTCGGCCCTGCTTGGCTCGGTTTGGTTTTCCACTGCATGGTACGGTGTTGGAACAGTTCGGTACGGTTTGCTTTTCCACTAATAGTAAGTGGGTGGGATAACAACGATTCTCTGACCAATCAGTGGCTAGTAGTGACAAACAGTCAAGGCTGCATACAAAGGATTGTGGGATATGGTACCGGTACGGCCCTCTTGGAACCACAACCTAGGTGGTACTGTTTAAGCGAGCCGTACCGTTCGGTTCCACGTAGTGGAAAAGCGCCGCCGTACCAAACAGTTCCAACACCGTACCATGCGGTACCATGCAGTGGAAAAGCGCAAAAGCGAGCCGCACCGTTCGGTTCCATGCAGTGGAAAAGCGCCATAAGGCTCCTACAGCGGACCTTTACAGTTATGTCAGCTGGGAAGAAGCATAAGACCCGCGCCTCAACAAAACCGGTGAATGCACGCTCCCCGAAACAGACAGAGGAGATAAGGCACTTCTTCCCCCACTCCCAGATCGAATTGCTGGGCAATAAGATGGCGGCAACACGAGGTGTAGGTCAGACGAGCCTTACACCACGGAGAGTGGAGACGGGTACAGCACAGCCAGAAGGAGTGGAGGTAATAGACCCAGTAAAAACACAGGCACAGAGCTTGCAGGAACACCTAGAGCATACAGCAACAGAGGTATCAGCAGACCCAGACATTGTGACCCTCCTACATGCATTACCCACTAGACAGGAGATTGAAACACTCATTGCTAGATTGGAGGAAAACTACAGGAAGGACATACACAAAGTTTGTGGAGAGCTGGGTGAGCTGACATTAAAAGTCACAACAGAAGAATTAGCAGTGGCTGGATTAACAAAGAGAGTATGCGATTTGGAAAAATCCAGGGATATCCATCGTAGCAGCATGACCTCATTACAACTGCAAGTGGAAGAATTAGAAGACCGAAGTCGCAGAAACAATCTAAGGCTTAGAGGTGTGCCAGAGATTGAGAGAGGCGACCAATTACAAAAAATAGTGAGGGATTTTTAGTAAAATCGTGGACCCTACATTGGTGGAGACAATGAGAATTGACAGAGTTCATAGGGCACCTGGGCCTAAAGCAAAAGAACCAGGCAGGACACTAGATGTGATTTGTAAGATCCATCACTATACACTATAAGAAGAGATTCTCCAGGGAGCATGGATTAAAGGGTTGAGTATGATGGAGTGAATATCAAGATACTCCCAGATCTCTCAAGAGCAACTTTAATTTGAAGGGCCATGCTAGGCCCGTTGCTTGAAAGAGCAAGACAGTTGGGGTTCACTTACCGCTGGATTTACCCTTTAGCGGTTACTTTTTGAAAAGAGATGTCTTTTTTTATGTTAAGAACCCAAGAAGAGTTTGACTTTTTGGGTACTTAAAACATACAACTGTCAGATTGGTGGCTGATTCTCCCTATTCAAGGAGAAAGGGGGGAGGGAGAGGGGAAGAAAAGACTGTATAGTCAGTTTGGGGGTAATATGGATTTATTATGGGGGCAAGGTGGGGTGGATGCTGGATTGATATGATTTGTGTTAGGTGAGGGGCTTGTGGGGGTGGGGTTGTCCCGCCCCTCCTGTCCCTCCCCTTTTGGGGAGGGAGGGTTTTTTTTTTTTTTTGTGCAATGTTGGAGTATGTGGATACACGCAAAGGAATATATATTGCGTATTAATATTTGAGGACGACGGGAATTCATTGTTCTCCCCATGTTTTGGACCCAGGTATGGGTCTTATGTTTGGGACTCGGTTCTGGGTCCATGATGTTGGGGATTGGATGACCGGGTGGGGCGATTTGCTATGAGGACGTTTGAGGTGGGTTCTGGGGGTGGGGGTTTAGAGGTATCATCTGTATCTTGGATGAGCAGAGTGGTTACGTATTACTTAAGGAAAGGGGGGGGGGGAAGAGACGTACCAGGGTAGGGGAACCTGCGGCCCGCACAATCGTTGCGTCCCCCCCCCCCGTGCCGCTGTATCAGAAGGAGCCGATGGCTCCGTCCTAACAGTGTGAGTATCAGAAAAGGGTGGACCCAGGGCGCAGAGCAGTGCGCCCCGAGCCCGCCTATTTGTGTGACAATAGCGAATGAAAATTCGCTATTGTAACACGGATCCTCCCCCTGGCCAATCAGGAAGCGGGTTTGAAACCTGCTTCCTGATTGGCCGAAAAGGCGAACACATGCCATTGGTCGAGGAGGAGGCGGGAGGACTCGAGGAGAAGCCGCCACTGCAGGTAAGAGCACTGGCTTTGTGCATTGAAAGGGGGCACGCTGTGGTCAGCCTGCATTGAAAGGGGGCACGCTGTGGTCAGCCTGCATTGAAAGGGGGCACGCTGTGGTCAGCCTGCATTGAAAGGGGGCACGCTGTGGTCAGCCTGCATTGAAAGGGGGCACGCTGTGGTCAGTCTGCATTAAAAGGGGGCACGCAGTGGTCAGTCTGCATTAAAAGGGGGCACGCAGTGGTCAGTCTGCATTAAAGGGGGCACGCTGTGGTCAGTCTGCATTGAAAAGGGGCCACGCTGTGGTCAGTCTGCATTGAAAGGGGGCACGCTGTGGTCAGTCTGCATTGAAAGGGGGCACGCTGTGGTCAGCCTGCATTGAAAGGGGGCACGCAGTGGTCTCTCTGCATTGAAAGGGGGCACGCAGTGTTCTCTCTGCATTGAAAGGGGCCACGCTGTGGTCAGTCTGCATTAAAAGGGGGCACGCGGTGGTTAGTCTGCATTAAAAGGGGGCACGCTGTGGTCAGTCTGCATTAAAAGGGGGCACGCTGTGGTCAGTCTGCATTAAAAGGGGGCACGCTGTGGTCAGTCTGCATTAAAAGGGGGCACAGCGTGGTCAGTCTGCATTAAAAGGGGGCATGCCGTGGTCAGTCTGCATTAAAAGGGGGCATGCCGTGGTCAGTCTGCATTGAAAGGGGGCATGCCGTGGTCAGTCTGCATTGAAAGGGGGCACGCCGTGGTCAGTCTGCATTGAAAGGGGGCAAGCCGTGGTCAGTCTGTATTGAAAGGGGGCACGCTGTGGTCAGTCTGCATTGAAAGGGGGCACGCTGTGGTCAGTCTGCATTAAAAGGGGGCATGCTGTGGTTAGTCTGCATTGAAAGGGGACACGCTGTGGTCAGTCTGCATTGAAAGGGGGCACGCTGTGGTCAGTCTGCATTGAAAGGGGGCACACTGTGGTCAGTCTGCATTAAACGGGGGCACACTGTGGTCAGTCTGCATTAAACGGGGGTACACTGTGGTCAGTCTGCATTGAAAGGGGGCACACTATACTTGATCACTTTCACACTTTTGTGACCTCAAAGTCACGCAATTTTTTACAGCGTTTTTTGCCGCAGAGCAATGCCTATTACATTTATGCATACATTTTGTACGGCCCCCGAATGATGTTACAAAAATCCAAATGGCCCTTGGCAGAAAAAAGGATCCCACCCCTGTACTAGGGTATAGCTTTTTTTTTTTACCCTTTTTTTTTCTTTTATCACCGCGATAGCATTTGTAGGGATAGGATGATTGGTCACTTAAACACAGGCACTGGTATAATGGGATGATTAGCACTTGTAGGAGGGGCAAGTTACTCCTCCTTTACTAAAAATAAAGAAAAGGAAGGGGAAGATCCCATTTTTTTTCCTCTTTTTTCTGCATGGAGATTTTGTTTGCAGTCGGAGTGTGATTTTTTCACTTAACACAGGGGTTGACATATATTAAGGGATGATTTTTAACAATAGGTGTGGATAGCCTTTTTTATTTTCTCTCTCTCTCCGCCAGCACATAGGTATCGGGAGGAGTTGGAGGTTTTTAAATATGAGAGATTGATTGCCCCCTCTTGTCTTTTTTGTAGAACCAGGGAAAATGGATAAATAGTAGCTGTGTGAATTAAGTGAGGCTTAGACTGCGAGAAACTAAGATTAAGTCGGGGGGAGAGCGGCCGAGGTCTCACTCCTCTGACAGTTAGACCATGATCCCAAGTAGGTCGGCGCTGGTCTTAGTGGGTTTAAGGGGTGGAGTAAGCGCATATATAACGTTTAGTTGATTTAGAAAGACCTTGGGGAAAGGCTTTGTATTCTTTCTTTTGTATTTTCATTGTATCTCGTTTTCTTTTTTTTTTTCTCCTCTTTTTCCTTTTCCCCTCGCCACCTTCTTTTGCCTCCCCTCAACTTCCTTGACCGATATAAAAGTGTAAAAGTGGTTTCATTAAATACGCGTGGGTTAATTACCCCTGAAAAAAGACATATGTTGTTAAATAAGTTGAGACGGATGCATGTGGATGTAGCATACTTGTACAAGAGATGCATTTTAGACAAGATAAAACCCCTTTCTTAGTAGTAGAGCCTTTCCAATATACTACCATTCGACGAATGCTGATTCTAAATCTAAGGGGGTTTCTATACTCATCACTGGTAGATTGTCACGGGTTTTGAAGGAAGTTCTTCTGGACGCAGAGGGGCGGTATGTTTTTGTCAAGGGCTCTATCAATGGTGTAATGGTGACATTGGCATCCTTATATACACCCAATAGTCAGCAGGAATCTTTCCTGTCTAATACACTAAATAGATTCATGGAGTGGGCAGAGGGACAGCTGATATTAAGCGGGGACCTAAATGTCCCGCTGACTCCTACTTTGGACATTTCAACTGGGTGTTCAATTCCGTTGAGAGTTAATAAGCGTATAGCTCAAACCTTAAATAAACTACAACTAATAGACGTATGGCCTTTACAGCATGGAGGAGAAAGAGATTTTAATTAATTTTCAAATATGCATAAAGTGTATACAAGGATTAATTATTTTTTGTTACCTGTTGGAGGCAACATGTAGTTTTACGTGTTCTGATATCAGATGTTCCTAGATGATTTAAACCTGACCACACCTGGTCTGGAATGCAAAGTACCCAACAGGACATTCCTGACAAGGAGTCATAAATGGGAATTCTTATCCTCAAAGGATGTTCTCGCATAAGCCTCCTGTTGTGAGGTATGGGTGTAGAGGAGCCTCAGATAAGATCTCCTGGGGAGGTTATACCAACATCAAAGGCCAGCTGTTAATAAAAGATGACCCAGGTCAAAAACAGTGATTCGTGGACAGATGGCGCCCCTAGTGGAAGAATATAAAATGCTTCCTAGAAAGATGAGATACTTCCTGTTGATTAGAAGGGCGCATCTTATGAGCGGTCATTGGACAAGAAGACAGTGGGTGTTTATGTGTGGGTGGTGTCTGAGTGGGCTTTAAATGCGGATTGCCAGCTAGAATCTGTCTCTTGGCTGTTGGCTCTCTTGGCTGTGGGCCATCATGGCTCTTGTGCTACCTCTTTCTCCTTTCTGCGTGCTTGAGACCAGATGAAAGATATCGAATCCCGAGGATGAATATGTAAAGTATTATCTGTAATTGTTTTGTCTTGTATGCTCTGTAATATTCCTGTAGTGTTTTATGTTAGCATTTCTACTTTCTTTATAATAAATTAGATCCTTGTTTATTTAAGCAGTGTGTTTATTTTTATAGCTAGCATTGTTAGTATACCTTCCATTAACCTTATCAGAGCTTTACATAGTTACATAGTTACATAGTAGGTGAGGTTGAATAAAGACAATAGTCCATCCAGTTCAACCTGTGTAGGTGTGTGTGGCTGTACTCATCTCACATACTCCTGAATGTTCTGATCCTTGAGATGTAAGTCTAAGAGTCTTTTGAAAGCCACCATACTACCCGCAGAAACCACCTCTTGTGGTAGAGAATTCCACAATCTTGTAGCCCTAACAGTAAAGAACCCCCCACGTTGCCTGTGGTTAAAACGCTTCTCCTCTAATCGCATTGTATGCCCCCGAGTCCTCATGCAATCCCTTCGAATGAACAGCTTTTTTTCTAAGCTGGGATCCCCATTAAGATATTTATAAATTGCTATCATGTCCCCCCTCAGACGTCTCTTCTCCAGGGAGAATAAATCGAGCGATTGTAGACGCTCTTCATAGTCAAGGTCCTCCAATCCCCTAATTAGTTTAGTTGCCCTTCTCTGGACTCTCTCCAGCTCCAACACATCCCTCCTGAGGACTGGCGACCAGAACTGGACAGAATACTCCAGATGCGGTCGGACCAGAGTTTTATAAAGTGGAAGGATTATAGTCTTATCTCTGGAATACATCCCTTTCTTTATGCATGCTAATATTCTGCTGGCTTTGGCAGCTGCCGCTTGACATTGCATGCTGTTGCCTAATCTATCATCAACCAAGACTCCCAGATCCTTCTCCATTTTTGATACCCCCAAGGGTTCCCCTCCTAACGTGTATTGTGTTTTTATGTTTTTAGTCCCCAAGTGCAAAACCTTACACTTCTCCACGTTAAACCTCATTTGCCATGTCGTTGCCCACTCTGTAATTTTGTCCAGGTCATTCTGTAGGATATCTGCTTCATGCTGTGCAGTTATTGCCCTGGCCAATTTTGTGTCATCTGCAAAAACTGATAACGCACTACTGATCCCGTCCTCAATGCTGTTTATGAATAAATTGAATAAGGTTGGTCCCAGGACTGAGCCCTGGGGCACCCCGCTTACAACCTCAGACCAGTCTGAGTATGCGCTGTTTATTACCACCCTTTGGACACGCCCTTTAAGCCAATTCCGTATCCAAGAGCAAACTCTGCTGTCGATACCTGCAGACCTTATTTTATAAATTAAGCGATTGTGGGGAACTGTATCAAACGCCTTAGCGAAATCCAAGTACACCACATCCACTGGTCTGCCCCTATCTAGCTCACAGCTTACCTCCTCGTAGAATGCTAAGAGATTGGTTTGACAAGAACGCCCATTTGTAAACCCGTGCTGATTACTGCTGATGATGTTGTTGTCTTTAGCAAATTCTACGATATAGTCCCTTATCATCCCCTCCAGAAGTTTACATACTATTGATGTCAAACTGACAGGCCTATAATTTCCCGGGATATGCCTCTGGCCCTTTTTGAATATCGGAATCACGTTAGCTTTCTTCCAATCCCCTGGTACATCTCCTGTCCTAATACTGTCAGCAAAGATCAGGAACAGTGGTCTGGATATAACCTTACTGAGTTCCTTGAGTACTCTCGGATGTACGCCATCCGGGCCTGGTGATTTGTTTGTGTTAAGTTTATCCAGCCTTTCCCTGATTTCACCCTCTGTTAGCCATAGTGGCAAATCCTGTGTATTACTACTAACCATACAGTCATGGTCAGTGTACCCCTCCGTTTCCTGTGTAAAGACTGACGAGAAAAAAGCATTCAGCACGGTTGCTTTTTCAGTGTCCTCTGTAACCATCCCCCCATCATCGCTAATTATGTGTGCAATATGCTCTGCCCTAGTTTTTTTGCTGTTGATATATTTAAAGAATTTCTTTGGGTTTTTTTTACTATCCTCCTTTGATAGACTATTATAGGAATAGACAATAGAATACATGTGTATAATAAATAGGGGAGGGACAAACCACCACATATTTATTTCATTACCGCATAGACAACTACATGCAATGAAGAGGACTGAAATAGGAAATATAACCTGGTCGGACCATGCGCCGATCACGTTAACTTATTCACTATCTGAAGCCATTTCCCCAGCGAACCGGTTCTGGAGACTGAATGAAAGCCTATTACAGGAACCAGAGATAGTTAAGGACATCACAGAGGAAAATTCCAATTTTCTTTTCAAGTAAATGATACTGAGGAATGTGACCCTGGGATTCTGTGGGAGACGCATAAAGTGGTAATGAGAGGGATCTTGATTAAACATGGTGCTAGGATAAAAAAAGGAAAGAGAAAAAAAATTGGCAGGGCTACTCTTTACTTTGCAAGAGATAGAAAATAGACACAGACAGACACCGTTCACCAATCTTGAACAAGAGGTGATATCTTTGAGGAGACAGATTACCAATCTTTTACAATATAGGGCTAAAGCGGCAGTGCAAAGAAATCGTAAAATAGGATATGAATTGGGCAATAAGTGTGGTAAATTATTGGCAAGAACAGTGAAGGATATGAAAACAACTACATATGTTCCCCAAATTATGTCACCTAAGAGAGGTAAAGTGTCACTGCCATGACAGATCGTGCAGACCTTTTGGGAATTTTACTCGGCACTTTACAATCTTACAGATCAGAGGCCAGAAAGTGCTCAGATTGAGGAATACCTAGTTAGGTCACAACTCCCCTCGAGTTTAAAAACTTCACTAAGATATTAGCAGCCAGATTATCACAGCACCTTCATCGATTGATCCATTTGGATCAGGTTGGCTTCGTACCTAATAGAGAAGCAAGAGACAATACCGCGAGGGTTCTTAATTTGATTTATATAGCAAAAAAAAAAAAAAAAATTAAAATGCCGTGCGTCTTTCTGGGAACAGAAGCAAAAAAGGCGTTTGATCGAGTCAGCTCGGATTTTATGTTTTCTACATTGAAACATATAGGTCTAGGTGAGAAGATGCTGAAGTGGATTTCATCCATTTACTCCAACCCATCAGATCCCTTTTTCATAATAAATGGGACAAGACAAGGATTCCCCCTTGTCCCCCATTCTCTTTATATTATCACTCGAACCATTCCTCTGTAGAATCAGAAATATATCAGATATAGAAGGCATTAGGGTGGGGGGAACCGAGCATAAAATCTCCGCTTATGCAGATGATTTAATGTTTACACTGTCAAAGCCGGTGATTTTGTTACCAAATTTGATCAATACGGGAAGTTATCAAATCTGAAAAGAAACCTGAATAAATCAGAAGCGATGGGGGTAGGTATGTCTACGATGGCCCTGCAGAATATACAACAGAGCTTTGGGTTTAAGTGGATGGACAGAGCACTGAAATACTTAGGAACTCTCATACCTTCAGAGATGTCGCAAGTGTTTGGTTATAAATTCCCCGACTCTTTTGACAGAAACTCGGTTAAAATTGGAAAAATGGCACACCGGAACGCATTCATGGTTTGGGAGGTGTAGATGAGAGGGAGATGATCATATTGCCAAAATTCCTTTATTTGTTCCAGGCATTGCCTATTCATATCCCTAGCAACTATTTCAAACAAGCCCTTTCTTTATTCATTATTTGGACACATAAAAAACCACGCATTGCATGACAATTTTTGACCCTCCCTAAAAAATGGGGCGGAGCGGCAGTCCCAGATCTACGTAGGTATTACCAGGCGGTACAGATACAAAGCCAGGTAGATTGGTGTCGACGTGCAGATTTTAAATTATGGGTGCATTTGGAACAGGCACAAGTGTCTATACCTTTAAAGAGAGCCCTTTGGTGTTTTGATCAATTACCATTAGAGATTAAGGTACACCCTTTTGTAGGGAATACACTAAAGATTGGTTCCTCCTTTTGTCTGCAAAGCTCCTTGATATCCCAGGAGTCACCGTTATACCCAATCTTGGGGAATCTCAGATTTCCTCTAGGGGTGGAGTTACAACCTTTTAGCTCCCTAAGACAGGCAGGTATCTTTCAGGCTTAACATTTTTTGAGAGAAAATAGATGGCCTTCAATAGAGATGTTGACAGAGAGATATTTAAACTACCTCTTTAAAATGCATGCCAACTCTACCATTATTTAGCCACAATCCCCAACCCTCAAAATTATGCTGGTCAGTTAACACCTCTGGAGAGGCTCTGTTCGGAGGAAGGTAAATGCTCACATGTGCTATCCAGTGTTTATGATCTGTTAAATAGACCGAAGGCGCAATATTATTTGCCATGTTTTGAGAGGTGGGAGAGAGAATTAAACTGCTCCTTCTCACCTGGACAGAGACAACAAATAATAAACTGTTCCTGTAAGACTGATTTGTATTAAACAACAAGAAACAAATTATAAGATATTAATGAGGTGGTATTATACCCCTCATAAGTAACATAAGATGTCTTTGGGCTCCTCGGACAGCTGCTGGAGATGCCAAGAGGGCTTAGGGAGAATGACACATTTTTTGGTTGTGCCCCAAAATAGCAGACTTTTGGAAGGAGGTTAGAAGAATTACTCAGAATTTTACGGAAAGGGAGCTCCCTGAGGATCCAGCTTTTTTTTGTTACAGAAGACAGAAATGTTGAGTAAAAAATATAAGAATTCTATAATGTGTCATCTTCTGAATGCGGCAAGAGCATGCATCCCTTTCAACTGGAAAAAAAACAAAATCCCCCGGAAGTCTCAGATTGGTTGAGGAGGGTGGAGGAAATAAATAGAATGGAGGAACAAATTCTAATAGCTCAATATAAAAGTGAGAGATATAAAAAAACATGCGCAGCATGGAATATATTCATGCTCTCAGAAGGCTTAGGTCTATGGGGTCAGTGAAAAAGACTTGGAGATGTTGGATTAGAGGTTGATTATCTTGGGGGTTCCACTGTTGGCTTGGGGAAAGGGGGGGAGAGAGTGATTTGGTGGTCACATTCCTTCCCTTACCTATATTCCTTTCCCCCCGTTTTTCTTTTTTCCCCTCCCCCTTGCCCCCTCTTCCCCCATTTTTTCTCTCTCTTTCTCTGTTTTCTTGCTGGAGGGCAAATTTAAGTAAACTTGGGGAAAGTCGGGATGAGAAATGAACCTGGAGAAGGGTGGGGGTTTCCCTCTTTTGACTTGTCCCCACTTAAGAATATGGATGGGATTATTATGGTTCTACAAGTGGATTTGTCCTTGCTTGTATATGATTCTTTGGTGTGTTATGTAGTATGTATAATCTTGAAATCAATAATAAAAAAATAAATTTGAAACAAAAATTCTATTTTCTCTTACGTCCTCTGACAGTCGCCGCCCGTTCAGTTAGCCTTCACTAGTGGGATGTCCCAAACCAGTGTAGGTGAGAGGGGTGGGAAGACGCACCAAAGAAAAGGCAACGTGCAACCAGGCCAGAGTCTAAACAAACTGAGCCACCAGGGCAACAAAAGCTCAACAAGAGCCAACCGTGGGCAAATACACCCCAAGAGGAGACAAAAAACACACGTCTCTGCAATACAACCACCGGACACAAAACTTTGCAGACAAAGAAAGCATGCCATCACAGCAAGTGTGTAAAATCCCAGCAAAAGGTTGCACAGACGACCAGGTCACCGCTGTGCACACCTGGGCCACAGAAGCCTGATGGCGAAACGCCAAAGAGGCACTGACAGCTCAAGTAGAATGAGCCCTGACAGGGAAAAGAGGAACCTGACCCTTGATTGAACAGGCCCGAACAATCGTGTGTCTGACCCATTTAGACATGATTGCCGCACCCTTCCGAGGACCCTCAGGAAAGCCAAACAGGGAGTCAGACCTCCGAAAAGACTCAGCGGCGGACAGGTAAACCTTGACCACCCTAACCACCTTCAAGGAAGGGAAGGCAATATCCTTGGGATACTCGGGTTTCAAACAAAGCGAAGACAAGACAACATCTTCATAGAGGTGAAAAGCAGACACCACCTTGGGAAGAAAAGAGGGATTGGGTCTCAAGACCACTTCGTCCCTATGAACAACCAGATAAGGCGAGCAGAAAGACAGAGCCGCCAACTCAGACAGACACTCTGCAAGCAGAGGTGACAGCCACCAGAAAAGCAACTTTCTGGGAAAACACAGGCAGAGGCATGTCTCTGATGTTTTCAAAGGGGGGCCGTTGCAAAACTGACAAAACCAAGTTCAGGTCCCATGGCGGCAAAGGAGCTTTCCTCGGGGGAGCCAGATGTCGCACCCCCTGAATAAAGGTGCGAATCAAGGAATTAGCCGCCAAGGGACGCTGGAAAAAAAGGCCAAGGCTGACAACTTACCTTCAAAATGTGGCCAGCTCCAAACGCTGATCCACACCTTCCTGTAGGTAGGCCAAAGCCCCCCGCCACCGAAGAGGAGCGGGGATGAAACCCCTGCGACACGCACCAGGCAATATACATCCTCCAGGTGCGATGGTAAAATATTCTAGAGGTAGCTTTCTGAGCCTTCAATAAGGTAGGAATGATAGCACTCGAGAGACCCTTGTCTCTCAAGACTAAGCTTTCAATAGTCACGCCGTCAAAGCGGGAGACTGCAAAGCAGGATGGAAGAACAGCCCTTGAGACAGTAGAGGGTCTCACAGCAGAAGCTGCCAAGGAAGGCTCGAACATCTGCAAGATGTCTGCGAACCAAGACCGATGCGGCCAGTCTGGGGCCACCAGAATGACCTGCACCCATACCGACGCCAACCTGTGGAGGAACTTGGAAACAGCAGAATCGGAGGGAAGGCATAAAATCAGCCGACAGCGGTGCCAGGGCACCACCAACGCTTCCGTGGCGTCCGCCAGAGGATCATGGGTTCTGGCCACAAACCGTCCCACCCTTTAGTTGAGACAGGACACGAACAGATCCATGTCCAGAGTCCCCTACCAGGCACACAGGAGGTACACACCACCGGATGCAGGGACCATTCTCCCTGGTCCAGATAGTCCGCCTGCCAGTTCTCCACACCCGGAATGTGAACGGCCGAAATCGCCGACACGTGCGTCTCGGCCCAAGAGAGAATCTCGCCCACTTCCTTGACCGCCCAGGCACCCTTGACGCCCCCTTGGTGAGTGAAGTAAGCCACCGCCGTGGCGTTGTCCATCCACACTCGAACCGGGCAACCCTGAAGCCGAGTTGACCAACATGACAAGCATAGCTTGACAGCTCAGAGCTCCAAGACGTCTATCAGTAAGAAGGCCTCCTCCACCGACCACGTCCCCTGGGCATAAAACGTGTCCAGAACTCCACCCCAGCCCGACAGGCTGGCAGCCGTGATGAGCACCGTCCACAACAGAGGCCAGAAGGACTTGCCGCGTGCCAGAGACAGTGCCACCTCAAAAGTTCCGATATTGCGAGTTGGCACAGAGAAACCCTTCTGTCCAACAACTGAGGCGCTCTGTCCCACCTGGCAAGAATCTCTGCGTGCAGAGTTCTCGTGCGAAATTGAGCAAATGGGATTGCTTCGAAAGCCGAAACCATCAAGGCCCAGGGACCGCATGTGGGCCCGTAGAGAGGAGAGATCGTTGTCCCTGAGGGACCAGATCTCGCCCTACAGGGTCCGGAGTTTGTCCTCCGGGATAAAGAACTTCGCCTGAGCAGAGGCCAGGACCATCCCCAGGTACAGGAGGCGAACCAAAGGAGTCAGAGCCAACTTCTGGAAGGTGAAGGTCCACCCAAACTCCTTGAGCGTATGAACCATGAACGACAGATAGCCTGTCAAGGGGGCACATGAGCTCGACCGTAACAGGAGGTCATCCAGATAACCGAGGACCGTAATCCCCTGTAAACGCAGTAGAGCCAGCACAGGAGCCAAAACCTCGGTGAAGACCCTGGGAGCCAAAGCGAGCATGAAGGGCAACACCACAAACTGATAACGCTCCACCGCCACCGCAAAGCGGAGATACCGCTGAGGGCTCGCAGAGACAGGAATGTGCAGATACGCATCCTGCAAGCCAATGGAGGCTAGGAAGTCCCCCGGACTCAACAAAGCCACCACCGACCAGATGGATTCCATCCGGAAGTTCTGAACCCTCACAAAATGGTTCAGAGACGTCAGATCAGATGCACAATGCCCTCCTGTCTGGTTACCGTGAACAGGTCGGAGGGAAAAACCACAAAACCTGTCCCGTGAAGGGACTGGCATCCGTGAACCCACCTGTCCCGATTTCGGGACAACCAGGGTTCCAGGTAACAATGTAGACGTCCCCCCCCACCCCTGAAACTGGGGAGGGAGTCCCTTCAGGAAGAGGAGGACTGGGCCTGATCGGCCTTGGGCTTACCTGACCATGGCTGCTTGAGACCACCTGAGGTCTTGAAGGATTTTCTGTCATCCTGTGCCCCGAAGACACGAAAGGACCCATGATGAGCCTTAAAAGAAGGACCCCGCCTAGCGCGGGGTGATTTTCCCTCAGAGGCTTGGGGCAAAAGAGTACTCTTGGCCCCCGTAAGCCCCTTGATCAACTCATCCAGGGTGTCCCCAAAAGGACGACTACCCACATAAGGGACATCAGACACAGTCTTCTTGGAAGCGTGGCTAGCTGACCAGCTTTTTTCAGCCAAATAAGGCGGCAGATCGCAACTCCGACCGCAGACAGCCATGTCACCCAGGGAACCCCGCCTAAGGCCTTGCCAAACAGGTACATCACAGCCTGGAACACTTGATCCACCATGTCCTGGGCAGCCGGAGATACCGTCCCTGCCCCCAACGTGCGCCTTTGGGAACCCATCACCGAAGTGAACACAGTCTTGAGCAAGGAGCCCGCCACCAAATATATGTGGCAGGAAAACGTCCCCACACGCATGTCCGCAGGATTCTTAAACACTGGGGGACCTCCACGGGCATCAAGATAGATGAATTTAGTCTAGAAACAGCGTGGTCCACCGTAGGTGACACCGTCCAACGATTATCAACAGGATCCGCAAAGGGATAACGGCATTTAAACCGCCTAGGCACCGCCAGCACATGCTTGATGCGACGCCATAGGTCGTTCACGGTTACGTGAAACCTCTCGGGGCAGTGGAAAACCTGACATGACTTCTGGGCTTTGCGGGACCCGAAGGAAACCAGCTCACCAGAGAGGGGGCACCATCATCAAGATCTAAAGTCTCCTTAATGGGGCTAAAAAGTGCATCCACCGCAGCGCGGTCCCACGCCCCCGTAAAGGAAGACATTGCCTCCTCCCCACCTGAAAATGAGGACTGGGACCCCTCAGGGGGGATGTTGTCCGTGGCAACCAAAGCAGGCTCTGAGTAAAAAGACAGAGGGCATAGGCTGTGTTTTAGAAGTGCGGTCAGACATCAGCAGATCCACTTAGGACGCCAAAGTCGCAAGAGCAGCAGATAAAAAGGCCATAGAAGAGGATTCAGAAGTTCCAGAAGCACCAACCAGGTCTGTGGGAAATTTTCCATACTGGGACTCCATATTATCAATAATAAATTTGAAGGACGCTGGCCCTTTAAACCGGCGGTTCCCGCGGACCCTCACCAGAACCTGGGGAGACCCTTCAGAAACAGCAAATGCCACAAAAATAAACAGTTTTTACAGGAAAATGCCCAAGAAAACAGTTAAAATCACCCCACAGTGTCACTCACGCTGCTGCATTGAAAATGAAAAAAAAAGAGGAAGTGACCTCACGCACATAGAGCCCTATGCCAGCCTTGAGCTACAAACAAATGGTGCAACAAATGGTGCCTGATTAAAAGGCTATGAGAGGAAGCACAGGTAAAATGGCCGCCACCCTTACTAGGGGGTCACCCTCATCCAAGATGGCTCCCAAACCGGCCCCAGCATGAGCTAAAATGGCTGCTGCCCACCCAATGAGGCCCAAATAGGCTGCCCACACCCAAAATGGCGGCCATGCGAGCAGCGTCAACTAAGGCAAAAAGGACACATGCTGTCCCCCACAGGGATCCCTCCCCAAAGAGCACCCCCGAGATGCAGGGAGCCCCCACACCCCCCAAACAAGGCAGTATACCTGCAGAGTGCCCCCAACAGGGGAAGGGAGGAAGGGGGCTGCACCACACGGCCAGGAAGGGATACCACAGAAACCACCATGACCTGTGACGCTCGTTGGCAGGCTGGGACTCCATAAGGATCTATATTATCCAGTGCGAGGCCCAGCTCTGCTGTCGCTTGTAGTCCTCCAGGAATTCCTGACTAACTAGCGATAGTGAGTGAAATAAAAAAGCTATTTTCAAAAAAAAAAAATATAAAGAAACTGAGACACTAGGTCCCAGCAGGGAGGACCTAGCCTACTCCCAACGCTAGGCAGCATAAAACTGAAGAGCAGCTCCTAGTGGCTGATGAGGAACAGCCCCTAGAGGTGTGATATGTGTAAAGGCTTTTGTTTGTTAACCTTTTACTGCCTAACCTGCTCCTGAAGAGGCGCCATTACCCACTAATGAAGGCTAACTGAACGGGCGGCGTCTGTAAGAGGACGTAAGAGAAAATAGAACTTACCGTAAAATTATTTTCTCTGAGTCCTCTGACAGACGCAGCCACTTCATAGTTTCCTTACAAATGGGTAATGCGCCCTCTACAGGAGTAAGACTAGGCAGTGAAACTCATAGAAAAACTTTTCACTAGACACACCCTTAGGGGCTGTCCCTTCAGACATTACCCCAGACACACCGTGCTTACTAATTAGTTTCTTGCTGCCTAGTGTTAGGAGTAGGACCTAGGTTCCCTTCTGGGACTCCGGTCTCAGTTTTTTATTTAGAGAATAAATGTGCTTAATAATTAGTTTTGTAGCAAGCAGTGGAGGAAAATACAACCAACCCCAAAAAATTGAGGGGCGGGGGCTGCGTCTGTCAGAGGACTCAGAGAAAAGAATTTTAAGGTAAGTTCTTACAAAAATTCTATTTTCTCTTACTTCCTCTGACAGACGCAGCCACTTCATAGGGATGGGAAGAAATGCAACCAGCAAAAAACGGTAACGATCCATCAAGGCCAGAAAAAATGTAGCCAACAGGGCAACAGAAGCTCAACCAACAGGAGCTAACCCCAAAACAAAAATTCACCCCAAGAAGAGAAAACTGCATCTCTTCGGCACACAGCAGCCAGCAAAACCTTGCCGCCAAACGAAGCATCCGAGGATGCAAGCAAAGCAATCTTGTAGAATTTTGTAAAAGTGTGCACAGATGACCAGGTCGCCGCATCACACACCTGAGCCACCGAAATCTAATGGTGAAAAACTCACAGGCTCTAGCAGAATGTGCCCTCAACGGGAAAGGAGGTACCAGACCCTTCAGTGAATAGGCCTGAACAACAGTGTCTGATCCATTTAGAAATGGGTGCAGCGTAATGCAGCCGAACCCTTACGAGATCCCTCAGGAAGGACAAACAGGGAATCAGACGTCCGAAAAGATTTTGTGGCCGACAGGTAAACCCTGATCGCCCGAACCACATCCAGCAAATGTAAAGCAAATTCCTTGGGATGCCTGGGTTTCGCACCAAGCGGAGGCAAAACAATACCGCCAATGAGGCGGAAGGCAGACACCACCGTAGGTGGAAAAGATCGGTTGGGTCGCAGAACAACCTCAACCCTATGAACGACCAGAGAAAGCAAATGGCAAGACAGAGCCGCCAACTCAGACACCCTGCGAGTAGAGTTGATACCCACCAGAAAGGCAACTTTCTGGGACAGCAAAGGCAGAGACACTTCTCTGACATATTCAAAGGGAGGTCGTTGCAGAACGGGCAAAACTAAAGTCAGATCCCACGGAGGTAAAGGGGACCGCCTCGGTGGAGCCAGATGACGCACCCCTCAAATAAAGGTGTAAATCAAGGAGATAGTCACCAAGGGCCGTTGGAAGTAGAAAGGCTAAGGCCGACACCTGACCTTTTACCGAGCCAAAAGCCAAACGTTGCTCCACAACTTTCTGCAGAAAGCTAAAACCCTCGCAAACGAAAGGAGCGAAAATGCAACCACCGCGTCGCACAACAGGAAACATACATCTTCCAAGCATGAAGCGAAGTCTACCTGGAAGTAGCCTTCCTAGCGCTTAACAAGGTAGGAATCACAGCACCAGAGTGACCTCCGTCTTTCGACACCTGGCCTTCAACAGCCACGCCGTGTAAGCCAGAGACCGTAAAGCAGGATGGAAGGACGGCCCACGAGACTTTCCCTCATAGGCAGCGGCCACGGACACTCAACGATCATCTCTATTGGGTCTGCGTACGAAGACCAGCGAGGCCCGTCTGGGGTCACCAGGTCACCTGCACCTACACCACCGCCAACCTGCGGAGGTGCCTGGACTACAGTGGTATCGGAGGGAAGGCATAAAGCAGCCGGTACCGACATCCAGGCACTACCAGTGTGTCTGAGGCGTCGGTCAGAGGATCTTGAGCCCTGGCCACAACCCTGTCTATCTAGCTGTGGGGACGAGACACGAGATCACATAGGAGATGAAAAAACAGCCGGAAGCAGGGACCATTCCCCCCAATTCAGAACCTGACGACTCAGGTAATCCGCCAGCCAGTTCACAACTCCTGGAACATGAACCGCGGAGAGAGCCGGAACCTGTGCTTCGGCCCAAGGCAGAACCTCGGCCACCTCCCTGGCCGCCTCGACGACTGATGGAAGCCTCAGCCGTGGCAGCGTCGGATTGCACCCGAACCGGAAGACCGTGCAGACGAGGCATTCAATAGAGCAGGCAGAGACCGAATGCCCTGAGCTCCAGGACACGGAGCGGTAAGGGGGTGATTGACAGATCGCCCAACAGGGTCAGGTGATAACCCGCTCTCAACAGTTAATCCCCCAGATACCCGAGGATCGCGATCCCTTAGTGCGGGAACAAGTCTAACACCCCGGTCAAAACCTTGGTGAAGACACATGATTCCCAGGCACCGGGAACAGGGGTGAATAAAAAACCCCCGAAAACCTTTCCTGCTGAGGAACAGGCACCACTAATCCCTGCGACAGTGGAGCCCGCACCGCCTCCCCGGGAACCCACCAATGACCCGGAGATAAACGGAGACATGATGGAAAGAACCAGTCTGCCGGGCGAGACCGAAATACGGTCTGGAACCCTGAACTAATTAGTTTGTGAACCCATGAGTCTTGAACCAGAGATTCCCATGGTTCCGGGAGGGCAACGCAGACGTCCCCCCACCCCTGAAACGGGTAAGGGTGACCCATCACGCAGAGGAGAAATCACCCGATAAACCGGACTGGCTAGTCTCGGGCTCATCCGACCAGGCCTTGTCCTCTGCGGAGGCTCTGAACGGTTTTCCTTTTCCCTGCGTCCGAGGCATGAAAAAATCCCCGGTGGGCCTTGAAGGAAGGTCCCTGCTTACTTTGGGGTGCCATATCGTTCGCAGATTGGGGGAGAAGAGTACTCTTACCCCCAGTTAGACCCTTGATTAGCTCATCCCCAAAAAGGCGTTCCCCCAAAAAAGGGCAGATCAGACACGGCCTTCTTAGAAGCCTGATCCGCCGACCAGCTCTTCAGCTACACCATGTGGCGAAAGGCAATCCCCACTGCAGATACTCTAGCGACCAAGGGAGCCTCATCCATGGCCGCATCACACAGATAGACCACGGCCTGATCCAGCTGGTCCGTGAGCTCAATGAGAGTTGGAGGAACTCATCTTTTAAGCACCTTAATCCATTCTGCAACCATCTGAGAAACCAGAATGGAGGCGAACACAGGCTTGAGGAGCGAGCCCGCCACCAAGTGTAGGTGGCGGAAAAGTGATTCCATGCGCCTGTCCACCGGGTACAACCGTGGACTTATTCACCCGGGAAACAGTGTGGTCCACCTTAGGTGACACTGTGCAGCAATTGGAAACTGAGTCTGCAAAGGGGTAACAAGGGTGAAAGTGCTTGGGCACTGCCAGCACGTGCTTAATGCCCCGTCATTGCTCGTTCACGAGATCATGAAACTCCTCAGGGCATGGAAAAACCTGACCTGACTTCAGGGCTTTTCAGGAGCCGAAGACAACCCACTTTCCTGACTGCGTGGGCTTATCATCAATAGCCAAAGTCTCCCTGGCTGAACGAATCAGTGCTTCCACCAAAGCGTGGTCCCAGGCAGCGGCCGAGGAGGACTCCACCTCCTCACCATCTGACTGTGAGGACAGGGATCCCTCAGGGAGGGCAGTGTCCGAGGCAACCACATCAGGCCCAGAATGAGAAGACAGAGGGCATCGGCCGTTTCTGGAATGCAGCAGATTTCATGACAAGATCTACTTTGGACGCCAGAGTTTCTATGGCTGCAGACAGACACTGGAAGGCTATCCGGATGGTCCGGATGCACAAAGGAGATCAGCCGGGAAATTTTCACCCTGGGACTCCATTTTGGCAAGATAAATAAAGGTACACTGGCCCTTTAAATGCACAATCGCGGTCCCTCTTTAGCTAGCAGGAATCCTGATAGTAGCTAGGGGTGTCAGAGGAAAGCCCAAAAGGATTAAAGACCCCCTTACTGTGCAAGAACCTGGAGCAGCTACCCCTGTGCACGCTGTCTGCAGCAAGTGAAAAACTTCTGGAGGAAGTGACCAAACATCACCAGAGGCCGAACCCCCTGAGCCACAATAACACGGTGCCATAGGAAAACATAGGAAGTCACAGGGAAAATACAGAGTGGCCTGCCCACATCAAAGATGGCGCTCGAAAACGGCGCCAAACACTAAGCAAGGCAAGAAAATGGCTGCTGCCCTTACACTGATGCAGCCTGGCTGCCCACACCCAAAATGGCAGCCGAAAACGGCACCAGCGATCAGGAGCCCAGGGAACAAAAGCCACAGCAGGAATCCACCACAGGGAATCCCCAAGGACAAGGTAGTAGCTACACCCCCCCCCCAGGCGTTAGATGCCTCTACAGCGCCCCCAGCGGGAGCAGGAAGGGCAGGACCCATCCTGACAGGCCAGGGGGATCTTACAGAGACCACAGCTCTGCCATCCCCAGGAGTGGGCCCACATCACCCCACAGATGACTGCCCCAGGGACACAGGGGGTTGCATCACTTACCATACCATGGGGCTCTGCTCCGAGGCAGCTCGCCTCCCACCCTGAGTGGGGTTGCTGCCAGCCAAGAGGGGTACACTACAACTCAGGGCATTCCAGGTTAATGCGTCCCGGCGAATGCATTTGTTCGCAGGCACGTCCCCAGCCGTCGGGGCTCTGTTTTGGCGAGGCCTCGGCGGACCACAACCTGCTCACGCTCATTGGCCAGGTGGGGAGACCATAAGGATCTAGATTATCCAGTGCGAAAACCCCAGCCCGGCTGTCGCTTGTAGTTCACCAGGAGGATCCCCCTGACACTTGTTGGTGATCGTGAGTAAAGAAAAATAAACTTAAAACAATTCTCTAGATAAAAAACTGAGACCGGAGTCCCAGAAGGGAACCTAGGTCCTACTCCTAACACTAGGCAGCAAGAAACTAATTAGTAAGCACGGTGTGTCTGGGGTAATGTCTGAAGGGACAACCCCTAAGGGTGTGTCTAGTGAAAAGTTTTTCTAGGAGTTTCACTGTCTAGTCTTACTCCTGTAGAGGGCGCATTACCCATTTGTGAGGAAACTATGAAGTGGCTGCGTCTGCCAGAGGATGTAAGAGAAATAAGCAATTTATGCCCTTAGAAAACCTGAAGGTTTTCGGAGTCCCGTACACAGCTAGGCTCCCAAAAAGTCTCACACGTGGTATCCCTGTACCCAGGAGAAGCAGCAGAATGTATTTTGGAGTGTCATTCCACATATACCCATGGCATGTGTGAGCATAATATCATTTAGTGAGAACTTTGTGTAAAAAGAAAGAAATTATAATTTTTCCGAAACCTGTGGCAAAATATAAAATATTCCATGGACTTAACATGCCTTTCAGCAAATAGCTTGGGGTGTCTACTTTCTAAAAAAGGGGTCATTTGGGGGGTGAACTGTCCTGCCATTTTATGCCCAATATTAGAAGCTTATGCCACACATCACCCACTCTTCTAACTATTTGAAGACCAAGCCTTTTCTGACACTTTGTTTACATGAACAAATTATTATTTTTTCCCTAGAAAATTGCTTTGACCCCCAAACATTTTATATTTTTTTAAAGCAGGGGCCCTACAGAACAAAATGAAGGGTGTTGCAATTATTTTTTTTGTCACGCGGTATTTGCTCAGAGATTTTCCAAAGCGTTTTTTTGGGGGAAACAAAAACACTTTTTTAAAATGTAATAATGTTAAGAAAAATATAAAAGATGATCTTATGCCAAGCACATAGATACCAAACATGACATGCTTTAAAGTTGCGTATGCCCATGCAGTGGCAACTGCGTACATTTTTAAAAACTCCTTACAGGTTACCTTTTTAGCTGTACAGAGGAGGTCTACTGCAAGATCTACTGCCCTCGATCTGACGTTCGCGGCAATACCTCACATGCATGCTGCAATTGCTGTTTACATATGAAACCAGACCGATGCATGAGTTAGCCTTTGCATGCAAATGCAGGGGGACAGAGGTGCTTGAATTTTATCTATTTTTTTAATTTATTTTGCTTTTTTTATTTTATTTTGACACCTTCCCTTTAATTTTTTTTTTTTTTTAAATCATTTTTATTGGTATCACAGGGAATTTAAATATCCCCTATGATAGCAATAGGTAGTGACAGGTACAGGTATCTTAGGCCATAGAGATGATTGGAGCCATTCTGGTCTCTAATCAGCTGACGGAACCACTGGCTGTAATTTCGGGTTACCTGGTCTAACTTGTAAAAGCAGTTCAGCGGCTAATTATCTGCTAGGATTGCTTTAACATGAAAGCTGAACGCTGGATGTAAAAAACAATACCAGAAAGTGTGTGGTATGCCCACAATTAGACCCCCCAGTTTCCTCCCACTTCTAATGATGGGTATACATGCAATGTTCTTTTTTTTCGTTCAGCCCAGGAAGGAAAAAAACAAAAAACAAAACAGAGTCCTCCATTCGAATTGATCGATGCGGATGAGGAAATCTTGGCCAAGAAAAATGTTATAATATATGGCGAAGAATAGGGAATATCCGCCCTCTGTGTCCACCCAATCCCCTATGCTTCGCCATATATGCTCTCTTTTACTGCGGAGGTGAAATCACCTCCTACAGCACTGCAATCATTGATTATGCATATGGTGAGAGCAAACGCTGTTGCTGTCAGAACAAATCAGTGCTGCAGCTGATGGGCGCACCTGCAAAGCAAACTGGTTAATAATAAAACAGAGTAACAATAAAACATTACAGTATAACAGTAATAGTGGAGTAAAAGTAAAGAGTAGAAAAGTAGAGTAGAGTAAGAACAGAAAATGAACTCCATAAAACAACTGTTTTTGGCTTTATTTTTTATTATTTTTGTAACTTTTTGTTTTACATTTTAACTGTAAAAAAACTGTTCTAGGCTACGGTCCCTCAGAATGCGATAGCCAACATTTTTCGAGACCCCGTGTAAAAAAGTATGCCCTAGACTGTGCCATGCTGTACCCTATACTAATAATCTACTAGTGTGTGGTAGTGACTGAAACAGTCCCCGTTGCAGAAACCAGGTTGGCCAGGACCGGAGGGACAAAAATAGCGAGTGTCACATCTATATCCGTGCTTCCTACAGACACAACATCTTCTTTGGGGTGTTCTTTAAGTAGAGGTTCTAGGGAGGACATCCGAAAAATGCCTCTTATGCAGCTGGCTCACTGCATCTGGATTTGAATTTGGGGATAAGCACCTTCTGGATACAGAAGGGCTGTGATAATCTCTTCCTGGAATTTTAGGAAGGGTCCACTTATTCCTGACACTTTGTATAGCGCATAAGCATTCAGCAGAGCCAATTGGAATGAGTATACAGACACTTTTTTTGTACCAGCCTCTGGTCTTACGGGCAATTAAGTATGGCACCATCATCTGGTCATCGAAGTCCACCCCTCCAATGTCAAGGTTGTATTCGTGGACACAGAGGGGCTTCTCAACACCACCAGTCGCCGTTGCAATTCGGACTGTCGTAGCAGCGTGAATGGAGGACAGAACAAAAACATTCCGTATCCCTCCACTTCACTGCAAGCAATTTATTAAACTTCAAGCAGGTTCTCTCCCCTGTCTAAGTCGGGAATCTAAAAGCCGTTGGGGGACCCCCGGTAATTCAATCGCACGGTGCCACATGCGCCAATTCCAAAATCAAAAAGGGACTAAAATGTGGCACGCTTCTGTAATAATTGTCCACGTGGAAATGGTATCCCTTTCCAAATAAGGGTGACACCAAGTCCCAAACAATTTTTCCACTGCTCCCTATGTAGTCTGGGCAGTTGGGAGGTTCCACATTGCTATCTTTTCCCTTGTAAACCCAGGAACTGCATGTATAGCCTGTTGCCCTGTCACAGAGCCTTATACATCTTGACCCCATATCTGGCTCGCTTGCTGGAGAGAAAAACTGTTTGAAAACAAGACGCCCAGTAAATTTAATCAGGGACTCATGAACGCAGACAGCTTGTTGGGGCGTATACAAGGCTGCAAACTTCTGGTTTAAGTGGGTTACACGGGTGCCAAATTTTGTGCAGCCGGTCATATCCAGGGTCACCCAGAGGACGACAGAGTTCATTGTCACTGAAGTACATGAACCCAAGACTTGCTTGTATCTAGTCCTGGCTATGGCAGCAGAGAACACGGGGCATATGGTGAATTGGGTCAGTGACCAATATGACCGCAACTCACTTTTTTTTAGTAATGCCCATGAGGAGGGATAGGCCCAGAAAGGTTTTAAATTCAGACACCGTGATACGTTTCCATGCAAATTCTTTGGCAAGGGTCAAATTTGGATTTGCGGCGATGCATTGATCGGCATATAAATTGCTCTGGTCCACAATAGATCTGTAAAGATCTTCCATGAAAAACAGCTCATAAAATCCAAGGGCAGTAAAATCGGTTGTTTCCACCTGAATTCAGGGTTGGCCAGTTAATGGAGGGAAGTACGGGCGCTGCAGAAGTGGTGGGCTCCCAATCAGGATTTGCAAGTGCATCAGGAAGGACACTATGGGCTCTACGGGCCTGTCTTCTAATGATTGATGGCCGCGGGGACACTACTTGTGCTAGCCACCGCGCCACCAGCTTGAACTGCACTTATGGGACTTGCCACGTCACCAAGTGTTACTGCAGTGCTGGTTTGACTATGACCAGGATGTACTAGGCCGCTGGTGCTTGCCAGTTCACCAGAAGGTTGAGCAGCACTAGTACCGACACTCTGCTGGATACAAAACCCTGCGGTTGTTGTACTTCCGCAACAGAAGAACGGGGTCGGGTACGCCTGACCTTAGCAAGGACCACTACTCGGACGTCAGAGCTATCTGTCAAGGTGCCGCTGCTGTCTACAGGTTTGAGTACTGAACCGGATTCTGACAGTGAGGCTTCCCCATCGCTTTCATCTGTCATGCTCAGCATCGTGTAGGCCTCTTCACTAGTGTAACTCTGTTTGGAGTGAAAGGGTTAAGGGGGGGCGATCAGGGGGTTAAATCTTTATTAGGGGATATATGGCTGGTACCCTAAACCTATCTGGGACTACTACTAACTGCCTTTCACACTAACTGAAGTAACAAGTGACACTAATACAGTGATCAGTAAATTATCTGTATATAGTGTGCACTGTGACAGGGAGTGAAAAGGTTAACCGGGGGTGAGTAGGGGGTTAAATGTGTGCCTATGTGCACTGGTGTCAGTGTAGCGTTTCTGTACTCACTAGATGTTCTCTCTTCTCACGCTTGAACCGAAAAAGGGCTCCAGGAGAGGAGATTGCATAATTTCCTGTGCTTGTGTTTACATTACATGGGCATAGGACGTTCTGCAATTGGCCAGAACCGATCAACAGGTCCAGGCCAAAAATCATTGGCCTGGACCAGAACCAATCAACAGGTCCAGGGCAATTATTTTGACAAATCAGAACATCGCGGGACAGGGGGGTATGGGAATGGCGATTCACGCAGCCGAGTCACCTTGCCGCAGTATATCTGCGGCGGGCAGTTGGCAACTGGTGAGCTGGTACATAAATTATATTGCAGTTGGTATAAATAGTTACATTGGTGTTTGTTGATGATACAAAGCTAAGCAAGGCAATTACCTTTAACAGGATGTAGCAACTTTAGAAGAAGAATAAAAAAAAAGGGTGGGCAACTACACGGCAAATGAGGTTTAATATTGAAAATGTAAAGCACTTGGGGGCGAAAATTATAAATGCAAGTTACTCGCTAGAGGGGAAACGTCTGGAGGAAATAGAGAATGGAAAGAAACTGGGGGTCCTAGAAAATCACAGGCACAGCAATAAAATGCAATGCTAGGCTGCAGTAGCAGGGATGGCAGACTATTAGAATGCATTGACAAAAAAGGACACACAGCGCAAATCAGAATATATAAAGTGACTGGTGCCAAAATTCTTGTGTAGGTGGGTGAAAACTGTGCAATATTGCAAATAAATAAATGAATAGTAAACAAATAAATTAAATAATTCATCCTAATCTGAATCATACAGTGCTGTGAAATCAAGTGCAAATACATATTTGTGCTATAAAATTAATAAATATACTGCAGCAAAAATGCATTCATAATCGATGAATATAAATTAATAAAGTGCAATAATGTGCAATAAATAAGTGTCCATAATATAACCATATAAAGTGCAAGTGAATTGATTAAGTGCAGTCCAAAAGATGGTTTCTTCCAACTAAACGAAAGTGCCAAAAAGGTGCTCAAATCCTTTAAAGTGCCCAGGTGCTCTTCAAGAAAAGAAGGGGGACCCCCAATGGGGATGCACTCACCAGATTGAGAATATAAATGAGCCTTGAGTATATATAGTGTTCCTTGTTCGGATTGCAGGATAAATGCAGCTACCCAGGCACATAAGATATCCCTTAAACGGATGGATGGATAACATGCACGGCTTAGAATGGCTCCTTAATTAATCATCTCCTCTCTCTCTCAAATATGGGTTTTAAAAGAAAAGGAAGAAGCCATACATAGTGAAGCCCGTAGGGTTTAATAAGATCAAAGGTAAAAAATAATACTCACAAAGGTATCATCAATAAGTGGCATTGGACAGCATTGAGTAATCCTATGCAGCTAGTCCCTTTACTTCCGTGGCGCTGCCGGCGTGCGTTCCACGGTGGTTGACGGGAAATGACGCTGCTAAGCTCCGCTGCCCGGAAGTTACATTGACGCGTTTCGCCCGCCTTAATGGGCGTTATCAAAGACATATAATGTCTTTGATAACGCACATTAAGGCGGGCTTTACTGATAGGATTACTCAATGCTGTTCAATGCCACTTATTGATGATACCTTTGTGAGTATTATTTTTTACCTTTGATCTTAATAAACCCTACGGGCTTCACTATGTATGGCTTCTTCCTTTTCTTTTAAAACCCATATTGGAGAGAGAGAGAGGAGATGATTAATTAAGGAGCCATTCTAAGCCGTGCATGTTATCCATCCATCCGTTTAAGGGATATCTTATGTGCCTGGGTAGCTGCATTTATCCTGCAATCCGAACAAGGAACACTATATATACTCAAGGCTCATTTATATTCTCAATCTGGTAAGTGCATCCCCATTGGGGGTCCCCCTTCTTTTCTTGAAGAGCACCTGGGCACTTTAAAGGATTTGAGCACCTTTTTGGCACTTTAGTTTCGTTGGAAGAAACCATCTTTTGGACTGCACTTAATCAATTCACTTGCACTTTATATTGTTATATTATGGACACTTATTTATTGCACATTATTGCACTTTATTAATTTATATTCATCGATTATGAATGCTTTTTTGCTGCAGTATATTTATTAATTTTATAGCACAAATATATTTATTTTTTACCTGTTAGCGCTGTCTATTTATATCTTTCAACATGAATATTATAGACCCATACTACACCCGTGCAGTCACCGCAAGTCCAGAAGTCCTTTCTGCATAGGAGATTGTATCTTCACTGAAGGCTTGTTATCACTCCTGAAATGTGAGTTTTTTTCTGCATTATTTAATAAAGCTTATGAAACGGGATTACACTATCTTGAGTTTTTCCCTCCTATGGTCCCACATTCTTTGGCTTATTGAGGAAAGATTGGGCATTGGAGTCCACAAGACTAGTCTCAAAAGGAAAAGAAAAGACCCACACTGGAATAAGTGCGTTTGACCCACATGCAATATTGCTAAGGGGTCCTGGCAGTCCGGTAAGTGGAAGTATCCATGGGGAGTGGACCCCCTCACCATTGCACCTTATCTTTTTGGCACGGATTGTCACCAGTTTGTACAATAAAGAGCACTTAAGCACATTGCACCTTCACTGGCTACTTGCTTAAGGACTTTTTTGGGACTTTTTTGGAACTTTATTTATTTATTCATATTTAATTTATTTATGCACCATTGTACGGTATATTGATTTGCGTTCTATCCGCATATGTATTTGCGCTTGATTTCACAGTACTGTATGATTCAGATTAGGATGAATTATTTAATTTATTAATTTACTAGTCATTTATTTATTTGCAATATTGCACAGTTTTCACCCACCTACACAAGAATTTTGGCACCAGTCACTTTATAGTTACATAGTTACATAGTTGGTGAGGTTGAATAAAGACAAAAGTCCATCCAGTTCAACCTGTGTAGATGTGTGTGGCTGTAATCATCTTGCATACCCCTGAATGTTCTGATCCTTGAGATGTACGTCTAAGAGTCTTTTGAAAGCCACCATACTACCCGCAGAAACCACCTCATGTGGTAGAGAATTCCACAATCTTGTAGCCCTAACAGTAAAGAACCCCCCACATTGCCTGAGGTTAAAACGCTTCTCCTCTAATCGCATTGTATGCCCCCGAGTTCTCATGCAATCCCTTCGACTGAACAGCTTTTTTTCTAAGCCTAGATCCCCATTTAGATATTTAAAAATTGCTATCATGTCCCCCCTCAGGCGTCTCTTCTCCAGGGAGAATAAATCAAGCGATTGCAGACGCTCCTCATAATCAAGGTCCTCCAATCCCCTAATTAGTTTAGTTGCCCTTCTCTGGACTCTCTCCAGCTCCAACACATCCCTTCTGAGGACTGGTGACCAGAACTGGACCGAATACTCCAGATGAGGTCGGACCAGAGTTTTATAAAGTGGAAGGATTATAGTCTTATCTCTGGAATACATCCCTTTCTTTATGCATGCTAATATTCTTCTAGCCTTGGCAGCTGCCGCTTGACATTGCATGCTGTTGCCTAGTCTATCATCAACCAAGACTCCCAGATCCTTCTCCATTTTTGATTCTCCCAAGGGTTCCCCTCCTAACGTGTATTGTGCTTTTATGTTTCTAGTCCCCAAGTGTAAAACCTTACATTTCTCCACGTTAAACCTCATTTGCCATGTCTTTGCCCACTCCGTTATTTTGTCCAGGTCATTCTGTAGGATATCTGCTTCATGCTGTGCTGTTATTGCCCTGCCTAATTTTGTGTCATCTGCAAAAACTGATATTGAACTACTGATCCCGTCCTCAATGCTGTTTATGAATAAATTGAACAAGGTTGGTCCTAGGACTGAGCCCTGGGGCACCCCGCTTACTACCTCAGACCAGTCTGAGTACGCGCTGTTTATTACTACCCTTTGGACACGCCCTTTTAGCCAGTTCCGTATCCAAGAGCAAACCCTGCTGTCGATACCTGCAGACCTTATTTTATAAATTAAGCGCTTATGGGGAACTGTATCAAACGCCTTAGCAAAATCTAGGTACACCACATCCACTGGTCTGCCCCTATCTAGCTCACAGCTCACCTCCTCGTAGAATGTTAAGAGATTGGTTTGACAAGAACGCCCATTTGTAAACCCATGCTGGTTACTACTGATGATGCTGTTGTCCTTAGCAAACTCTACGATATAGTCCCTTATCATCCCCTCCAGAAGTTTACATACTACTGATGTCAGACTGACAGGCCTATAATTTCCCGGTATATGCCTCTGACCCTTTTTGAATATCGGAATCACGTTAGCTTTCCTCCACTCCCCTGGTACATCTCCTGTCCTAATACTATCCGCAAAGATCAGGAACAGTGGTCTGGATATAACCTTACTGAGTTCCTTGAGTACTCTCGGATGTACGCCATCCGGGCCTGGTGATTTGTTTGTGTTGAGTTTATCCAGCCTTTCCCTGATTTCACCCTCTGTTAGCCATAGTGGCAAGTCCTGTGTATTACTACTAACCATACAGTCATAGTCAGTGTACCCCTCCGATTCCTGTGTAAAGACTGATGAGAAAAAAGCATTCAGCACGGTTGCTTTTTCAGTGTCCTCTGTAACCATCCCCCCATCATCGCTAATTATGTGTGCAATATGCTCTGCCCTAGTTTTTTTGCTGTTGATATACTTAAAGAATTTCTTTGTTTTTTTTTGCTATCCTCCGCTATTTGTCTCTCAAAGTCTATTTTAGCCATCTTGATTTTGTGTTTACACTTCCTATTTGCCTCCTTGTATTGGTCGAAAGCCAATACTGTGCCCTCTGATTTATATTTCCTGAAGGCCAATTTTTTTCCCCTAATAAGTTTTTTAACGCTCCGGTTTAGCCAGCCAGGTTTGGCTTTGTCCCTTCTAAATTTATTTCCCATAGGAATGCACTGCAAGATGCCTTTGCTTAATATGTTCCTAAAGCATTCCCATTTTTCCTCTGTGGTCAGGGATCCCAGGGTTCGGTCCCAGTTTACCCTTTCCATCAACGAGTACAATTTTGGAAAGTTTGCCCTTCTGAAGTTAAGGGTTCTTATGTTCCCCACTTGCCTTGCTATATTGTTATTTACGCTAAATGTGATCATCCTGTGATCGCTAGAGCCCAGGTTGTCCTGGACTCCTACCTCCGAGATTAGGTCTGGGACATTAGTGATCAATAGATCCAGAATTGTGTTTTCTCTGGTAGGGGAATCCACCAACTGTGACATGTAATTATCCTGTAAGGTTTCCGTGAATTGACGGCCCTTATGTGAGTGTGTAGTCCCCTCTCCCCAGTCAATGTCGGGATAATTGAAGTCCCCCAATATGATGACTGATCCTAGCTTTGCCACTTTACCCAAAAGTGCTAAAAATTCCAGCTCTACCTCCTCCCCTTGTTTAGGTGGCCTATAGCAAACCCCCACAATTACTTTTCCCTTTTCTCCTTCCCTATGGAGTTCTACCCACACGGATTCTAACTCCATACTCATCCCTTCCATAATGTCACTCCTCTCCATCACCCTTACATTATTCTTGACATAGAGACATACCCCTCCCCCTCTTTTTCCTACCCTGTCCTTCCGGTACACTGAATACCCTTGGATATTTGCCAGCCAGTCATGTGAGGGGTCGAACCAAGTCTTCGTTATTCCCACTAGGTCTATGTCCTCCTCATGTACTAACATTTCCAGCTCATCCATTTTATTAGCTAGGCTCCTGGCATTAGCATATACCCCTCTTAGTTTTACGGAAGTTAAACGTGATTGGTTATGTTTATTCCTGTTTGGTCTGCGGTTCTCCCGCACAGACCTACCGATTGACGTTGTGGACCTACTGTCGCTGCTGACCCTACAACTGCCTTCAGTCCTTTGCTCCCTCCTGACTGATCCTACTTCTGAGCCCTCCCCCCCGTCTCCTAGTTTAAAAGCTCCTCCAACTTGGTGGCCATCTTTCTCCCCAAAAGAGCTGTACCGCCCCCATTAAGGTGCAGCCCATCCTTACTAAAGAGCCGGTAGCCGACTGAGAAGTCAGCCCAGTTCTCCAGGAACCCAAACCCCTCCTTCCTACACCAATTCCTCAGCCTCTTGTTAAGTTCCCTAATTTCCTTCTGCCTCTCCTGTGTGGCTCGAGGTACAGGCAGTATTTCAGAGAAAACCACCTTGGAGGTCCTTTTCCTCAATCTATTACCTAAGTCCCTAAAATCGTTCTTAAGGATCCTCCACCTACCTTTAACTTTGTCATTAGTGCCCACATGCACCATGACCGCTGGGTCATCCCCAGCCCCGCACAACAATCTGTCTGCCAGATCTGCGATATGCCGAACGCGGGCGCCCGGTAAACAACATACTGTTCGGTTCACGAGATCTTTTTTACAGATTGCCCTCTCTTATATATTCTGATTTGCGCTGTGTGTCCTTTTTTGTCATTTTTTAATTACTTTTGAACAGCAGCATTTTCGATTGAGGGTAAACATCATACATCCATAGCGCAGTATAAGTACACATTTTTGATATTAGAATGCATTACCAACAGTGTAGAGGGGTTGATAGGGGCACCAGCATCCTGTTAAATTATTTAACCACTAGCATACTGCCTGCAATTCATTTACTGGGGGAGGGCGCCGTGACTGGGCTGAATCACGTACATGTAGCTGATTCACTGTTTTCGGGTAGAGCAAGCATCCCCGACCCATCTGTGTTGTGATTTGCTACGGCAAAAGTTTGACAGCAGGTCCCTGCCAATGATTTTTGGCCTGGGTCTGCTAATGGGCTGTAGTGAATCACAGCACACAGACGCAGATTCTGGACCGTTCTTGACCCTCTGAGCCCTGTTGGTTCCAGAGAGTAAAAAGCAGAACCTGTGTAAGTAAAATCAGCACACATGTACTTGCAAACACCTAGACACATATAACCTTTTGAAAGCAAAACACATATAACCCTTTGTACATAAAACTGCAGTGTTAGCAAGATCAGGACTGATCTCTGCTTGCACTAGCAGGTAAATTTTATTTCAAGTGGTTCAAGTCCCTGACAGCCATGGGCTTTTTTCCCCCATAGTTGCATTAGGTACCTGTGCATTCAGTGCCCAAAATGTCCCGAAAAAAAGGACTCTAGTGAAGAGGCCTACAGGATTCTGAGAATGTCCGATGAGAGTGAAAAGGGAAGACTCACTGACACAGAATATGAACCTGCAGAAAGAAATGGCACCCTGACAGGTAGCTCAGACGATGGAGAAGAGATCCCTGCTAAGATCAGGCATACCCGACTGTTCTGTCCATCAGACTTTTATTCTGAATACTTGTGTTCATGTTGCTTAAACAACATGTTGGGTTTTCTTGATTTACACAAGTTAAAGCCCCCCCAGAATGCTCAGACCACATGGGGAGCAGTGGTAAGATAGTATGGGATGACTTGTCACCTTTGTTTCATAAGGATTACCATTTTTACATGGACAACTTTTATGCTAGTGTACCACTTTTTAGAAACCCATTTAATCTTGGAATTAGCAGTTGTAGTACCGTGTAACCCAATTGCCAGGGCTCCCCCCTAATGGCTCCTTAACACCCAACTTAGAAAGGGGAGAAAGCATGATTACGGAATGATGAAATACTCACAGTGAAGTAAAAGGACAAACTGATGTTTTTGTCCTGTCTTCCATTCACACAGACACAACAGTCCAAATTTGCATGCCGTTTGGTGTCCTTGAAAAGCCTCTCCGTGTCCATGACTATGATCCTAATATAGTAGGCGTAGACTTCAATGACCAAATGCTGAAGCCGTATTTAGCTGCCCGCAGAGCTAGACTCTGGTACATAAATTGTTTATACATTTATTACAATTGGCTGTAAAAAATGTAAAAATATAAGTGAGCGCTCCGAGGAAACCTAAAAATATGTCAAAACAAAGTGCAGCGCTCTAGTAAAAAATTAACACGAAATTAACTTATACCCAAATACAATTAAAAAGAATGAGTTCTAAAGTAACACAGATTAATAAATTATTAAAGCGGAAGTCCAGCGGAATACCTTAAATTCCCCCCTGCAATCATTAATGTGAGCGGAGTTAAGCCTTATGTGTCAAAATGAAAAAATTCCAGTTTTTCTACCTGATTTCTGTAGTTTTCAGTGCTGTCACATGACTTCAGTTCCTCTTCCTGCTGAGTCCAAGAGAAGCAAGTGGGCGTTGTTACTGAAAGCCAGTGACAGGGAGGGGCACTGTTCCTATGTAGGGTATAGGGTGTATACAGAATGAAAGGAGCTGATCATAGGTTTCCGCATAGTGTTCTCTCATCAGTAAGGATGCATTGTACATCCTAATTCAGGAGAAAATTAAGAAATAAGCCACACAGGACACGGGGAAGACATATACAGTATATCTGTGCTGGGCTGTGAATGAAGACTACCATAGGAGAAGGAAGCTGGACAGAGGGGGCTGTCAGTGTAGCTGGAAGTGCTCAGGGGTCTCAGTTCAAAGTCTACAATCATCATAGTACAGGCAACCACACTAAGTCTACGTTTCCACCAGTGCCACTAATCAAATGGCACCCGTTCCCATCTATGCACCTTTGAAAATCAGCAACCTTGAAAAAGTACCTACACTACTTTGATGCAACTTTTGATGCCACTTTGATCCAGAAAGTGTAAAGTTGAATCAAAGTTACATCAAAGTCGCACTCTTAATCGCAATAGTGTAAACCTAGACAAAAGCTCCGTTTCCACTAGTGCAACTTTGGACACAGTCGCATGACAAGTCACAGCCCATTCATTTCAATGGCGCCCGTTCTCATCTAAGTGACTTTGAAAAGGTGCCTGCACTACTTTGATCGAGAGAGTGTGAAGTTGAATCAAAGTCGCACTCTAGATCACAATAGTGGAAACGTAGACTAAAGCTCCATTTCCACTGGTGTGACTTGTCATGCGACTTTGGACACACAGTCACATGAAAAGTCACAACCCATTGATTTCAATGGCACCCTTTCCCATCTATGTGACTTAAATAATGAGCAACCTTGAAAAGGTACCTGCACTACTTTGATGCGACTTTGATTCAGAGAGTGTAAAGTTGGATCAAAGTTGCACTTCAAAGTCACACTCTAGCCTAGTGGCTACGGTTCCACTAGTGCGACTCTTAAGATGTGCAATTTAGAGTGTGCCTTTGATGCGCAACTTTGATCAAAGTCGCTTCAAGGTAATCCAGGCACCTTATCAAAGTCGCTGATTTTTACAGTGGCATAGATGGGAACGGGTGCCATTGAAATCAACGGGTTGTGACTTGTCATGCGACTTAATGTGTCAAAGTTGCATGACAAGTCGTACTAGTAGAAACGGAGCGTAAAACATTACTCACATGTAATGAGCAATAGAAATCGATCTGTACCCTTCAAAACTTTCACAAATGTTCCTTTGGACCTTATTTCTTTCATATATTGTGACCCCCCCTCTCTCAGGAGAAGCTGCTGGCCTAAACAAAGTTGGAGATCATGGCGAAGGATAGGAGGGATGTGGGTGGGGCTGGGCAGGTCTAGACATGTCTGTCTAAGAAAGACCCACAACCTTATCAGAAAGTGAAAGACAGCTTAGCAAATTCAGATAACAGGAAATAGCGTTGTCGGTGAAGAAAAGGAATAAGCTATTTGTCGATCTCAGCTAAAACTTTCTAAGCTACACAAGCAGCTAGGCAGAAAATGAATAATATCCAATATAAAGATATTTAACATACAATTACTAGGAAAAATTTCATTTTTAACTGGAGTTTCCCTTTATCCACTTTGGGATGGAAGGTTTTGTCCCCTTAATGACAGGCCATTTTTTGACATTCGGCACTGCGTTACTTTAATTGACAACTGCGCAGTCGTGCGACGCTGTACCCTAAAATAATTGATGTCCTTTTTTCTCACAAATGGAGCTTTCTTTTGGTGGTATTTGATCACCTGTGTGATTTGTATTTGTTTGCGCTATAAACAAAAAAAAGAGCGACAATTCTGGAAAAAAAAAACAATATTTTTCACTTTCTGCTATAGAAACTTCCCCCGAAAAAAAAATAATATTTTTAAATCTAATTTTTTTTATCCCTTTAGGCCAATTTTTATTTTGCTGTATATTTTTGGTAAAGAAAAATCCCAATAAGCGTATTTTGATTGATTTGCGCAAAAGTGATCACGTCTACAAACTGTGGGAAAGATTTGTCATTTTTTTTTTTTTACTAGTAATGACGGCGATCTGCCATTTTAAGCGGGACTGTGACATTGCGGCGGAGAGATCGGACCACTGACATTTTTGAGGGGAACAGTGACATTACTACAGTAATCGGTGCTAAAAATATGCACTGTTACTGTACTGACACTGGCAGGGAAGGGGTTAACCCATGGGTGATCAAAGGGTTAAGTGTGAGCCTAAGGGAGCGTTTTCTAACTGTGGGGGAGAGACATGTGGAATCAACACAGAGACCTGTGATCCTAAATAGAAGGATCACAAGCGCTCCGTGCTCATTCCAGAGAGAACAACGGTCTGCTGTGTTTACAACAGCAGACCATCTTTCTCTCTCAGTGGGGAGCAATCGCGTGGGCCCGGCGGCAATTGTGGCCACCGGCCCCCTGTGGTTTGACTTTCTTGCTTCCTAATGGGGGCGCAAGGAGCGCTCCCATGAACCGGGCGGTTCGCATAGCCGAGCCAGCCTGCAGCAGTATATCTGCAGCGGGCGGTCGGCAAGTGGTTAAAGTGCATCTATCAATATAAGTGTACTAATGTATGCAAAAAACATTTAGTGTGCAAACATAGCAATCGTGAAGTGCTACTGTGTTTCTCCGAATATAAGAACTACCCTGAAAATAAGACCTACTGTCATTTTCAGGGAGGGCTGCAATCTAAGCCCTACCCCAAAAATAAGCCCTAGTTTAGTGTTTGTAAGATTCTAGAATCCACTCTTATTACTGTTTTATATAATGTCCAAGGTGTTTCTGTAATCAAATTGTGTGAAATACCTTCGGAACCGCGCCGCTCGGCACTCAGCTGATCTCCTGCTGCTCTCCTTCTCTTCTCCCAGCTGTCAGCGGGGGATCTCAGCCCCTACCTTCTGCAGTGCTCAGAGCGGGTCACGGAAGCGCCGAGTATAATTGTGTGAAATACCTTAGTTTCTGTGACCCCCCAAGCTGTCTGCAGGGGAAAAGAAAAGGAGAGCAGCGGGAGATCAGCTGAGCGCTGAGTAGCGCTGTACCAAAGGTATTTAACACAATTATAATATACAGTAATACTCGGTGCTTTCGCATTGGGCAATGCAGAGGGGAGGAGCGGAGATCCCCCGCTGACTGCTGGGAGAAGAGGAGAGCAGCGGGAGATCAGCTGAGCGCCGAGCGGCGCTGTACTGAAGGTATTTCACACAATTAAAATACAGAAACACACACTGGACATTATATAAAAACAGTAATAGAGTGGATTCTAGGATTTTACAAACACTTTAAAGAATTCACACAGGGTATTCCTGACTAGTGATGGACGAACATCGGCCGGGACAGTTCGCGAACGTTAGCCGCAAACTTTCTCAAATGTCCGCGAACCGCAAGTTCACGGCGGGCCCCCCATTGACTTTAATGGGAGGCGAACTTTAAAAACCTTTAGGTCATATTTGCTGCCACAATAGACTTACTAGCTGTGCACAAATAGTCCCACCACATGGACAATGTCATAACTGAAGTATTGCAATTGGAAAGGTTGCCCTAAAAATTTTTAATTTTTTTTTTTTTTTACAGCAAAAAAAAGCCAGAACTGACAGCAGCCAGTAAATGCATGTCAAATACATATAGGGTCCATTCACACATCTGTAAAATGGGTCCGCATCCATTCCACAATTTGGCGGAACGTTTACAGACCCATTGATTTTCAATTCCAGTCTGAAAAATTAGGCTTCACGGGATAAAGAAGTGTCGGCCATTTCAGGCCCCAAAAATTAGCCGAAATGCGTTTACCTGACAGCTAAGAACGTTGTATTCTGTGGCTGAAGGTACATTAGGCATTCACAGGATAAATAAGTAAGTGTCGGCCATGAAAGGCCCCAAAAATTAGCCCACATGGGTTTACCTGACAGCGAATAACATTGTATTCTGTGGCTGAAGGTAAGTACATTAGGCATTCACAGGATAAATAAGTGTCGGCCATAAAAGGCCCCAAAAATTAGCCCACATGGGTTTACTTGACAGCTAAGAACGTTGTTACATAGTTAGTGAGGTTGAAAAAAAGACATCAGTACATCCAGTTCAACCTATGATGTGTGTGTGTGTTTGCTGTTAACCGTACATTGTATACCCCTGTATGTTGTGGTCTTTAAGGTGTCTAATAGTTCTTTGAAACTATTGATGCTCCCTGCTGATAAGACTGTTTGCGGAAGAGAATTCCACATCCTTACTGCTCTGACACTAAAGAACCCCCTACGTACTTTAAGGTTAAACCGCCTTTGCTCTAGTTTTAGTCAGTGGCCACGTGTCTTATTGTATTTCATTTCTCTGAATAGTTTGTTCCTTATGCTAGGTTCGCCAGTACATTATTTTTACATTGATATCATATCCCCCCTCAAGCGTCTCTTCTCCAGAGAGAATAAGTTCAGTGCTTGTAGTCTTTCCTCATAGCTGATGTTCTCCATTCCCCTAATTATTTTTGTTGCTTGCAGCGGTTTGGCATTGCATGCCACTGCAAAGCCTGTTGTCTACCAGTACCCCCAGGTCCTTTTCCATCTTAGATTCACCCAGAGGTTCCCCCTTGCTTTAGTAGCTTGCTTTCTGGTGTCTGGCACCCAAGTGCATTACTTTACATTTCTCAACATTAAAAACATTAAACCTCATCTGCCATGTAGTTGCCCACCCCATTATTTTGTTCAGGTCCGCTTGTAAGGTTTCCACATCCTGCATAGAAGATATTGGCCTGCTTAGTTTAGTATCATCCGCAAATACTGAAATTGTACTAGATATCCCCTCCTCTAGATCATTTATGAATAAATTAAACAGGATTGGCCCCAGGACAAAACCCTGGGGGACCCCACTTTGCACACCCGCCCAATCCGAGTACTCCCCATTAATCACCAACCTTTGCACTCTCCCCTGTAGCCAGTTCTCTATCCAGGTACTCACCTATGGTCCATACCTACCTTCCTTAGTTTGAACAGTAAGCGTTTGTGGGGAACGGTGTCAAAGGCCTTCGCTAAGTCCAGATACACCACATCCACAGGCTTACCTTTATCTAGGTGGCAGTTCACTTCATCATAGAAGGTTAATAGATTGGTTTGGTAAGAATAATTTTTCATGAATCCATGCTGATTACTACTAATAATACCATTTTCATTACTAAAGTCTTGTATATGGTCCCTTAACATCCCCTCCAAAATCTTGCAGACTACTGATGTTAGGCTGACCGGCCTATAGTTACCCAGGATATATCTTGGCCCTTTTTTAAATATTGGTACCACGTTGGCTTTTTTCCAATCAGCTGGCACCATACCCGTCTGTAAACTATCCTTAAAAATCATGAATAATGGTCTGGCAATCACCTGGCTGAGCTCTTTAAGAACCCTCGGGTGCAAGCCATCCATCCGGTCCCGGTGATTTATTTATTTTAAGTTTCTCTAGTTTAGTCCTAAGTCTATCTTCTGTTAGCCATGGCAGTTGTATTCTGGGGCTGAAGGGACATTAGGCATTCACAGCATACAAAAGTAAGTGTCGGCCATGAAAGGCCCCAAAACTTAGCCCACATGGGTTTACCTGACAGCTAAGAATGTTGTATTCTGTGGCTGAAGGTACATTAGGCATTCACAGGATACAGAAGTGTCGGCCATAAAAGGCCCCAAAAATGAGCCCACATGGGTTTACCTGACAGCTAAGAACGTTGTATTCTGTGGCTGAAGGTACATTAAGCATTCACAGGATACAGAAGTGTTGGCCATAAAAGGCCCCAAAAATTAGGCATTCAATGGACATGAAATGCCTTTTATGCCGCTGTATTTGCCGAAGACGAGGACCATGAATTGTTGTGGGTGGATGGCGGTCTGGCAAATATTTGTGGCCTGTCATGGGGAATGTAAATGAAACATGGTCTACTGGTCACATGTGTTGAATTCCTCAAAGATCCATGCCTCGTTCATTTTTATAAATGTGAGGTAGTCTACACTGTCATGAGCTAGGCGAGTGCGCTTATCGGTCACGATCCCCCCTGCTGCACTGAATGTCCTTTCCGACAGGACATTGGATGGGGGGGGAGCCAACAGTTTCATTGCAAATTGTGCAAGCTCTGGCCAGAGGTCAGGCTTTCCCACCCAGTAGTCCAGAGTTCATCACTCCTCAGAGTGTCCACATCGGCCGTTAACCTGATGTAGTCAGACACCTGTCGGTCTAGGAGTTCCCTGATGCTGGTTCTGGAGCACAGCTGTTGAAGGGTCGGCTGAAAGAAGGATCTCATATCTGAAGTGACAACACATCTTCAAACCGCCCTCTTCTTGCAGGCGCTGTTGGATTGCCACCCGCAACTGTCTCTCAGTGACTGGAAATTCCTTTGCCACCGCATGCAAAAGCAGAATGCAGCATTTCTGGCAGTAAGGCCTGGAAGTGCTGCATTCTGACCGCCCTCTGTGATGGTGGTAACATTTCTGACATTTTTTGTTTGTACCGGGGGTCTAAGTACGTTGCCACCCAGTACTGGTCCTTGTCCTTTATGCTTTTTATATGGGGGTCCTCCTTAAAACACTGGAGCACGAAGGCCCCCATTCGCACTAAACTCGTCCTCGTTCTCCACGGACAACACCAGGGATCCCGGACAGGTTTAAAGCATGATCTTCTTGATCCTCCTCATCCGCCCCGGCACCATCCTCCTCTGACTCCTCTTCAGACTCCTGTTGTTGACTTGCCTCAGATGGAGTAGCACCCCCTGGGAATTCATCCAACATTGCGACTTCCTGATCTTCCTGCTCCTCGACGGCTTGTTCAATGACACAACGCAATGAAAAAAGGAAAGAAGGCGTAAGGTACGATGTTACTGATGGCGCACTGGCCGTGACTGATCAATTTGGTGATCTATCAAATGGCCGCAGAAGTCTGCATGCGTCGCGCATGAGCAGCCACTGTCGAGGTGAAAAAAACCTGTCCTGCTGCACAGCTCTTACAGGTAGTCGTTAACTGCCATTTCTGCTGGAGCAGCCTATCAAGCATATGCAACGTTGAGTTCAATTGCGTCGGGCAGTCACAAATAGGACGCCTGACGGGCAGGTTGTGTCACCGCTGAATGTCAGCAAAGCGAGCCATGGCTGTGTAAGATCTTATGAAATGGCCCAAGATTTTCCTGGCCTGCCGCAAGACGTCCTAGACCCCAGGGTATTTGGCACCGAATCGCTGCACGACCAAGTTCAGGACGTGTGCCATGCATGGCACGTGTGTTATTTTGCCCTGTTTCAGCGCGCTCAGCAGATTGGCACCGTTGTCGCACACCACTTTACCAACTGTCAAATTGTGCGGTGTCCGCCACTGATCTGCCTGTGAATGCAAAGCTGAAAGGAGTGCAGGACCAGTGTTGTGGCTCTTGGCTTCCAGGCACAACAGACACAGCACAGCATGGCAACGTCTCACCTGGCATGTGGAATAGGTTCTGGGGATCTTGGACAGCGCAGCGGAAGAGACGGTAGCAGCGGAAAAGGAGGAGGTAGCAGCGGAAAAGGAGGAGTCAGCCGAGGAGGAGAGGGAGGATGGAGTAGGAGGAGAAGAAGAGGCAGGCCTGCATGCAAACCATGGTGGTAAAACCAAATCTACTTGGGTGCCATGGTTTACATGCTTGACGGCCGTCAGAAGGTTCACCCAGTGGGCAGTAAAAGTGATATACCTTCCCTGCCCATGTTTGCTAGACCATGTGTCTGTGGTCAGATGCATCTTGGCACTGACACTGTGTGCCAGAGATACATTCACTTTCCGCTGAACATGGCCATACATCTCTGGAATGCCCTTCTGCGAGAAATATTTCCTGCCTGGGACCTTCCATTGTGGTGTTCCAATGGCCACAAATTTCCGAAAGGCCTCCGAGTCCACCAGTTGATATGGCAGTAGTTGGCGGGCTATCAGTTCCGACAAGTCAGCAGTCAAACGTTGGGCCACGGAAGCCTGCCTTTTTCCAGAACAACGTGAGGACCTGATGATGGAAGGTGGAGTGGAGGACAATTGTGAGGAGAGAGGAGAAGGAGAAGAGGCTGGCCGGTGAGAGGCAGGAGTGTGGCTTTTTGGGTTCTGACGGTGTTGCTCCCACTGGGCTCGATGAAGCCCACACGGCGGAGCCATGTGTCGGCGTTCTGGGAGCACCAGATGTGACCGTAGATGATTGATGGCTCGCTCCTGATACATTTGCAGTCTGCTTTGTCCCCCCTGTGCAATGCAAGTTCCGCCTGCTTCTCCTCCCTATCTGCTGGTCTGTCTCTCCCTCTGAACTCCCCTCCTCTTCCTCTCTAGTGGGCACCCATGTGACGTCCATAGACACGTCATCATCCACGTCACCTTCCCCACCACTAACATTCGAGATCTCCGAGTAGGCAGCAACCTCAGGACTAACCTGCTTGGGCAGCAAAAGAGGCAATATTGTTGCAGCCCACAAATACACTTATACAAGTATACTCAGATAACACCCCACTTCAATATGTGGTATTGGGGGGCCACAGGTTTATCACACCAGTTCTACAAATAATTGGCCAGTAACTGTTATCACTGTGTGTAGTACAGTTAACGCAGCAAAAGAGCCAAATTTTTGCAGGACTAAAATACACTCTTAGAAAAGTATACTGTTAACCACTTGCCGACTGCTCACAGTATATTTACTGCGGCAGTGTGCCCCTCACAGGCAGAGCGACGTAGTACTAGGTCACTAGCCTGTGAGGCTCTGGGGAGCGAGCGTGCGCCGCCGGAGGCGCGGTCATGGACCCCCCCACGCGTGTGTCCGGCGGACCCGATGTCCGCCGGTCACTCGGCGATCGTCGCTGCAGAGGGAGAAAGTCAGACGGCTGATGTAAACAAGCCGCCTGTCATTCTCCCCTGTGTAGAAACAGTGATCACACGGTTCTACTATGTAGGACCGTTGATCATTGTTCCTACAGCCCAAGCCACAGCCAATCACAGTTAGAATCACGCCCCTAGGGGGACACACAGCCCCTCCCTCTCAAAAAAAGTTAACCCCTTCACTGCCAGTGTAATTTTACAGTAACAGTGCATATGTATAGCACTGATTACTGTAGAAATGTCACTGGTAACCCCAAAAGTGTCAAAAATGTCAGTCAAGGGTCCGATCTGTCCGCCCCAATGTCGCAGTCCCGCAAAAAAAATTGCAGATCGCCGCCATTACGCGTTAAAAAAAAAAAAACAAAAATGACAAAAATCTTTCCCTTTGTTAGTAAACGCGATAACTTTTGCGCAAACCAATCAAAATACGCTTTTTGCGATTTTTTTTTACTAAACATATGTAGCATAAAACAAATTGGCCGAAAATGTTAAAAAATTTTAATTTTTACATTTTTTTGGGGAATTTCATATAAAAAAATGTGAAAAATATTGCTATTTTTGCAAAATTGATGCTCTTTTTTTGTTTATAGCGCATGATCAAAAAATCGCACAGGTGATCAAATACCACCAAAAGAAAGCTCTGTTTGTGGGAAAAAAAGGACGCCAAATTTGTTTAGGTACAGCGTCGCACGACCGCGCAATTGTCCGTTAAAATCACGCAGTGCCGAATCGCAAAATAGGCCCTGGTCAGGAAGGGGGTAAAATCTTCCAGGGCTTAAGTGGTTAAAGAACACCCCACTTCAATATGTGGTATTGGGGGGCCACTGGTCTATCACACCAGTTGTACAAAAAATTGGCCAGTGAGTTTGGTACTGTGTGTAGCGGAGTAAACGCAGCAAAAGAGGCAATATTGTTGCAGGACACAAAAACACTTATACAAGTATACTCAGATAACACCCCACTTCAATATGTGGTATTGGGGGGCCACTGGTCTATCACACCAGTTATAATACTTTAAAAGTGCTTTTGTCACGGTTTGTAGTTCTGCTGTAGAAACGCTCAACACACCAGTCACAATGCTGCACAATACATATCCACTATAATATGCTTTCTATATTACAAAGTATATTATTAGTGGATTACACCCCTATATAGTGCACTGCACACCTATAACAAATACCAGTCCTTAAAATGACTTTTGTGGACCTTAACAGAGCGATTTGTGTCACTGGCGATCTGTCCCTGGTGCACACAGAAAACCTCTCCCTACCCTGACAAAAGAGACAGTACACCTATACCAAATACCAGCCCTTAAAAGGACTTTTGTGGATCTTAACAGAGCGATTTGTGTTACTGACTATCTGTCCCTGGTGCACACAGCAGACCTCTCCCTACACTCACAAAAAGCAGAATGTGAAATGGCCGCCAGCTCAGGTCTATTTATAGGGTAGGGAGTATGTCCATGTGCTGCAATTTTTCAATTGGCTGTCCCGTTCCACCTGATGGCTGTGTCAGGGGTCAAAGTTCTCACCAATGTAAACTAATATGGCCGCCGTGAACAACGCCATGTGTTCGCAAAATCGGCGGGCTGCGAACGAGCAAAGTTCACCGTGAACCGACCGCCGGGCGAACCGCAAGGCCATCCCTGACAGGTAGGGAGAGAAAGAAGACAGAACATTACACGATAAGACCTACCCCAAAAATAAGCCCTACTGTGTCTTTTGGTGCCAAAATTAACATAAGACCCGGTCTTCTTTTCAGGAAAACACGGTAGATTTGAGGCTCTACTGTTCCCCCATCTCCGATATAGAAAAAGCAGCCAACTCAGCTCTGCGGTGCAGTCCCGAGATATGCCCAGCCAGCAGCTGCAATACAAGCCCCCAGTAGGTGAACACCCTGAGCCCGCTATGATACTGGCAACCATGGACTTCTCTCCTATGTATTTAGCACCCCAGCTAGCCACAACCGCTCCGGAACACACAACCACTCCCATAGTCTTTTATGGGAAAAAAAAATGTTTTTTTACATGGAGGAGAGAACTGTCAGAATAGGCCTTGTCGTCTTAAAGTGACAACTTGATGTACGTCATTGGACTTCAAGTGGTTTTAGCAATTGCAGGCATCACTATGGTATAGTTTTTTTTTAGAGGGGAAAAATAATATAGGACTTTAAAAGGCAGCCACTCATAACCCTGTGGAGAAAAAGAACTCTAGTATTAGGATAAAAAATAAATTTTATTCAAAAATCTTAAAAAAATTGCGTAAAATCCATACACAAACCATGTCCTTCCTTATCCACAATGGCAAACTATTGTAGGCAATCCTAGGAGGGAATGATGGATACATTTATTTTGGAGACTTCAGGTTCAGGAAACTCCCAGACTGACCTTAACACCTATTCTCTTAAAGTAAAACAACTACTAATTAGGAAGTCCAACCTATCTTGGCACAATAGATTTTTTCGAGAAATATTTAGAACAATGCGTCCCGTTTGGACTATGTATTCATATTTTTCCAACTATACCACAGGTCAGTAGAGATCTGAAAGAAGCATGGGAACAGAACCTTCAAGCTTGCTCATTTAGAATGATGCAACTTTTGATGGTTCATTATCAGACAGAACTAACAATAATAGAAGAACAGATTCAAATGCTATTAGCACAAATTCCAGGAAACGATAAACCTAACTATCACATCCAACAAAAAGCCCTTCCAAGAATTCTTAGAAAATCTAATAAGTATTATAAATAAAAATAAAAACATGTCCAGGGATCTCTTAGTACAGGACAGGCATATAAATGGACACATGCCAATAGAAATAATGGGAGAAATCCCCCCCCCCCCTTTAAACGCTCACAAAAGAGCACTTCTGAACATTCACAACATGACCGAGACATTTCTACTTTAATGACTTCACTTTCCTCACACCAAAGCGAGTCTTCCCTTAGGCGCACACCAACACATACTGGGTGAGGCAAACATAAGAGAGGTAGTGCAAAAACACGGAATATAAAACCAAAAAAACACAATTCACTGAAAGACACCCATTTGGATGCACATGGTACTCAATCGAATTCTTTTCAAAATATCACAGGTGGGGGGGCGTGGCCTGAAGCTGCATGGCGTAAGACGTGGCTTACAGGAGCTCCACTGGCACTCTCATTAATCACTTATCCTACCTAAACTCCTGCTCCTGAACTGGACCGTGCCCTACCTCTGGTGCCTGTGCCCCCAGCAGTGGTATGTCTCCCCCTGGCAAAACATCTGAAGCGGCCGCAAAGCTGGACAAATACCGCCACAAGGACAAGGACTCCCTGGCCGAAGATGGCGGCGCCTCATCGGCTGACTCAGAACCTCCTGCTGCTGATTTCACACTGGTCTTGGAGGCCATCTCAACTTGACAAGCGACTTTGACTTCCAAAATCGAGGAGGTCAAGGTGGGCGTGTCTCTCATCCGCCAGGACCTGCAGCGGCTGTGAGACCGGGCCTCGGAGACCAAGGTCCCGCGTTTGAAGGCTTCCTGGGACCAGGCCACACGCCATATTGCCCAGCTTCAGTTTAAGCAGGACGACCTGGAAAACTGTATGCGCCGCAATAACTTGCGCTTTGTCTGTCTTCGAGAGGGTGCTGAGGGCACTGCTTCGGCCACATTTCTGGAGGACCAGCTTGTTAAAACGTATGGCCGGGAGTCCTTCTCGCACTCCTTCATGGTGGAAAGAGCTCATCGAATGCCAGCTAAACCGCCCCCCCCCCCCCGGGGGCCCTGGCGAGAGTTTTCATTGCTAAGTTTCTCAACTATAGGGACCGGGATGCCATCTTCCATCTGTCCCGCGACAAGAGGAACATACCGCATCTCAATGCTCAAGTCCTTGCATTCCCAGATTTCTCTGTGGTGGTTCAACGCTGCAGTCGTTTTACTGAGATTAAGCGGAGATTACGGGCCTGTAATCTGAAGTATGTGATGCTGTTCCCGGCCCGCCTCAGGGTTGTTGGTGAGGATCGGGTGCACTTTTTTGAGGATCTGGATGCGGCCTTGGAGTGGTTGGATAGACTTCGCCCTGCCTGAACTGTGAGTTCTGTATCTTCTGTTGCCCCCCTCAATGGCGACCATGCTCTACTTTTTGTGCTCCCTGTGCCACTTCCCTGCTGACGCTGGAGGTGGCCTGTTTTTCGCCCTGACCCGGGTCCATACGCTGCTTGTACACGGACTCTCCTGTGTTTCCCCCTTTTTATTTTTCTCCGTTGACCCCCGGTTGCTGTCCCTGTCCTGGATTATCCAGGCTTAGACGTTGACTCTGAACCGTTGCTTACCTCTGGAACCTCCAAACTGTTGTTTGTCAAACAGAAGATCTTTGAGCATGGGGAATGCCCGTGCCGGCTGTTGGCCTACCTAGCCCATCTGGATGCCCGCCCGCCGGTGGTTATCTCCCTGGCTGCCCCGGATGTTACGATTGTTACTGATGTTAATACTGTTGTGCATAGGTTTGCTGGCTTTTTTTCCATGAAACATACTCCTCTAGGGTGGACTACGACCCCCTCAAACTTACGGCGTTGTTGGATAGACTCTCTCTCCCCCAATTGTTGGAAGAGCAGGTGCAAGGCTCCTGGCCTTGATGGACTGCCAATTGAGTTTTACACACATTTCTCCTCTGTTCTCATACCCAGACTCTTGGCTCTATACCAGACGATCTTTGAGGAGGCTGCCTTACCTGACTATGCGTGAGGCCCTTATTGTATTGATACCCAAGCCCGGGAAGGACCTGCTCAGACCGGACTCCTACAGACCTATATCTCTCCAACAATCTGATGTGAAGATTTTAGCTAAAATTCTTACCCTTTGTCTCAACAAGGTGATCCTTACACTGATACACTCTGATTAGATGGGCTTTATGCCTACCAAAAACACAGCGTATAATACCACATAGTTACATAGTTAGTGGAATGAAAAAAGGCATCAGTCCATCCAGTTCAACCTATGATGTGTGTGTGTGTTTGCTGTTAACCGTACATTGTATACCCCTGTATGTTGTGGTCTTTAAGGTGCCCATCTAATAATTTTTTTTTAAACTATCGATGATCCCTGCTCATACGACTGTTTGTGGAAGAGAATTCCACATCCTTACTGCTCTGACAGTGAAGAACCCCCCACGTACTTTAAGGTTAAACCGCCTTTCCTCTAGTTTTAGTGAGTGACCAAATGTCTTATTGTATTCCCTTTCTCTGAATAGTTTGTTCCTTATGCTAGGGTCGCCAGTACAGTATTTGTACATTGATATCATATCCCCCCTTAATCGTCTCTTCTCCAGAGAGAATAAGTTCAGTGCTTGTAGTCTTTCCTCGTAGCAGATGTCCTCCATTCCCCTAATTATTTTTGTTGCCCTTCTCTGGACTCTTTCCAGTCCCAGCACATCCTTCCTGAGGACCGGTGCCCAGAACTGGACAGCATACTCCAGATGTGGCCGGACCAGAGTTTTGTAGAGAGGGAGAATAATCTCTTTATTTCTGGAGTGAATCCCCTTTTTTATACATGCCAGTATTCTGTTGGCTTTGCTTGCAGCGGCTTGGCATTGCATGCCACTGCCAAGCCTGTTGTCTACTAGTACCCCCAGGTCCTTTTCCATCTTAGATTTACCCAGAGGTTCCCCCTCTAGTGAGTAGCTTGCTTTCGTGTTTCTGGCACCCAAGTGCATTACTTTACATTTTTCAACATTAAACATCATCTGCCATGTAGTTGCCCACCCCATTATTTTGTTCAGGTCCGCTTGTAAGGTTTCCACATCCTGCATAGAAGATATTGGCATGCTTAGTTTAGTATCATCCGCAAATACTGAGATTGTACTAGATATCCCCTCCTCTAGATCATTTATGAATTAATTAAACAGGATTGGCCCCAGGACAGAACCTTGGGGGACCCCACTTTCCACACCCGCCCAATTGGAGTACTCCCCATTAATCGCCACCCTTTGCACTGTCCCCTGGAGCCAGTTCTCTATCCAGGTACTCGCCTTATGGTCCATACCTACCTTTCTTAGTTTGTACAGTAAGCGTTTGTGGGGAACGATGTCAAAGGCCTGTAACGCTCCTGCGTTTCTTATATGGTGTGGATTTTCAGCTGCAGAAATAGTTCCACATCAGTAGTCATGTAAGAGATATGCTGAGATACCATTCCCAACCTCAATGACTCATCATGTGTGGAAGGTCTTATTTCAGCCAGTAAATACACACAATTAGCAAGCTGGTTCCTAGAGTGACTTTATATATGTGGTAACACAATGATGAAGGTTGAGGGATAGGTTGAGTGGAGGTGGTAGGTGATAGACACTTGAAGGTGAGACAATAGCAGATGGATGCAGGAAGGTTTAGCAATGTTGTATGATAGCAGATGATAGAATAGCAGGTGGACATACAAAAGAGATCAACCCAGTGCAGAAAAGTAGCAGTAGTCTCAAGAGCTAGCAATCTAGGTTATGCAGATGTGATAAACAGTCTTTACTATGCAGAGCTAGATAGTGTAAGCTTAGTATAAGTTTATAGAGAATTCCCCTGCGGGGTACTTAGCACTATTAGCGATACAGCCGAAGGGTGGTTCAGGAGAGGCGGATGATCCAGAAGCGGGATACAGGGATCAGCGCAGCGAGGTTCCGTCAGTGAAGTAAGCTTGCAAGCATGGAAGCTTCAAGCAAGGTTAGCATCCAGGTAAGGGTGTTTGAACGAACACATGTGAGTGAGAACCGGCGCTTTAAATAGCCATCTAGTCCGGCGCTGGGTGATGACAGCTCCAGTCTTAAAGGTGTATGCGCACCTTTCCAAAAGTAAATGGTGGGGCGCATACACTTGTGGAAAGTGTAATTTAGGGTACCAAAGGTACCGGAACATTACAATACCCCCCCTTAAGGCCTGCTCCTGAAGGCCTCTGGAGCTGGTTTGTCTGGGTATCTCGCATGAAAATTGCGGATTAATCTAGGGGCATGTATGTCAGAGGTGTTTAGCCAGGTGTCGTCTTGGGGCCCATAGTTCTTCCATCTAACCAAGTACTGAAGTCTTCTTCTGTAGATACGAGAATCCAGAATCTCTTTTATCTCGTATTCTTCTCCACCTTCAACTTGTACAGGAGGGGGAGGTGGAATATTAGGCCTTATTCCTTGGTCCGGAACATGGGGTTTTAGTAGCGACACATGGAAAATGGGATGGATTTTTAGGTCCATTGGCAATGTAAGCTGCACTGCAGCTTTTCCAATAAGTTTCTTGATTGGGAAAGGTCCCAAGAACAGAGGTCCAAGCTTTTTGCTAGGGATCTTCAGTCTCAAGTTTTTTGTTGAGAGCCAAACGAGGTCCCCGATAGTATACTGTGGAGAAGGTCTTCTACGAAGATCATAGTACTTCTTTTGTTGACTGTGAGCGTGTGCAATGGTAGTATTTAGTAAACCCAGAGAATCCTTTATTTGGGTAAGATAGTCTGAGGCTACTGGGTTATTTGAAGGAAGGATGCGTGGAGGGAGAATAGAGGGATGGAACCCATAGTTCAAGTAGAACGGACTCTGCTTGGTTGTACTGTGAGTTGCGTTGTTGTAGGCAAATTCTGCCAGGGGGAGAAGATCCAACCAATCATCCTGTTGGTAAGAAGTGTAACAACGTAAATACTGCTCGATGCATTGGTTGACTCTCTCAGTCTGTCCGTTGGTCTGCGGATGGTAAGGAGAAGTGAGCTTCCGCTCAATCCGTAGTATGTGACATAGTTCTTGCCAGAATTTAGAAATAAATTGGGATCCATGGTCAGACAGAAGAGTTTTTGGGATACCATGTAATCTGAAGACATGTTTCATCAGGAGTTCTGCCGTTTGTTTGGACGAAGGTAGTCTGCGAATAGCAATGAAATGTGCCATCTTTGTCAGATGGTCCACTGACACCAAGATGGTATTAAATCCTTTGGAAGGAGGCAATTCTACGATGAAGTCCAATGACAAAACCTCCCATGGAGTTTGGGGTATTGGTAGACTGCATAGTAGACCGGATGGTCTCGTAGTGTCAATTTTGGACCTGGCACAGACATTGCATGAAGAGACGAATTTTTGTATAGATGTTTTCATGTCAGGCCACCAGAATTGCCGAGAAATCAAATTGAAAGTCTTTGTCATACCCATATGTCCTGCCATAGGCACATCATGCGATAATTCCAAGATCTTGGTGCGTAGGGTAGGTGGTATGTAAAGTTTGTCGTTGTAGTAGAGGAAGCCTTCTGCATCAGTATTTAGTTGTGGTGGGGGTGAATCCAAACTTATACCATGCAGAACCTCTTCCTTTAAGGAACGGACAACTCCAATAATGCGTTTGTGAGGTATTATAGGAACGGAAGGGATTTCAAAGTAGTTTTCTTCAGTTAGTCGTGATAGTGCATCCGCCTTTTTGTTCTTATCTGCAGGTGTGTAGGTCACTAGGAAGTTAAACCTTAGAAAGAATAGTGACCATCGTACCTGTCGATGCGAGAGAGTTTTGCTAGTCTGAAGATATTAGAGGTTTTTATGGTCCGTGTATATAATTATTGGTAGTTGGGTGCCTTCGAGTAAATGTCGCCAATTCTCCAGAGCCAATTTTATAGCAAGCAGTTCCTTTTCACCCACGGGGTAATTTATCTCGGGACTGCTCAGGGATTTAGAAAAAAAAGCGACTGGATGAAGTGGTGAAGTGTGGGTAGGTCGTTGGGAGAGTATTGCTCCTACTGCCATGTTTGACACATCTACCTCCAGAATGTATTGGAGGGATGGGTCTGGATGGCGTAATATGGGAGCGGAAGTAAACCTTGTCTTTAACAAGTGGAAAGCCTTATTTGCTTCTTCTGACCATTTAAATGGTATTTTTATGCTAGTGAGCTGTGTGAGGGGTCTCACAATAGCAGAAAAGTTTTTTATGAACTTCCTGTAGAAATTTGAAAATCCCAGGAATCGCTGTAGTGCCTTGCGTGTAGTTGGTGTAGGCCAATCCTGAATGCAGGATATTTTACTCATGTCCATCTCGATTCCTGTTTTGGATATGATGTAGCCTAGAAAGAGTACCTCATCTTTATGGAACAAGCATTTCTTCAGCTTCAGCCTTCCGGAGGCGGCGCTGAGAGAAACCGGAAGTGTGTGTACGTGCGGCAAGGGAGCGAGGAGGAAGAGGAGCTGCGGGGACACGTGCGGGGGGAGCCGCACAAGGGGTGCGGGTGCACCGTGCAGGGGGCCGGTAACCATCAACTGAGCGGCGGTGGAGGACGGGAGCCGCTAGAAGAGCAGAGGGAGCGGCAGCAGGGACGTGAACAACCGCACCAGGATACCGGGTGCAGGGACCGAGGAAGAGCGCGGCGGGGGAGGTCAGAAACTGCCTCCCTTAGTGCCTGGATGAAGAGGAGGAGGACCGTCCGTGCCCAGTGAGGAGGAGGAGACATCCGTCCCAGTGTGTGTGTGTGGCAGCAGCTGTGAGTACGGCAGCAGCTGCAAACAGGGAGAAAGCTGTGTGACTGAGCTCTGTGAGAAATCAATAGCTGTTTGACAGTGCTGCGACTGACTGCTGTGTGACTCTCTCTGCAACAGAGTACCTGGGAAGTCTGGTGAGTATCCTTGCGACTGGTAAGTATCTTGCGACTGGTAAGTATCCTTGCGACTGGTGAGTATCCTTGCGACTGGCGAGTATCCTTGCGACTGGCGAGTATCCTTGCGACTGGTGAGTATCCTTGCGACTGGTGAGTATCCTTGCGACTGGTGAGTACCCTTGCCACTGGTAAGTATCTTGTGACTGGTGAGTATCCTTGCGACTGGTAAGTATCTTGTGACTGGTGAGTACCCTTGCGACTGGTAAGTATCTTGTGACTGGTGAGTATCCTTGCGACTGGTGAGTATCCTTGCGACTGGTGAGTATCCTTGCGACTAGTGAGTATCCTTGCGACTAGTGAGTATCTTGACGACTGGTGAGTATCCTTGCGACTGGTGAGTATCCTTGCGACTGGTGAGTATCCTGCGACTGGTGGGTATCTTTGCGACTGGTGAGTATCTTTGCGACTGGTGAGTATCCTTGCGACTGGTGAGTATCTTTGCCACTGGTGAGTATCCTGCGACTGGTGAGTATCCTGCGACTGGTGGGTATCTTTGCGTCTGTTGGATCTTTGCGACTGGTGAGTATCCTTGCGACTGGCGAGTATCGTTGCGTCTGTTGGATCTTTGCGACTGGTTAGTATATTAGCGACTGGTGAGGACCCCAGGTTTAGTACCAGGGGAGACAGAGGTAGTGTAGGTAAGGAAGAGCAGGTCGTTAATATTATCCCCATAGAGTAGAGGGTAATAATGTCCAACAGGATTGCGGATGCTACTCAGTGCACTTCTTGCTGCATGTATGCGTTCCTTGATGAACCAATCGAGGGCGAATACTGCTGTGCAAGATGTGAGCGACTTGTTGCTCTGGTAGACCAGATCCTGGACCTACAGAACACAGTGGCAACACTGCGTGGCATCAACAACCTGGAAAGGAGCTTGGACATTGCCTATCAGGCGCTGGTAGGGGCCAGCATAGAGGAGGGAGGAACAGAGGAGACGCAAGCAGCAGAGGTACGCAGCTGGGTGACTGTTAGGAAGGGTAGAGGGATGAGTGCCAGGGAGGCCAATCCTGAGTTGGTACACCCTAACAAATTTGCCGAGTTGCAGGTTGAGGGGGATATCAACTCAGGGGTGGCAGAGCTGGAGAACGCGCCCTCCCCCAGCTGCCAGGGGGGGGTCGGTTTCAGGAAGAAGGGGGGCCGTAACTCAGGAAAGGTTAGAAAGGTTGTGGTAGTTGGGGACTCAATTATCAAGAGGACAGAGAGGGCAATCTGTAAAAAAGATCTCGTGAACCGAACAGTTTGTTGCTTACCGGGCGCCCGAGTTCGGCACATCGCAGATCTGGCAGACAGATTGATGGGGGGGGCTGGGGATGACCCAGCGGTCATGGTGCATGTGGGCACTGATGACAAAGTTAAAGGTAGGTGGAGGATCCTTAAGAACGATTTCAGGGACTTAGGTAATAGATTGAGGAAAAGGACCTCCAAGGTGGTTTTCTCTGAAATACTGCCTGTACCTCGAGCCACACAGGAGAGGTAGAAGGAGATTAGGGAACTTAACAAGTGGCTAAGGAATTGGTGTAGGAAGGAGGGGTTTGGGTTCCTGGAGAACTGGGCTGACTTCTCAGTCGGCTACCGGCTCTTTAGTAAGGATGGGCTGCACCTTAATGGGGACGGTACAGCTCTTTTGGGGAGAAAGATGGCCACCAAGTTGGAGGAGCTTTTAAACTAGGAGACGGGGGGGAGGGCTCAGAAGTAGAGTCAGTCAGGAGGGAGCAGAGGACTGAAGGCAGCTGTAGGGTCAGCAGCGACAGTAGGTCCACAATGTCAATTGGCAGGTCTGTGCGGGAAAATCTCAGACCAAACAGGAATAAACATAACCGCCAATTGCGCTTAACTTCCGTAAAACTAAGAGGGGTATATGCTAATGCCAGGAGCCTAGCTAATAAAATGGATGAGTTGGAAATATTGGTACATGAGGAGGACATAGACCTTGTGGGAATAACAGAGACTTGGTTCGACCCCTCACATGACTGGCTGGCCAATATCCAAGGGTATTCGGTGTACCGGAAGGACAGGGTAGGAAAAAGAGTGGGAGGGGTATGTCTCTATGTCAAGAACAATATAAAGGTGATAGAAAGGAGTGACATTACGGATGGGATGAGCATGGATTTAGAATCTGTGTGGGTTGAACTCCATAGGGAAGGAGAAAAGGGGAAAGTAATTGTGGGGGTTTGCTATAGGCCACCTAACCAAGGGGAGGAGGTAGAGCTGGAATTCTTAGCACTAATGAGTAAAGTGGCAAAATTGGGATCAGTCGTCATATTGGGGGACTTCAATTATCCCGACATTGACTGGGACGAGGGGACTGCACACTCACAGAAGGCCCGCCTATTCACGGAAACCTTACTGGATAATTACATGTCACAGTTGGTGGATTCTCCGACTAGAGAAAATGCAGTCCTGGATCTATTGATCACTAATGACCCAGACCTAATCTCGCAGGTAGGAGTCCAGGACAATCTGGGCTCTAGCGATCACAGGATGATCACATTTAGTATAAATAACAATATAACAAGGCAAGTGGGGAACATAAGAACCCTAAACTTCAGAAGGGCAAACTTTCCAAAATTGTACTCATTGATGGAAAGGGTAAACTGGGACCAAACCCTGGGATCCCTGACCACAGAGGAAAAATGGGAATGCTTTAGGAACATATTAGGCAAAGGCATCTTGCAGTGCATTCCTATGGGAAATAAATTTAGAAGAGACAAAGCCAAACCTGGCTGGCTAAACCGTAGCGTCAAAAAACTTATTAGGGGAAAAAAATTGGCCTTCAAGAAGTATAAATCAGAGGGCACAGTATCGGCTTTCGAGCAATACAAGGAGGCAAATAAGAAAAGTAAACAAGAAATCAAGATGGCTAAAATCAACTTTGAGAGACAAATAGCGGAGGATAGTAAAAAAAACCCAAAAGAAATTCTTTAAATATATCAACAGCAAAAAAACTAGGGCAGAGCATATTGCACACATAATTAACAATAATGGGAGGATGGTTACAGAGGACACTGAAAAAGCAACCGTGCTGAATGCTTTTTTCTCGTCAGTCTTTACACAGGAAACGGAGGGGTACACTGACCATGACTGTTTGGTTAGTAGTAATACACAGGACTTGCCACTATGGCTAACAGAGGGTGAAATCAGGGAAAGGCTGGATAAACTCAACACAAACAAATCACCAGGCCCGGATGGCGTACATCCGAGAGTACTCAAGGAACTCAGTAAGGTTATATCCAGACCACTGTTCCTGATCTTTGCTGACAGTATTAGGACAGGAGATGTACCAGGGGATTGGAAGAAAGCTAACGTGATTCCGATATTCAAAAAGGGCCAGAGGCATATCCCGGGAAATTATAGGCCTGTCAGTTTGACATCAATAGTATGTAAACTTCTGGAGGGGATGATAAGGGACTATATCGTAGAGTTTGCTAAAGACAACAACATCATCAGCAGTAATCAGCACGGGTTTACAAATGGGCGTTCTTGTCAAACCAATCTATTAACATTTTACGAGGAGGTGAGCTGTGAGCTAGATAGGGGGAGACCAGTGGATGTGGTGTACTTGGATTTCGCTAAGGCGTTTGATACAGTTCCCCACAAGCGCTTAATTTATAAAATAAGATCTGCAGGTATCGACAGCAGGGTTTGCTCTTGGATACGGAATTGGCTTAAAGGGCGTGTCCAAAGAGTGGTAATAAACAGCGCATACTCAGACTGGTCTGAGGTAGTAAGCGGGGTGCCCCAGGGCTCAGTCCTGGGACCAACCTTGTTCAATTTATTCATAAACAACATTGAGGTCGGGATCAGTAGTTCGATATCAGTTTTTGCAGATGACACAAAATTGGCCAGAGCAATAACTGCACAGCATGAAGCAGATATCCTACAGAATGACCTGGACAAAATTACAGAGTGGGCAACGACATGGCAAATGAGGTTTAACGTGTAGAAGTGTAAGGTTTTGCACTTGGGGACTAAAAACATAAAAGCACAATACACGTTAGGAGGGGAACCCTTGGGGGAATCAAAAATGGAGAAGGATCTGGGAGTCTTGGTTGATGATAGATTAGGCAACAGCATGCAATGTCAAGCGGCAGCTGCCAAAGCCAGCAGAATATTGGCATGCATAAAGAAAGGGATGTATTCCAGAGATAAGACTATAATCCTTCCACTTTATAAAACTCTGGTCCGACCGCATCTGGAGTATTCTGTCCAGTTCTGGTCGCCAGTCCTCAGGAGGGATGTGTTGGAGCTGGAGAGAGTCCAGAGAAGGGCAACTAAACTAATTAGGGGATTGGAGGACCTTGACTATGAAGAGCGTCTACAATCGCTCGATTTATTCTCCCTGGAGAAGAGACGTCTGAGGGGGGACATGATAGCAATTTATAAATATCTTAATGGGGATCCCAGCTTAGAAAAAAAGCTGTTCATTCGAAGGGATTGCATGAGGACTCGAGGGCATACAATGCGATTAGAGGAGAAGCGTTTTAACCTCAGGCAACGTGGGGGGTTCTTTACTGTTAGGGCTACAAGATTGTGGAATTCTCTACCACAAGAGGTGGTTTCTGCGGGTAGTATGGTGGCTTTCAAAAGACTCTTAGACTTACATCTCAAGGATCAGAACATTCAGGGGTATGTGAGATGATTACAGCCACACACACCTACACAGGTTGAACTGGATGGACTATTGTCTTTATTCAACCTCACCTACTATGTAACTATGTAACTATGTAACATAAAGATTATGTGCAAGCAATCTCTAAAATACAAGTCTTACATGTCTTATGTGTTCAGACAGGGTCCGTGAATATATAAGTATATCGTCCAGATATACCACAACACAGACATCTAGTAAGTCTTTAAAAATATCGTTTATAAATCGTTGGAAAACTGCAGGGGCATTGCATAGGCCGAATGGCATCACAAGATATTCGAACAATCCGTATCTAGTTCTGAATGCAGTGTTCCACTCGTGTCCATCACGGATTCGAATGAGATTGTATGCTCCTTTCAGGTCTAATTTTGAAAAATAGGTAGCTCCACGCACCTGCTCAATGAGCTCAGGGATAAGCGGTAGAGGATAGCGATCTTTTATTGTGATAGAATTCAATTTCCTGTAGTCGATGATAGGTCTGAGACTTGAATCTTTATTGCGAACAAAAAAAAGAGTCCTGCTGCTGTGGAAGAAGTGGAAGGTCTAATAAAACCTTTTTCTCGAAGGGGGTAATGCTTGAGCATTTTTCTCAAGAAAAACCTCAGAAAGATCCTGATAACATAGTGGTGCAATCTCATCTGTCACCACAGACAGAATCTTCCCGGAAAACGGGAGGTTACACGTTTCCTCGCAATAACAAGAAGGGAAGGTCAAGGACCGTTTCTTCCAATCTATGGTTGGTTGGTGTGTGTGCAACCAGGGAAGTCCCAACACAATGGGAAAGTGGGGTGATGGTATTAAATCGAAGGTAGAAGTCTCCCTATGAGACTCGTTAATAGTGACTAGAAGTGCTTGTGTCTGATCGGTGATCGGACCAGAGGATAACGGAACACCGGTAATAAGACTTACTGAGACAGGTTTGAGTTTAGAAATAATAGGAATTTTATTTAAAGCAGCAAAACATATATCCATATAATTTCCACAAGATCCTGTGTCAATCATGGCCTTAGTAGTAATCCTGTTCTGGTCCCACTGTAATGTCAAAAAAACAGAAATGTAGGGGTTAGTGAATGAAGTTGTCAATCCTCCTAGGGAGACATGTGAACACTCACCCTTCTTTTTGTTGACTAGGGGACAGACGTTTATCTTGTGATCCGGGGATGCACAGTACAAGCAGAGATTTTCATTTCGTCTTTTGGCTTTTTCCATAGTTGATAGCGGTGGGCGTATGGTTCCCATCTCCATAGGAACGGGGTCAATGGCCAGACTCCGAGAGGAAACGGATAATGGCATTCCCATCTTTTCAGCCTTTCTTTCTCGTAGTCTTCTATCTATGGTAATACTGAGTTGTATTAATGCATCCAGGGTTTTTGGCAGATCCGCTCGGGCGAGCTCGTCCTTAACGGCTTCTGATAGGCCAAGCCTAAATTGGGTTTTCAGAGATGCATCATTCCATTCTGAATCAAGGGTCCATCTCTTGAACTCTGCGACAAAGTCTTCTACAGGCCTCCTTCCTTGTTTCAAGGATCTTAACTGAAGATCAGCAGTACTCTGCCTATTGGGGTCATCATATAGGCTAGTGAGATCTGCCAGGAACAAGGCATAGGAGTGGAGAAGCTGGTCGTTTTTCTCAAAAAGATAATCTGCCCAGGCTCGAGGATCGCTTGATAGGTAAGAAATAATAGTACAAACCTTAATGTGATCAGTAAGGTAGGTACGAGGTTTTAGCAAAAAAAGTAACTCACATGCGTTTTTAAATTCGCGAAATTTTTTGCGATCGCCTGTAAATACCAAAGGGGGATTTATCTTGGGTTCAGGGGACTGAGCAGAGGTAAGTTGTGTCAGTCTAATTACCTGCTGCGACAGAGCCTGATTGTCTTCTTTTAATTCAGCAAGTGTGTGTATTAACGCAGATACTTGCTGTTTTAATTGTGTCACCTGAGTGGTTATTTCTGCTGAATCCATTTTTAGGTTCGTTCAATCTGTAACGCTCCTGCGTTTCTTATATGGTGTGGATTTTCAGCTGCAGAAATAGTTCCACGTCAGTAGTCATGTAAGAGATATGCTGAGATACCATTCCCAACCTCAATGACTCATCATGTGTGGAAGGTCTTATTTCAGCCAGTAAATACACACAATTAGCAAGCTGGTTCCTAGAGTGACTTTATATATGTGGTAACACAATGATGAAGGTTGAGGGATAGGTTGAGTGGAGGTGGTAGGTGATAGACACTTGAAGGTGAGACAATAGCAGATGGATGCAGGAAGGTTTAGCAATGTTGTATGATAGCAGATGATAGAATAGCAGGTGGACATACAAAAGAGATCAACCCAGTGCAGAAAAGTAGCAGTAGTCTCAAGAGCTAGCAATCTAGGTTATGCAGATGTGATAAACAGTCTTTACTATGCAGAGCTAGATAGTGTAAGCTTAGTATAAGTTTATAGAGAATTCCCCTGCGGGGTACTTAGCACTATTAGCGATACAGCCGAAGGGTGGTTCAGGAGAGGCGGATGATCCAGTAGCGGGATACAGGGATCAGCGCAGCGAGGTTCCGTCAGCGAAGTAAGCTTGCAAGCATGGAAGCTTCAAGCAAGGTTAGCATCCAGGTAAGGGTGTTTGAACGAACACATGTGAGTGAGAACCGGCGCTTTAAATAGCCATCTAGTCCGGCGCTGGGTGATGACAGCTCCAGTCTTAAAGGTGTATGCGCACCTTTCCAAAAGTAAATGGTGGGGCGCATACACTTGTGGAAAGTGTAATTTAGGGTACCAAAGGTACCGGAACATTACAAGGCCTTTGCAAAGTCCAGATACACTACATCCACAGGTTTACCTTTAGCTAGGTGGCAGCTCACTTCATCGTAGAAGATTAATAGATTGGTTTGGCAAGAACGATTTTTCATGAATCTATGCTGATTACTACTAATAATACCGTTTTCATTCACAAGTCTTGTATGTGGTCCCTTAAGATCCCCATGCCTTCCAGACAACTTTTTATGAACTTGCAGGCTTCTCACAACCAGATTGGCTCTAGGGTGGTGGCCACGCTTGATGCAGCCAAGGCCTTTGATTCCGCTGAGTGGAACTATCTGTGGCTTTGTTTGTGTAAATTTGGCTTTGGCCCTTGTTTCCTCAAGTGGCTGACCATCTTATACGATGCCCCTTGAGCGCGGGTGCTGGCGAATGGCTGGACCTCGAGTTTCTTTTCTCTATTTTGAGGAACACGACAGGGATGTCCTATATCCCCTCTGTTATACGCACTCCCGGTCGAGCTGCTTGCCGAGGCACTCCGTTCCCATACTTGTACTGAGGGTCTGTATGTTGGCCCGCTTGTTGAGAAAGTTAGTCTTTATGCTGATGATATGCTTCTTTATCTCCCTGATGCTGTTCCTTCCCTAGCCATCGCAATTCAGGTCATAGAACGCTTTGGCCAGTTTTCTGGCTTACGCATTAACTGGGATAAGTCCCAGATCCTTCCCATTGACGTTTTTCCTCCTACTGTGGAAACAGGCCTCCATGCCCCTGCTGCAGGTTAGTACCGTTAAATATCTAGGCATTCACGTTTCGTGTGTGCTTTCAGACTATATCACTTTGAATGTGGAACCCCTCATTGCCCTTTTTAAAGCCAAAACTCAGGTCTGGGCTAGGCTTCCCCTGGGGGTTATGGGATGCATAGGGCTAGTTAAAATTATCCTTCTATCCAAAATATTGTATGTCCTGTGGCACTGCCCTGTTTATTTACCTTTGCGTTATTTTAAGATTTTTGAATCCATCTGGCACTCGTTTATCTGGGGCAACGCTAGGCGCAAACTCTCTTCGAGAGTACTCAAACTTCCGGCCTCCCTGGGAGGGCTGGCAGTCCCGGACCTCCCTTCATACTACCTGGCTGCGCAACTTTCCCATTTCTACCACATTGACAAACAGGGCAGTCTGAGGTATCGTCTGCTGGTCTGTGCAGACTCCATGTCCGCTATTCCGCACCCCTTTTGTGATCTCATGCGGGATTGGTCGGGTCTCCCACTCTCCCTACCCGCACGGGTCTTCCTTACCACTAAAAGAGTCTGGCACCTGGTTTTGCTGAAGACCAAGTGGGAACCCTTGCTGGGGGAGGTCGCTGACGAGGATTGGGAAGATGTGTTGACTTGTGCTAAACAGGTTTCTCCTAAAATGTCGAACCAATTTACCCAGCTTTGTATCTAACATCGTGCTTACCTCACTAATGACCGTATTGCCAAATTCTGCCCCTCATGGGCTCCCCATTGTCCCAAGTGTCTGTTATCTGTCGGTACATTAGAGCACCTTCTGTGGCAGTGTCCTCACATGCAAGGTTTTTGGGCTCAAGTTATCCAGTTCCTACATGACCAGATGGGTGCTCCTGTGTTGCTAGATCCCAGACTCTGTCTGTTGGGACTTTTCCCCGATGACGAGCTTGATAAACACACAGTTCGATTTCTCTTTAGTGCCCATAAACTTTTGGCTAGAGGGTGGATCCAGCCTACAAACCCTTCCCTGGCTGCTTGGATTAATGAGGTGAATCTTACTCTCCCTTATAAGAAATTAATCTACATTAATAGGGGTTGCCCGGGCAAATACAATAGAGTTTGGGACAGGTAGCTGACCTCTTCCTTCACGTGTATATCCTGATGAACAAGTGTGTACTTATTTCTATGATTCCTGGCTCCTGCTTCACTGGGGATCCTCCGCCTTTTTCCTATGGTGCCTGCCTTCTTATGCATGGTTGTGATGAGGTGTATTTAACTTTTATTGGTTCATTTGTTACTCATGTCATTGTTTCTTTTGCTCCTAGCGCTGTTATTTACTAATGTTTCTTTTTTGTGTATTATTTGTGATTGTTCGGTACACAAACTTGTTTTGATTTAAAAAATATATATCACAGGTGGTGGTGATCATGTTTGGTGGTGGTGGATTTTTCATCCATTTCTCTTTTCTCAGTTTCAGAAGGACAAAACAGGAATGACCACAGAGGAAGTGATAAAAATGACTTAAGTAAAATTCAACCCTCAAAGGGTCAAGGAGTTCCTCCATTGGGGGAAATCAAGAGATAGAGCAACTAGGAGGCATACATGACCAAGCTCAACTAGACACAGGAGAAATGCAGATGATCAATCCAATCTACCCTCATATTCACCGTCTGCCAAAGAGACTAAGGTATTACAGTTGGGATTAAGCTTTTGCCCATATCAGGATGTTTAACAAGTTCGAAGTTATCAAAGGCTTGAACCTTTTTGCAAGAGAACTGCTATTACAAGTCAACGAGTCATGCATGATAAGGATTATGGAGCACCTTCAGCTTCTAAGGCAGACAGCAAACTTTGGAAAGATTTTACCATTAAAGATTATCGGGCCCTTAGAGACCTTATGTCTCTCTATGAGGAAGAACAGGAGGATGATGAATCTGATACAGAGGATGACATCTCGGATGAGGAAGTCGCTCCCCCCACATATAAGAACAAATCACAGTTCTCCCCCTCACTGCAAACCAATGTGAATATTTCGGCATTTGTTTCCAAAGTTAGTTATGACATTAACCACATCACCTCCTCTCAAACTACTACATGTAACCTACAACCACGGTTACAAATAGCCCTTAAAAAATTGGAAAACAACCCTGAGATAATCATAAAGCCCTTGGATAAGGGGGGGGGGGGGGGGGGACGTGGTCCTCATGAATAGGGAACAATATATTGCCATGTTTAAAAAAATTTGGGCTAATCAATCAAGAATGGTATATACTAATCTCTGAGATTATTATTATTTTTTTTAATTTGGTGCACAAAAATGTATTTGTTTATATTTGATATTTTTTTTTTATAATTTGGTGCACAAAAATGTATTTGTTTATATTTGATAAATGAATGTATCTGTTTGAAGGGGGGATTTTTGAAATGCACTAATGGTGGACATACAGGGTTGTTTTTTTTGCACAAAAAAGTATTTAAATAGGAAAGAGTTTTGAAATGCAGTAATGGTGGAAACATGGGGGGGGGGGGGGTTTCATATTAAAGTTTTATTTCTGAATTTTTTTAAAGGTTCCCCCCCTCCTTTTTTTTTGGGTCAGATGTTATTCAAGTTCTGTATAGGAGGTAGGATTATAAAAAATTTAATTGGAAGTTGTGCTGGAATTGTGTTGTGGGGATGTTTTTTTTTTTCCTCTTCCCCTTCTCTTCTCTCTGGGGATCGGGAAATGTAGGTACTATATGTTGGAAACAGAGTTAATAAGAAAGAATTATCTGCTAGAAAGTTAAAGGATGGGGTTATAAATAAAGGGTTTTGAATGGGTTTGAGAGGGAGAGATTGGTAACCCCACCCCAGGAGCATGCATGGGCTATACCCCCAGTAGGTTTGCTATACACGTTTGGTAATCTTAGTATTAAAGAAGTCTCTTCATTTAGAGCCTTCTTTTTTTTTTAGGTGTATCCTTTTTTTTTTTTCTCTCTTCCCATTCTTTAAGGATCCAATGGCTATGGTTAAAGTTACCTCAATTAATATAAGAGGAATTAACATACTGGAAAAAAAGATATATGCTTTTTAATGATCTAAGACGACTACAGGCAGATATAGCATTTATTCAAGAAACACACTTCCGAGAAGATAAAATTCCAATTTTAAGAAATAAATACTATCCGATAAGTTACCATTCAGTGAATAAAATATCAAAATCAAAAGGAACGTCACGGAAGGGAGATATGCACTGGTGAAAGTGAAAGGGAACAAAGGAGTCAATGTGACACTGGGTTCTATTTATGTACCTAACATCCAAAAGAATGTGTTCCTAACTCAAACACTAAAGATTGTGGTTGATTTTGTAGAAGGACAACTTCTGTTGGGTGGAGACTTGAACATTCCCTTAACACCAGAGATGGATACTTTCAGTGGAACATCATCAATTGCTCCCCGAATCAGGAAAAAAATAGCCCAAGTATTTCATAACTACCAACTAATCTATGTATGGCGATTATTGCATCCGGGAGAGAGGGATTATTCATTTTATTACTCAACTCATAAGGTATATACTAAAATAGATCAATTTCTGATTCCCCATAGACAACTACATGTGGTAAAAAGTACAGAGATTGGGAACATAAAGTGGTCGGACCATGCACCAATTACGTTGTGTTACTCATTAACAGAAAATATAAGACAGGTAAACATATTTTGGAGATTAAATGAGAGCCTCCTTCAGATCCCAGATGTGAGAGACGATGTATCAAAGGAACTAAAATTACTACTTTCAAATTAATGATACTCCCGAATGTGATAAAGGGATTCTGTGGGAAGCACATAAACTAGTTATCAGAGGGGTATTAATTAAACACCGGTCTAGATTAAAAAAAAGAAAGGGAAAAACGATTAAAATCACTTCTTGATATTTTAAACGAGGTGGAGAAAGCACGTAAACAGGATCCAACTATAAATTTAGAAAAAAACAAATCACTGATCTCTTGCAATACAGAGCTAAAGCAGCTTTACAAAGTAGCCGTAAGGCAGGATATGAATCAGGTAATAAATGTGGAAAACTGCTAGCTAGAACAGTCAAGGAACTGGAGAGAGCTAGATATATACCTCAGATTAGGTGTCCTAAAGGAAAGAAAATAACGTTCCCCAAGCAAATAGCTCAAACTTTTGAAAATTTTTACTCAGCTCTATATAATCTACTAGTAGGTGAAGTGGATAGATTAAAGATGGAAGAGTATATTTCTACATCAAATGTACCTACTTTGTCTAAAGAATTATGCAAGGAACTAGACTCCGAGAGAACATTATCTGAAGTCCGGCAGGCTATTGGAACAATCAAGTTGGGCAAGGCCCCAGGGCCTGATGGATTGACACTGCAGTACTATAGAGCTTTCTTAATGGTGCTGGGGCCTCACCTGACGGAACTGTTTAATAGGGTAGGAGCAGGAACAACTTTCTCTACAGTTACCTTGGGAGCACAAATATCAGTTATTCCCAAGGAGGGGAAGGATTTAACTTTGTGGGGTAACTTCAGACCTATTTGAACATAGATCTGAAGTTGTTTACGAAAATTATAGCGAATAGATTGACACAACATATAAATACACTGATACATTTAGACCAGGTTGGATTTGTCCCACAGAGGGAAGCAAAAGATAATACAACGAAAATTTTGAATCTTATATATAGGGTAAAAAACTCTCAGGTACCTTGAGTACTTATAGGAACGCATGCAGAAAAAGCGTTTGATCGCATAAACTGAACAATATAAATCACTGTCTAATATGAAAATAAATTTTGATAAGTCAGATGGCAATGGGAATTGGAATTTCCTCTCTTGTCCTACAAAGCTTGAGACAAAATTTCAAGTTTAAATGGACTGAGAAAGCAACAAAATACGTGGGTACACTCATACCATTCGATGTGAAGCGAGTATATGAAATTAACTTTCCTCCCCTATTGAATACAATAAAACTATTATTGGAGAAATGGAACTCAGGATTTTTTTCATCAAGGATCAAATTCTTGGTTTGGTAGATGCAACTTATTAAAATTGACCATACTTCCGAAATTCTTGTATATGTTTCAAACATTACCAATCAAGATTCTTGTTAAATATATTAAGCAAATCCACACATTATCAGATTTGTTTGGGCGAAAATAAAACCTAGACTATGGCGCAAGTTATTAACAATACTGAAAAAATGTGGAGGGGTAGCTTTACCAGATGTATATAAATATTATCTAGCTTCTCAAATTTGTAGACAATTAAACTGGTGTAGGCATTATGAAAACAAATTGTGGGTAAAATTGGAACAATCACAAACAGAGATACCCTTAATTAGAGTGGCTTGGTGTTATGACTGTCATGAATACCGATGGATCTGAGGGTACACCCAATAGGCAATACCTTAAAAATAACTTCACAAGTTAGTCCCCAGATTATGGCTCAAATTAATGAATCTCCTTTATTTCCTATTCTGGGAAAAAATCGGTTTCCAACTGGTCTTAATATGTGACCATTGTGGCGCTTGTGTCAAGAGGGGGGTGTTTCAAGCGTCACACTTTTTAAAAATAGATGGTCCACAATTGAGAAATTGATGGAGGAGGGGGATATATTTGTGCTCCCATTTTGGAGCGCATTGCAGTTACATCGTTTTATACAATCAATTCCAAACCCCTCTGACTATGGAAGACAGTTGACCCCTGTCATTGACCTTGGAATGCGGAGGTGTTCCTCCTTGAAATCTGTTACACAGTGGGGGGGTCTTCTGCCCTGTCTTAAGGCTCCAGACGGCTCCATTGTTCTGTGTCTGGCTATTGTGTACATTGATTGCCCCTGGGGCTTCTGTCTCATTACACATAACAGTCCTTCTAATCAAACTATCGGACCAATCCCTGCTGACTCATTTTCAAGTCCTCATTTGCATGGCTAAGGAGGACCTGAAGGAGCACTACATGTACTTTACAATTGACCAATAGGAAAGCGGTTGTTGGGGGCGGGATGTTCCAAATTCTGTATAAAAGTGTGTTGTGTACTTCCAATAAAAGTCTTCCTGTTTGAACTTACATACACAGCCTGCCTGGTGTTTGTTCTAATGAATTCCGAACAGCACATAGCTCTAGTTCGGATCCCGGAGCCTTGGATGAGCGAACCATCAGACATTGTGATCTGCAAGCTGATTCACTAATAGCAGAGGAGCGTTGGGAGAGCGAAAGCGAGTGAGCAAGGGTCTCATTACATTGGTTGGCAGCGGTGGGATTTGCTCTCCAGTTACTGGGACACTCCAAACCACCACAGTCAATGACCAGCTATGCAGCATGCAGGAGAGCCACGCTGAAAGACTTACATGAGAGCCGTGGAGGGACCGGTTGGACAAAGAACAAGGCCACCCTGATCAGTGAGCTAGCCAAGATGGATCAGAGGGATGGTGATGCAGGACCCCGGTCAGTTGAAGACTTGTTTCAGCAACGAGTTCGAGAGCGGTTGGCATATGGTGCTAACCCATCAGAGACTGCCATACAGAATGCTATTAGAGACATCCAGCTGCAGGATGAGCGACAAGAGAAAGAACTAGAGCGTCAAGAGAGAACGAGAGCGACAACATGAGCAGAGAATGGCAGAAATACGGCAATCGGAGAAAACGCCTAAAGATGCAGCGACTTTCCGTAAGTTGCCCTTTCGGGCGTTCAAACTATTTAAGGAAGAAGAGGAGGAAATTGAAGCATTCCTGCAGGACTTTTAGAGACTATGCCAGATACATGAAGTACAGTCCCAAGATTGGGTCGTCTTACTGGCGAATAATTTAATTGGCAGAGCGGCGGATGCATATCAGGCCCTGGAGGACGAGGACGCTAAAGACTACGACCGGGTAAAAGAAGCTTTGCTAGCCCGATTTGCCATTACACCCGAAGCTTAAGTTTCGAGAATCCCGGAAACAAACCAACACAACATACGTGGAGTGGGCACATCGTCTGCAGCGGAACCTTAAGAGCTGGTTCCAGGGAAGCCATGCTCATATCATAGAGGACATCACCCAGCTAGTACTATTAGAACAGTTCTTTAACCACACCCCTCCGGTAGTACAGGATTGGGTGCGAGATAAGCAACCACGGACGGTACAGCAATCGGCTACTTTGGCCGATGAATATCTGGACTCTTGAAGGTCAGGCGAGAACGAGCGCTATCCACTATCTCGGCCCAGTTTACCAGCCTCTAAGCCGACTTCAGTACCTCAGTGGTCCGCCTCTAGACCCCCAGCCCGACCCAACCCTCCTACCGGACCTAAGTGCTATACCTGTAACCGAACCGGTCATCTGCAACAATATTGCCCTACCCAATCCACGAGGTATTGAGGACTCATCCATCCAGACCAGCGGCTCATTTCTTCCAGAATGAGCCCAACCATCGAGATGTTCAGGAAGAGTGCGGCAAACTTTTCAAAGCGAATCCTGTCCAAGCTGCTGCTGGAGATAATCGGCAGCACCATTGCCAGGCAGTATGGGTTAATAGGCAGCCGGCCCAGGGACTCCACGATTCCGGGGCTACGATTACCCTCATCCAGCCTCACATGATTCCCCAGTCAGCCCGGACCGGCCAGACTGTTGCAGTCAGGGTAGCAGGGTGCAAGGTGTTACGTTTATCCACCGCCCAAGTCCTCTTGGATTGGGGCTCAGGGGAGCGACATGTGTGAGTGGGATTACTACGCGAGTTACCCGCAGAAGTACTTTTGGGGAACGATATGGGCCATTTAACTTCCTCGTATGCCCCAGAGGCCGCCATGGCCGTGACCACCAGACGTCAGAGCCAACTTCAAGGCAACTCCACACCTATGGGGACCCAGGTAAGACCAAATCCTCCTACGTTACCCCGTCTTGACAACACCATGTCCTGGGATTCTCCCTCTGACGTTAGGCAAGAGACTCAGAGTGACCCAACTTTAGCTGGTTATCGGGACAGGGCGGGCAAGGATCCAGGTGGGTTGGGGGAAGACAGAATAGAGTGGGAGGGGGGTTTCTTTATCGTTACACTGAGGGAATGGGCACTGGGAAGCGACAGGGCCCCCACAAACAGCTAGTTGTACCCCAGAAGTACAGACGGGAGCTATTGCGACTGGCTCACGACATCCCCTTGGCCGGACATTTAGGGATAGCCAAGACCCGGAGTCGGTTGTCTCATGCTTTCTTCTGGCCCAGATTACATGCTGAGGTGCGAGAATATTGCCGGACCTGTGAGACTTGTCAGAAAGTAGGGAAGACAGGGGATCACCCAAAAGCCTCGTTGCAACCCCTGCCGATTATTAGAGAACCCTTTAGCCGCATAGCGGTAGATATTATAGGCCCACTGGCCCGCCCCAGTGCCACCGGGAAGAAGTATATTCTTACGGTGGTGGATTACACCACCCGCTACCCGGAGGCCATTCCCTTATCCAATATCCAGGTGGATACAGTAGCAGATGCCTTACTGTGGGTATTCACTAGGGTAGGATTTCCCCAGGAGATATTGTCCGATTAGGGTACCCAGTTAACAGCTGAGCTGACGCAGCAGCTCTGGCGTCTCTGTGTGATTAAACCCCTCCAGAGCGCCCCCTACCACCCTCAGACTAATGGGCTGTGTGAGAGATTTACCGGGACCCTGAAGCAGCTGCTTCGGGCCTTCGTGGAGAGTAGGAAGGATTGGGAGAAATACCTTCTCCATCTACTGTTTGCATATAGAGGTACCCCAAGAGTCCACAGGGCTTTCCCCATTTGAGCTGTTATATGGGCGAAGGGTTAGGGGACCCTTAGACTTAGTAAGGGCCCAGTGGGAGGGGGTAGAGTATCTGGAAGGCCTCCCCATCCTTAGTTATGTCTCGGAACTCAGGGAGCGACTGCGGGACCTTACTGATCTAGTCCATGAGAATATGCAATCGGCCCAGAGTCAGCAGAAGGTTTGGTATGATCGGTCTGCGCGGAATCGCACCTTTTATATCGGACAGAAAGTCCTGGTACTAAAACTCCTAAAGCAAAATAAATTACAGGCCTCCTGGCAGGGCCCCTATCGGGTGGTAAAATGGCTGTGCGATACCACCTACGTGGTTGCCAGCTGTGCAGACACAAAAATTAAGAGGACGTTCCACATTAATATGATGAAGGCCTTTAATGAGAGGGCTGAGGCAGTAGCCGCCATATGCGCTCTGGCCACTGGGGACTCTCAATTTCTACCGATGCTGGTGCTTCCCAAAATCAGTAACTGTTCCTGGGAGGGGGGGGGGAGGTGGAGGATATACGGCTAGGAGATAGATTAGGATCCCAAGAATGAGAACAGGCCAGAGAATTACTCCAGGACCGACAGGAGATGTTCTCGGCACTCCCTGGGTACACTCACATAGCTGTGCACAAGGTAGAGACTCCTGGGCAGAAGCCCCTGAGACAACCAGCCTATAGGATTCCCGAGGCAGTGCAAGAAGGGATGAGAGCGGAGATTAGGGAAATGCTCAAATTAGGGGTGATCGAACCATCAGCAAGCCCCTGGGCGTCCCCTGTAGTATTAGTCCCAAAACGAGATGGCACGACCCGATTTTGTGTGGACTATAGGCGACTGAATGACTGTACTGTGACAGATGCCTACCCTATGCCCCGAGTGGACGAATTGCTGGACAAAATAGCTCAGGGACATTATCTGACAACTATTGACGACTTGTGTAAGGGCTACTGGCAGATTCCCTTGGACTCGGAAGCAATTCCAAAGTCAGCCTTCATCACCCCGTTCGGCCTTTACCAGCTTCTGGTGATGCCATTTGGGATGAAGAATGCTCCGGCTACCTTCCAGCGGATGATAGATGAACTCCTCGATGGTCTGCAAGATTTTGTATGTGCATATCTTGACGACATCGCAATCTATAGCCAGACCTGGGAGGAACATCTTAGACACCTGGGAATAGTGCTAGATAGGATCCGAGCCGCAGACCTGACCCTAAAGCCAGACAAATGTGATATCGGGATGTCTTGAGGTGCAATATCTGGGACATAGATTGGGATGTGGGAAGCAGAGGCCAGAACCTGCAAAAATAGAGGACGTCCTAAACTGGCCCAGAACCAAGACCCAGGTACTTGCATTTTTAGGGACAGCAGGTTACTACAGGAAGTTTGTACCCCACTATAGTGACATAGCCAAACCCCTAACGGACCTGACCAAAAAGACTCTCCCTAAACAGGTCCTGTGGTCCTCGGAGTGCGAGACAGCATTTCATCAGTTAAAAACCGCCCTAAAGCAAGCTCCCATACTGGCGGCACCCGATCCTAACAAATGCTTTGTCGTTCATACAGATGCCTCCATGTTTGAACTGGGAGCTGTACTAAGCCAAGTTGGTGATGACGGGAAAGAGCACCCGGTGGCGTATCTCAGCCGCAAGTTGTTACCCCGTGAAGTTGGATATGCTGCCGTGGAAAAAGAGTGTTTGGCCTTAGTCTGGGCTTTAAAGAAATTGCAGCCCTACGTGTATGGACGCTCTTTTACCATCATGACGGACCACAATCCCTTGATATGGTTTAACCGGGTGGCGGGAGAGAACGGGCGATTACTACGGTGGAGACTGGCTTTGCAACCATACAATTTCACTATACAATATCGGCAAGGGTCTCAAAATGGGAATGCGGATGGGTTATCCCGGCAGACAGACCTGGAACCTTAAGACTACTGTTCCAACATCCTCGAGTTGACCCGTTTGGGGTCCCACTGTGGCTGTTGGACTGTTTCCCAGGGGGAAGTATTGTCATGGACGTTGGAATGCGGAGATGTTCCTCCTTGAAATCTGTTACACAATCTGTCTTAAGGCTCCAGACGGCTCCATTGTTCTGTGTCTGGCTATTGTGTACATTGATTGCCCCTGGGACTTCTGTCTCATTACACATAACAGTCCTTCTAATCAAGCTATCGGACCAATCCTTGCTGACTCATTTTTAAGTCCTCCTTTGCATGGCTAAGGAGGACCTGAAGGAGGACTAAATGTACTTTACAATTGACCAATAGGAAAGCGGTTGTTGGGGGCGGGATGTTCCAAATTTTGTATAAAAGTGTGTTGTGTACTTCCAATAAAAGTCTTCCTGTTTGAACTTACATACAGCCTGCCTGGTGTTTGTTCTAATGAATTCTGAACGGCACATAGCTGTAGTTCGGATCCCGGAGCCTTGGATGAGCGAACCATCAGACGTTGCGATCTGCAAGCTGACTCCCTGGTAGCAGAGGAGCGTCGGGAGAGCGAAAGCAAGAGAGCAAGGGTCTCGTTACAACCCCTATCGAGAAATATTTCTCAGAGGTGGGTACAATAGCTCATGCTCTATCTAAAATGTATAATCTCTTGATAGTACCCCAGGAACAATTTAAAATAACGTGCTTGGATAGATGGGAGGAGGAAATGCCGTGCACCTTCTCCTCCGGGCAAAGCCAGCGGATAATAGAACGAGTTTTTAGCTCTTCAATGTGTACTAAGATTCAAGAGACAAATTACAAAATACTGACAAGGTGGTATTACACCCCAGATAAAATACATCACGGAAGTATAGATCTTAGAAGATCCAGCGTTTTTCCTCTTACAGTTAACAGAAACTTCAACTAGAAAATATAAGAGATCGATAGTGAACCATCTATTTAATGCTGCGAGAGCATGTATCCCGAGGAGATGGAAAAAATAAACTACACCAACAGTAAAAGTTTGGATAACTAAAGTAGAGGAGATAAATAGGATGGAAGATCTGATTTCAACAACAAGGCAGTGTAGAGAGAGATATAATCAGACCTGGGAAGCATGGAATATGTTTATTTTATCGGAAGAAGAAATTAATATCATAGGATGAAATCTTAAAGTAGTTAAACGGTGCCATTGGGCCCACCCCCCTTTTTTTTTGTTTTGGTTGGTGTAGGGTGTTGTTTGTTCAAGGAGGTAAACAGAAAATGAAGGGGAAGGTTGTAAGGTAACTATTGTCTCGGGAGGGGGAAATAGTAAGGATAGATATTCTCTGTTTATGGTGTTCTTAAGTTTATATTGATGTGATTGTGATAAATGAAAATTGTGATTGGAAATTGTAACTTTAATAAAGATTTAAAAGTGAAAAAAAAAGAAAAATACAGGGTCCTTATTGGTGAGGCCTATTTTACGGGCCTCATCGATTAGGACACCTGGAATTATTTAAATGTGAATCACCCGGTGACCCCTACCTTTTACACCCTACCCAAGGTCCACAAAAGTCTGGTGGACACCCCTGGAAGACCAATAGCATCGGGTATAGGGTGTCTAACCGAGCACGCTAGTAAACTCAGATGATTACCTGAGACCATTTGTTTCCTCTATTCCAAACAGGATAATAGAGATTTATTGTGCACCCTGGAGGACCTCTCTGTCCCCCAGGATGCGTGGTTAGTCACCATTGACAGAGGCTCTTTACAGCTCCATACCTTACAGGAGGGGCCTCTCTGTCACTGGCGACCTTCTCAAAGAAAAGCTGGGATCCTTATGGCCCTACAATGCATTTGTTCTTTGGCTTTTGGAATATATCTTATTCCATAATGTTTTTGTCTTTAGGGGCTCCCATTTCCTCCAGGTGCAGGGGGTAGCGATGGGGACACGGTGTGCCCCGTCGTATGCCAACCTGAACCTGGGGGGATGGGAGCATGAATTATTCTACAATGAAGACTCCTCAATGGGCCTGTGCCACGTCATACTGTGGCACAGGTACATTGATGACTTCTTCAGGATTTGGGATGGCTCAAAAGCCTAACTGGATGTCTTTATGGACCTAGTAGGCCATAATGATTTTAACTTGAAGTTCACTATGGAATGCAGTTGGCAAAAGGTGATGTTCCTGGATGTTCCGATAAGGGCACACTTTTTTCTGACCTATACAGGGAAACCATCGTCTGCAAACACGATCCTAGATGCCACAAGCGCCCACTTCAAATCTTTGGTACACAGCATCCCATATGGACAGTATCTCCGCTTGAGGAGCAACTGTACCAAGGAAGAGGATTTCCTGATAAGGGCTAAAGAACTACAAACAAGACTCCTCAAACAAGCTTACTCCAAGACCTGCTTGAAGAAAGCGTTCAAAAGAGTGAGACAAAAAGATAGACAATCCTTACTGCATTCCAAGAGGTATGGTAGCTCTACCCAACCTACAAGATTATCACTAAATTCTCAAGACAATACTAACAAATTCATTCTATCCTAGCACAACATCTGCACTTGACTGAGGATGCAGTTGTTGGTAGATAGGTCAGTCCCAAGCCTTCGGTCACGTATAGGAAAGCCACGTCTCTCAAGGATCAGTTAACCAAAAGTCACCTCTCAAAAAGCTATGCATCATCCGATACGAAAAGCAAGAGGAGAGGAACCTTTCCATGTGGGAAGTGTGAGTTTTGTGAGTGGGTTAAACCTAATACCAGGATCATTTTGCCAAATGGATGTCTGTGGATTCCTATGCACACCATAGACTGTCAAACAATAGGTGTAGTGTACATTTTGACCTGATGTAAAATGCAGGGCTTTTTACATCAGGAAAACTAGAAGGAAACACATTCGAGACCATGTTTATCTGACTAAGAATGGCAAGATGGAATCAGTCATAAGAAGACATGTAGGGCTGTACCATAATTTCGATCTATCAGTGATGGAATTTTTTGGTCTTGAATATGTCCCTACCTCAGAAAGAGGAGGCGATATTGATCCAATTGTTAAGACTAGAAACGAAATGGATAGTGACCTTGCAGGCTACAAAATCTCCAGGGCTTAATGAATTTATTAGCTATAAATCTTTTTTTTTTATTATCTTTCTTGTAATAACTTGTGTTGTACAATATTTTCTCTTTTCTCTCTGAGGATAAAGACATCCATCTATATATGCAAGATCATGATCTGTCTAGAAGCTATTTCTAATGATGCTTTATGTTTCATGTATTAGGGTTACCATCATCCAGTGATGAATATGGAGCATACTTGGAGCCCGGTGGGGATCAGTGGCACCCTGATCTATCGTCCTGGGCGGGCGGACACTACACACACCACAGATGTATAATAATATTTTTATTTTCTATTTTTTCTATTCTATTTATTTTTATATTTATTTGTATTTTATATTTTTCTTTTTTTTTTTTAGACTTTTATTTATATATACATACATATATGTATATGTAAATAAAAATCTAAAAAAAAAGAACACAGATACACACACATCTATGAATATATATACACACACACAATTTATGCATGTCACCTCCGGTACTAGCTGGCCCTGCCAGAAGTGATACATTGGAGCCATCACCTGCTCGCCCTGCCATTTCCGGCCATGCACGTCTGACCAAGGGACGTGCCTGGGCGGAAGCTTACCCACCCATGTTCCCGCCACCGGGCAGACAGCGCGGCAGGCGTAGGGGGGAAGGGTTTCTCAATCTGGAGCCATTTTCCCTCCTGTATAAACAGGAAAGGAAGACAGGATCCCTGTGCTACTATCATCTGGATCCCTTTAGGAGAGGGGAGTTATGTGAAGGACCAGCACTTGTTAAACAGGTCAGTATCCACCACCACTAGTATGTTGGACATTAACATGTCGCAATGATTTATTAGGCTTTAATTTCTGGCACCCTTCTTTCTATTTATTATTATTTTTCCTAGAGAGGGGTAATCGGACGGACTACCGTCTATACATGGGAAAATTAAACTTACAGGTTTACACAATATCCTATACCCACAAGTGAGTCCCTATTGGTGTTTTTGAATATGGTGTTTGTAGCGGTTCCATGTTAGATCATTATTTGTGTGTATTTATACTGTATGTGGGTGCATGGATGTGCACACATGGGCATACTTATTTTGGGAATAGATGTTGAATACAATGTTATACACCTTTCCCTAATAGATATTCATTTATTGTTTTGACATTATACAGGATAGGTGATATAGGCTCGTGACAGACATCCCTGAATTTGGAAACATCAGAGAAATATCTGTGGTGCGTCGGCTCTCTGTCCTTTTTCTGGCTGGGACAGGTGTGCCTGGGTCCCCCCTCTTGTGCTCTTCCCATGTTATGGCTCCAGGTGCTCCGTATTTATCTTCTTCTCTTTGGAAGCTGGGTAGGTACCCTAAGAGTACTCATTTATAAGTGAGGGTTTTTCTTTGATCTTTTTTTTGACATTAGAACCTAAGTCTTTTTTTAATTGATTTTGAAAATGTAATATGTTACGATTATTAATGTATTGTTCAATTATATCTCCCAGTATTGACAATATCCCCAGAAGAAGCTATAAGCAAAACGCGTAGCGATCCTGTTATTCTTTGAGATACCCGTGAAATTTAGATATCTTAACCAATCAAACGTCATATGTTCATATTACGGGTATCTTGACAGGCCTCTCCTTGTAAGACAGAGGCTGCCTTACAATAGGAATATGGCGGCATATAGAACAGCAATTGGTACCCAGAGGTTCACTGGCAGACCTTCTAATGAGTATCCCATTGATGCAACAACTTCCCTTACAGCTCCACCCGACTATTTCAGCCCTGCTAAAGGCCTGGCTCTACTTCTTAACTACTAAGGACCAAGGCGGTAAACAAAACCGTGTTCAGATTCCACTGACTGCTCTCTCTTTCCAATCCACGGACCTAGACCTAGGACACTGGGGACAATATGGCCTGATTACCATTGCAGACTTGGGTGGGGATTCCAAAACAACTTCATTCACAGCACTATGTTCCACACACCCTGGTTTTCACAAGGAATACCCATCAAATTTGTGGGTCTCCAGTATACTCTCTGTTACTCAAATTCCTCGTGCCACTCTACCTGAACCAATATTTCTCTTCTGTTTCTCAGGCAACACACATTCCAAAAGGTATACGCTTATTTTACAACTCTATGCAGCGCAGGGCGAGATTTGAAAAATCGAACCCCCTGTGAATGACGTGGTGGACTTAAGTAGGATGCTTCTACCCCCTGGGGCAAAAAGTGCTCCTAAGAGGGTGCCGCGGGGGGTGGAGGGCATCTGAGCTCCTGATGGCACACATGTGCTATTTGATAGTAATGTATACATATGCTTAACTCTGTCTACATCTTATCCAAAGTTCAAGAAGTACTCCTCTGCATTAAATACTCCACTATTTGTTCTGAGTTGAAAGTTGCTAATTTTGCTATTGTACTTGTATAATTTGTACTGTTTTTCTTCTAAAACCTAATAAAAATGATAAAAAAAATCCCTTCTTTCCTCATAAGTGTTGAATATAGTAATACTCTTGGGTAGTATCAATGGCATCAATAGTAATGTATATAAATGGGAGTTCTGACCATAGATAGGAAGGAAAGGGCTCAGATAGTGAAGTAGTGAAGTATTGCTATAAATGTTTTTATTAAATATAAGCAAAAATACTTACAAACATGGGTAGATATTAGGCAGACAATGAAAATAGTGTATAACCGCTCAAATCCAAGATCGCGGTCCACTTCCGGAACGTTATGCGTTCCAACTACCGGAAATGCGGTTCAACCAGAAAGCAGGCGTGACCAAACGACTCTCTGCGCGTTTCGTCAATCGACGTCATCAGGAGCAGCGTCACTCACGTCACCCGCTACTATAAATAAAAGGTGGGTACTAGGCAACCGGGAGCGGTTGGAGCTAATTGATTTACGGTGGCCAATTAGAAATCAATCAGGGATGAATCAGTTGTTGCCGGACAGAAAAACGGGGATAGGTAATGACAACAAAAAGACCCCAGCCCGAAGTCCTATTTCAGCCAATGAAGAAACAGATTTAGTAGCCGGGCAGAAATAGAAAAATATTCTTGCAACAAAACAGACTCACATAAGTAATGAATAACTGCCGGATAAAAAAAAAAACATCAGAAATATGCTATAATTGAATTGCTAGCCAAGCAAAAAATGTATATAAATATAAAAAATATGTATATGATTAAGTTAAAAAGGATTGAAATTTATTATGTAAATAGATATGCATAAATCTGTAAAAATGAATGTGAGTTATCTATAAATGCACCTGAAAAATGGAATAAAAAACAATGGATAAAATATATAATTGAAAAAAATAAAAGTAAAAATTAAAAATAACAAAAATAAAAAATGTATTAAAATATATATGCTTAAAATTGGTATTGCACAAATTGAGATCCTGTGGTCCAGTAGCCACCCAAAGATACAAATATCAAAATTCAAAAACATCCAAAAAAATGTATTAGGTTTTGTAAAATGGTACCAAAATTAGGGATAACTCTAGATGTAGTCATAATAACAGGTAAAGACAAGTGTAACAACACATCACCAGATAACATCATGTGTGTAATGGGGTCCATAGGAGGAAGGAAAATGGGATAAGGTACCCATACCCAAATGGGTTACTAAAGCAAATATATAAATATAAATCAGAATATGAATGCTGGTATATTATATGAAGGAAATATATAAAGGAGGATCTGACTTAATATTTAAAGGAGGGTTGGTAAAAAAAAATGTATAAAATACATAAGGAATCCTAATTCGCTAGACCCACTCTATGGATAAAAGGGTAAAAAAATCTTGATCAAATACCCTCTAAAAATTTGAAATGAAACAATTAAGGTCAATGTCCAGGTTGAGGCCTCCAGGCTGGAGGGATTCTAATTGATAGATCCACTTCGTTTCAATCTGTGATATTCTCTTCTTTTTATTGTCCCCTCTCCAATGTCCTCTAATTGTATCTATTCAACAGAAAACCATTTGGACTGTTATTATGTAACTGTAAAAGATGTCTGGATAAGCTATGCTTTGGGAATCTTTTCTTGATGTTGTTGATATGTTCCCTAATTCTGACATATAATGGTCTAGTGGTACGTCGTATGTATTTAAGTCGGCAGGGGCATTCCACCACGTATGTAACGTGGGTACTACTAGTGCATGTAATAAGGTCTCTTATGTGAAATGTTCGGTTATTCACTCGTGATTTGAACATAGTAGTTTTCTTTTGTTGCAGCGGCCTATTTTTGCATGCCAAACATTTCCGACAGCGCATAAAGCCTATCATTGCTGGGAATAGTCTAGTTTCCTTAGGTGGATCTATCACATTGTGAACCAAACGATTCCTTAATGTGGGTGCCCTTCGATAAATTAATTTGGGTCTATTGGGTAGACATTTGGAGAGTGTTTTGTCAGATCTCAGCATAGGCAAATATTTCTTGAAGATATTCTCCATTGATTTGTATTGGTTAATAAACCCAGTAACAAAAGCATATTAAATGAAAAGAATTTTGGTGGCCCAAAAGAAACTGCGCAAAATTGGTGATATTCGATACTAAGTTAATCAATCAAATTGTCATAAATTAATTAAATATATATAAGAGGAATTGCTTCCATAGTGCAAGCTGCAATAAAAACGTATAAACGCATAAATGTGAAAAGAGTGGAATAAATTGCGCTCAACACTTAACACAACCAAAAAGTGCTTGTGTGCATAAATATGTGAATAAATGGTTATAAATAAATAAATATATATACAAAATCCTAAATGTGAAAGGTCCTTGGTAAATAAATATCAACAGTCTTTAAAGTGCCCAGTGCAATACAGATCTCTCAGCAATGACTGAAAATCACTCCAACTTCAAGTGAGGGACCTCCACCTTAAGAAACTTTTCTCCACCCAGTGCTCGGGGTAAATACTTCTTACCAAAGCTGATGGACCCCTTAATTACAGGGGGTCTAAAACAGCGTAGATGGTCCACAAATGCCTCCAAGCTATCCTTCAGGTCCCTTGGTATAAGACTCAGCTCGCATAAGGAACTCCAAGTATTTCAGGATATTTGTGGGGAGAAAGATAAGGAAACTCCGATAGTGTAGTATGTTCTGGTAATTAGGGTTTATTAATGAAATTGCACTTACTCAAAACATTAGAATCAAATGCCTTCATGCAGTAAATGCAGCATGGGTTCGGTGTACGGGACGCTCCTAAGCTTCTGCGTATCACCAACCCGGAACTCCACGGTCTCACGTTCCCGACGCACGTTTCGTCAGACGCGCTGACGTCATCAGGGGATCATGATCCCCTGATGATCCCCTTATGCGAGCTGAGTCTTATACCAAGGGACCTGAAGGATAGCTTGGAGGCATTTGTGGACCATCTACGCTGTTTTAGACCCCCTGTAATTAAGGGGTCCATCAGCTTTGGTAAGAAGTATTTACCCCGAGCACTGGGTGGAGAAAAGTTTCTTAAGGTGGAGGTCCCTCACTTGAAGTTGGAGTGATTTTCAGTCATTGCTGAGAGATCTGTATTGCACTGGGCACTTTAAAGACTGTTGATATTTATTTACCAAGGACCTTTCACATTTAGGATTTTGTATATATATTTATTTATTTATAACCATTTATTCACATATTTATGCACACAAGCACTTTTTGGTTGTGTTAAGTGTTGAGCGCAATTTATTCCACTCTTTTAACAAAAGCATATTCAAACAGTCCCTTACCTTACCCTTAGGGCTATCAAAGAACCATGCTAGAAGCCACTAAGTAAAAAGTAAATAATATGAAAAGAGAGGACCTACTCTTAAAATAAGAAAAAAGACTGTATACATGGTCATAAAATGTGATCTGATCATCATCCAGTGCAGGTGGAAAAAGTATGTGAACCCCTAGACTAATGACATCTCCAAGAGCTAATTGGAGTGAGATGTCAGCCAACTGGAGTCCAATCAATGAGATGAGATTGGAGGTGTTGGTTACAGCTGCCCTGCCCTATAAAAAACACACACCAGTTCTGGGTTTGTTTTTCACAAGAAGAAATGCCTGATGTGAATGATGCCTCGCACAAAAGAGCTCTCAGAAGACCTACGATTAAGAATTGTTGACTTGCATAAAGCTGAAAGGGTTATAAAAGTATCTCCAAAAGCCTTGCTGTTCATCAGTCCACGGTAAAACAAATGGTCTATAAATGGAGAAAGTTCAGCACTGGTGCTACTCTCCCTAGGAGTGGCCGTCCTGTAAAGATTACTGCAAGAGCACAGCACAAGCACTAAACAAGAATGGATTTCATAGGAGGATACCACAGAGGAAGCCACTGCTGTCCAAACAAAACATTGCTGCAAGTTTAGTTTGCACAAGAGCACCTGGATGTTTCACAGCAGTCCTGGCAAAATATTCTGTGGACAAATTAAACCAAATTTGAGTTGTTTGGAAGAGACACACAACACTATGTGTGGCGAAAAAGAGGCACAGCACACCAACATCAAAACCTCATCCCAACTGTGAAGTATGGTGGTGGGGGCATCATGGTTTGGGGCTGCTTTGCTGCGTCAGGGCCTGGACAGATTGCTATCATCGAAGGAAAAATAAATTCCCAAGTTTATCAAGACATTTTGCAGGAGAACTTAAGGCCATCTGTCTACCAGCTGAAGCTCAACAGAAGATGGGTGTTGCAACAGTACAATCACTTAAAGCATAGAAGTAAATCAAGAACAGAATGGCTTAAACAGAAGAAAATATGCCTTCTGAAGTGGCCCAGTCAGAGTCCTGACCTCAACCCGATTGAGATGCTGTGGCATGACCTCAAGAGAGCGATTCACACTAGACATCCCAAGAATATTGCTTAACTGAAACACTTCTAAAGAGAAATGGTCAAGAATTACTCCTGACCGTTGTGCACGTCTGATCTGCAACTACAGGAAAAGTTTGGTTGAAGTTATTGCTGCCAAAGGAGGTTCAACCAGTTATTAAATCCAATGGTTCACATATTTTTTCCACCTGCACTGTGAATGTTTACATGGTGTGTTCAATAAAAACAGGGCAACATTTCATTCTTTGTGTGTTATTAGTTTAAGCAGACTGTGATTGTCTATTGTTGGGACTTAAAATGTGATCCGATCATCATCTATGACCAATTTGTGCAGAAATCCATATCATTCCAAAGGGTTCACATACTTTTTCTTGCAGCTGTATCTATCTATCTATATATATATATATACACACACACACACAATATATATATATATATACACATACACACATATACATATACATCTGAAAATCGATCAATCCTGATGTACTGGCTCATTTCTTGGGGCCTGGAAATTCTAGGACAGTACAAATATCCCCCAAATTACCCCTTTTTAGAAAATGTCCAGTCCCTACAAAAGAGGCATGGCAAGTTTTTTTTGTAAATTGTTGTAATTTTTTTGTCACAATTTTTTTGGAAAATGAAGAAAAAAAAACTGGATTTTTGTCTTACCGTAAAATCCTTTTTTCTGATGTTCACTGACTGACACAGCTTCAAGTCTTCAGACCATTTGGCTTTACGCTGTCTCTTTTCAGGAGTAGGACTAGGCAGAAACATTTGGTTATGCCCCTGGGGCAGGTCCAGAGGGTATACCATCACTTCCTGCTGTAGGACCCCAGTTTGTAACAAGCAGTGCCAGACGAGCATATAACTCAACCCCAACAGAGGGGTGGGTGCTGTGTCCGTCAGCGAACCTTAGAGAAAAGGATTTTACGGTACGACAAAAATCCAGTTTTCTCTTTTATTAACTGACAGACACAGCTTCAAGTCTTCAGACTATTGGAATGTCCCAAAGCAGTGTCAATATGAGGGGTGGGAAAAAACACAGCAAACGCAAAATTCCCAACAAGGCTAAACATAGCCAACCAGGTAACAACAAGAGATCAACTAGGAACAACTGGAGCTCACCACCAGGAAAAAATGACACCCTCAAGAAGCGGAAGCCTCTGCAACCACAGCCTGCAAATTTTAAAGGCCAAACGCCGCATCCAAAGCTGCAAGTAAATCGACCTTAGAAAAACTTTGTGGCACAACTGAACCACTGACCCCTGATGACAGAAGGCCCAGGAGGCACTAAGCGCCCTCGTAGAATGCGCTTTACCAGAGAAAGGAGGAACCTGACCCTTAATGGAATAGGCCTGCACCACCGTCTGCCTGATCCACTTGGAAACGGTCGCAGCAGATGCAGCCTGCCCCTTACGAGGTTCATCCGTAAGAACAAAAATAATCTGATTTTCAAATCGTTTCAGTCACCGCCAGGTACACCCAAATCGCCCTCACCACATCTAAGGAATGTAAGGCAAAGGATATTTTGGCTTTAGACATAGGGATGGTAACACTATCTTGATTCAAATGAAACCCAGAGACAACCTTAGAAACGGCTGACCGGGTCGCAAACCCACTTTGTCCCTATGAATCACCAGGTAAGGAGCTATGTGTGTGGAGAGGCGGAGGAGCCGCCGCGAGTGACACGTGCGGGTAAGCCGCACTAGGAAGCCGGGAGCCTCGGAGAACGTCTGGGACCGGTGATGATAGATCTGCAGCGAGCTGATCTATCTGTTCTGCTCACTCTGAAACAGGGAAGCTGCATGGGACAATGGGGGGGGGGGGGGAGGGCAGATATAACTTAAGGGTCGGCAGGGGGAGGGTGCACTAACTAACATAGGACTCAAACAGTTGGTCTGGGAATACATGAATACCTTAATACCTAAGAGTACTAGCGACTGGAGGCACCCTGTGACTGCGACAGAGTACAGTGTGACTGGGAGTATCCTGGTGTCTGGGAGTACCTTGCGACTGGGACTATGAGCAACCGGGTGACTAGAGATACATTAGCGACTGGGCGTAAGCTTAGCGGCTGGGCGTAAGCTTAGCGACCGGGTGGTACCTTTGCGACTAATAGCAACTTTAGCGTCTGTGAGCAACTGTAGCGTCTGGGACCAGGAATACCTTGTGCTTGGGAGTACCTGAACAAATGGTGGATAACCCTAGTGACCAGGAGGACCTAGCGACCGGGAATACCTTGGGACATTGTGACTGGTGAGTCACCAGCTAAGTACCTTAGCGACTGGTGAGTACCTTAGTGACTGGTAAGAACCCTATGGGTTGTACCAGGGAAGATAGAGATAGTGTAGGTAAGGAATAGCAGGTCATTATACTAATTATCCCCATAGAGTAGAGGGTAATAATGTCCGACAGAATTGGGGATGCCACTCAGTGCACTTCTTAATGCATGTATGCGTTTCTTGATGAACCAATCGAGGGCGAATACTGCTGTGCAAGATGTAAGCGACTTGTTTCTCTGGAAGCCCAGATCCTGGATCTAGAGAACAAGGTAGCAACACTGTGTAGCATCAACAACCTGGAAAGGAGCTTGGACATTGCCCAGCAGGTGCTGGCAGGGGCCAGCATAGAGGAGGGAGTAGAAGAGGAGACGCAGGCACCAGAGGTAGGCAGTTGGGTGACGGTTAGAAGAAGGGGAAGAGGGAAAAGCACTAGGGAGGCCAGTCCTGAGTTGGTACACCTTAACAAATATGCCAAGTTGCATGATAATGGGGATATCAGCTCAGGGGAGACAGTGCTGGAGCAGGCACCCTCCCCCAGCTGCCAGGGGCGTGGCGGCTCCAGAAAGGAGGGGGGCTGAGACTCAGGAAAGGTTAGACAGGTTGTGGTAGTGGGGGACTCAATTATCAAGAGGACAGAGGACAATCTGTCAAAACGATTGTGGTAGCCGAACAGTATGTTGTTTACCGGGCGCTCGAGTTCGGCACATCGCGGATCAGGTGGACAGATTATTGGGTGGGGCTGGGGATGACCCAGTGGTCATGGTGCAGGTTGGCACCAATGACCAAGTAAGAGGAAGGTGGAGGAGCCTAAAGAATGATTTCAGGGACTTAGGGAATAGATTGAGGAATAGGACCTCCAAGGTGGTTTTCTCTGAAATACTGCCTGTACCTCGAGCCACACAGGAGAGGCAGAAGGAGATTATGGAACTGAACAAGTGGCTGAGGAACTGGTGTAGGAAGGAGGGGTTAGGGTTTCTGGAGAACTGGGCTGACTTCTCAGTCGGCTACCCGCTCTTTAGTAAGGACGGGCTGCACCTTAATGGGGACAGTACAGCTCTATTGGGGAGAAAGATGGCCAAAAAGTTGGAGGGGCTTTTAAACTAGGAGTTAGGGGGGAGGGCTCAGAGAAAGCGTCAGTTAGGAGGGAGCAAAGAACAGAAAATATTGTTGGGGTCAACAGCGACAGTAGGTCCGTAACGTCTACAATTGGGGGGGCCTTGCGGATAAAGCCCATACCAAACAAGAAAAAAAATTAAGCACTATTCACTATCCACTTCCACAAAACTAAGAGGGGTATATGCAAATGCCAGGAGCCTAGCTAATAAAATGGATGAGTTAGAACTGTTAGTACATGAGGAGGACATAGACCTGGTGGGAATAACTGAAACTTGATTTGACCCCTCACACGACTGGCTGGCCAATATCGAAGGGTATTCTGTGTATAGGAAGGACAGGAAAGAAAAAAAAGGGGGGAGGGGTATGTCTCTATTTCAAGAATAATGTAAAGGTGGTAGGGAGGAGTGATATTATGGAAGAATTAAATTCAGAGTTAGAATCTGTGTGGGTAGAACTCCATAGGGAAGAAGTAAAGGGGAAAGTAATTGTGGGGGTTTGTTATAGGCCACCCAACCAAAGGGATGAGGTAGAGCTGGAATTTATATCACTGTTGGTTAACGCGGCAAAGCTGGGATCAGTCATCCTATTAGGGGACTTCAATTATCCCAACATTGACTGGGAAGAGGGGACTGCACACTCACCAAAGGTTGTCTCTTCATGGAAACCTTACAGGACAACTACATGTCTCAGTTGGTGAATTCTTCTACTAGATAAAATGCAGTGCTAGAGCTATTAATAACTAATGACCCAGATCTAATCTCAGATGTAGGAGTCCGGCACAACTTGGGTTCTAGCGATCACAGGATGATCACATTTAGGGCAAACTTTCCAAAACTGTGTTCAATTGTGGTCAATGACAGAGAAAATAAACTGGGACCAAACCCTAGGAACACTGACCACAGAGGAAAAATGGGAATGCTTTAGGACCATATTAAACAAAATCTCACAGTGCATTTCCATGGGAAATACATTTAGAAGAGCAAAAGCCAAGCCGGGGTGGCTAAACCGTAATATAACAAAACTTATAAGGGAAAACAAAATGGCCTTTAAGAAATATAAATCGGAGGGTACATTATCAGCTTTCCAGCATTACAAGGAATCAAATAAGAAATGTAAATACAGAATCAGAATGGCTAAAATCAACTTTGAGAGACAAATAGAGGATAGTAAAAAGAAATTCTTTAAATATATTAACAGCAAAAGAACGCAGACAGAGCATATTGCACACATAATTAACGGTGAGGGCAGGATCGTTACAGAGGACACAGAGAAGGCAATCGTGCTAAATGCTTTCTTCTCCTCAGTCTTTACACAGGAAAAGGAGGGGTACACTGACAATGACTGTTTGGTTAGCAGTGAAATCAGGGAAAGGCTGGATAATATTAGCACACGTAAATTATCAAGCCCAGATGGCGTACATCTGAGAGTACTCAAAGAACTTAGTAAAACTATATCAAGACAACTGTTCCTGATCTTTGCTGATAGTATCTTGACAGGAACTGTACCTGGTGATTGGAGGAAAGCTAACGTGATACCGATATTCAAAAAAGGGAATAGGCATTTCGCAGGAAATTATAGGCCGGTAAGCCTAACCTCAATAGTATGTAAACTTCTTGAAGGGATGATAAGGGATCATATCCAAGAGTTTGCTAAAGAGAACACCAGCAGTAATCAGCACGGGTTTACTAAAGGGCGTTCTTGTCAAACCAATCTGTTAACATTCTACGAGGAGGTGAGGTGAGAGCTAGATAGGGGGGGGGGGACCTGTGGATGTGGTGTACCTAGATTTTGCCAAGGCTTTTGATACAGTTCCCCACAAACGCTTAATATATAAAATAAGGTCTGCAGGCATCGACCACAAGGTCTGCTCTTTTTATACGGAACTGGTTAAAAGGGGCGTGTTCAAAGGGCGGTAATAACACATACTCAGACTTGTCTGGGGTGGAAAGTGGGGTCCCCCAAGGCTCAGTTCTGGGACAAATCTTGTTCAATTTATTCATAAATAGCATTGAGGACGGGATCAGTAGCTCAATTTCAGTTTTTGCAGATGACACAAAATTAAGCAGGGCAATACCTTCACATTGTGAGGCAGGAATCTTAGAGAAGGACCTGAACTAAATCACAGAGTGGGCAACTACATGATGAGGTTTAATGGGGACAAAAAAACATAAAAGCACAATACACTTTAGGGGGGGGGGGACCTCTGGGGGAATCAAAAATGGAGAAAGATCTGGGGGTCTTAGTAGAAGATAGACTTTGCAATAGCATGCAATGACAAGCTGCAGCTGCCAAAGCCGGCAGAATATTAGCATGCATAAGGAAAGGGACGTATTCCAGAGATAAAACTATAATCCTACCACTTTATAAAACACTGGTCCGATCGCATCTGGAGCATTCTGTCCAGTTTTGGTCACCAATTCTCAGAAGGGATGTGTTGCAGCTGGAAAGAGTCCAGAGAAGTGCAACTAAACTGATTAGGGGATTGGAGGACCTTAATTATGAAGAGCGCTTATAAGCGCTTGATTTATTCTCCCTGGAGAGGAGACGCCTGAGAGAGGGACATGATATCAATTTATAAATACCTCAACGGTGATATCAACATAGAAAAAAAACTATTCTGTCGCAAGGAATGCATGAGGACACAAGGACATACAATGCGATTAGAGGAGAAGCGTTTTAACCTCAGGCTACGCAGTGGGTTCTTTACAGTAAGGGCTACTAGACTGTGGAATTCTCTACCACAAATGGTAGTTAATGTGGGGAGTATGGCTACTTTTAAAAGACTCTTGGATCAAAACATTCAGGGGTATGGGAGGTAATTACGGCCACACACACCCACACAGGTTGAAGTGAATGGACTACTGTCTTTATTCAACCTCACCTACTATGTAACTCCGACACTTAACATGCGGAAGTAAGCGCTACCAAGAAAGCCACCTTCTGCGACAGTGAGAATAGGAAATTCTTAGATATTTTCAAAAGGAGGCTTTTGAAGCACCGACAGTACCAAATTGAGATCCCACGGAGGTACCAGGGATCGCACCGGAGGAGCCAGATGGCAAACTCCCTGCACAAAAAAGTGTAAAACCAAGGACTTCGACGCCAGTGCCCTTAGGAAAAATATAGCCAAGGCCCTTGATGGTGCCCAGAGCCAAACGTTGGTATACACCTGATTGTAGAAACTCCAACAGGCGAGACACAGAAAATGAGTGGAGAGAAACCCCCCGGGACTCACACCAAGTAAGGTACGCCTTCCAAACTCGATGATAAACCTTCCTGGAAGTAGATTTCCTAGCTTTTAAGAGCGTAGAAATCTCAGACTCAGACAGCCCTCTGTCCTTTAGCACCTGGCTTTCATTGCCAGGCCGTTAAAGCCAGTGACTGTAAAACAGGATGGAAGATTGACCCCTGAGACAAGATTTTCCCTGAGAGAAAGTTTTAAAGGGATGTCTGCTACCAGCCTTACCAGGCTGCGTACCAACACCGCGAGGCCTGTCTGGTGCCACCAGAATCACTGGAATCCCTTCTACTTCCGTCTGAGATAGGCCGCTTGCCAATTCTCTACCCCCTGAATGTGCACAGCAGAGAGGGCTGGAATATATTGTTTTGCCCACCTTAAGATGCTGGCCACTTACCGGGCTGCCAGGGCATTCTTTGTGCCCCCTTGATGATTGACATATGCCACAGCCATAGCATTGTCCGATTGTATAAGCACAGGGCGTCCCTGCAGACGATCCATCCAGTGAGAAAGTCTGATCGCACGAATTTCCAGGATGTTGATCGGCAACCAGGACTCCTCCCGAATCTAGACACCTTGGGTTGAACACACTCCCAAGACACCTCCCCATTCGGACAGACTGGCATCCATGGTGATTACAGTCCAATACAGGGGAAGAAAGGATTTTGCCAGACTTCGGGCCAGGCAGCGGAGTCACCATAGGAGAGACTCCCTCAAACCCTGACTCAACAGGATCAGATTGTCCGACAGCGGATCCTTGTTCTTTTGATCAAAATCTCCCTTTGCCAAGCTCTAGTGTGGAACTGTGAAAAACAAACTGCATCGAAGGTGGAGACCATCAGTCCCAGCACGCAAGTACTGAGTGATGAACGATAGTTGGACAACAGGAGCCGAACCGCATCCTGTAGCTTCAGAAGTTTTGTCTGAGGAAGAAACACCCAGGCTGACGCGGAGTCCAGTGTCAGACCCAAATAGTCCAGCTTTGTGGAAGGAGACCGTGCAGATTTCTGAAAATTCTGTGTCTAACCGAACTCCTGCAGAGTTTGCACCGTAATATCAAAGTCGCTTCTAGAGCCGAGGAAGACGCTACACGTAGAAGCAGATCGTACAGGTAAACCAGTATCGCAATTCCGAGGAGCTGAGGTGAGACCAAAGGGTAACGCCACAAATTGAAAGTTCTCCTCACCCACAGAAAAACGAAGAAAACTGATGCCCGACATATATTGGAATATGAAGGCAAGCGTCCTTGAGATCGATAGAGGCCAACAGATCTCCTTGATGAAGGAAAGCTACTACCATGCGGATGAAATTTCTGAACCCGCACAAAGTGGTTCAGAGCCTTGAGGTCCAAGATCGGATGAACCTTGCCTTCCCTTTCTGGGAACTGTAAACAGATGTGAATAAAAACCTTGGAAACGTTCCGACTCTGGAACCGGCACAATAACTCCTTGTACTAACAGGTCTTTCACTGCTCTGTAGAGGCCCTGTAGCCGCTCAGGAGAAAGGGGTAAGTTGGAAGGAAAGAACCTAGTTGGAGGCAAGGACAAAAACCCGATCTTGTAACCGAACCAAATCAGTTTGTGGACCCATTTTTCCTGAGCAAGGTTCACAGATCTGGAAAGAAGCGAAGATATCCCCCCACCACTGACACGCTGGGGAAGGCTTGTCTGTGGAACCAGAAGTGCCCGCTTTGAACTTACCATTCCACGGTCTCTTGGAGCCTCCTGCAAAGTTGCGGGTGGATCTCGAGCCCTTTTCCTGCGATCCAGATAAACGAAAGGGCCGCTTGTGAGCCGAAAAGAAAGGACCACGCTTACAGCGAGGTCCCTGGCCCTTAGCAGCCAGCGGAAGCAATGTACTCATGCCTCCCATAAGGCCCTTCATAATCTCTTTCATAGAGGCCACCGAACAGACGGTCACCTACAAAAGGAAGGATCTCTGAAGAAACCAGCGATAGGCTGGTGAAACATGTCAGCACCGCGTCATTCTGACCTTCCACTTGGGATCTACGGCCGGAACAAGCGCAAGCCGCCACCCATGTCCGGAGTGACGTTGGGCCGAAAGCCCACTTCCTTCCAGATACGCTCGGAAGAGCAAAGGAGGACACGAGGAAGCGCTTGACCGGCAAGCACCCACCGCAACTTTACTGCTACTCCCCGGGACTCCCTGCAACCGGCATGTACCATTGACTGATTTCCATCACTGCATGAGGTACTGTGTCCCCCATCTCTGCCACTAAGAGATTCCTGTGCCATTCACACTGCCCCGCAACACGGAGTTACTCACACTGCAGGCTCAGACTTGCGTTCTCCCTGTCTTGTCATTATCTCCCCAGGACCGTGGCTACGGGGACCCATACTGGCCAGTTACAGCATGTTGAATATTCACTACTAATCCAGCTGCTTTGATCTTTAATTATCTGGATGGACCCATATTGCAGTGAAGTCACCTCTTCATGCCCTGCTACCTTGAGTGCTATCCTTCTGTTGGGACTGTCCCATTTATATATCTTTTTGAATATTTTTCAATTAATTCTCTGAGTAAGGTTACTTACCTTCTCCATCTCATTGACCCAACCATGTGCACCTTATTACAACCCGGGTTGTTGCAGCTCACCCCAATGTTTTTATGATATATTTTTTTTAACTGTGATACACCTTGAGTCACCTATACGTGAATGTTTTTGATCCTTAATAAAATTATTTTTCACTAACTTCTTGGTGCCCCTAGTTGACTCTTTTAGGAGAAATCCTGTGTCTCCTATATTTTGTCGTCTATATGCCTATTTTTTGTCAACGGTGTGTCACTGTTCCGCTTGCTGGACCTTGCCACCGCTTGCTACAGGGGACCGGCAGGTGGTGCTGTGGAGCAGAGCAGAGCGCGCGGAATCAGTGGCTGCGTGCGTGTGAGAGGAGCGGGTGTGTGACAGACCGTGTGTGTGAGTACCCCCCACCCCCCCCACCCCTCAGAAGAGCGGCGGCGTCCGGGCTAGAACCCCCCCTGAAAGGAAGCTGGCAGCGAGCGGATCGGTAACCCCCCTCCCTTGTTGTGGCGGCGGCGTCTGGTGCTAAGCCCCCCCCCCCCACCGAAGTAAGAGCGGGCGGCGAGCGGTGCGGTAACCCCCCCCCTCCCCCTTGTTGCGGGCGTCGTGCAGTAAACCCTCCCTTGCGGCGAGCGGTGCGGGAACCCCCCTCCCCACAGAGAGGAGCAGAGGAGACTAGCTGACCGGGAAGTGACCGAGGGAGGCGGGGTGCTGAGAGGAGACTGACCGACAGAGAGGAATCACCATCAGGAACTGCTAGTGACAGGCTTAAAGGGACACACACTAGGTAAGTAAGACTGGTGACTGAGATTGAACAGTGACTGAGGGTGTAGTGTAGTACCTGAGTATCTGTGAGTACCTATTGCTACCTGAGTGTCTGGGAGTACCTATTGCTACCTGAGTGTCTGGGAGTACCTATTGCTACCTGAGTGTCTGGGAGTACCTATTGCTACCTGAGTGTCAGGGAGTACCTATTGCTACCTGAGTGTCTGGGAGTACCTATTGCTACCTGAGTGTCTGGGAGTACCTATTGCTACCTGAGTGTCTGGGAGTACCTATTGCTACCTGAGTGTCTGGGAGTACCTATTGCTACCTGAGGGTACTGCGAGTGTTGTGCGTCTGACCGGGCTGTGCAACTGTGAGTGTTGTGCGACTGACCGGTTGGTGCAACTGGGTGTGTTGTGCGACTGACCGGGCTGTGAGATTGTGAGTGTTGTGCAACTGAGTGTCAAGCGAGTGTAGCGGAGTACCAGAGGGTGAGAAGGTAGAGTTAGGAAGCCTGGAAATAGCCACATAGGATAGACTTAAAATCGCTGAATCCCCATTAGATTAGATTAGTAGGTACAATGCCCGGCGGGTGTGGAGATGCGACTCGGTGTACATCTTGTAATATGTATGCGTTCCTTGGACATGTGATCGAGGGCGAATACAAATGCGCAAAATGTAAGCACGTTGCTTCCCTGGAAGCTCAGGTCCTGAATCTAGGGAAGCAGCTGGCAACACTGAGACGAATGTCCATACCGGAGGAGAGCCAGGATCGTACCAGTCAGGTGCAGGCAGGGGTCTACACAGAGGTGGGCTGAGTATCGGAGGTGCAGGCATCAGAGCAGAGTAGAGGGGTGACAGTTAGGAGGGGTAGAAGGGGACAAGGCAAGGAGGCAGGTCCCGGGCTGGAGCACCCCAATAGATACGCCCCGTTGTGTGATGTTGGGGAAACCAGTCAGGGACCAGCATTGCTGGAGCAGAGCGACGCCCCTAGCTGCCAGGGGAAGAACTCCTCCAGTGAGGCCGGGAGAAAGGGAAAGGAAAGACAGGTGCTGGTGGTAGGGGACTAAATTATTAGAAGGACAGACAGTGTAATCTGTGACAAAGACAGTGTGCGCCGAACAGTCTGTTGTTTGCCAGGCGCTCGGGTTCGGCACATCGCGAATCGGGTGAACAGATTATTGGGTGGGGCTGGGGAAGACCCAGCTGTCATGGTACACGTGGGTACCAATGACATAGGCAGAGGAAGATGGAGAGTCCTAAACAATTTCAGGGACTTAGGTGCTAAGTTGAGGAGTAGGACCTCCAAGGTAGTATTTTCCGAAATACTAACTGTACCTCGAGCCACACCAGAGAGGCAGCGGGAGATTAGGGAAGTTAACAAGCGGCTGAGGAGCTGGTGTAGTAAGGAGGGTTTCGGGTTCCTGGAGAACTGGGCCGACTTCTCAGTCGGTCACCGGCTCTTTGGTAGGGACAGATTGCACCTAAATGGGGAGGGTGCAGCCGTACTGGGTGAGAGGATGGCCACAAAGTTAGAGGGGCTTTTAAACTAGGTGACGGGGGGAGGGTACAGATGTAGAATTAGCCAGTGGAAAGCAAGATTCAGAGGGCACAATTGGGGGCATTAGCGGTAGGGTGTTCGGAGCTCCTAAACCCAGGGTGGGTATGGGGAAAAATCAAGAGAGCAGCCTAAAAACATCAAATGAGGATATATGTAACCGATCAAAATGAAGAGGTTTGTATACCAATGCCAGAAGCCTGGCCAACAAGATGGGAGAGCTGGAGCTGCTGATGTTTGAGGAGGACATAGATTTTGTGGGGATAACAGACTTGGTTTGACAGCTCCCATGACTGGATGGCGACCATTCAGGGGTATTCCCTTTATCGCAGGGATAGAGAAGGTAAAAATGGGGGAGGGGTATGTCTGTATATTAAGAACAGTATACAGGTAAATATGAGGGATGATATTAATAATGGAGCTATGGATGAGGCAGAATCCCTATGGGTAGAGCTTCAAAGGGAAGGCACGGTGAGGAAGGTAATATTGGGCGTATGCTATAGGCCCCCCCACCAGAGGGAGGAGGGTGAGGCGGACCTTATGTTACAGATAGGATTGGCAGCAAGGATGGGAAATGTCATTATAATGGGGGACTTTAATTATCCAGATATAGACTGGGCAGAAGGAACCGCGCACTCAGCCAAGACTAGGCAGTTCCTAAATGTTTTGCAGGACAATTCCATGGGTCGGATGGTGAATGCACCGACAAGAAACAATGCGGTACTTGACCTACTGATTACCAACAATACAAACCTGCTCACGGATATAGAAATACGGGGCAACTTAGGAAACAGTGACCATAGGTCAATTAGTTTCAGTATTAATTACAGTAATAGGAAACACAAGGGTAATATAAGGACACTGAATTTCAAAAGAGCCAATTTCCCTAAACTGCGCTCGCTGCTAGAAAATATCAAATGGGATAGAACCCTGGGAACAAAGAACACGGAGGAAAAATGGGAGTGCTTCAAGAGCATACTTAACAAGGGGATTGGCCAGTGCATTCCAAAGGGAAATAAATTTAAAAGAGCAAAACTAAACCCTGGGTGGCTAAACTCCAACATAAAAATGTATATTAGTGCTAAAGAAAAGGCCTTCAAAAAATACAAGACTGAGGGGTCATTGGCAGCATTTAAGCATTACAAAGACTGTAATAAGAAATGTAAAGATGAAATCGGGGTGGCTAAAATAGAACACGAGAGACATAGCGGAGGAGAGTAAACATTTTTAAGTATATAAACAGTAAGAAAGCGAGGCCAGAACACATTGGCCCCATAAAAGATGACAAAGGAAATATGGCCACTGAGGACAAAGAAAAGGCGGAAGTGTTAAATAATTTCTTCTCTTCAGTCTTCACAAAAGAATTGGGGGGCTACACGAACCTTGCTTGTAAGGCCGAACTAAATAATACACCTCAGGAAGTGCCGCCATGGCTAACAGAAGATAGACTTAGAGCTAAACTAGAGAAACTTAACATAAATAAATCCCCAGGACCGGATGGCTTGCACCCGAGGGTTCTTGATCAGCTCAGCCAGGTGATTGCCAGACCATTATTCTTGATCTTTAAGGATAGTTTACAGACGGGTATGGTGCCAGCTGATTGGAAAAAAGCCAACGTGGTACCAATATTTAAAAAGCGGCCGAGATGTATCCCGGGTAACTATAGGCCGGTCAGCCTAATATCAGTAGTCTGCAAAATTTTGGAGGGGATGTTAAGGGACCACATACAAGATACACCACATAGTAATGAAAACGGTATTATAAGTAGTAATCAGCATGGATTCATGAAAAATCGTTCTTGCCAAACCAATCTATTAACCTTCTACGATGAAGTGAGCTGCTACCTAGATAAGGGAAAGCCTGTGGATGTGGTGTATCTGGACTTTGCAAAGGCCTTTGACACCGTTCCCCACAAACGCTTACTGTACAAACTAAGGAAGGTAGGTATTGACCATAAGGTGAGTACCTGGATAGAGAACTGGCTCCAGGGGAGAGTCCAGAGGGTGGTGATTAATGGGGAGTACTCGGATTGGGCGGGTGTGGAAAGTGGGGTCCCCCAGGGTTCTGTCCTGGGACCAATCCTGTTTAATTTATTCGTAAATGATCTAGAGGAGGGGATATCTAGTACAATCTCAGTATTTGCAGATGATACTAAACTAGGCTTGCCAATATCTTCTATGCAGGATGTGGAAACCTTGCAAGCGGACCTGAACAAAATAACGGGGTGGGCAACTACATGGCAGATGAGGTTTAATGTTGAAAAATGTAAAGTAATGCACCTGGGGGCCAGAAACCAGAAAGCAAGCTACTCACTAGGGGGGAAACCTCTGGGTGAGTCTAGGATGGAAAAGGACTTGGGGGTACTGGTAGACAACAGGCTTATCAGTGGCATGCAATGCCAAGCCGCCGCAAGCAAAGCCAACAGAATACTGGGATGTATAAAAAAGGGGATTCACTCCAGAAATAAAGAGATTATTCTCCCACTATACAAGACTCTGGTCCGGCCACATCTGGAGTATGCTGTCCAGTTCTGGGCACCGGTCCTCAGGAAGGATGTGCTGGAACTGGAGAAAGTCCAGAGAAGGGCAACAAAAATGATTAGGGGAATGGAGGATATCAGCTATGAGGAAAGGCTACAAGCACTGAACCTATTCTCTCTGGAGAAGAGACGATTGAGGGGCGATATGATATCAATGTACAAATACTGTACTGGCAACCCTAGCATAAGGAACAAACTATTCAGAGAAAGGAGATACAATAAGACACATGGCCACTCACTAAAACTTGAGGAAAGGCGGTTTAACCTTAAAGTGCGTAAGTGGTTCTTCACTGTAAGAGCGGTAAGGATGTGGAATTCTCTTCCACAAGCAGTCGTATCAGCAGGGAGCATTGATAGTTTCAAAAAACTATTAGATGGGCACCTTAGAGACCACAACATACAGGGGTATACAATGTACGGTTAAAAGCAAACACACACACACATCATAGGTTGAACTGGATGGACTGATGTCTTTTTTTAACCTCACTATGTAACTATGTAACGGTCACCCAGTTAGTTGTGATCTAGAGGGAACATACTTCCTGCAGCTAATGGTAGAAACCCTCCCCCATACTGGCAACTTCTGTAGGAGTATCCCCAACCTTTGAAAAGGAAGGATCAGTCAGCAGCTTTTTAGAAGCCTAGTCGGCAGACCAGTACTTCAACATGATCATGTGGCAAAGGATCACCACCGTCACTGAAATCCTGCCGGCCAAGGGGGCCGCATCCAGGGATGCATCACAAATATACTGTAACCCCTGAATCAACTGATCCACCAGCTCAGGAGGGTGTTGACTCCCCTCCAGATCCTGGTGCAAAATCTTAGCTCATTCCGTTAAAGTCTGGGATACCAAGGTGATAGCAAACACCGGTCTCAAAATTGAACCAGCCACGGTAAAGAGGTACCGGACCAAAGCCTCAGCTCTTTTGTCCACGGGGTCCCTAAAGGATGGGACAAAAGTGTGGCCTTATTTAGCCTGAAAACCTGAGAATTCACAGATGGTGGAACCGTTAGTTTCTTCAGAAGAGACTCATCAAAGGGATATCTTCTAGCAAAATGCTTAGGTATTCCAACCATGCATTTTGAGGAACCCCACTGACTAGTGACAATCTCGTCAAAATAGGCAGGAATGGGAAACACCTTAGTCACCTTGGAAGATTTGCGGGTGCCAAACTGCACCGGCATCGCCAACTCAGCTGCGGCTGAGTCTTCCAACTTTAAATTTTCCCGCACTGACACAACCGGTGCTTTTTCATGCCCGGCTGCAGAGGAGGACTCTTGTCTGCGGCAGCCAAATCCACCTCAGATTTTGAGGAAGCAGAGGATACAGGTGAAGGCGGGGGCGCTTCTTGCCAGGCCTCCTTAGAAGGGCAATATCTACTTTGGCTACTAGCGACTGCAGGGCTGCCATCATGGCTGCCAGGGCAGACCGGGTCCCGCAGCTTCCAGGAGTGGATTGGGTGGTGAAATGCACTCCAGATGCTCCATGACCATAAAGGGTAAATCAAAACCGCACTGCTCAGAAAAAAAACGTGAGACACCTCCACCCCTCCTTGCATCCGCAGTGCTGTATACAGCAAAGGAAAGATAGAGTACCCCCAGAGACTAACCACTATAGCTGTAGAGCCCCAAAGCGGTCTGTCACACTGCTAGAAAGAGGAAAGGCCGACCTGACATTAGAGGCCCCCACAGCCCAGCCCCACTTCAGACTACATAATAATGGCCGCCGTTAAACTCTATGGAGAAACCAAAAACATGGCCGCCAAAGCCGGGAATACAGAGTCCGCTGCAAAATGGAGGCATGGGACCATGAAGCCCATAGCACCCAGGCATCACTCACTACATCCCCACCGACCCAGCACCATACAACCCCCCCCCCCCACACCCAAAAGCACCCATGCCCCCCAGATGGAGTCAGGGGAGGGAACAGGGGGCAGATGAGGGCACCTACACAGGGGAAACCCCGCTAAGGAGAAGGGGGAAAATTATGAGGGGGAGGAAGGACACAGGAGGGGCCTACCATCCCCAGAGAGGGCCTGCGACCACCCCCACCCTCTTTTTAAAAAGGAAAAATGCCAGGACCGCAGATCCCAGCAGAGAACACGGTCCTTACTCCTCACTAGGCAGAAAAAACTGGAGTCCTACAGCAGGAAGTGATGGTAAACCCTCTGGGACTGCCCCAGGGGCGTAACCAAAAAGGTTTTCGCCTTGTCCTACCCCTGAAGAGAGACAGCATAAAGCCCAATGGTCTGAAGACTCGAAGCTGTGTCCGTTAGTGAACAAAAGAGAAATTTTATTTTCACAATTAACATTCAATAAAGTTTTGTTGCTTTCCACATAGAGATTATCAAGACGGTGACAACGTTATAGTTAGCAGTAAAACAATAAAATACATTTCCAAAACAGACATAAGTTCTAACAGAACCCTAGAGAATTTGTCAGTTCCAGTGGATACTCTACAAATAATACGCTCTTTGTACAGTCTTACATCACATATAATTCAATCCAGTCACCATCAACAGTAAAATAATAAATCACCACAGTTAACTTTGAGAATGGGTAACTAGAATACCCAAGATGGAAGAAAGAGAAAAGGGGAGAGGTAGAAAAAAAAGAAAAACAAGAAAAAAAAAAAAAAGACGACGAAGAAGTGGCAATGGTAGGGGAAAAAGATCCCTAAGATACAGAGAGAGCTAGGTAGGAGATGTGGATAAACAGAGAGGAGGAGCTCAGTGGCTGTATAGCACCTGAAGTCAAACACAGCTGTACGTGTATATATGACACCCAGGGTTCCCACGTTCGTTCAAATTGCTTCAGTTATTAATGATACTAGAAAATTTTTCATGAATCATAATCCACACTATTTTGTGTTTAAGTTGTCCAAAAGATACTGAGGATGTATTCTATGCTATAGTGATTTTCCCTGCCAGATCAGGCATTTCAAGGGGTGCGGCCACCCAGGTGGCAAGTCGTTGAGTAGAACTAGATGTGATTGTTCAATAGAGAGCCCAATCACTTTTCGGAGCATCAAAAACACCATATTTCAAAAATGCCTCATTTTAGGATATTCCCACCATATAACCTCGCAACATACAGCCCCAAAAGCATTCCGTAGTAGCTGTGTTATACATCCTGGCCAGGTAAACAGGGACCAAGTACTATCTGGTCAGTACTTTAAGTCCAGCCTCTATAAGGGAGACGTTTAGAATACCTATATAGATGACCTGAAGCCTGGATGACCAAGACTCAAAGCCCTTGTCACAATTGAGGTCCCTCTCCCAGGCCAGCATGCATGACTGTTTTGCAGACGGGGTGAGCAGCGACTCATATACCATGGATATGCCCCCTCTAGTGCCCTGGTCCCTAGTGCACCATTGTACGTATGCCGTTAGAGAGGGCAGTTTTCCAGATGGCCATATCTATTGTAAAAAGACAAGCAATTTAATAGAAACTGAACCTTTCAACACTTTGGACTGAAAGCAGAGTAGGTCTGATCTAGAGACCGATATCAGCAAGGACCAAAATAAGTATAAGAGTTTAGGCAGAAGGGTCATTTTGATAGAACAACCACTGCTCTGCGAGGATATAATATCCACTGCTCTGTGAATCGGATCTGGTGCCTGGTGATACCCTGTAAATACTGGCGCAGGTCTGAGGACCCTCCCCACCTGCAGTTTTGTAGAAGGAAGAGTAGAAGTTGCTGAAGGCCTCCAATACTTTACGGGGGTTCTGGGAGTATGTACCATCCCAAACAACATACCCTGGGGACAGCAAAGGTTTGGGCACGTGGATTAAGCTTATGAGCAAGTAGGGACCCAATTCTATGCTTATAATGCACGTAAAATTTAGTAGAGGCCCAACGAACACTCTTCCCTGCCTTCGTCGTTCATGCCAAATTCAGCTCCACCCTAATCTCATCAATTCTCTGAGGTAACTAATTGTCTGGGGATTGCTTAGGACATTTGAGCAGGGATTGTAGTTCATCTAAAGCTTGGATATGCGCATTACCGGTTTAATGAAGCTGAGAGGACAACATGATCAGCCTCCCACGCATCACTACCTTGTGGGATGCCCCTACCATTACAGGGTCACGTTTCACTAAAGCACTGCTTTAAGCTGATCCATATGTCCTCACACCAACAGGATCAGACAATAGAGGCTCCACTGACGAGAACGAGGGGGAACCGCGATAGGGCTGACAACAACACAGACCATGCAATGATCCCACCTTGCAGTGTCTACAATAGTTGCCCTACAGATACTGGGCACCAGAGTGCTCAACACAAAGATATGATCAATGCGGGAGTACGTAATTTGAGGCGTGGAGAAAGTTTAATCTCTCATTACAGGGTGAGACTCACACCATGCATCAACTAGATTGAGGGAATGTAGCATCTCAACCACCCTTAAGCCAGTCATAGGGACCCACTTAAGGTTGGATTTATCTAAGGAGAGATCCAGAACAAGGTTAGTGCACCCCCCCCCCCCCCGGTAGATAACATGCCCCTCTAAATATGGAGTTAAGGCGGTAGTGAGTTGGTGAAAAACATGGCTTGACCTACATTGGGAGCGTAATATGTCACAAAAGAACAAAGTTGTTCCCCCACCAAACCCTTAACCAAAAGAAACCACCCTTCGGGGTCCCTAATTTCTTGTTGATTTCTTTAGTTTTATCAGTGACATTGGCCAGAAAAAAAACTGTATTTTGTTTGTGGAGAAAAGAGGGCCGATAAGACTTGGAAAGCGGGTTTCTTGTAAGAGAAGAATGCTTGCCTTACAAGAATGATAATATTGGAAAGCCTTCCTGCGGTTGGTAGGAGAATTAAGGCCTTTGTGGGAGATCACCCTGCAGGAGAGCACAGTGGGCCTAAGTGTACTCATGGTGCACAAGGGTAAGTAAAAACACTAGGATACTGGTCGCCACTCACCCCAATTCTAGAGTATGGATTCATGCCCGAGACTGGTACTGAGGCTCTTCAATAAGGAATGTCCAAGTCGAAACCTAGGGCTCCATGAGGGGAGAAAAAAAGACAAAGTTAGGAAAAAAATAAAAGTGAAAAGAAAAAAGAACAAACACTATAACCAGGGGACAAAAAGAGGTCCCAGGGCTAGGGCAATAGAGGTTTGCACCCCAAACTGGCGTGCTGCAAAGGTCGGTCAAAAAGCCTGCAACATCAGGGTAATGGCTCGAGTGCGAACAACCATCCGCCCAGGTCTTAGCATACTAGGCAAATGTAACATGGAACAATAAAACATACAGTTGGTATAGCGACAGATATCAACAAGAATTTTTGGTATACATCCCAGGAGGACACCTGGGATGTAAGCAGGGAATTTTGGCCTTACCGACTCGCCCTTAAAATAATAATGGGGGTGTGGGACTCCCAGAAGTATCATTGCAAAAAAGAGGATGGCAAGAGAGCCATACAAAAAAAGGGAACGTACCCACGCAGTATAAGGCTAAAAAGTCAATGCTTTATTAATAATAGGGTGGATAAAAAAGTTGTAACATATCAGCAACTAGTCACATACAAGGACATACATACATATTAAAATAATTCAGGCAGTGAAGAGAACCAAACAAATTACTGGCAGGCCATACAACTAAAGCTCAAAATGCATCATGAAAAGGAACAGTGGATAGACTGGAATTTTCAAAAAGAACTTGATACAATTTCTGAAAGGACATGTGAATGAGACATCCGTCCTAATTACACAGCTGAGAGTTTCCCAATCAGCAGATTCAGGCTAAACCGGATAGTAACCGGAAAAAATGAAAAACAGCAACATAGCATATGAATCGCTCTTTATAGGGCAGCAGATGTAATCAATCTGACTCCGCAATTGTAATCGAGTAAAGTTCAATTCATAAAGGCACAGGAGTTGTGCGTTTGGCAAAACAGTATTCCACTAGCTTGGAGATGCTAAAGTTGAAATGGAGTCCGGAGAAATGAGGTGATGTGCTGTGCAGTTCAAAGACCAGTCATTTCAATGATTCATCCCAAGGCTGGGCATATTAATGCAAAGAACTTGATACAATTGCTGAAAGGACATGTGAATGGAACAAGCGTTCTAATAACAAAGCTGAGAGATTCCCAATCAGCAGATTCAGGCTAAACCGGATTGTAACTGGAAAAAAGGAAAAACAGCAACATAGCATGCAAATCGCTCTTTATAGTGCAGCAGATGTAATCAATCTGACTCCGTAATTGTGATCGAGTAAAGTTCAATTCATAAAGGCACAAAAGTTGTGCATTTGGCAAAACAGTATTCCACTAGCTTGGAGATGCTAAAGCTGAAATAGAGTCCGAAGAAATGAGGTGATGTGCTGTGCAGTTCAAAGACCAGTTATTTCAATGATTCATCCCAAGACTGGACATATTAATGCAATTAAAGCATGCACTGCTGTAGGTTATTGGCAGGATCAAAACCTAAAAAAAGGCAGTAAACTGTACAGTTCATAAACCATTCATGTTAGTGATCCATCCCAAATTAGGGAATAAAAGGTAGTGAACTGCTACAATGTAATTGGCAGGATTATGAGTGTAAAAAAGCAGATATCCCGGATCGCTATGCAAAGGTGAACATTATTCAGCGTGGAGTGTAGTTCACACAGCCAACATCAAGGAGGAGGGGAAGCGCTGAGCAGGAACCTTATAGAGTCACTAAACTTGTATTGGGAGTATATACTCACTGCTCCAAGCTGCTTCAAACGACCCTCAGGGTGGGAGATATCTGGTACTCGGGAGGCCGCTTTGCTTGTCACTCCTATGCCGTGTATGTGTCAGCAGATTCCGGATTCCTTTGCAAATGCCACAAGTCAGTGTGAGCCGTGTGCGCCCTGAGTAAGAAGAGCCCAGATGACTGTGCACAGGCTGACCGTAAGCTGATGCCGGTGAAATCACTCCACCTTGCACTCGGACCTTAGATGAAACCCAGGGCTGTTCCATTCACTACCTAAAGGCAACTGACGTCATGCGATGACGTGTTTCGTTCGCCTAATCAGCAAACTTCCTCATATCAATGGGGGAGTGTACTGGGCTGCCTTATACATCACGCAAGCCAGCTGGCTAATCAACATTCCCCCATTCACATGAACCAGTCAGAGAAAGTGTTCACTATGTTGCAACAAAATGGCATATGTTAAACAAATACATCCAAGTAGAATGTTATCGACTAGTTGCCGATATATGTTACAACTTTTTTTATCCACTCTATTATTAATAAAGCATTGCATTTTAAGCCTTATACTGCGTGGGTAAGTTCCCTTTCTTTGTATGGCTCTCTTGCCATCCTCTTTTTTTTATGGTATCACGATAGAAACTAGAACCAAGTCCATGACTCCTCTGATGTCTAACAGGAACTCAACTAGTAGAGGCCAAAATGAACCATATATAAATAAAAAGCAAAATTTCAAAAGGCCACCATAGCTGGCTAAGAGCCATGTATTATAGGCAAGTCCATACAACCTAGCTATCTGAATGAACTAAAACTAGAAGGCACAAGAAAGTTCCATGTAGCTTCAAAGGGGTAACCCATGAGGGTTCAAACGTTTCCAGCTGCCTAAGGGATGGAAGTGAGAGGGAGCCTTCTCACCAACAGAAAACAAAAGAAGCTTCAGGGAGGTTTAGACTTTCCAGAGTAACCAGAGGATGCTTGATGCAATATCGGGGAAAGCAGATGAGCTGAGCCCCCAGGACGATTCAGTCCAGCAGAAGAGGGGGGTCCTAGGTCAGAGCTGCCATGAGAGAGGAGACCAAGCAGTAGCAGAAGGGCCTCTCACTCTGCAAAGGAGAGTAGGTGAAGGACAAGCGGAAAGGGAATGTCCATCTGTATTTGATTGCCTTACACGTGAGAGCAGTCAGAGGAGGTTTCAGGGTTCTACACTTCCGAGCCATAAAAGGAGAAATTTTCCTGAAACATTTGGATATCATGACCCAGGAGGGAGAATGTGGAGGCCTCTGGCTTTCTGCATCACCAATTCCTTGGATTTATAGTTGTAGCAGGTTTTCCAGGCATTGGGCCTGATGTGGGTCTGCCATCGTTGCCGGTTACCTCTCCAGCCCACGTGAGCTGCGATCCTGGGTGTGAGAACTGAGACATTGACAACTCCGGAATCTTTGTTTGGTGGTTTTATTGTAGATAAAGGGGATGGGAGAATGGAATGAGTGGGATACTCCTTTAGCCCTAACTAGATACAATTTGGGACTTTATCCGGAAAAAGTCTGTTAACGCTGCCTTGATGCCAGTTGACGCTAGCCAGCGCTCACTGACACTTAGAACACACTGTGACTTGACAGAAGTGCTGAATCCTCGACTCTAGGTCCAGAAGACTCAGGACTGTGGAGCATAGAACTACTGACACTGCTGCAATGCAAAGTCTCTGGCCACTCTCTCCAGCCTGGAACTTTTAGCTCTTCAGGGTCCACTGACTATGTACCCCCTTTGCTACTTCAGGGTCCTCAACCTAGGTACCCCATTTACAGCTAGCTTACACTGGATCCCAGAACCTCCTCCGGAGTGGACTCCTCTAACTCTTCAAGCAGACCCCCAGGGGCAATCCTCAGAACTCACGACCTGTGTAGGCTTTCCTGAGACTGGACCCCTCTCGCTTTCTGCTGGTTCTCGGCACTCAACTTCGCACTCTCTCTGGATCCTCAGGCGACACGGCGAGACATCCACTTCCTCAGACAGGAGGAGAGACAGCCGTTCTCTCCCTCCTGGGACTCTGTTCCCGCCAAAGACACTGTGACACACGCTTCCCCCAAATGTATACCCGCTCCCAGAATCCTTTGCAGCATATTCTGCCTTCTGGGGTAGTACAGGCTTGGATGCGTCCCCTGATTGGGTTTCCTCCACTGCCCTATCAGAAGCCTCTAATAGAGCCAGTCGGGAGACTCCCCTCTCAGGAGACACACTTGAAAACCATGACAACCTACCTAGCAAAAAGAAACATGGCCCTGCTGTTAGGCAAACAAGGCCCACTATGCATTTACCTAGCACCTACCTGTAGGGTGCTACATAGTAATGAGGTCTGACTATGATGTCCCGTGGAGAACCCTCAGGACGTGGGGATTGCAGGGCCTGATGAGCCCTATTTAAACCCAGGCAATGAGGAGACAGGTCTGGGAGAAGATCCTTGAGAAAGGTATGAACTGCAACATCTACATCTTTAACAGACTCAGGAAGGCCCCGTATATGCAAATTATAGCTCCGAGATCTATTTTCCAGATCATCTATCTTTGCCAAGGCTTGCTCTAGTTGTTGTTGGAGGGTCTCAATGCAAGCAGTGTTCTGACTGTAGCGGGCAACAGTCTCCTCCATCTTGTGCTCAATAGTGTCTATCCAAGCCCCTGTAAATTTCCTTTAATGGTAGTTTTGATCTGCTGCAATGCTCTGGCCAGACCCTGATCCAGTAGTGCTGAGAATCTTGTAAACAAAGTCTGTTGATCCATATCCTCCCCAGGGGAGCCATGCATAGGATCTGAGACAGCTATGTTAGCTGGGGAGGGTAAAGGTTGTGCGAGCAGCAGATCAGAGTCTCCTCTATCAGGGACTCTGTCAATGCTGGGGAAGCACTGATCTTGGCTGAGGTGCGTGCACCTGTGTCTGCATGGAGACACAAGTGTAGCCTGTGGATCTGTATGTGTGGCCAATCCAGAGGAAAAGGTTCCATGTGGCCTCTGCTGAGGAGGAGCGGTCGCCATTTTGACTGAGGCAGCTGAGGAGCGGGTTGTGAGCAGCGGGCAAAAGTGGGCCCGGCGTTAACTCCCTCCGGCAGCAACCTTTTGGGGAGTTATGGCACTCTGAAGTCTCTGGGGCCCCGTACTGGGCTATCTGTGGCTGGACAGGTGCGCACCTCCAAGACTAAGCGGACATCTTGAATCCCATGCACATGCACACATTTTCACAATTTTTAAAACATTTTTAATTATGATCATCAGCGCAGTACAGCATCATAACTTGTGTGCCACTGATCAGGGATACTAACTGGTGACAGTATGTACAAAAAATAAAAACAATTGTTTATTTATTTTTTTTCCTACATTTTTTTTTTTGTTCCCCATACAGTGACCAGAGCACTACAATATCACCACAGTAACACTGTACTACCCTTAGAGGGTGATCAGGATTTTATTTATTTTTTCTACTCCACACTAGGGTTGCTTACAACAGTGAATTTTACAGTTCTAGGCAACCATTTTTTTCTGAATGAAAACCATTCATTGTTTACTATTGTGATTAGTGGTGATTGGCCATTACGTGGTACAGATGGGTTGTGACTGGCCCTGTCGAGGTCTGATATATGTCACATGATACAACCACAATAGTACACAATCAAAGGCATGAATCAAAGCATTTCATTGTGTACAACGGTCATGTGATCTGCTGTGATTGGGCACAGCGATCACATGGTACCGGCAACTACCGCTACAGTGGTCTGTCATCGGCCATGTCCTGTGGTCCGGGCGGGAAGGGGTTAAATATGACTGGTTCTATTTTCCTTCCTTGTCCTTTGTGATTCTCCCTTGGTTACAATTCTTTGGCTGGGGAAGATTCCACCGAGGTACTTGGTTCAGTAATAGTTTCCTGACACTTAAAAAATGATTCAAATCCAGGAAAAAAGCTGGCCACTCCAAATCCATACGATTTATTTATTGGTTACATGATGAAAGAGTATACTAAAGGGGCTGATGCATTTTGGCAAACCACCTTAATCACAGCACAAAATTAAAGTGAGATACAGAGTATATATAGTGTGCAAAAACTCCTAGCCAACAAGCAATAAAACAATTGTGCCAATTAAGAATACAAATTGCTTATTGGTAAACAGGCATATCACTGAGTAATGGACATCATAGACGTTGAAAAGGGGGAAGAAAAAAAAAAAAAAAACACAATTCTTGCCAGAAACAAGTAAATCAAAAGATGAAAACACAACAGGAATAAAAATACAAATAAATATAAGAAACAATACAAGAAATATGTGGTCCTGATATATCTAGTATAAAGAAAATTCATCAAATAACCCAAAAAATAAATAGAAGGAACAACATACATCCCAGAATGTATATCGTTTAAATTAAAAGCTTTATAAGAACTGAATGATTGTCCCACTTTAGAAAAAGGTCAACATCATACCTGTAATTCATACCTGTGAGGATTCTTGTATGAAGGTTACATAGTTACATAGTTAGTGAGGTTGAAAAAATACATCAGTCCATCCAGTTCAACCTATGATGTGTGTGTGTGTTTGCTTTTAACCGTACATTGTATACCCCTGTATGTTGTGGTCTCTAAGGTGCCCATCTAATAGTTTTTTGAAACTATCAATGCTCCCTGCTGATACGACTGCTTGTGGAAGAGAATTCCACATCCTTACCGCTCTTACAGTGAAGAACCCCTTACGCATTTTAAGGTTAAACCGCCTTTCCTCTAGTTTTAGTGAGTGGCCACGTGTCTTATTGTATCTCCTTTCACTGAATAGTTTGTTCCTTATGCTAGGGTCGCCAGTACAGTATTTGTACATTGATATCATATCCCCTCTCAAGCGTCTCTTCTCCAGAGAGAATAAGTTCAGTGCTTGTAGTCTTTCCTCATAGCTGATGTCCTCCATTCCCCTAATTATTTTTGTTGCCCTTCTCTGGACTCTTTCCAATTCCAGCACATCCTTCCTGAGGACCGGTGCCCAGAACTGGACAGCATACTCCAGATGTGGCCAGGCCAGTCTTGTAGAGCGGGAGAATAATCTCTTTATTTCTGGAGTGAATCCCCTTTTTTATACATCCCAGGATTCTGTTGGCTTTGCTTGCAGCGGCTTGGCATTGCATGCCATTGCCAAGCTTGTTGTCTACCAGTACCCCCAAGTCTTTTTCCATCCTAGACTCACCCAGAGGTTCCCCCCCTAGTGAGTAGCTTGCTTTCTGGTTTCTGGCCCCCAAGTGCATTACTTTACATTTTTCAACATTAAACCTCATCTGCCATGTAGTTGCCCACCCCGTTATTTTGTTCAGGTTGAAAATTCACCAGATCTTTTCAAGGAGCTTTTAGTGGATGTCACTCCCCCAGGGAGATCCTTTAACCCTTTCCAAGCCACAGAATGTAAACAAAGTCTTATTGCCAGCATGAGTATGTTTAAAGTGCTTGGAAACATTTGACAAACCTTTATCACTGGTATGGGAAGCTGCCCCGCAAATTGTAGTCTGCATGATGTGCATTCTACAACATGGAAAACAGAGGTTCTACAATTAATAGAATTATGGATGGTAAATTCTTTCCCAGTGGCACAAGTAGTAATGGTTTTAGGTTTGCTGCTGTGTGTCACAAAGCGGCAGGTGCCCAAGCCACATACATACGAGCCATAGACATATCTTATGACCAGAGGAAAGAAATAAGCTCAGGGATAACTGGATTTTTTTCTTACCGTAAAATTATTTTCTCTGAGGTTCACTGTCGGACACAGCTCCATGTCTTCTTAGACCCTTGGGCTATTGCTGCTCTCTCTTTGGGAGTGAGACTAGGCAGAAAAAATTTTGGCTATGCCCCTGAGGCAGTCCTAGAACTTCAGTTTGTAACAAGCAGTGTCAGAAGAATACATAACTCAACCCAACAGAGGGGCGGGTACTCTGTCTGTCAGTGAAAAAAAAATGTTACAGTAAGACAAAATCCAGTTTTCTCTTTCGTTCACTGACAGACACAGCTCCATGTCTTCTTAGACCCTTGTAAAATAAAGTAAAGTTCATATTCCCATTGCACACCTTCCTGGTATATAGGCACATATATATTGGGTGCTGAAGCAATCACCAGCTGGACACTGGATCTATTACAGATACATACATATTCGCCAGCACACCGTGGATCTTGCAAAAGCAGTCCAAAAGCTTTATTGCAAAAAAGATCACATAAAAAAACAGTGCATCGTCTCGGGGCCACGCAGGGCCGCATGTGATGCCTGACGAAGGGGCCCTGCGTGGCTCCGAAACGTTGCATTGTTTCTTGATGTGATCTTTTTTGCAATAAAGCTTTTGGACTACTTTTGCAAAATCCATGGTGTGCTGGCGAATATGTATGTATCATTCTTAGACCCTTGGGATGTCCCAAAGAAGTGTCAACATGAGGGAGGGGAGACACAGCAAAACAAATTCCCAACAAGGGCTAAACATAATGAAGGTGGTAGGCTCCGCGCTAAGGAAATTGATGTATAAGTAGGATGCAGTCTCCCTGCACTATAGCTTAAGGCTATTTTGAATGAAGAGGTAAAGGTCGGGGAATGGCGCTGTCTACTAAAGATATGTTGGGGTATAAATTATGAAATTATTATAGGACGAGCATCACAGTGGGTAAATATGAAATAAGACAAAAGTATACAGCATGTAATGTGACAGGAATATAAATACACAATAAGTGAATAAAGAAATAAATATACAATACGCTAAAAGTATGATGGGTAGTGCAGAAAAGGTGCAATAAATAGCTATAAAGTGCTAAGATGAATAAATGGTGACATAAAATATATATGAAGTGACCAAGTGCACACAAGAATATCAAAATGATAAGGTGCAATATAGGTGAAAGATATTGAATAAAGTGGCAATGTGCACAAAATATATTAACCAATAAATACAATAAAGTGACCAGTGTACATAAATGATCAAATGAAGTGACGGGGTGTCAGCTGGCAAAAAAGTCCATATGGGCAATGCAATCAAATAAAATGACTAAGTTGCGAAATTAGTCCATATATGAAAATAGGTGACAGAATCTTCGTATAAAGTTACTGGAGGTGACCCCGTGGTGGGTATTAAGGTGAGGTGCTCGGTGACCCCTAGGATAAGTAGCCAACTCTCCAGAAATACCCACCCCACACAGGGGTAAAGAGCGGGTATGGAAATGAAAATAACGATCCCTCAGGTGGATCCTGGTTCCCTCTGATGGTCCTGGGGTATGGATATTTTAGGAGTTCCCTGTGGCGCTCCGGAATACACAGAGGTTTCTATAGGATAGCCGGGGTCCTGTGGTGCCCAGAGCTAAATGTGGATCTACACCTAGTTGTAGAAACTCCAACAGGCGAGACACAGAAAAGGAATGGGGAGAAACCCCCAGAGACTCACACCAAGTAATGTACGCCTTCCAAAATCGATAAAACCTGCCTGGATGTAGATTTCCTAGCTTTTACTAGAGTAGGAATCATCGACTCAGACAGCCCTCTGTCCTTCAGCACCTGGCTTTCAATAGCCAAGCCGTTAAAGCCAGTGACTGTAAAGCAGGATAGAAGATCAGTCCCTGAGACAGAAGATCTTGCCTGAGAGAAAGTTTCCAAGGGATGTCCACTTTCATTCTCACCAGACCTGCATACCAAGACCGGCAAGGTCAGTCTGGTGCCATCAGAATGACTGGAATCCCTTCTACCTCAATTCTGCGTAGCAGTCTCGACAGAAGTTGTATTGGAGGAAAGGCGTAAATCAGGCGATACTGACCCCATGGAGCCACCATCTGCGGCATCGGCCACAGGATCCAGAGACCTTGACACGAACCTCTGCACCTTCCTGTTGAGACAAGAGGCCAACAGGTCCACATCAGGGGTCCCCCACCAGAGGCACAGCTGATGAAACACTTCCGGGAGAAAAGACCATTCTCCCTGATCCAACGTCTGCTGATGAGATCGTCTGCTTGCCAATTCTTTAGCCCCGGAATGTGCACAGCAGAGAGGGCCAAAATATATAGTTCTGCCCACCTCAGAATGCTGGCTACTTCCTTAGCTACCAGGGCACTCCTTGTGCCCCCTTGATGGACATGCCACCGCCGTAGCATTGTCCGATTGTATCCTCACTGGGCATTCCTGCAGATGATCCATCCACTGAGACAGAAAGTTTGATCACCCGAATCTCCAGTATGTTGATCGGCAGACTGGACTATTCGAGTCCAAACACCTGGAGCCGAGTATTCTCCTCCCCACCCAGACAGACTGGCATCCGTGGAAATCACTGTTCAATATAGGGGAAGAAAGGATTTTCCCAGGTGAAGTGCCGGGGAGCGGAGCCACCATATCAGAGACCCCCTCGTACCCCGACACAACAGGATCAGATTGTCCAACGACAGCGGATCCTGGTTCCATTTGGTAAGAATCTCTTATTGCAGAGGTCTGATATGGAACTGAGCAACCGGAACTTCCTTGATGGTGGAGATCATCAGACCCAGCACTTGCATGCAAGTTCTGAGCAATGACCGACGGTTGGACAACAGGAGCCGAATCGCATCATGCAACTTCAGAAGTTTCACCTGTGGACGAAACACCCGGGCCGACACTGAATCCAGCGTCAGACCCAAAGCAGTCCAGCTTGGTGGATGGAGTCAAAGCTGATTTCTGAAAATTTGGTGCCCATCCGAACTCCTGTAGAGTTTGCACAGTAACGTCCAAGGCGACATCTATAGCCGAAGAAGACTCTGTACACAGAAGCAGATCGTCCAGGTAATCTAGTACCACGATCCCCTTCTGCCGAAGCAAGGCCAACGCTGGGGCCAAAACCTTTGTGAACATCCGAGGAGCTGAAGCGAGACCAAAAGGTAACGCCACAAATAATGCTCCTCGCCCACGGAAACAATGAAGAAAACGCCGATGCCCGACATATATTGGAATATGAAGGTAAGCGTCCTTGAGATCGATAGAAAAGCCGGAAGATCCCCTTGATGAAGGAAAGCCACTACCATGCGGATGTACTCCATCCGAAATGTCTGAACTCGCAAGATCGGGCGAACCTTGCCTTCCTTCCTGGAAACGGTAAACAGATTTGAATAAAAACTTTGAAAATGTTCTGACTCTGGCACCGGCACAATGATGCCTTGTGATAACAGGTCCTGCACTGCCACATAGAGGCCCTGCAGCCAATCGGGAGTCAGGCATAAGCTGGAAGGAAAGAACCTTGCCAGCGGCAAGGACCGAAACTTGATCTTGTAGCCGAACCAAATCAACTTGTGGACCCATTTGTTCTGAATGAGCAAGGTCCACGGGTCTGGAAAGAAGCAAGGACGTCCCCCCAATACAGATGCGGCTGAGGGCGCCCCTTCAGGCTGGGGAAGGCTTGTCTGCGGAACCAGTAGTGCCCGCTTTTGACTTGCCATTCCAGGGTCTCTTGGAGCCTCCCTCAAATTCAAGGGTGGATCTTGAACCCTTTTCCTGCAATCCAGATGGAAGAAAGTGCCGCTTGTGAGCTGAGACAAAAGGACCACTTTTACAATGAGGTTCGTTGCCCCCAGCAACCTGCAGAAGTATTGTACTCTTACCTCCCGTAAGGCCCTTAATGGTCTCCTCCATAGAGGCACAGAACAAACAGTCACCTACAAAAGGTAGACAGTCAGCACCTTTTTAGAAGCCTGGTCAGCTGACCAGTACTTCAACCAAATCATGCAGCGAAGAATCACCACCATCACAAATACCCTGCCAGCCAAGGGGGCCGCATCCAGAGATGCATTTGGATCAATTGATCCACCAGCTCAGGAGGGTGTAGACCCCCTTCCAGATCCTGGCGTAAAATTTTTGTCCATTCCATTAAGGTCTGGGAAATCAAGGTGATAGCAAACACCAGCCTAAACATTGAACCGGCCACGTGAAAAGGTAACGGTCCAGAGCCTCAGCTCTCGTCCACAGGATCCTAAAAGAGGATGGAGAATCCGCCCCCGGCAAAAGTGTGGCCATATTTAGCCTGGAAACCTGAGAGCCCATCGACTTAGTTTCTTCAGGAGAGACTCTTCAAAGGGTTATCTCCTAGCAAAACGCTTAGGTATTCCAACCATGCGTTTCTGGGAACCTCACTGACTAGTGACAATCTCGTCAAAATAGGCAGGAAAGGGAAACACCTTGGAAGATCTGCGGGTGCCAAACTGCACCGGCGTGGCCGACTCAGCATTAGCGGAGTCCTCTTTTTTACATTTTTTTATAACCAACAAGTCATACAAACATAAAAAAGAAGAATAATCACAATATCAAAATCTATGCTCTATAGTAATATGAAAAAGGAAAAAAAAAAAAAAAGCGGAGTCCTCAAACTGTAAAGTTTCCCGCACAGACAATTAATGCCCCCACCAGCAATTTTTCATGCACGGCTGCAGAGGAGGAGGATTCATCCTCACTGTTGGAGCACTCAGGGTGCGTGGATACAGACCCAGTGGGCTGACTCGCGTCTGCAGCGGCCAAGTCCACCTCAGACTTTGAGGAGGCAGAGGAGGCGCTCCTTGCTAGGTCTCCTTTGCAGGGCCATATCAACCTTTGACACAAGTGACTGCAGGGCCGCCGTCATGGCCGCAAGGGCAGACAGACCCAGAGGATCCCGAAGCTTCAAGGAGTGGGTCAGGTGGTGATACATGTTCCAGGGGCTCCATGGTTAAATTGGAGCCGCAATGTGTACAAAAGAAGAAAGTTTTTTTGTTTTTTTTAATGAAAAACCCCACGCACACCACTGAAGCACCACACAAGTATCAGCGTACCCGCATCGCTGTATATAGCAAAGGAAGGATCATATACCCACAAAGACTCACCACCCCAGAGTTGGAGAGCGCCAAACAGCCTGCCACACTGAGATCAAAGAGGAAGAGGAAGCGCCGACACTGACACTAGAGGCCCCCACTGCGCGTCACCGCACCGGAGTACAATAAAAAGGCTGCCACTATAGATTACAATGGGAAACCCGAAAAATAGAATTTTTGTGTAGGTTGTGATGCCTCAGGTCAAGTATGGGATTTTAAGGGCAGGAGTAAAGGAGGTATGCAGTAGTAAATAAAATAAAATTTATTATACAGTGTATTTATATACAACAGAGGAGTGAATATATGGGTAAAGTCCCATTGTGCAGGTGAAGAGGAAATATAGGTTGTGTTACATGTGATAAGTACGTGACTTGAAAGTATCGTGGATAGGTCCAGCTCTGCAGTTCCTCTTGTCAAAGGACAGGGATTGGTGCAGAGAGGGGACCTGATCGGTAATCCGACATGTTTCGGCCTATCAAGGCCTTTATCAAGGATGTGTCACCGATTCTGAGAATAATTGAGAATAAATATATATAAATATCAAATCATGATATCATGGTGATTCAAAAACAATTGATATAAAGTATGGTTGAACATACATGTTTGTCCACTTCTTAGGGTATTGCCTCCCCAAAGTTTCTCCAGGTGCTACAGGAACAGTGTGCTGTGTTGGTGAGAAAATGGCGATTTTAGAAAGGAATTGGGTATACAGAGATTTGCTCATAAATATAATAGTGATAATTACTTCTTGGGTAGCATGTCTGGTCCCAGGGTCCTATGTGGTTGAGGTTAGGGAAATTCCCACATTGATAGTAATCGTCTGTAATTATAGGTGTATAGACTTAATTACATGCCGATGATAGTAGGTACATAAAATGTTGGGAAAAAGTTAGGTTTGGTTTAGGAGATATAATAAGTCTCCTACCAAATCTAAACTTACATTTTGGTTGGTTCCTGAATGGTAAAGTAACCGTTGCAGGATCTTAGTCCGTTTGGAGACGATTCCTGTGCACAAAGTGATGAACAGCCGTTGTCTGCAAGGTCCGTGTTCCTCCCTGGGTTCGGGAGAGACTGAGACATTGCAGTGTTCCCCGGCCTTTTATGGGCAGTCACGCATGCGCAGTCGTGCGCTGTGTGATGCCGATGGGCGGAGTCCGTGATACGGTGTGATGCGCGCCTGCGTGAGGCTGGAAACCGCATCCCTTGTAACCGTGCGGACGTGCTTTCGTGGCCGCCGACACGGAGTAGAAGCCGAGATCCCTGACAGGGATAGAGGAAGGTAGAGAGACCCCCCCATCGGTTTCAGATGCCCCGATCCCGGAGGATTCGGGGCTTACCGTGCCGGGAGCTCCTGGAGATTAAGGGAAGGAGGCAAAAGGAAGTTGGACAATCTGGTTAAAGAACTTGATTATGCGATGGTGCACTGTGCAACAGTGTCATCACATATAAATACATAATACGTATTGCAATATTGTAACATTAATTAGGACATAAAATGAAATGAAAATTGCAGCATATATATTAAGAAGAAACGTCTGTGAGAGAAAGTGGGTGGGTCGGAGGGAGAGATTGTGGTCGGTCTAGCCAGTTAAAAGATACTGGGTAAAAGATACTGGGTAGAATAGCCCAATGATGTTGTATGGGATTCAAAAAGGTCTATGGTGAACCATAGTGGAGTCGGGGGTGCAAATTGTATGAATCTTGGAGGGGGGAATGTCAGTTGAGATTATGCATATACTTTTGGGGGTTCCAGGGCCGGTTCTGTGTCCTAGGTAGGGGTTTAATCTTTCTTCCCCGATGAAAAGCCTTGTAAAAAAGGACGGAAGCTTTGTGCTTCATTTAACCCAGGCGGGATAGTAGCTTTAAGTCGCGAAATCCATCGCATTTCCAATTGCAATAAGGTTTTATTCCAATCACCCCCTCGTAGCGGGATGTGGATTCTGTCCAGGGCCATGAATTTGATTTTAGGCATTTTGTAGTTGTGGTATTCTTTTACGTGTCTCCCTAGTGGGACATAAAAGTTGCCAACATGCATGGTCTGAAGATGTTGACTTACTCGTTTGCCAAACTCCTGTCGGGTTTTCCCTATATAGAAGGACCCGCATTCGCAGGTCATCATGTAGACTATTCCCCTGGTCTTGCAGTTGCAAAAATGTTTCGGGTGAAATGGGTCACCATTGGGTAGTATGGTATTGATCGTTTGGGAAATAACGTAACATTGGGCACAGGACCCGCAGGGGAACGTGCCTTTTGTTTTGCAGGGGTCTTTTTTGGATCCTTCTTTGAATTCACTTTTTACCAATTGTTGTTGTAGCGAGCCGGCTTTTCTGAAGGTGATGGGTGGATGTTGAGGTAGGAGTTTAGAGGTGCTGGGTTCTTCCAAGAGGATGGACCAATTTTTTGTGAGGATATTTCTGATTTCCTGGTGTTCGTTAGTGAATCTGATGATTATTCGGGTATCTGGTTCAGTTTGAGTTGGTTTTTTATTTTTAAAGAGCAGTGTTTCTCTGTCTTGTTGATTGGCACGATTAAATGCCTTGCGTAGTGATGTTTTGGTGTAGCCTCTTTGTGATAGTCGAGTAGTTAGTGCATTGGCTTCTATTTGGAATTTTGCTGGATCTGAGCAGTTCCTTTTAAGCCTTAAGTATTGGCTATAGGGTATTGAGTTGATTAGAGGTTGAGGGTGAAAACTTGAGGCATGGAGAATCGAGTTGCCTGCTGTATCCTTTCTGAACAGTGTGGTGGAGATTTTGCCCATAGTATCTTTATATATTAAGGTGTCGAGGAAAGATACTTGATGTTTGTTATAGGTCATCGTGAAGAACATATTATGTTCGTTCTGGTTCATCTTGGTTAATAGGTCTTTTATCATGTATTCCGGTCCATTCCATATAATCAATATATCGTCAATATATCTTTGCCATATAAGGATTTTGTCAGTGTAGATGGTGTTTGCCTCGTTTGATAAAAATTCTTGCTCCCATGAGCCTAGGTAGATATTGGCATAAGATGGGGCGCAGCTGGTTCCCATGGCTACCCCACATGTTTGGATGTAGTAGTTGCCACCAAAGGTGAAGATGTTGTGGTTGAGTATATAATCCAGCATGTCAATGATGAATTTATTGAAGTTTTGGTCTCGTTCACTATGGCAATGAAGTATGTTTTCAACTGCCTGTAGTCCTTTGGTGTGGGGTATGTTGTTGTATAATGATTCGACGTCTATAGTGATTAGGTAAGTTTCTTCTGGAACAGTGATGTCGTTGAGTATCCTCAGGAGATGAAGGGTATCTTGGGTATATGAAGGTAGTTCTTTGACATGAGGGCGTAAGTATCTGTCTATGACCCTGCTCATAGATTCTGAAATGCTTCCATTTCCCGAGATGATAGGTCTTCCCGGTGGATCATGCAGGTTCTTGTGTAGTTTCGGTAGGGCGTATAGTGTGGGGATTCTTGGATGCGGTGTTCTGATATATTCCCACAATGTTTGGGAGATGATGCCATTCTTGAATGCATTGTCGATTTTGGAGTAGAAAATTTCTTCATAGGATTTTGTCATTATGGGAAGGATCTTCTTGTAGCATTTAGTATTCGACAATATTGTATGACACATGTGTTTATATTTTTCTTTGTTCATGATGACTACATTTCCTCCCTTGTCTGAGGGTTTGATGATGATGTCATCATTATTTCTAAGTTCCTGGAGGGCTTGCTTTTGCTTGTTTGTTAAGTTCGACGTGTGTTTTTTCTCTTTAATTGATTCTATATCTTTGGTGGTTTGTCGGACGAAGAGCGCAATTGCTGGGTTAAGGTTGAGGGATGGGAATTTATTAGATTTCCTTTTGAAGGACAGTTGGTCAGGGGGTGTTTCCCGTTCATCTTCGTCAGGTTCTTTATCAGATTCAGTTGGATCGTCCCAATCATCTAGGTCACTTTCCTGAAGTAGTAGATTGAGGTCGCGGATGGCTCTGAACTCAGCCGCCGTTAATGTGGATGCAGGTTGTGAGGGTTGAGGTTGTTTTTGATAAAAGGTTTTGAGTAGTAAATTTCTGGCAAATAGGTTCACATCTTTGATGGTTTCGAATCTATCCAGGTTGGTATTTGGGCAAAAAGAGAGTCCTAAAGATAGTACTTCTTTTTGGTCATTCGTCAGTGTATGAGATGAAAGATTTATGACCGTTTTTCTTCCTCCCGTTTCTTCTCTGATTGGTGTTTCTTTGGCGGTTTCGGAGTTGTTTTCCCTAAAAAAACCCCTTGTTGTTGTTTGGGGTCCACTTTGGATCTTGTAAAGAAATTATGGGGTTTGAGGGGCGGGTTCATGTTACCCGAGTGTGTTCCTTGTTCCTCTGCAGGATTGGTTTCTTGGGGTTCCGTTTCCTGGTAGTTATCCTCATTAGTTTTATGTTGAGCTTCATGTTGTTTTAAGGGTTCCCTTCTATTTTTATAGTGTTCAGTCCCAGAGTTATAGGAAGATGAATCCGATGAGTAGTATGGTTGTCCCATTCTATCTGTGGGTTTGCCATACTGATTTCTTCGGTTGGAGCGTTGGTTGGCCCATCTATAGGCTCTGCCTTGGGCAAAGGCGTTCTTATCGCGCCAATATTTTCTTTCTTTTTTCCTGAGGATATCCTTACCATAGTCTTCTAAATGTGATTTAAGTTTATTTTCTTGTTCACTGTATAGTTGTGCCTTTTTGAGAGGGGCTAGTTGTTCGTAGGTTTTTTTAATGTCAAGATCTAGGGTTTTTATTTGTCTTAAATATTCTTCTTGCAAGAGGATCATTAAATTCCGTGAACACTCGTTTAGTTGGTTTTCCCATTCTTTTTTGAGTTGGGTTGTGATGTTTTCCATAGTAGGGAAAATTTGGATTCTCAAACCTACAGGGTTGATTTTCACGCTGATATAGCGTTCAAAGGTCTTAATGTGCCAGTGAAGCGCAGACTTTCTCTCCAGGTGTTTTTGGAGTGTCCTGAATAGTGCCAGGATATCTGATTCAGTTTGTTCTTTGACTTTAAAACTGGTTTGGATGCCCGACATGAGGGTCTCCCATTCATCGCCAACCAGATCTCCCACATCTTTTTCTTCTTCTTCAGTCATCCTTTCTTTGTAGGAGAAAGGTGTTGGTAAAAAACAGGTTTAAACAATGCCTTACTGAAACTGTGGAGGAAGTTCCACAATGAAGGCTATGTTAGCCTGGATTAGGTAGGTAGGTGCTTGCTGCCTAGCAACCAAGAATTGTAGTTTAGTGCAATGTAGTGTTTCCAAAGATCCGAGAGGACGTGGATGTGTTATCCATCCGGGGTATTCGTTGAAAAAGGTGAGTTTTTGGATCTTATAGTGGAAAGTTAGGTAGTCATTTCTGCCATCATCCCGAGAGAATATTGTGTAGGTTGTGATGCCTCAGGTCAAGTATGGGATTTTAAGGGCAGGAGTAAAGGAGGTATGCAGTAGTAAATAAAATAAAATTTATTATACAGTGTATTTATATACAACAGAGGAGTGAATATATGGGTAAAGTCCCATTGTGCAGGTGAAGAGGAAATATAGGTTGTGTTACATGTGATAAGTACGTGACTTGAAAGTATCGTGGATAGGTCCAGCTCTGCAGTTCCTCTTGTCAAAGGACAGGGATTGGTGCAGAGAGGGGACCTGATCGGTAATCCGACATGTTTCGGCCTATCAAGGCCTTTATCAAGGATGTGTCACCGATTCTGAGAATAATTGAGAATAAATATATATAAATATCAAATCATGATATCATGGTGATTCAAAAACAATTGATATAAAGTATGGTTGAACATACATGTTTGTCCACTTCTTAGGGTATTGCCTCCCCAAAGTTTCTCCAGGTGCTACAGGAACAGTGTGCTGTGTTGGTGAGAAAATGGCGATTTTAGAAAGGAATTGGGTATACAGAGATTTGCTCATAAATATAATAGTGATAATTACTTCTTGGGTAGCATGTCTGGTCCCAGGGTCCTATGTGGTTGAGGTTAGGGAAATTCCCACATTGATAGTAATCGTCTGTAATTATAGGTGTATAGACTTAATTACATGCCGATGATAGTAGGTACATAAAATGTTGGGAAAAAGTTAGGTTTGGTTTAGGAGATATAATAAGTCTCCTACCAAATCTAAACTTACATGGTCCCCTCTCTGCACCAATCCCTGTCCTTTGACAAGAGGAACTGCAGAGCTGGACCTATCCACGATACTTTCAAGTCACGTACTTATCACATGTAACACAACCTATATTTCCTCTTCACCTGCACAATGGGACTTTACCCATATATTCACTCCTCTGTTGTATATAAATACACTGTATAATAAATTTTATTTTATTTACTACTGCATACCTCCTTTACTCCTGCCCTTAAAATCCCATACTTGACCTGAGGCATCACAACCTACACAATATTCTCTCGGGATGGTGGCAGAAATGACTACCTAACTTTCCACTATAAGATCCAAAAACTCACCTTTTTCAACGAATACCCCGGATGGATAACACATCCACGTCCTCTCGGATCTTTGGAAACACTACATTGCACTAAACTACAATTCTTGGTTGCTAGGCAGCAAGCACCTACCTACCTAATCCAGGCTAACATAGCCTTCATTGTGGAACTTCCTCCACAGTTTCAGTAAGGCATTGTTTAAACCTGTTTTTTACCAACACCTTTCTCCTACAAAGAAAGGATGACTGAAGAAGAAGAAAAAGATGTGGGAGATCTGGTTGGCGATGAATGGGAGACCCTCATGTCGGGCATCCAAACCAGTTTTAAAGTCAAAGAACAAACTGAATCAGATATCCTGGCACTATTCAGGACACTCCAAAAACACCTGGAGAGAAAGTCTGCGCTTCACTGGCACATTAAGACCTTTGAACGCTATATCAGCGAGAAAATCAACCCTGTAGGTTTGAGAATCCAAATTTTCCCTACTATGGAAAACATCACAACCCAACTCAAAAAAGAATGGGAAAACCAACTAAACGAGTGTTCACGGAATTTAATGATCCTCTTGCAAGAAGAATATTTAAGACAAATAAAAACCCTAGATCTTGACATTAAAAAAACCTACGAACAACTAGCCCCTCTCAAAAAGGCACAACTATACAGTGAACAAGAAAATAAACTTAAATCACATTTAGAAGACTATGGTAAGGATATCCTCAGGAAAAAAGAAAGAAAATATTGGCGCGATAAGAACGCCTTTGCCCAAGGCAGAGCCTATAGATGGGCCAACCAACGCTCCAACCGAAGAAATCAGTATGGCAAACCCACAGATAGAATGGGACAACCATACTACTCATCGGATTCATCTTCCTATAACTCTGGGACTGAACACTATAAAAATAGAAGAAGGGAACCCTCAAAACAACATGAAGCTCAACATAAAACTAATGAGGATAACTACCAGGAAACGGAACCCCAAGAAACCAATCCTGCAGAGGAACAAGGAACACACTCGGGTAACATGAACCCGCCCCTCAAACCCCATAATTTCTTTACAAGATCCAAAGTGGACCCCAAACAACAACAAGGGGTTTTTTTAGGGAAAACAACTCCGAAACCGCCAAAGAAACACCAATCAGAGAAGAAACGGGAGGAAGAAAAACGGTCATAAATCTTTCATCTCATACACTGACGAATGACCAAAAAGAAGTACTATCTTTAGGACTCTCTTTTTGCCCAAATACCAACCTGGATAGATTCGAAACCATCAAAGATGTGAACCTATTTGCCAGAAATTTACTACTCAAAACCTTTTATCAAAAACAACCTCAACCCTCACAACCTGCATCCACATTAACGGCGGCTGAGTTCAGAGCCATCCGCGACCTCAATCTACTACTTCAGGAAAGTGACCTAGATGATTGGGACGATCCAACTGAATCTGATAAAGAACCTGACGAAGATGAACGGGAAACACCCCCTGACCAACTGTCCTTCAAAAGGAAATCTAATAAATTCCCATCCCTCAACCTTAACCCAGCAATTGCGCTCTTCGTCCGACAAACCACCAAAGATATAGAATCAATTAAAGAGAAAAAACACACGTCGAACTTAACAAACAAGCAAAAGCAAGCCCTCCAGGAACTTAGAAATAATGATGACATCATCATCAAACCCTCAGACAAGGGAGGAAATGTAGTCATCATGAACAAAGAAAAATATAAACACATGTGTCATACAATATTGTCGAATACTAAATGCTACAAGAAGATCCTTCCCATAATGACAAAATCCTATGAAGAAATTTTCTACTCCAAAATCGACAATGCATTCAAGAATGGCATCATCTCCCAAACATTGTGGGAATATATCAGAACACCGCATCCAAGAATCCCCACACTATACGCCCTACCGAAACTACACAAGAACCTGCATGATCCACCGGGAAGACCTATCATCTCGGGAAATGGAAGCATTTCAGAATCTATGAGCAGGGTCATAGACAGATACTTACGCCCTCATGTCAAAGAACTACCTTCATATACCCAAGATACCCTTCATCTCCTGAGGATACTCAACGACATCACTGTTCCAGAAGAAACTTACCTAATCACTATAGACGTCGAATCATTATACAACAACATACCCCACACCAAAGGACTACAGGCAGTTGAAAACATACTTCATTGCCATAGTGAACGAGACCAAAACTTCAATAAATTCATCATTGACATGCTGGATTATATACTCAACCACAACATCTTCACCTTTGGTGGCAACTACTACATCCAAACATGTGGGGTAGCCATGGGAACCAGCTGCGCCCCATCTTATGCCAATATCTACCTAGGCTCATGGGAGCAAGAATTTTTATCAAACGAGGCAAACACCATCTACACTGACAAAATCCTTATATGGCAAAGATATATTGACGATATATTGATTATATGGAATGGACCGGAATACATGATAAAAGACCTATTAACCAAGATGAACCAGAACGAACATATGTTCTTCACGATGACCTATAACAAACATCAAGTATCTTTCCTCGACACCTTAATATATAAAGATACTATGGGCAAAATCTCCACCACACTGTTCAGAAAGGATACAGCAGGCAACTCGATTCTCCATGCCTCAAGTTTTCACCCTCAACCTCTAATCAACTCAATACCCTATAGCCAATACTTAAGGCTTAAAAGGAACTGCTCAGATCCAGCAAAATTCCAAATAGAAGCCAATGCACTAACTACTCGACTATCACAAAGAGGCTACACCAAAACATCACTACGCAAGGCATTTAATCGTGCCAATCAACAAGACAGAGAAACACTGCTCTTTAAAAATAAAAAACCAACTCAAACTGAACCAGATACCCGAATAATCATCAGATTCACTAACGAACACCAGGAAATCAGAAATATCCTCACAAAAAATTGGTCCATCCTCTTGGAAGAACCCAGCACCTCTAAACTCCTACCTCAACATCCACCCATCACCTTCAGAAAAGCCGGCTCGCTACAACAACAATTGGTAAAAAGTGAATTCAAAGAAGGATCCAAAAAAGACCCCTGCAAAACAAAAGGCACGTTCCCCTGCGGGTCCTGTGCCCAATGTTACGTTATTTCCCAAACGATCAATACCATACTACCCAATGGTGACCCATTTCACCCGAAACATTTTTGCAACTGCAAGACCAGGGGAATAGTCTACATGATGACCTGCGAATGCGGGTCCTTCTATATAGGGAAAACCCGACAGGAGTTTGGCAAACGAGTAAGTCAACATCTTCAGACCATGCATGTTGGCAACTTTTATGTCCCACTAGGGAGACACGTAAAAGAATACCACAACTACAAAATGCCTAAAATCAAATTCATGGCCCTGGACAGAATCCACATCCCGCTACGAGGGGGTGATTGGAATAAAACCTTATTGCAATTGGAAATGCGATGGATTTCGCGACTTAAAGCTACTATCCCGCCTGGGTTAAATGAAGCACAAAGCTTCCGTCCTTTTTTACAAGGCTTTTCATCGGGGAAGAAAGATTAAACCCCTACCTAGGACACAGAACCGGCCCTGGAACCCCCAAAAGTATATGCATAATCTCAACTGACATTCCCCCCTCCAAGATTCATACAATTTGCACCCCCGACTCCACTATGGTTCACCATAGACCTTTTTGAATCCCATACAACATCATTGGGCTATTCTACCCAGTATCTTTTACCCAGTATCTTTTAACTGGGTAGACCGACCACAATCTCTCCCTCCGACCCACCCACTTTCTCTCACAGACGTTTCTTCTTAATATATATGCTGCAATTTTCATTTCATTTTATGTCCTAATTAATGTTACAATATTGCAATACGTATTATGTATTTATATGTGATGACACTGTTGCACAGTGCACCATCGCATAATCAAGTTCTTTAACCAGATTGTCCAACTTCCTTTTGCCTCCTTCCCTTAATCTCCAGGAGCTCCCGGCACGGTAAGCCCCGAATCCTCCGGGATCGGGGCATCTGAAACCGATGGGGGGGTCTCTCTACCTTCCTCTATCCCTGTCAGGGATCTCGGCTTCTACTCCGTGTCGGCGGCCACGAAGGCACGTCCGCACGGTTACAAGGGATGCGGTTTCCAGCCTCACGCAGGCGCACATCACACCGTATCACGGACTCCGCCCATCGGCATCACACAGCGCACGACTGCGCATGCGTGACTGCCCATAAAAGGCCGGGGAACACTGCAATGTCTCAGTCTCTCCCGAACCCAGGGAGGAACACGGACCTTGCAGACAACGGCTGTTCATCACTTTGTGCACAGGAATCGTCTCCAAACGGACTAAGATCCTGCAACGGTTACTTTACCATTCAGGAACCAACCAAAATGTAAGTTTAGATTTGGTAGGAGACTTATTATATCTCCTAAACCAAACCTAACTTTTTCCCAACATTTTATGTACCTACTATCATCGGCATGTAATTAAGTCTATACACCTATAATTACAGACGATTACTATCAATGTGGGAATTTCCCTAACCTCAACCACATAGGACCCTGGGACCAGACATGCTACCCAAGAAGTAATTATCACTATTATATTTATGAGCAAATCTCTGTATACCCAATTCCTTTCTAAAATCGCCATTTTCTCACCAACACAGCACACTGTTCCTGTAGCACCTGGAGAAACTTTGGGGAGGCAATACCCTAAGAAGTGGACAAACATGTATGTTCAACCATACTTTATATCAATTGTTTTTGAATCACCATGATATCATGATTTGATATTTATATATATTTATTCTCAATTATTCTCAGAATCGGTGACACATCCTTGATAAAGGCCTTGATAGGCCGAAACATGTCGGATTACCGATCAGGTCCCCTCTCTGCACCAATCCCTGTCCTTTGACAAGAGGAACTGCAGAGCTGGACCTATCCACGATACTTTCAAGTCACGTACTTATCACATGTAACACAACCTATATTTCCTCTTCACCTGCACAATGGGACTTTACCCATATATTCACTCCTCTGTTGTATATAAATACACTGTATAATAAATTTTATTTTATTTACTACTGCATACCTCCTTTACTCCTGCCCTTAAAATCCCATACTTGACCTGAGGCATCACAACCTACACAATATTCTCTCGGGATGGTGGCAGAAATGACTACCTAACTTTCCACTATAAGATCCAAAAACTCACCTTTTTCAAATAGAATTTTTGTAAAATCTTACCGTAAAATTATTTTCTCAGAGTCCTCTGACAGTCGCCGCCCATTCATACAGTCTTCATGATTGGGACGTCCCAAAGCAGTGTAGATGTGAGGGGTGGGAAGACGCAACCTTAAAATAGGCAATGCAGCACCCAGATCAGAGAAAAAACTGAACTGAACCAGTGGGGTAAGTATAGCTAAACAGAAGCTAACCCAGGAAAAAAATGAATTAAACCCCATGACTAAGAGACATTAAAAAAATAGCATGTCTCTTTAAACCACTGCCGCACTCAAAACCTTGCAGCCAAAAGAAGTATCCAAGGATGCCAACACATCAAGTTTGTAATACTTAGAAAAGGTGTGTACAGATGACCAGGTCGCCGCTTTGCACACTTGAGCCACCGACGCCTGGTGGCAAAAAGCCCAAGACGCACTAACCACTCTAGTGGAGTGTGCCTTAACAGGGAAGGGAGGAACCCGACCCTTAATTGAATAGGCCTGCACAATCATCTGTCTGATCCATTTGGAAATGGTTGCCGCAGACGCCGCTATACCCTTCCGAGGTCCTTCAGGAAGGACAAACAGACAATCCGACTTCCGGAAAGAGTCCGTGGCGGAAAGGTAAACCTTGATCGCTCAGACCATGTCCAAGGAATGCAAGGCAAATTCCTTTGGATGCTTAGGCTTAGCACAAAGCAAAGGCAACACAATATCCTCATTGAGGTGGAAGGCTGAAACCACCTTAGGAAGAAAACTGAATTTTTGTAAAATCTTACCATAAAATTCCTTTCTCTGAGTCCTCTGACAGTCGCCGCCCCTCATATAGTCTTCACCAATGGGTATTGACCTCTTATCCACAGGAGTAAGCTAGGCTGAAGATTTTGTTAAAAACACAAAACTTTGCATAGACCCACCTACAGGGGGCTGTCCCTCTGGTCCAATACCCCCGGCTAGCCTCATTCCCAATTCAGTTTGGTAACAAGCAGTAGATAGTCCATGAACCCCAAAAGAGGGGCGGGGGCGGCGACTGTCTGAGGACTCAAAGAAAGAAATTTTACGGTAAGATTTTACAAAAATTCAGTTTTCTCTTACGTCCTCTGACAGTCGCCGCCCCTCATATAGTCTTCACCAATGGGATGTCCCAAAGCAGTGTAGACATGAGGGGTGGGAAACGCAACTATCTCAAGGTAACGAAGCACCCAAGGTAAGATAAAGGAACCTTATTCGAACCAGAAACGTAACCCACTGGGTAACAGGGAAGCTCAACAGGAGCGAACAAACCCAGGAAGGTAAAATAACCAAGGGGGAAAAAAACCCCCACAGGAGGGGACAGGCTAAAAATGCCATGTCTCCTCCAAAGTACTGCCGTACACAGAACTTTGCGGTCAAAGGAGGCATCTGCCGATGCAGAAACATCAAGTTAGTAAACTCTGTAAAGGTGTGCAGGGACAGACGACCAGGTCGCCGCAATGCACATTCGGGACACCGAAAGGCCCAAAACGCACCCTCAGCTCCGAAGAGTGCGCCGTGACAGAGAAGGACGGAACCCGATCCCTAGGCGAATAAGCCTGTACAATCGTCTGTCTGAAACAGACAGGAACGGTTGCCACAGATGCAGCCATACCCTTCCGAGACCCTCAGGAAGGACAAAAAAAGAGAATCCGACCTTCTGAAGGATTCAGTAGACGACAGGTAACCCTGATCGCCCTGACAACATCCAAGGAATGCAAGGCAAAACTCCGTAGGATTCGCACACAGCAAAAGCAAAACAATGTCCTCATGGAGATGGACATTAAGCGGCAAGATAGGACCGCCAACTCCGACACACTGCAAGCAGATGTGATCGCCACCAGAAAGGCAACTTTCCGTGACAGTGCAAGCAGAGGAAGCTCCCGGATGTTCTCAAAGGGAGGACATTGCAAAACGACAGAACCAAAATTCAAGTCCCAAGGGGTTAAGGGCGCCCCCCGAGGGGGCCAAATGACGCACCCTATTGAATAAAGGTGCGGATCAAAGAATTTGACGCCAAAGGGCGCTGGAAAGAATGGCCAGAGCAGATAACTGACCCTCAACAGTGGGCAGTGCAAGACGTAGGTCTACACCGGATTGCAGGAAGGCTAACACCCTTGCCACCGAAAAGTAGCGAGGATGGAAACCCCCGCGATTCGCACCAGGCAAAGCAAGCCTTCCAGGTACAATAATAAATCTTACCGGACGAGGCCTCCCTAGCTCTAAGCAAGGTAGGACCTCTGACAAGAGACCCCGATCTCTCAAGATCTGGCTGTTAACAGTCACACCGTCAAGGCCAGCGACTGTAAAGCAGGATGGAAGAACAGCCCCGGAGACAACAGACCGTCTCGTAAGGGGAGCCGCCAGGGAGACTCGACGACCATTTGCATGACGTACGCGTATCAAGACGGGCACGGCCAGTCCGGGCCCCCAGGACCACCAACCTCAGTTCCGAGACCGACCTGCGAAGGGACCGTGACAACAACTGGATCGGGGGGAAGGCATAAATCAGGCGATACTGATTCCAAGGCACCTCCAGCGTGTCAGTGGCGGCTGCCAGAGGATCGCGTGTTCTTGCCACGAGCCTTCCCACCTAGTTGTTTAAAGGAGGCGCGCCATCGCGCACACAGTATCTGAAAACACTACCGGGTATAGGGACCATTCCCCCTGGTCTGGGGTCTGGCGACTCCGATAGTCGGCCTGCCATTGTTCCATACCCGGAATGTGAACTGCCGAAAGCGCCGAGACCCGCGTCTCGGCCCAAGGCAAAATCTCGGGCACTTCCTTTGCCGCCCGGGTGCTCCTGGTGCCCCTTTGGTGATTGATGTACGCCACCGTAGTGGTGTAGTTCACCTGCACGCGCACAGGGTGGCCCTGGAGACGATCCCTCCAACGGAGCAAACAGAGTCTGATCGTTCTCAGTTCCCTGGCATGTATCGGTAGGGAGGATCCCTCCTTCAACCAAGTGCCCTGGGCAGACAATTTGCCCAGAACGCCACCCCCAACCCGACAGGCTGGCGACCGGAGTGAGCACCTTTCAAAACAACGGCCGGAAGGATTTCCCTTCCGTCAGAGCCGGAGACTGGAGCCACCACAGAAGGTCCGCTCTGACCCAGTGACTCAAAGATATCCTCCTGTCCAATGACTGAGGATGCCTGTCCCACCTGGCTAGGATCTCTGCTTGCAGAGATCGCGTGTGGAACTGTGCAAATGGGACCGCCTCGAAGGCTGACACCAACCCTAGGAACTGCATGCGGGTCCTGAGTGATGAGGATTCGTTGTCCCTGAGGGACCTGACCTCCTTCAGCAGAGTCCGGAGTATGTCCTCCGGCAGGAAAACTCTCGCATGGGCAGAGTCCAGGACCATTCCCAGATAAGGGAGACTAACAGAAAGGAGCAATGTCGACTTCTGAAAGTTGATGGCCCACCTGAACTTCTGGAGCGTCTGAACCGTGGTTGACAGATCGCCCAACAGAGTTGAACCAGAACTCGACCTTAACAGGAGATCATCCAGATATCTAAGGATTGCGATCCCCTGTGCCCACAACAGGGCCAGAACAGGAGCCAAAGCTTTGGGAAACACCCATGGAGCCAAAGCGATTGCGAATCGGAGGTACCTCTGATGACCCTTGAATACAAGGATGTGTAGAAACGCATCCTTGAGGTCGATAAAAGCCAGGAATCTCCCGGGCTCAGAGAGGCCATCACCGATCAGAGGGATTCCATACGGAATGTTTGAACCCGTACAAAGCGGTTTAGAAACTGTAGGTCCAGAATGGGACACACCTTGCCCTCCTTTCAGGGCACCGTGAACAGATTCAAGTAAACGCCCCCAAAAACCTGTCCCGATGTAACACTGGGACGATCACCCCCTGGGCGAGGAGATCCTGAACCACCCTTTGGAGATCTTAGAAACGATCTGGGGTCAAATGAAGATTTGAGGGAAAGAATCTGTCTGCTGGGCGCGATCGAAATTCGATCTTGTACCCCGACCGAATGAGTTCCTGAACCCATCTGTCCTGAATGGCAGACGGGGCTGCCGTGCCAGGGTGGGCCCTATCGCCCAAGGCTGCTTCTGGCCACCAAGGGCCTGAAGTAGGATTCACCCATGTCATGTGCCTGAAAGGCACGAAAGGTTTAAGGGAAGGGTCCCACTTACCGCAGAAAAAAACTTACCTTTGGACACATCAGCAGAGTGCTTTGTACCCCCAGTGACCCCCTTCACCAACCCGTCCAGGGGGTCCCCAAAAAAGGCGGTTCCCTGCATAAGGGATGTCAGACACAAGGGTGCGTCTGAGCACCTTAGTCCACTCCACCACAGCCTGAGAGACCATCACTGAGGCGAACACGGGCTTCATCAAGGAACCTGCCACCACATAGGAGTGGCGGGCAAGAGATTCCACCCGCCTAACCGCCGGGTTTCTAAACACTGGATAAGCCTCCATGGGCATCAGAGTGGCCTTGTGTAATCTGGATACCGTGTGAACCACCGTAGGGTCCACAGTCCAGTGCGAATCTGTTGGAGACGCAAAGGGACAACGGTACAGAAACCGCTTAGGTACCACAAAGGTGCGCTTCAAATTGCGCCATTGTTCGTTCACCGTTTCGTGAAACTCAGCGGGACAGGGAAATACCTGAGCAGCTTTCTGGGTTTTCTGTGGGTCCCAAAAGATGACCGCTTACCCGACGGATGGGGCTCATCCTCTAAGTGTAACGTATGCGTAACAGCACTAAAAAGTGCAGACATAGCAGCTCTTTCTTTGGCCGACTCAACGGGGGAATCATCCCCCTCATCGTCCTCCACACCCTCCCCGTCTGAATGAGAAGGCTGAGACCCTTCATGGGCCACATAGCCCGTGACAACCATATCTAGCTCAGAATCAGAAGACTGAAACAGTCTGGGCCGTGTTCTAGCGGTCCGCTCCGACAGCAACAGATCCACTTAGACGCCAAAGTCGCAAGTGCACAGTAAAGGAGCCCATGGCAGAGGATTCAGGCGTACCTGATCCCTCCACCAGAGCTGAGGGGAATTTGCTGTCCTGGGACTTCATACCCACTGATAAAAAATGTGTATGGCACTGGCCCTTTAATACAAGTGACAGCGGTGGTTCCACCGCAATAATGACAAGTCTATAGTGCTAAGCCACCTATACAATGCTGCCAGCAAGGTAGTACCCCAAAAAAACAGCACACAAGCCCCCCCCAGAAGTGTTACTGCACTCCCAGTACGATCGGATCATCAGGATGAAAGAAATGATGTCCGCCGCTAGAGGCCCAACAGTGGCCTGAACTAACAAAAAATGGCCGCCAATAGAAAGTAATGAGGAGGCTTCGGGAAAATGGCCACCGAGCCCTGCATAAAACACAGTGGCACACGCAAGATGGCGCCCGAAGGGCGCTAATTACACTAGAAAATGGCTGCTAACTGCCCTGAACTGAAGCCAGTGCTGACTGCCCACATCCAAAATGGCGGCCCCGCGAATCTTACAGCGTGGCAGCCCCCAACAACCATGTCTGTACCCCAAAGTGACACACACACTCCCAAGGGGCTCAGGGACCCCCGAAAACCCATCACAGCGTGGTAGGACCGCAGATAGCGCCCCAGCAGGGACCGTGAGGGAGACACAGGGACCACACGGACAGACATGAGGGGAAGCACACAGACTCTACACAGACTGCCATCCCCAGGAGAGAAGGCCCCACACACACACCCCCAGCATACAATGTCACAGACAGAGGAGGTAGCATGGTACTCACCGATCCATGCGATTTTGTGGGTGCCACTCTGCGACGGGAAGCCTCCCACCCCAGCCAAAAACAGGATGTTTGCCACACACGGCGTATCCTTGCGAAATGGCCACTTTGCGGGCTTTGTCCCTGAGGACAGGGACAGGTCGTTTGCGAGGCCAGGGCGTACGCATAGCCTGCTAAACGCTCGATGGCAGGCTGGGATTCCGTAAGGCTCTAGTACAACCAGTCCGATTCCCAGCTCCGCAAACACTGTAGTCTTCCGAAGTCTGACAAACTAAGCGCAGGAACAAATAAAAAGCTAGTAGTGTAAAGAAAAAAAACACACTTAGCAGAAAATAAAATGTAATAAAACAGAGAAAAAGGCTGAGACTGTAGCCCCTGCACAGGGAAGCCTGCCTACTCCTAAGCTAGGCAAAAGACAAACTGAATTGGGAATGAGGCGAACCGGGGGTATTGGACCAGAGGGACAGCCCCCTGTAGGTGGGTCTATGCAAAGTTTTGTGTTTTTAACAAAATCTTCTTCCTAGCTTACTCCTGTGGATAAGAGGGACGGCGACTGTCAGAGGACGTAAGATGAACAACCAGATAGGGGGAGAGGCAAGACAGAGCCACCAACTCAGACACACTGCGAGCAGATGTGGTCACCACTAGAAAGGCAACTTTCTGTGACAACACAGGCAGAGGGATCTCTCTGATGTTCTCAAAGGGAGGTCGTTGTAAAATGGATAGAACCAGATTCAGGTCCCAGGGAGGTAAGGGAGCATTCCTCAGGGGAGCCAGATGGCACACCCCCTAAATAAAGGTGCGAATCAAGGAATTAGACGCCAAAGGGCGCTGAAAAAGAATGTCCAAGGCCCACAATTGGCCTTTGATCGTGGTCAGCACCAGGCGCTGATCCACCTTAGTCTGCAGGAAGGCCAAAACCCTCGCCACTGAAAAGGAGCGGGGGTGAAGACCTTGTGACTCACACCAGGCAAAATATGCCCTCCAGGTGCGATGATAAATCTTCCCAGAGGAAGCTTTTCTAGCTTTTAGCAAGGTAGGAATGGCAGCCGACGGGGTACCCCTGTCTCTCAAGTCTCTCCCCTGTCTCTCCCTGTTGAAAGCCAAGTCGTCAAAGCCAGCGACTGTAAAGCAGGATGGAAGATCTGTCCCTGAGACAGAAGATCGTTTCTAAGTGGAAGCCGCCAGGGAGGTTCGACAACCATCTGCATAATGTCCGCATACCAAGACCGACGTGGCCAGTGTGGAGCTACCAGAATCACCAGCATCTGTTCCGAGGCTAACCTGTGGAGGAACCTGGACAACATTTGAATCGGAGGAAAGGCATATATCAGCCGATACCCGATGCAACGGCACCACTAACGAGTGCGAGGCGTCCGCCAGAGGATCCCGAGATCGAGCCACACACAAACCTTTCCACTTTTTTGTTGAGACGGGATGCGAACAAATCCATGTCCGGAGACCCCCACTGGATACACAGAAGAATGTAACGCCTGGAATGTGGACGGCCTAAATCGCCGGAACATGCGATTCGGCCCAAGACAGAATCTCGGCCACTTCCCTGGCCGCCCGGCACTCCTGGTGCCCCCCTGATGATTGATGTACGCCACCGCTGTGGCGTTGTCCATCTGCACTCGTACAGGGCAGCCCCGAATCTGAGCCGACCAATGGAACAAACCAAGCTTGATTGCCCAGGGGTCCAGGACATTTATTGGTAGCGAGAACTCCTCCCCCGACCACGTCCCATAGGCACAAATCTTGCCCAGAACTCCACCCCAGCCCGACAGGCTGGCATCTGTGGAGATCCCCGTCCACAATAACGGCCAGAAGGACTTGCCTTGTGTCAGAATCGGTGACTGGAGCCACCACAAAAGATCCGATCTCACCTGGTGGCTTAGAGAAAACCTTCTGTCAAAGACTGAGGATGCCTGTCCCACCTGGTAAGGATCTCTGCCCCGTAGCAGAGCCAATACCTTGGTGAACACCCTTGGAGCCGAAGCGAGACCGAAGGGCAACGCCACGAACTGGTAATGCTCTTCTGCGATTGCGAAGCGGAGATACCGCTGATGACCCTCGTAACAAGGGATGTGCAGATATGCATCTTTTAGGTCAATGGAGGCCATGAATTCCCCTGGACTCAGAGATGCCACCACCGACCGGATGGATTTCATCCGGAACTTCTGTACCCGCACAAAGCAGTTCAGTAACTTTAGGTCCAAAATCGGATGCACCTTGCCCTCTTTTCTGGGCACTGTGAACAGATTGGAGTAAAACTCCCAAAACCTGTCCTGCGGAGGGACCGGCACGATGATCCCTTGAGCGAGAAGATTTTGAACCGCCCGTTGTAGATCCCGGAAAGGATCGGGAGTCAAATGGAGATTTGATGGAGAGAATCTGTCTGCAGTTCGAGATCGGAACTAGATCTTGTACCCTGAACGAATGAGCTTGCAAACCTACCTGTCCTGAATGTCGGACAGCCAGGGCTAGGGAAAACAACGCAGACGTCCCCCCACCCCTGATACGGGTGAGGGAATTCCTTCAGGAAGGGGTGGACTGGGTTGCCTGCCCAGCTTGACCCGTTTTGGGCTTACCCACCCAAAATTTCTAGTGACCACCGGAGGCCTTGAAGGACTTACCCTTTTCCTGGGCCCCAAAGGCACGAAAAGACCCCCGGTTAGTCTTAAAGGAGGGACGCTGCTTAGCGTAGGGAGATTTACCTTTCAAGACTTGAGGCAAGAGAGTACTCTTACCCCCAGTAAGCCCCTTGATCAACTCATCCAGATAGTCACCAAAAAGACGATCCCCCCGCATAAGGGATGTCAGACACTGTCTTCTTAGAATCGTGGTCGGCTGACCAGCTTTTCAGCCAAATAATGCGGCAGATTGCAATCCCGACTGCAGATAGACGTGCAGATAGACGTGCGACCGACTGCAGATAGACGTGCGACCAAAGGAGCCTCATCCAAAGCCGCATCACACAGGTACCTGTGCCATTTGATCCAACGTGTCCAGCGCAGCAGCAGAAACCGACTCTGCTACCAGAGTGCGCCACCATATACATGTGGCAGGAAAGCGTTTCCACTCGTCTGTCTGACGGGTCCTGAAACACCAGGGAGTCTTCCACGGGCATCAAGGTGGATTTATTCAGTCTGGAAACAGTGTGGTCCACTTTAGGAACCACAGTCTAGCGAGTATCATCCGAATCCACAAAGGGATAATGGTACTTAAATCTCTTAGGTACTACCAGCGTCTGTTTAATGCAACGCCATTGGTCATTTACCGTTTCCTGAAACTCCTCAGGACAAGGAAAAAACCTGACCCGACTTCAGGGCCTTGCGGGTCCCGAAGGAAACCCGCTTACCTGCCATGGAGGGCTCATCATCAAGATTTAAAGTCTCCTTAACGGAGCTAATAAGTGTGTCTATCGCAGCACGATCACGTGCTATCCCAGAGGAAGAATCCTCCTCCACATCTGACCAAGAAAACGGGGACCCCTCAAGGGGGACGTCGCCCATGGCAACCAATTCAGGCTCGGAGTCAGAAGACTCAGATGGCATAGGCTGTTTCTTTGTAACCCGGTCAGACATCAGCAGATCAACTTTTGATGCTAAAGTCGTAAGTGCAGCAGATAAAGAGGCTAAGGAAGTGGGATCAGGAGTATCTGAACCACCAACTAGGTCTGTGGGGAATCTGCTATCCTGGGACTCCATATTAGCAAAGTGCAAAAAAATGACACTGGCCCTTTAAAAACTGTGGTTCCCCCGGACCCCTATCGCAAACTGCACTACAGGTGGAGACCCTTCTCTTAACTAAAGCTAAACTGACAAAAGAGTGCTAGCAGAAATATAGCCAGAGAAAACCAGTAAAATCCCCCCACAGTGTCCCTATACTTGCCACGCTGCTTTTGAGAAAGCGGATTATAAAGAGGAATTGACCTCACGACCCTAGAGGCAAAAGCCAGCCCTGAGCCACAAAAAAAATGGTGCCGGATAGAGTCAAATGGAGGAAAAGCACTTAGAAAATGGCCACTGCCCAGACAGGACATCCGCCCACACTAAAGATGGCGTCCGATCGGCGCTGGCAATGATGATGGAAAATGGCCGCTGCCTTCACTCTGAGGCCAAACAGCCAGCCGTTACCAAACATGGTGGCCGGGCGAAAGAGCGCCTAACGCCGCAGAAAAACGCCCACACTGGCCCCCACCGGGATCTGCACAGAGCACCCTCGGGGAGAAGGAAGCCCCCACACCCCCCCCCCCCATATGGCGGTCTGCACCGCAGGAGAGCCCCCGCAGGGACAGGGAAGGCAAGACACAGGGGGCCATCCCACAGCCATGAGGGGGATACAGCAAACTTTACATGTACCACCATCCCCAAAGTGGGCCCACTCAATACCCCCTCAAAAACCTGTTCCCAGGGACAGAGGGGTAGTAGTACTCGCCATACCGTGAACGTGGGTACCGCTCAGACACAGGAGACCTCCCACCTGGGTGGGGTGCCGTCAGCCAGGAAGGATGCTAGCAAACCCGGGCGTTCCGACGTTGAGACATCCCAGCGAAGTTAGAAAAACTTTGCAGGCTTGTCCCTGCTTCTAGGGGCCCTGTCGTTGCGAGGCCTGGGCGTACCAAAAGCCTGAGACATCCGATGGCAGACTGGGACTCCATAAGGTTCTATATTAACCAGTACGAGGCCCAGTTCTGCTGACGCTTGTAGTCCTGCAAATTCTGACTAACTAGCGTAGGTGAGAAAAAATAAAAAGCTTTTCTAAAAAGAAAAAACACTTTTCAGAAATAAAACAAGAAAACAACTGAGACACTAGGTCCCAGCAGGGAAAACCTAGCCTACTCCTGAGGCTAGGCAGCAAAGAACTGGATTAGAGTGGTACTGGCTGGAGGATATAGGCCAGAGGGACGGCCCCCTGTGGGTGTGTCTATATGTTAATGTTTGTTGTATTAACAAAATCTCCTGCGGAGAAGGCCAATACCACAATCGTGAAGACTGTATGAATGGGCGGCGACTGTCAGAGGACGTAAGAGAAACATAGCCGCCAGACTACACAAACATGGCCGCCGAAGCCATTCACGGCAAAATGGCAGCGCCGTTCGGCACTGCGTGGAACCCGTCACCCCAGTGAAGTAATAGTCCACAAAAAGTGCAGGCACCCCTAAAAGGGGACTGCAATACTCCAAACAAACAATTCAGCCAAGCGCTCACTCCAAAAAGGGAAGACTGGTGTGCTGCTCTCCTCAGGCAGGGAACTCCAACATGGGTACATAAAAGAAAAGAAAAAGAAGGCGTAAACACCTAGTGCATTACCCGTGGTCACTGTTTATAAAATGTTTTAATAAAATGCCAAATGCATACTCACAGACATGAAGATATTTAAAATCGTGTTACAAGAATCCGAAACATGTCCTTGAAGATAGGACCGCGGTCTTATCTTCAAGGACATGTTCCAGTTCATATGTGACGGATTCTTGTAACACGATTTTAAATATCTTCATGTCTGTGAGTATGCATTTGGCATTTTATTAAAAATTTAATAAACAGTGACCACGGGTAATGCACTAGGTGTTTGCGCCTCCTTTTTCTTTTCTTTTATGTACCCCTAAAAGGGGGCCGCCAGTGGCACGCTCCCACCGCCCTCTGGCCCAGCACTAATTTACCTCCCCACCCCAAAAACACCCGTGCACCCCAAAAAGGGACTAGGAGAGGGGACAAGGGGCAGGTGAGAACAACCAATGCAGGGAAAACCCCACTGGTTTTTGGAAGACAAAGTGAAGACACGCGTGTTGGAAGCTTGAGGACTTTGTAATGCCGTAACACCACGGAAGGTCTCTGCCAGAACCTGAAGAGGTTTTGCGCCCAATGTCCTGAAAACTCACGGGGTCCTCATTGCAAAGGAGATCATGAAGTATCTAGAAGCAGACCATAGTTTTGCTAGGAAGTAGGTAGCATGTTTCCTTGTTATAGGTACTGTATATCTGTCGTTCTAGTTGGAGCTCGGAAGGTTGGGTTAGCCTGCCAAGAAGCCTTTGAAATTCTAAATTCTGTTTTTGCCATACACCCAACCCAGCTTGGTATTTTGGGTGTTGCTACCGTTGCATGTTCCTGCAACTCCTTTTGCAATCTCCATAATAGGTAAAAATACATAGGAACACTAGGTACAGCTGAAGTGGCTGACCTGGAAGAAATTGCAAATAGCTCACTAATCAGTGTTCCCTAGAGCTATAGAAATTGGTTTGTTCTTAGAAAGCATTATTTCATTTAAAAGGTAGTTGATGCTTGAAATAAACTTCAAACAAGCTTAGGACAAACATAGGCAATAAAGTTAAAGTGATTGTAAAGTCTTTTTTTTTTTAAATAACAAACATGTTATACTTACCTGCTCTATGCAGGTGGTTTTGTACAGAGCAGCTCAAATCCTCCTCTTCTCGGGTCCCTCTTCGGCTCTCCTGGCCCCTCCCTCCTTCTGAGTGCCCCCACAGCAAGAAGCTTGCTATTGGGGCACCCAAACCGAGTCACAGCTCCCTGTGTCCATTCAGACACAGAGCCACGACCTGGCTTCGCCCCCCACTCTCTCCTGATTGGCTGAATGATTTTGATTCACAGCAGTGGGAGCACTGCTGTCTCAGCCAAAGTGGGGAGTCCCAGGCAGCTTAGACACTCCTGCAACATCACTGGATAAAGACGGGCTCAGGTAAAAATGAAACCTTCTGCCTTTAAAATCCCTTTAACAAAACAAAAAAAAAACAACTAAAGAAATGAGCAGACTCGGATGGACTACTCTGTCTTTTTCTGCCATCACTTTTCGGTTTCCAGGTTAATACTTCAGCTACAAGAACTGAAAGTGGTTTTGTGTCGACTAACTCTTTAATAACACATTCCCTACAAGACATCTGAAACTTACGATTTCATAATCTTCAAGGCCATGACTTCTTTTCGCAAGGTAGATACCTCTTCCTCCTGTTTTTTCTTCTCTTTATGAAGGAATTGAATATAATCAATAGCTGTGGAAAATGTAAATAGCAATATCAGGTGTGCATTCTCAAAGTGCAAGCTCTTGATTCTTATAAGTGAACAGTTCACTAGTTTAGCTGACCTTTGGTCATTTTCACAGAAAGAAGAGGACAAAAAAAAAAAAAACAGATTTGCATCTAAAAACAGTGAGTCACACACATGACCTTTAGTATTACACAAGACTGGGCAAAAAAAAACAGATATTTCGTACTTACTCTTCTGCAGAACAACTGCCTTGCTGAGCTTTTGAGAGCCTATGGAGCAGTCTTGTTGCTGACATGTAGGCACTATAGTCTGTAAATCATCATAGCCTTTCTGCAACAGAGAAATGTGTCAATTTAGTTAAACCAGTTCTCTTATTATATACTAAAAGCACAGGGCCACATGTATAAATACCGTGTTGTTACCAGTTTTAGACCAAAAAACACAAAAAGAAAAATTCTCTTGCCAACAGGTTAGGAAAAGTGTGTGTGGCCAATATGCCAGGAGACCAATATGTACAGTATAACATACAGTGGATATAAACAGTCTACATACCCCTGTTAAAATATCAGGTTTCTGTGATATAAAAAAAATGAGACAAAGCTATATCACTTCAGAACTTTTTCTATAATGTGACCTATAAAATGTACAACTCAGTTGAACAAAAAACAGAAATATTTTAGGTGGAGGGAAGGAAAAATGAAAAACTAAACAAATATGGTTGTATAAAAGTGTGAACACCATTAACCACTTGCCTACAGTGCACTTTCACCCCCCTTCCTGCCCAGGCCAATTTTCAGCTTTGAGCGCTGTCCCATTTTGAATGACAATTGCGTGGTCATGCTACACTGTACCCAGGGACATCTTTGACACAGGGCAAAAGGGGCAGCTGCCCTGGGCCCAGTCATTGTTGTGGGGCCCAAAGCAGCTGCCTCTTGATCCTGCACATAGTTGTTAGGTGGATTCAGGAGGGCCCAATAAAATGTTTGCCCAGGGTCCAATCAATAATAAAGACTGCCCTGACTGTACCCATATGAAATTTTTATCATTTTCTTCCACACAAATAGAGCTTTCTTTCGGTGGTATTTAATCAACTCTGGGTTTTTAATTTCTTACAAAAAAAAAGACAGAAAATTTGGGGGAAAAAAAAAGTTTCTTATTTTCTATGAGTAAATTTTGAAAATAATTTTTCTCCTTCACTGATGTGTGCTGATGAGGCGGCACTTATGGGCACTGATGAGGAGGTACTAACATGCTGCACTAATGGGCACTAATAGGTGGCACTGATGGGCACTGACAGGCCGCACTGATGGACACTGACAGGTGGCACTGATGGGCACTGACAGGTGGCACTATGGGCACTGATGGTGGGCAGTAATTGGCACTTTATTTACATTTTGTGTAATCAGGGCACTGATGATCAGTGCCCTGATTACTTGTACTTGTCTCCCCTATGAGGAGGAGCCGCTGATCGGATCTCCTCGCCTCACACTCTGACAGTGTGAGGCGAGGAGAGCCGAATAACGCACTTCCTCATTTACATGTGACCTGCTGTGATTGGACATGGGTAAAGAGTCACGTCATTGACTCTTCACCGAGATCGGGGTCGCGCTGTGTCCTAGCAACATGGCGCAGCCACGAACACCGCTCCGCGCGCCAGGCTGTTCTGGTGTGCCGTCATATGACGGCGTCCCAGAACAATAGCTGCACCGCTCCGCCGCCCTTTGATAACGGGCGGGTAGCAAGTGGTTAAACTAATACTTTTTTGAAACACCTTTTGATTTTTTTACAGCACTCAGTCTTTTTGGGTATAAATATCAGCATGGCACATCCTGACTTGGCAATATTTGCCCACTCTTTGCAAAAACACTCCAAATCTGTCAGATTGCGAGGGTATCTCTTGTGCACAGCCCTCTTCAGATCACCCCAAAGATTTTCAATTGGATTCAGGTCTGGGCTCTGGCTGGGCCATTCCAAAACTTTAATCTTCTGGTGAAGCCATTCCTTTGTTGATTTGGATGTAGGCTTTGGGTCGTTGCTATGCTGACAGATGTAGTTCTTGTTCATGTTCAGCTTTCTAGCAGAGAAGCCTGAAGGTTTTGTGCCAATATTCACTGGTATTTGGAACCGTTTATAATTCTCTCTACCCTAAGGCCCCTGTTCCAGCTGAAGAAAAACAGCCCCAAAGCATGATGCTGCTACCACCATGCTTCACTGTGGGTATGGTGTTCTTTTGGTGATGTTGCGTTAAACATAACTTTTGTAATTATGGCCAATAAGTTCAACTTTGGTTTCATCAGACCATAACATATTTTCCCACATGCTTTTGGGAGACTCAAGATGGGTTTTTGCAAAACTTAGCCAGGCTTAGATGTTCTTTGTAAGAAAAGGCTTACATCTTGCCACTCTATCCCATAGCCCAGACTTATGAAAATACGGGAGATTGTTATCACATGTACCACACAGCCAGTACTTTGCCAGATATTCCTGCAGCTCCTTTAAATGTTGCTGTAGGTCTCTTGGCAGCATCAGCACAAACAAATGGTTACTGCCCGCACCTGTAACTGGTCTCTGCAGTAAGGAGTATTGGAAGGGCAACGCATGTAACAAGACAAAAAGCTTCCAAGCTCTCCTTACCAACCAGTCTGCGACCAACCAAATTGACCTGTCTAACAGTATGCATTAAAAACAGGGCTTTAGTTGCACACATCTGCAAATACATGCGTAAGCCACAGAGCCCTGACAAGGCACCCCATTTTCTGTGGTCCGAACACTAAATTCTGTGAGTCTCCGACAATGGAAGCACATGCATCTAAATAGACAGGTGTAGGGCAGATATACTTGAAGGGAGTCCACCCCTTCTTAAAGGCACAGGGGCACACTGAACACCCAGCCTATAGCACCATGCCAGCAAAGGTGTCATTGCATTGCTTGGCCAATATAATCCAAAGCAAACAAATGGTTACTGCCCACACCTGTAACTGGTCTCTGTAGTAAGGAGCATTGGAAGGGCAACGCATGTAACAAGACACAAAAATATTCCAAGCTCTCCTTACCGACCAGTCTACGTTCAACCAAATTGACCTGTCTAGCAATATGCAGCCTCCCTGACCAGTTTTCGTCTCTTTATTCATTTTGGAGGGACATCCAGTTCTGTTAATGTTACTGTTGTGCCATATTTTCTTCTCTTGAGGACTGTCTTCACTGTGTTCCATGGTGTATCTAATGCCTTAGAGAATCTTTTGTACCCTTCTCCTGACTGATACCTTTTAACAATGAGATCCCTCTGCTGCTTTGGAAGCTCTCTGCGGACCATGGCTTTTGCTGTAGGATGCAACTAAGAAAATGTCAGGAAAGACCTACTAGAACAGTTGAACTTTATTTGGAGTAATCAGACTGACTTAAAATTATGGCAGGTGTGTACTGACTCCTATTTAACACGAGTTTGAATGTGATTGCTTAATTCTGAACACAGCTGCATCCATAGTTAGAGGGTGTGCACATTTATGCAACCAAATTATTTTAGTTTTTATTTTTACTCCCCCCCTAAAAGATTTGTTTTTCAATTGAGTTGTACATTTTTAGGTCACATTCAAGGTGGAAACAGTTCTGAAATGATTTACCTTGTCTAATTTTTTTACATCACAGAAACCTGATATTTTAACAGGGGTATGTAGACTTTTTATAGCCACTGTATCTGCAGTATGCTTATAAAAACTGCTTTACTTACAGTAAAATACTTTTCTCTGAAGTTCATTGACAGACGCAGCTCCATATCTTCTTAGACCATTGGGTTATGCTGCCCCCTACAGAAGTAGGACAATAGGCAGAAAAAATCTTTACTGCGCCTGTGGGGCTGTCAACTCAGGCATAACCCCACACACTCTGCTACAGCCCTCAGTTTCGTTGCAACCAGTGTTTAGAAGTCAAAAACCCCATTTTACTCATAATTAGAGGGGTGGGTGCTGCGTCTGTCAATGAACTTCAGAGAAAAGGATTTTGCGGTAAGTACAAAAATCCAGTTTTCTCTATCGTTCATTGACAGACGCAGCACCATACCTTCTTAGACCATTGGGACGTCCCAAAGCAGTATAACCAGGTAACATGGAGTTCAACCCGGAACAACTGCAGCTCAACTAGAAATAACACACCCTCAGAGGAAAAAAAAAGGTTCTCTTAAAACCGCAGTTTGCAAAAACTTGCGGCCAAAAGAGGCATCCAAAGATGCAAACACATCTACTTTGTATAATTTTATAAACGTATGCACAGACTACCAAGTTGCCGTCTTGCAAACATGCATCACTGACGCCCGATGGCGAAAAGCCCAAGAGGCACTTCAGTGCCCTAGTATAATGCGCCTTCACCAGGAAAGGAGGAACCTGACACTTCAGTAAATAATTCTGAACTACCGTCTGCCTGAGCCATCTGGATATGGTCACGGTAGACGCAGCCAATCTTTTATGAGGTCCCTCAGTAAAGACAACTGAAAAAGACTGAACGCCCAAACCACAACGAATGCAAGGCAATTTCCTTGGGATGCTTGGGCTTGGGAGAGAATGAAGACAGCACAATGTCTTCATTCAAATGAAAATCAGAAACCACCTTAGGAAGGAAAAACTGATTAGGTCGAAGTACCACCTTATCTCTGTGGACCACCAAATAAGGTGAGCAGCAGGACGCCGCCAACTCAGACACTCTGCGGGCAGAAGTGATAGCCTCTAAAAAGGCAACCTTCTGGGACAATGAAAGCAGAGAAATCTCCCTAATGTTCTCAAAAGGAGTCTTTTGAAGACCAGCCAATACCAAATTCAGATCCCACGGAGGCAGCAGGGATCGTCTCGGAGGAGCCATATGGCACAACCCTGGAATGAAAGTGCGAATTAAGACATGCATAGCTAACGGGCGTTGGAAATATATAGCCAAGGAAATATATAGCCAAAGCCGACATTTGGCCTTTGATAGTGCCCAAAACCAACCGCTGTTCATTCCTTTTTGCAGAAAAAACAGAACCCTAGCTTTGGAAAACAAGCGAGGGCGCACCTTCAGTGATTCACACCATGAAATGTACGATTTCCACGTATGGTGATAAATCTTCCTGGGAGTCGACATCCTGGCCTTCAATAGTGTAGAAATCAGTCAGAAAGACCTGCAGTCAGGTCCATAAATATTGGGACATTGACACAATTCTAATCTTTTTGGCTCTATACACCACCACAATGGATTTGAAATGAAACAAACAAGATTTGCTTTAACTGCAGACTTTCAGCTTTAATTTGAGGGTATTCACATCCAAATCAGGTGAACCGTGTAGGAATTACAACAGTTTGTATATGTGCCTCCTACTTTTTAAGGGACCAAAAGTAAGGGGACAGATTAACAATCATAAATCAAACTTTCACTTTTTAATACTTGGTTGCAAATCCTCTCCAGTCAATTACAGCCTGAAGTCTGGAACGCATAGACATCACCAGACGCTGGGTTTCATCTCTGGTGATGCTCTGCCAGGCCTCTACTGCAACTGTCTTCAGTTCCTGCTTGTTCTTGGGGCATTTTCCCTTCAGTTTTGTCTTCAGCAAGTGAAATGCATGCTCAAATCGGATTCAAGTCAGGTGATTGACTTGGCCATTGCATAACATTCCACTTCTTTCCCTTAAAAAACTCTTTGGTTGCTTTCGCAGTATGCTTCGGGTCATTGTCCATCTGCACTGTGAAGCGCCGTCCAATGAGAGTGAACTTGGCTGAATATGAGCAGATAATTTTGCCTGAACTTCAGAATTCATCCTGCTGCTTTTGTCAGCAGTCACATCAATAAATACAAGAGAACCACTTCACTGATGAGGTGGTATGCTTTGGATCATGAGCAATTCCTTTCCTTCTCCATACTCTTCTCATCGCTCTGGTACAAGTTGATCTTGGTCTCATCTGTCCATAGGATGTTGTTCCACAACTGTGAAGGCTTTTTTAGATGTTAAGCACACTATATACTCACAAACGAGTAATAAAACCAGCAGTAAGTGAGAGCCATGAAGTTATTCTGGGGGATCGATAAATCCAGGTGCCTATGGAAAGAAGATCCGACCGATCCGCTGTATGGTCCGTTCGAGCCGATGGGAAAGCGGCTTTCTCTGAACCCTTGGGACACTGTCGGGGTTATCCACGCCATCACGCTCCACGACCTAGCCGGAAGCCAGAAGTACGCCGCCGGAAGCCCCGACAGTGTCCCCAGGGTTCGGAGAAAGCCGATTTCCCATCGGCTTGAACGGACCATACAGCGGATCGGTCGGATCTTCTTTCCATAGGCACCTAGATTTATCGATCCCCCGGAATAACTTCATGGCTCTCACTTACTGCTGGTTTTATTACTCGTTTGTGAGTATATAGTGTGCTTATGTTTCCATTAAAATTTGAGTCATATTACACTTTCTGTCTTTCTTTTACAGTCCACTGCAAGTTTCTCTTCTTACTTGGGACAGAGCAGCCTTCAAGTGTTGTAAAGACTTGTTTTTTTATGGACTTTCTTGGACTCGTGTGTCACGCTAATATAATTTTCCCACAATTCTGTTATATGATAGAAATTGATGGTATCCCTCCAATTTCCTCTTGCGCCAGTACACCCCCATTTTTTAGATGTTGTTTGGCAAACTCTAATCTGGCCTTCCTGTTTTTGAGGCTCACCAATGGTTTACATCTTGTGGTGAACCCTCTGTATTCACTCTGGTGAAGTCTTCTCTTGATTGTTGACTTTGACACACATACACCTACCTCCTGGAGAGTGTTCTTGATCTGGCCAACTGTTGTGAAGGGTGTTTTCTTTACCAGGGAAAGAATTCTTCGGTCATCCACCACAGTTGTTTTCCATGGTCTTCCCGGTCTTTTGGTGTTGCTGAGCTCACCGGTGCGTTTTTTTTTTTTTTAAGGATGTTCCAAACAGTTGATTGGCCACACCTAATGTTTTTGCTATCTCTCTGATGGGTTTGTTTTGTTTTTTTCAGCCTAATGATGGCTTGCTTCATGGATAGTGACAGCTCTTTGGATCTCATATTGAGAGTTGACAACAGATTCCAAATGATAATAGCACACTTGAAATGAACTCTGGATCTTTTATCTGATCCTTGTAAATGGGATGAGAGAATAACACACACCTGGCCATGGAACAGCTGAGCAGCCAATTGTCCCATTACTTTTAGTCCCTTAAAAAGTGGGAGGCACATATACAAACTGTTGTAATTCCTACAACTTTCACCCGATTTGGATTGTTTTTAGGGTGAAACACCAGTGCCCTGATTACTGAAGGTAACTGAAGGTAAAAAAAAGGTAAAAAAAACACACACATTGCCCCCCCATCAGTGCCCACAGTGCCCACCATCAGTGCCCCATCAATGCCCACAATCAGTGCCCATAGTGCTGCCAGTCAGTGCCCATCAGTGCCTGCTCATCTAGGCACTGATGAGCACTGACTGGCAGCACTATGGGCACTGAGTGTGGGCACTGATGGTGCTGCCCATCAGTGCTCATCAGTGCCACCCGTCAGTGTCCATCAGTGCCACCCGTCAGTGTCCATCAGTGCCACCTATCAGTGTCCATCAGTGCCGCCTATCAGTGCCCATCAGTGCCACCCGTCAGTGCCACCTCTCAGTGCCCAGCAGTGCCACCTCTCAGTACCCAGCAGTGCCACCTCTCAGTGCCCAGCAGTGCCACCTCTCAGTGCCGCCTATCAGTGCCACCTATCAGTGCCGCCTATCAGTGCTCATCAGTGCGGCATATTAGTACCTCCTCATCAGTGCCCATAAGTGCCACCTCATCAGTGCCCATAAGTGCCACCTCATCAGTGCCCATAAGTGCAGCCTATCAGTGCCCATAAGTGCAGCCTATCAGTGCCCATCAGTGCCGCCTCATCAGCGTACATCAGTGAGGGAGAAAAATTTATTTTCAAAATTTACTCGCAGAAAATAAGAAAAACTTTTTTTTTTTTTTCAAAATTTTCTGTCTTTTTTCTTTTTTTTTTGTAAAAAATAAAAAACCCAGAGATGATTAAATACCACCAAAAGAAAGCTCTATTTGTGTGAAAAAAATGATAAAAATTTCATATGGGTACAGTGTAGCATGACCGCGCAATTGTCATTCAAAGTGTGAGAGCGCTGAAAGCTGAAAATTGGCCTGGATGGGAAGGGGGTTTAAGTGCACAGAAGGCAAGTGGTTAAATAAAACCCTTGAAAGCGTTCTGGAGTGGGAACAGACACAATCACCCCTTGTGCAAGCAGATCTTGTACCACCTCTCGTAGATCCCTTAAACGGTCTGGAGATAGGTGAAGATTGGCTGGGAAGAACCTGTCCAACGGTCGAGACAGGAATTCGATCTTGTACCCTGACCGGATCAGTTCGTGAACCCATTTGTCATGAATCAAGGAAGTCCGTGGTTCCAGAAAGAAGCGAAGACTTCCCCCCACCCCAGAAGCGGGTGCAGACCTTATGCAGACGAGGATTTGTCGGCAGATCAGGACTGGCTGATCTTAGATTTTTCTGACCATGGAACCCCCAGAAGACATGAACAGCTTTCCTTTTTCTTGTGACCCGGAGGTACAAAAAAGCCGCCTATGAGCAGTGAAGGAAGGTCCCCATCTATGGCGTGGCGCCTTGCACTTAGAGGATTGAGGAAGAAAAGTACTCTTTCCACCCCTAAGACCTTTGATCAGTTCATCCAGAGAGGATCCAAAACCAGGTCACCCCTCCCCTCGCAGGAACACCACAGCAGCCGAAATATTACCGCCCCCCAAGGTAGGAATCTACTAGGGAAAGGGGAGGGTCTGGTATGTCCGAGAGGCCAGGGGAACCGAGGGATCTCCTGAGGGTCCGACTATTCCCAGGAGGGGGCCCACGTCCACCCCCAGACCGCCAGAAGATTGAGGGGACAGCATTACTCACCATACCACTGAACCAGGTGGGCGCCACTCCGAACAGGCCACCTCCCACCCGTTCCAGATCGTCACGTCCCAGGGAGACTGTCCAGTCGCAGGCTCGTCCCCATCCATCGGGGCTCTGTCATGGCGAGGCCTAGTGTTAGACTATAACCTGCCCCCGCTCAATGGCCAGGCTGGGAGACCTTAAGGATCTAGATTATCCAGTCCGAAACCCAGCCAGCTGTTGCTTGTGGTTCTCCAGGAACTCTGACTAGTAAATAACAAAATTACATATAACAAACATTTCCCTTTTTAAATAGCCAAGACCGAAGTCCCAGCATGTAACTAGGTCTTACTCCTAAACTAGGCAGAAGTGTGTGGGGTTATGCCTGCAGGGACAGCCCCATACGTGTGGTAAATCGTTTTCCTTTCTAGTGTCCTACTCCTGTAGGGGGCAGCCCAATGGTCTAAGAAGATATGGAGCTGCGTCTGTCAATGAACGATAGAGAAACTGGATTTTTGACTTACTGTAAAATCCTTTTCTCTGAAGTTCATTGAAAGGCGCAGCTCCATATTCTTCTTACTATTGGGTTATGCTGCCCCCTTCAGGAAGAGGACACTAGGCAGGAAAAATCTTTACAACGCCTATAGGGCAGTCCCTGGGGGTATACACCCACTCACTCTGCTATTGGCACTCAGTTTCATTGCAAGCAGTGTCAGACGTAAATAACCCAAACCCAGCTCATACAGAGGGGCGGGTGCTGCATCTGGCAATGACCTTCTGTGAAAAGGATTTTACGGTAAATTAAAAAATCCAGTTCTTGATCGTTCATTGACAGACGCAGCTCCATATTCTTCTTACCATTGGGACGTCCTAAAGCAGTATCAACATGAGGGGTGGGAAAACAACGCAGAAAAAAAACGCAATTCCCAAAGACTAAAAACTTAGCCAACCAGGTAACATGGAGCTCAACCAGGAACAACTGGAGCTCCCCCAGAAAAAAACATACACCCTCAAAGAGAACAGGTTCTCTTTTAAAAACGGCAGCCTGCAAAACCTTGCGCCCAAAAGAAGCATCTAAGGATGCCAACACGACTTAGTAGAATTTTGTGAACGTGTGCACAGATGACCAAGTAGCCGCCTTGCAAACTTGCGTTACTGACACCTGATGGCGAAAGGCCCAAGAGGCACTCAGGGCTTTAGTAGAATGAGCTTTCACAGGGAAAGGTGGAACCTGACCCTTAAAGAGGTTGTAAACCCTGGAAAGTTTTTTTTTTTTTCTGCAACCTGAAAGAGAAACCCATAATGAGCTAGTATGCATTGCATACTAGCCCATTATGAAATACTTACCTAAGAACGAGCCCCCGCCGTGCCGCCCGCTCGCCTGTATGACGGGTGACATGTCCAGTCGCCAGTCTTCCGGGATCGCGGCATCCGGCCATCTGATTGGCCGGAGCCGCGGTGACGTCACGGGGCTCTGATGAAAACGGCACCAGCGGCCATTCCTTCAGAGCGCATGCGCCAGTGACGTCACTGGCTGCATGTAAGGTAAATATCTCCTAAACGGTACATGTTTAGGAGATATTTACAGTACCTATATGTAAGCCTTAATATAGGCTTACCTATAGGTAAAAAGTGTCAGAGGATGTTCACGAGCCGGCTCTCGGTCGCAGGAGGAGGGATGAGCCTGGAGAGTGATAGGGATTTCTTCAGTGACCTCATCTATCGGAAGTGGGGCTATTCCACATTTTGCGCGTGCTCTTGCACGCTGTCTGTTTTTGACCCGGCCGGGGACGTTCACCGTGAAAGATTCGGAATCTACAGCTCCGACTATGGCAAGTGTTGACGAGCGAAGATGTGTTTTTATACGGCTCTGCTTTGGGGCCTGCTTCTATGTTTGCACCGTTGTGCATGTAGGCCGGCTGGCTCCCTTCTGGACGGTAGGGCTGCGGTCGAACCCGTCTGGAGTGAGCCGCCAGTTTTCCGACAGTTCTTTGTCAGGGTGCCGTTGTGCCTTGACCTACTGAGTTTCAGTTTCACTGACTTTTGTTTTTTCGTTTTTGGGAAGATTCACACTACCTGTCTCACTGGACAATGTCAAGCTGTCACATCTCCACACCAGAACTCCTCTGAGGACCTTCTCTGTCTTTGCCTTGGTTGCCTTGGAGGGGGCCCCCGGTCTTCTCTCAGCCATTTTTGTATTTTTTTCACATGGAGGGGGTACCGGTAGTCTCTTGGAATGTTTGAGGCCTGGGCTGCCCACTCAAGCGGGCTATGGTGGCCCACCAGCTACGAAAGTACCACCCGGCTATTATTGCTCTGCAGGAGACTCACCTGGTGGGGGACTCTGTTGGGTGCCTTCGGTATGCATGGGTGGGATGGGGCTATCACTCCACCCACTCCTCATATTCCAGGGGGGTCAGTGTGCTGATTCACAAGTCACTGGCCTTTCGGGAACTGGGGGTCAAGGTGGACTCTGAGGGGAGGTATGTGTTCATACATTGCGTGCTTTTTCAGGTTATGTGTGTTATAGCGATAGTGTACATTCCGCCCCCATTCTCCTCTGGGGTGCTCAGGGAATTCCTTCAATTTACTATGGACAAGGTTGGACTGCCATTGTTTGTTATGGGGGACTTTAATGGGGTGCTGGACCCTGCCAGGGACAGACACCCTCCACCGCCCTCTGGGGGAGCAGCCAGAAGTACAGCTCTCTCCCGCTTTTTGACGGAGATGGATTGGTCTGAGGTGTGGCGCCTTAGAAACCCTGACACGGTGCAGTTCTCATGCTTCTCCAAAACACACTCTGCATTGTCACGTATAGACTTATGTGTGGGTACCAGGGAGGCTGTGGCCATGGTGGAGGACATTGAGTATGCCCGTAGGGGGATCTCGGACCACTCCCCGCTGGTGGTCAAATTGCAGGTTCGCCCTCGGGTGGACTTGCGTAGAGCTCCCTGGCGTTTGAATGCCTTCTGGCTGAAACTATTTCCGCCGGATAATGACATTCCAGCAGCCATAGCAAACTTTTTTGAGGAGCATGACCACTTCGGGGATGTGCTCCTGAGGTGGGAGGCTTTTAAGAGCTTTCTCCGCGGGGCCCTCATTGCTAACGTTAAGAAAATCCAGACAGAGTCTAAATGCTTTGAGGAACAACTGTCCCAGTGCGCACAGCGGCTGGAGCAGGAATACTTGAACAACCCCACTGATGCTACGAGGGCGGCATGGCTCTCGGCCCAGTCGGTGTGGGTTGGGGAGGTTCGCTCCAAGGCGGACAAAAAGCGTTTTTTTGCCAAAACAGCCTTTTATGAAGAAGGGGAACGCACGGGCCGTATGCTGTCAAGAATGGTGGGGACACGCCCCTCGGTTCCTCCCATAGGGGCTCTCCGGTTGCCAGATGGTGCTTTGGTTAACAAGCAGGATGAAATTATGGCTGAGCTGGTGAGGTTTTATAGGGACCTTTACTCCTCGCGGGCTCGCTGTGGCCCGGAAGAGCTGCGGGACTTTTTAGGTGCCACTCCTCTACCGCAGTTGACGGAGGAACAGCGGCTTCAGCTTGAGACCCCGATTACGGAACAGGAGTTGTTGGAAGCGGTGGCCCTCCCTCCGGGATCTAAGGCTCCTGGAGATGATGGCCTTCCTGCTGAAATTTACCAAAATTATTCTGGGTTGTTATTGCCAAGATTATTGGAGGTGTTCCAGAGGGCAAGGGAGGTGGAGACCCTTCCGGAGTCTATGACCAGGGCTAGCATCATATTATTACTTAAACCAGATAAGTCTCCTACGGACCCGGGATCTTACAGACCCATCTCTCTGCTCCAGGCGGATGTCAAGTTACTGGCTAAAGTTTTGGCACGTAGAGTTAACAAAGTCATAACACACATCATTCATGAAGACCAGGCGGGCTTTATGCCCAATAGATCTACGGCCCTTAACTTGCGTCGCCTGTTTGTAGCAATTCAGACGCCGGCGGATAACGCGGGGGAGAGGGCACTGCTGTCCTTGGATGCCAATAAGGCATTTGACAGCGTGGAGTGGGGTTATCTCTGGGCGACCATGGAATCCTTTGGTTTTGGCCCTATATTCCTATCATGGGTGAAGTTACTGTATTCTCAACCAACTGCTACCATTAGGGAGGGAGGCAGGGTCTCCGCAAGCTTTTCACTGGGAAGGGGGACGAGACAGGGGTGCCCGCTATCACCCCTATTATTTGCCATAGCGATAGAGCCCCTTGCGGCGCGTATAAGAGCTCAGCAATCCATCACGGGGTTCCGGTATGGACCATATGAGGATAAAGTCCTGCTCTACGCGGATGATATGCTCCTGACGCTGGGTGACACCGATGCTTCCCTGTGATCGGTCATGGCAGTTATTACGGAGTTCGGTCGGTTTTCCGGACTCACTATAAACTGGTCCAAATCGGCCCTCTTGCAACTGGATAGGACCGATGTCCCCTCCCTGGGTCCACATTGCCCGGTCCCCTTGGTCCAGCAGTTTAAGGCCCATTGTCGCTGGCATCGGGTCTCTCAATGAACGACTGGGAGAGTGGCTTGATGGCCAGCTTCAACCCATTGTGCACACTCTACCCAGTTACCTAAGAGATACTATGCACCTCTTAAATATCACCAGTGAGATTTGTTGGCAGCCAGATTACCAGTGGATGACTTGTGATGTAGTGAGTCTCTACTCTTCAATTCCCCACAATCTAGCTCTAGTAGCTGTACGTTTTTCACTTACCCACTATACTGATCTGGCTGAGGTGGCCAAGACATACATTTTGGAGGTCTTGGAATACCTCCTTGGGCACAATTATTTCATGTTTGATGGGGTTTACTATCTCCAGAAGTGTGGGGCAGCCATGGGGGCTATTTTTTCACCCTCCCTGGCCAACCTTTACATGGGGTGGTGGGAGAGGGTCCACATTTTTGGAGATAGTAACCCCTACAGGAATCAAATTGTCATATTCTTTCGTTATATAGATGATTTGATCTTTATCACTAGACAAGGCCTTCCTTTTGACCTATTTTTGGAATATCTTAATCGCAATGATTACAATCTGGCATTTACTGGCCAATTCAATGTTGATAGGATTGATTTCCTAGATGTTACCCTTGAGCATCGACAAAATCAGGTGGTCACTAGCCTATATAGGAAACCCTCAGCTGGTAACAATTTGTTACATGCTGACTCCAGTCACCCATTTCATACTCGAAAGGGTATACCGGTAGGTCAATTCCTTCGTATCAGAAGGATATGCAGTGACTTGGACGTTTTCAATAAAGAGTCAGCACTTTTGTATAGACGCTTTTTGGCTAGGGGTTATCCAAAATGGACCCTTGACAGGGCATACTCTATTGCCCTTAATAGGGACAGGAAAAGCCTCCTTACACCAAAGAGACATTTCAATGAATCTAAGACTCCTGGCAATAATGGCTCCATTAATCTCACCATCCCATACAGTTTGGAATTTAACAGGATCAAACAAATTATCAATAAACATATTCCCATTCTGTATGGTGATAAGGACTGTGCCAGGATCTTAGAGGGAGGAGTGAATATTGTCGCCAAGAGGGCCAAAACACTGGGAAACCAGTTATCCCCAAGTCTGTTTAGCACTACAATTAAAAATACATCAGAAACATGGTTGCATCTGAAAGGTAATTTCCGATGTGGGGCTAAGGACTGCATTACATGTCCCCATATTCTAGGGGGTGTTAACTTTCAATCCTCTATTGAGAACAAAACATACAAAATCAACAGGTTTTTTAATTGTAACACTACATACCTTATTTATCTCATTACTTGCAGAGAATGTTTTGTACAATATGTGGGTCGCACCACACGAAAACTTAAAGACAGATTTAGGGAACACCTTAGTGATGTCAGATTGAGGAAATCCACGAATGTGGCCCGACATTTTAATTCAGAACATGACGGTGATCTGTCTTTGATATCGGTCCAAGTGATCGAACGTGTGGTTGCTCCTGTAAGAGGGGGCGATGTGTTCCGCCTTCTGTGTAAGCGGGAGGTTTTCTGGATTCATAAACTCCAGACCCGCTTACCTGGCGGTTTAAACTTTGAATGGGATGTTACTCACTTTTATTCCCAGTAATGATTCATGTATCTATTCGTGGGTACATACATTTAACTATACATACAGAGAGGGCTACCTGTATCCCATACACATACATGGTACATGTTTCTTTGATTGGCCATTCTATGTCTTAGTGTTTCTTTGTTTCTTCTTTTCTCTTTTTTTTTTTTTTTTTTCTCATTTCTCCTTCCCTTTTGTCCCATTTCGGTCTCTGCATCTTTTTTTTTTTTTTTTTGGAATGCATGTGTTCATCGATATATATGCATGTTGTTCCGTTCGGCTTGCCTCCATGGCTATATATTTATGCAATGTGTGGCTGATTCCTTTATGGATATTGATTGTGCTATATGCACGGTGGTTCACACATGTGCATGCTATACTCTGTGTTCAGTATGATCTAAGTCGACATGTACACGTAAGCATATATATATATTTTTTTTTTGTTAGATCGATGTGGGATATGCCTGAGATGTTACCAATGTCTTGGGTATATATCCATTTAAATGTCCCTATTTTTATATCTTTATAGGGGATAATAATACCATTATGCTGATAAAGACACACAGGACTTCTATGTTTATGCATTTATGTATTTATTATTATTTTTATGGTAATGTTTAGTGTTCTTACATATCTCATTGGTTATTTTTATATTCTTTCGATTGGGTGGATTGCCCTATGTATGTGAACACAGTTGCAGATATACCACTCAATGGATGGGGTTATACGTTTTTGGGGGTTGTGCTCATACCTATTACATATGTGTACAATTTCCCCCCCCCCATTTATCTATTTGTTTCATATGCTATATGGACGTGATGTATGTGTTTGTGGTTACACATTTATCATTTTTATGTGTACCACTTATATATTTACACATATATGCTCTTCATGACTATATTATACACCATTTCTTTTTATACCATAGTTCCATCTGGGTATGAACACATCTATATGCTTCCGTTTTACTGTTTACTTTTTCTTTGTCTTTTTTCTTTTTCTTGTTTTTTTTTTTTTTTTCCCCTTTTTTTTTTTTTTTTTTCCCTTCGTTTTTTTCTCTTCGTTTTTCTTTTTTCTTTTCTCCCTTTACTTTGTTTTTGTTAGTTTTTTGGCTTCTACCAGCTGTCTTTTTATATTATCACTACTGTTTTTTCCTTAGTTTTATTGAAAGCTTTTTCGCATATGCATTTATAGAACTTTTTTGCTATGCGTTTTTGGACAAAAGGTGAAGCAAAAGCAAACATACAATTCCTGCTGGGCTGTTTGTGTGCCCTTAATTGGGATTTAGTATCTGCAGCTGTGTGGGCTCAATCAAGCACATTCTGGGAGGTACATGTTATTTGAAATGCCTTTTCCTCTATATATAGCAGTGTCTTGTATTGTACAGCATGGTTACGACTAAGCGGAAGACTCCGTGAAACGCGTCAACCGCCGTGCTCCCCTTTTCCCCCCCATGTCTCCGACTGTTTTGGTTTCATCTTGGATGATTTTATCTTTTTGCCTGCAAAATAAATTTGGATTTTAACTTTTTGCATCTTCAACCAGTTGTGCGGCTTTTTGTGCTCTTCCATTTGCAGCAGTTTAAATACCTGGGGGTCATGGTCTCGGCGGACCCGACCCAGTATAGCTTACTCAATATTAGCCCCCTTCTCACCAGGTTTCGGGACAAAATCAGGACTTGGAACAAACTCTGGCTATCACTAGCCGGTAGGGTAAACCTTATAAAGATGGTATTGATGCCGCAATTGTTATATTTCCTCCATAATTCTCCTATCGTCATTCCACTGAAAACTTTTCGCATAGTTAACACTCTTTTCCGGACCCTTATGTGGAAAGGTAAAGCAGCTAGAGTACGTATGGAGCAGCTACAGAAGCCTCGTGATGGGGGGGGCCTTGCCCTTCCTAACCCGTGGTTGTACTATTTGGCATCACAGCTGCAACATCTGGTGGGGGCGGTATCCGGGTCACGTACTGGCGCGGCACTGACAGTTATGCAGTGGTTTGTTGGCGCGCACGGGGTGCCGGAGGGACTTGAGGCGCAACTTTTTTCTAAACCTAATAAGCGCTTCCCGACATATAGATTACTACAAAAAATATGGGACAAAACTAAACAAATTCAGCGAGCATTGGGCTATACTAACTTCAGCCCGCTTTGGGACAATAAGACTTATCCGGAATTACGTAAGGTGGACCAGGCTGACAGGTGGCGAGTGTATGGGGTGACACACCTTACACATGTGGTGCAGGAGGGGTCCTTGCTGACCTTTGAACAGCTTCAGGAGCGCTTCTCGCTCCCGGACACTATGAGGTTTTATTATTTCCAATTACGGCACGCATGGCGGGCACAGGCAGCTATGGGACAGCTTTTCCTGTCCCCAACCCCTGTTTTCTTCCTTATGCAACAATTTACGGACACCAAGGGATTCATATCAGGCTACTATGCCTCTCTTCTGGGATCTTTCCTGGAAAGGTATCCGAGCCAGGCTTGTGACCGCTGGAGCATGGATGTCGGAGAGATCCCGGGGGAACAGTGGGAGGAGGCCTTGGAGGCAGTTCGTAGCTGCTCTCTCAATGCCTCACACCAGGTGTCGCAGCTTTACATCCTGCTAAGAGTGCATCACACTCCCCTGAAACTTTATGCCATGGGTCTTCGTGGCGATGACCTCTGTGGACGATGCCGCAGAGAGGTGGGGGACTTGGTTCACTTGATGTGGAGATGTCCAAAGCTGCACAGATACTGGTCCACGGTGCTATCTGCCATTAATGGAACTCTGGGGGTGGATATCCCTAGGGATCCCAGACAGTGCATTTTGGGGATACTGGAAGCGGTAGTGGAAGATAAGTTTCTGCGAGAGGCAGCTATTCGGGCACTTTTTCAGGCCCGTTTACTGATCCTGAGACACTGGATAGTGCAGGAGCCACCTACATATAGGATGTGGCTGGAACAGATGGCTTCTACTTTACGTATGGAGAAGATTATCTACCAGCATAGGGGGGTGCCTCAGAAATTTTCTAAGGTATGGGGTGTGTGGCTGAACAGCCCGGGCATGGCCCCTGATGATCTTATTCTGGAACGTTTGTTAATGTAATATTTTAAAATGTTTTGTGTTTATCGCACTGTACTTAACCGTGATAACCTTGGGGGGGAATATGGCATGGTGTGGATGGTGTATTGTTTATGGTTTGAAGCTGCCATCCGACAGTTTTTCTTTCTGATTGTCATGGTGTGAATTTTTCTCAATAAAGCTTTTCTTGATTTAAAAAAAAGTGTCATAGGAGGGTTTACGTCCTCTTTAAGTGAATAAGCCTTCACCACTGTCTGCCTGATCCATTTGAATATGGTCGCAGCAGAAGCAGCCAATCCTTTCCGAGGCCCTTCTGTGAGGACAAAAAAGCCTGATTTCCTGAAAGACTCATTAGCCGCCAGGTAAACCCTAATTGCTCGAACCACATCAACGAATGCAAAGCAATTTCTTTAGGATGCTTGTGCTTAGGGCAAAGTGAAGGCAGCACAAAGACTTCATTCAAATTAAAATCTGAGACCACCTAAAAGGAAGAAACGACTGATTAGGTCGAAGTACCACTTTAGCTCTGTGGACCACCAGAAAAAGTAAACGGCAGGACAGCGCGCCAATTTAGACACTCTGCGCGCAGAGGTAATAGCCACTAAGAAGGCTACCTTCTGCGACAATGTAAGCAGAGGAATCTCCCTAATATTTTCAAACGGAGGCTTCTGAAGAACTGACCGTACCAAGTTAAGATCCCACGGAGGTAACGGGGACCGCATTAGAGGAGCCATATGGCAACTCCCTGGACAAAGGTGCGAATCAAATAATGCGTAGCTAAAGAACGTTGAAAAAAAACACCAAGGCCGACACCTGGCCTTTCTATAGTACCCAAGGCCAACCGCTGCTCAAGCCACTGAAAATGAGCGTGGATGCACCTTAATCGATTCACACCATGCGATGTACATTTTCCATGTACGATGATAAATCTTTCTAGAGGTAGATTTTCTAGCCTTCAACAGTGTAGGGATCACAGAGTCAGAAAGACCCCTATCCCTCAACACCTGGCTTTCAACAGCCATGCCGTTAAAGCCAGCGGCTGTAAAGCAGGATGGAAGATCGGCCCTTGAGACAGCAGATCTTCCCTGAGAGGAAGTCTCCAAGGAACATCGGCAACCAACCTTACCAGATTGGCGTATCAAGACCAGCGAGACCAGGCTGGAACCACCAGAATGACTGAAATCACTTCCACCTCTATTCCGCGCAGAAGCCTTGGCAGAAGTTTTAGCGGAGGAAACGCAAAGATCAGCCGATACTGACCCCAAGGAGCCATCAGTGCTTCTATGGCGTCGGCCAGAGGATCCTGAGACCTGGCTACAAACCTCTGTACCGTCTTGTTGAGCCGAGAAGCACCTCCCGGACCACCAGGAAACTCTTGGTGCCCCCTTGATGATTGACGTAAGCCACGGCAGTGGCATTGTCTGATTGAATCCAAACATCCTGGACATCCTTGCAGATTTATCCAGTGACTCAAGCAAAGCTTTATCGCTCTGAGTTCCAGAATATTGATCGGTAGTCTGGACTTTTCCAGAGTCCAGGTCCTTACTCCTGACTAGGCAGAAATAAAACTGAGTGCCTATAGCAGAGTGAGTGGGTGTATACCCCCAGGGACTGCCCCATAGGCATGATAAAGATTTTTCCTGCATAGTGTCCTACTCCTGTAGGCATAAGCCAATGGTAAGAAGAATATGGAGCTGCGTCTGTCAATAAACGATAGAGAAAATGGGTTTTCATATTAGCAATAGTAAAACTGAAGAATAATTTAAAGAAACTGGAAGAAAGGTTAGAATAAATGTTCAGCGTAAGCCATTTTCTCTGTGCAGTGTAAACCTGGTCTTATCCAATTTGCCTGTACTAAATGTACAGCACATATAGCACGTAGCATGAAACTATCACTGTATAAGCAGACTTGCTTGTCACACTGGTGTTCATTTACTAAGAATAAGGAGAAGCAATAGATGTTTGACTCCTAATGGCACCTAATTGAATCTACTAAGACTTTGACATGGAGAACAGAGGAACACCAGCAAATAGGTGAAGCCCTATTCCTAAATGTCAAGCCAGGATAGTCACTTTTAAATGTTGTCCCTAGTCAGCATAGGACTGCAGGATTTAGCCAAGATCCCGTTTGTGTGTGAAAAAAACAATTGGCAAGTGTGATTATGCCCCCCCCCCCCCCATGCTTCTACCGTCTCGCCCGTGCAATAGGCAAAGCGGAGAAGGAGAGAACAAGGGTTTGTTGTATGGGCCCTTCCGTGGAATACAGCAGGCTTTAAGTGAGACACTGCACTTCGGCAGCATTGGAGAGGAGAAGCTGCTCTGAAAGTGATAAAGATAAAAAGACAAGGCGCCTCTAGGTGCAGTAGGCTCTGAGTATTTATTAGGATAAAAGTATAAAAGCACTTACATTTGGTAAATATGACATGGGCATAGCAAAGATCTGTCTGGAGTCTTCCTATCTGCTGTGCTAAGTGGTTGCAATGAGTACATCCGGTTATCCGCTTTCTGTAGATGCGTCCTTTCGGCTGAGTCGGGATGATAATTCCTAAAGGCAGGACAGGGAAGCAGCGGCCGGTGTCCAATAGAGGGGGTGGTGGGCGGTTACATGTTTCTGAGCTCAGCTCCTTCGTCAGACCGCCACCCGCTGGAGGTAGGAGGACATTTATATGGGCAACTGAAATTGTTATTACATGCGACAGGTGCATTCAGGCAGAAGATAAATGGATAGGAAATCGATCCTAGCATGTGCATACCCCTGCTGGTAACTATTGCACAATTATCCCATATATGAATACTACATTACCATGTTGAAAATATTAAAAATAAATGTATAAAAATAAGAAAAGAAAATTATATATTAAACAATGTATATAAAGACATAGTTCAAAGAGTATACACCCTCAAGACATTGTTCAAAAATAGTTAAAAAAGGAACAAATATCAAAATAAAAGAATAAAAAAAAAAAAAAAATGGATTTTTGTAAAATCTTACCGTAAAATCCTTTTCTCTTAGCTCATTGACAGACGTAGTCCTCGGTGATTCAACACCCTCGGGACGTCCCAAAGCAGTACCACAAATGAGGGGTGGGAAAAATGGAAATCAAATCCAATCTAGAAGGCCCAACCGGTGCCAACTAGAAGTTTACCATGCTCATCCTCAGTGATGAGACTCAACAGAAATTTTTCAACAGAAAAAAACCCTCGAGGTAGACCACCGGTCTCCTCAAATTGCGGCCTGCAAAACCTTGCGGCCAAATGAGGCATCCGCCGATGCCATCACATCAATCTTATAAAATTTTGTAAAGGTATGTACCGACGACCAGGTGGTCGCCTTACATACCTGGACCACTGACGCCTGATGGCGATAGGCCCAGGAAGTACTGAGCGCTTGAGTGAAGTGCGCCCTAACAGGAAACGGAGGATTCCGACCCTTAATAGAATAAGCCTGTACCACCGTCTGACTGATCCATCTAGATATGGTCGCGGCAGACACAGGCAATCCCCTTCAAGGGCTATCCGTGATCACAAAAGTGAGTCCGTCTTACGAAAACCACTTTAGGAAGGAAGGATGGATTTGGAAGAAGAACCACCTTATCCCTATGAACCACCAGATCTGGGGAACGACAGGATAATGCGGCCAGTTCTGACACCCTGCGTACAGAAGTAATGGCCACCAAGAAGGCCACCTTCTGGGATAATGTAAGCAAGGGAATCTCCCTGATATCTTCAAAGAGAAGTTTCTGAAGAACCGACCACACTAAATTAAGATCCCAGGCGGTAAGGGTGCGCGCACTGGCGGAGCCAGCTGTCGCACCCCCTGGATGAAATTCCGCACCAAGGAATGAGTAGCCAAAGGTTTCTAAAAAGAAGATTGCTAACGCCGAAAACCTGACCCTTAATCGTGCTCAAGGATAGTTTCTGCTCAACCCCTTGTTGCAGACAGACCAAGATTCGGATCACCGAATAGGTATGTGGGGGAAATCCAAGAGATTCACACCACGCAATATAAGACTTCCATGTGCTGGAAGTCGCTTTCCTTGCTTTAACTGGAAGTAGGAATAACTGAAGCTGACACTCCCTTGTCCTTCAGTACCTGGGTCTCAATGGCCAGGCCATTAAGCCAGCGACTGTAAAGCAAGATGGAAGATCGGTCCCTGAGACCACAAATCCTCCCTGAGAGGAAGTCTCCAAGGAGCGTCCGCGACTAGCCTCACCAAGTCGGCGTACCAGGCTCGACGAGGTCAGTCCGGAATTTCCAAAATAACTGGAATTCCCTCCACCTCTATCCTGCGAAGAAGTTCCCGCAGCAACTTGAGAGAATGGAAGGCATGCCGTAGCTGATACTGCCCCCACGGGACGATTAGCGTTTCTACTGCGTCCGCTAGAGGATCGCGGTGCGAGCTACAAATCTCCGCACCTTCCTGTTGAGCCAAGGTGCCAACAGATCCACATCCGGGATGTCCCAATGAAGGGACAGCTAGTGAAAAACCTCTGGGTGAAGAGGCCATATGCGATTGGATCCGAATCGGGCTGCTCTAGAGCTGCTCGATCCAGTAACTCAGACAAAACCTGATCGCTCTCAGTTGCGATACCCTATTGGTAATCTGGATACTATCGGAAGAAATTACTTCCCCTGGTTGAGCATCGGAGACTTCCTGGTCCGCTCGCTCAACCGGATCCGATTGTCCAGGGAATCGGAATTCTGATTCCATTAAAAAAGAATCTCCTTCAGGAGAATTCGGGTATGAGACTGGGTATACGGTACTGCCTCTAAGAAGGCCACCATCAGTCCCAGCCAATTGACGGACAGCAACATCCGAATCGTTGACTGAACCTTCTGGAGTTTCTCCGCAAGGAGAAACTCTGTTGCCCAGGATGTATCCAACCTTAGGCCCAGATAGTTCAGTCTCCTGGTGGGAACCAGGGATGATCTTTGGGAAAGCGAAAAAACGCTGATGTCCTGCGATGATGGGGATATAAAGATAGGCCTCCTAAATGTCTATGGACGCCAGGAAATCCCCCTGATGCAGGGAGGCCACCACTGTAAGGATGGACTCTATCTCTTCCCCACCCCAGAGATGGGTAGGGGCGCATCAGGCTATATTCTTCAGGCTTGGCTGAGCCGGACTCTGTTTAGCCGACCAGCGCCCTTTGAAACCCCTCTAAAGGGGCTTTGGAGGGTTTCGCCTTATCGCCCGCCCTCGCGGAACAAACTCTTTATGAGCAGAAAGGGAAGGTCCTCGTTAGTTACGAGGTCCTTCTATCCTAACAGTCTGTGGCAAGACAGCAGGTGGTACCGTCTATCCTATAAAGAGGAATTCCTCAAACGGATAGCACCTAGCCATGCGTTTGGAAATAACAGGAGTTTGTTTCAAAACGACCCCATTTGGGTAAAGGAAAATCCTTCACCCTTTTGGTAGGCTAACAAGTACCAAAAAAGGAATCTCAGTCTCAGCTACCTCTGCCGGTGTAACCTCAAGACTAAAGGTTTCCCGGACGGACACAACTAGTGCATCCACCACTCTTGTGCTATGGCGGAGGCAGAAACGTGCTCCTCACTGCTGAGGAGATATTCCCTGAGACAACAGCCCCCTAGGAGGGACCTGCAACTGCATTGTATCTGAAGTATCTGATAAACAATAGGGGTAGGCGGGGGTCGCTACTTGACCCCCGTCCCTGACAGGCCACCTCCACCCGGGATACCAAAGACTCCAAAAGTGCCGATAATGCATTAAAAACAAGTGGGGTACTGGAGGGTCCTGCGGCCACTTTGAGGGGATCAGGTGGGGATACCTATGCGGCAGGGTCAATGATTATACAAGACACTTGCCAGCGACAAAAAATGACAAAGTAAAAAACTTTTTTTTTTTTTTTGTGTCCCCCAGTCGCAACAGCGCCCCTCAGTGTTACCTGCCTTTTTGGACCCCATAGAGAGAGAGAGAGAGAGACCCCAAGGATCATCCCTGATGCACAGAAGTTTTCATCAGCTTGCTCAGTGCTGTCCTGTTACAGACAGGAAGTCTTTGGCCCTATTTCCTGGGTAAAGGAGGCGGCTCCGCCCCTTAACATGCCTGCCGGCGCCTCCCCCTGGCTCCACGAGGTGTTTGAGTCACCTCAAACATGGCCGCCCCCATGCTGGAGACACGAGGCTACACCAAAATGGCGGCCTCGTGCGATCTACCAGACAATGGCGGCGGCCTGCACAGAATAGCGGCATGTCTGCAGAAGGATCTCGGCCTCACAACCCTTCACCCTCATGGTGGTCAGCGTGGTCGGCGGTACCGGACCCTGGCGGGCCGTATGCGGTCCGTGGCCGTCGGGAGGCATCTGCTAGCTGGAGGAATGATCTGGGATGCAGTATACATGTATAGACATCGCCCTGTGGCTACTGACAGGTAGGATACCTTATACTATCACAGTAAAGTTCTAGTACTGCCACTGACTACAATCATTTTCACATCTTTACAATTAGATTGTCAGCTCCCAAACCAAGCCTCCTGGCTTCTTGTACACAAAAATCACACTCAATTAGGGGGATCTGTGACATGTTATAGGATAGAGGGGAACCCATCCTTACCATTACAGAGAGGGGCCCGCGTTCACCACAAGACCCGTCAGGGGGAAAGGGGGAACATACTACTCACCATACCGGAACCAGGCGGGCGCCAACTCCTGACAGTACCCCTCTCCACCGAGGTAGGAGGGCTGTTGACCAATACGGACGCCGTGACTCATGGTCTTTGGCGTTTCAGCGAGACGTTTAACTCGCAGGGTCAGTCCCCGTCCAGTGGGACTATGTCGCGGCCGACCCAGCGCGGAGCTATGGCCTGCACGCGCTCGTAGGTAGCTTTCTTGCTTGAAGATCTCACAGGAACACTGGAGAAAAAAGCTGTCTAAAAATCTTTTCTAAGAAAAAAATCCTGCCAGGACCGAAGATCCCAGCAAGGTATCTAGGTCCTTACTCCTGACTAGACAGAAAAAAACTGATTTGCTAGAGCAGGAAGTGAGAGGATATACCCTCTGGGACTGCCCCTAGGGTGTGGCCAGAACGTTTTCTTTCCTGTCTAGTCCTACTCCTGTAGAGGGCAGCATAACCCGAGGGTGTTGAATCACCGAGGACTACGTCTGTCAATGAGCGATAGAGAAAAACGCACATCCAGTGCAAAATAATATTCAAAGAGACCCAAAAAAATATTCTATAATAGCGTATTCATTTCTAATTCCTCCTTTATGCCCCCAAGTGACAAAACGTCAAGGGCATAAATCCAGTAGGTTTCTCTGCGACAAATTCACGAACCTGGACGGAATTCACGGGGAATGGACTCTATGACCCATACTTTTAGGACAGCACTAGATTTAGTGTGGTGTTTTTTAAAGTGTCGAGGTACACTGTGGTCCTGGGAACCCTCATACATCTGGACCCAGAACTCCTAGATGTCACATATCGCCTTTTATGGGCAATATATTGATGACATTATCATCTGGGCTGGGGACACGCAGGATATACCTCTATTTGTCAGCTATTGCAATAACAACGACATGGGCCTTTCATTTACTTCAGTCAATGGCATTTCTGGACTTGGATCTGTACCATGAAAATGGTCGGATCTATTCGAGAAACTATTACAAACCTACTTCTGGGAACTCCTTTCTCCATTAGAATAGCTGTCACCATCCGCGCTGGCTAAATAATATACCCAAGAGGCAGTTTTGCAGATTACGACACAATTGCGTCAAACTTGCGGACTACCAGGAACAAAGTCTATCCTTAAGAAGTTTGCAGATAAAGACTACCCAGCGTCTTTGGTAGAGGAGGCCTGTGCTTTGTATGACACCCCCGATCTGAGGAAGTCTATAAAAACTAACAGTCAGGGAAACAGCATACACTTTACCACCCAGTTCCATAGGCAATACAAATGCATGGAATATATTATTCATAAACATTGGTCAATAATTCAACAGGACCCTCACCTAGCTAATTCCATATCCAATCAACTCATGTTTTTATATAATAAAGCTCCAAAAATTAAGAGCCAGATAGCCCGAGTAAGCTTTGTTCCAGAAAACATGCATCTCCCTCATTAAAATTCTTCTCCATTATCGGAATGTATCAGTGCAAAAAACCTCTGTGCCTCACTTGTAGTTTTGCCCATCATGGAAAAAAAAAAAAAAAAAGAGTTTTCTGTTAAGGGTAAAATTTACCCCATTAAAGAATTTTACACTAGTTCTACGGAACATGTGGTTTACTGTCTATTCTGCCCCTGCGGCCTACATTATGTAGGCCGCACCATACGGCCACTAAGACAAAGCTTTGGAGAACATCGTCGAGCAATTAAGGTCAGTAAAGACGACCACAGTGTACCTCGACACTTCACAAAACACCACAATAAATCTAGTGCTGAAAGTATGGGTCATAAAGTCCATTCCCCCCACCTTTTCTGAAGCAGAGAGGTTTGTGCGTTTATGTCGCAGAGAAACCTACTGGAAACAATGTCTAGAGGGTGCATACTCATTGAACTATGTATATATATATATATATATATATATATATATATATATATATATATTTATATTTATTTTTTATATATTTTTATACATTTTTTAAATATTTTCAACATGTTAATGCAGTATTCACATATGTGATAATTGTGCAATAGTTACCAGCGTTCAGGGGTATGCACATGCTGGTATCAATTTCCTATCCATTTATCTTCTGCCTGAATGCACCTGTCCCATGTAATAACAACTTCAGTTGCCCATATAAATGTTCTACTACCTACAGCGGGTGGAGGTCTGACAAAGGAGCTGAGCTCCTGAAACACGTAACCGCCCACCACCCCCCTCTATTGGACACCGGCCGCTGCGTCCCCTTCCTGCCTTCAGGAAATCTCATGCCAACTCAGCTGAGACACAGACGAAAGTATACATCTACAGGAAGCGGATCACCGGATGTCCTCATTGCAACCACTTAGCACAGCGGATAGGAAGACTCCAGACAGATCTTTGCTATGCCCATGTCACATTTACCAAATGTAAGTGCTTTTATACTTTTAACTTAATAAATACTCAGAGCCTACTGCACTTAGAGGCGCCTTGTCTTCATCTTAGGCTGGAGAAGGAATCTGCCGGCAGAATACAGAGGACCAGGCACAATGTTTTGACGTCACGCCCGGCCTGGCAGTTGTCAATACTGCCATGATCTCAGCTGGATAGCCGAGATTTTTTTTTTGTTCAGGCTTTTCAGCCTGTAGGAGTGATCAGAGGTCTTATTGACCCCAGACCTCTCCATAAAGAGGACCTGTCATGCACTATTCCTATTACAAGGAATGTAATTAAAAAAAAATAAATAAGGGAAAGTAAAAAGAAAGTAAAAAGAAAACAAAAAATGTAAAATGTAAAGTGCACCCGTCCCCACGTGCTCACACGCAGAAGCGAACAAATACACATGTCACGGCCACAATTGTAAACGACGGTAATCTATACAGGTGAGGTATCGCTGCAAATGTTAGAGGGAGACCAACAATTCTAGTCCAAGACCTCCTCTAACTCTAAACTTGTAACCTGTAAAAATGTTTAAAGTGTTGCCTATGGAGATTTTTAAGTACAGAAGTTTGGCGTCATTCCACGACTTTTAAAGCGTGACATGTTAGGCATGTATTTACTCGGCGTAACATCTTTCACATTATACAAAAAAATTGGGCTAACTGTAGTGTTTTGTTTTTAATTCATAAAATTATTTTTCCCCCCAAAAAAAAGTGTTTGAAATATTTGCGCAAATACTGTGTGACAAAGTTGCAACGACCGCCATTTTATTCCCTAGGGTCTCTGCTAAAAAAAAAATAAAAAAAAAAAATCTATCTATCTATCTATCTATCTATATACAGTGGTGATCGAAGGTTTGGGCACCCCAGGTATAAATTTGTATTAATGTGCATAAAGAAGCCAAGGAAAGATGGAAAAATCTCCAAAAGGCATCAAATTACAGATTAGACATTCTCATATGTCAACAAAAGTTAGATTTTATTTCCATCATTGACACTTTCAAAATTACAGAAAACAAAAAAATGGCGTCTGCAAAAGTTTGGGCACCCTGCAGAATTTATAGCATGCACTGCCCCCTTTGCAAGGCTGAGACCTGCCAGTGTCATGGATTGTTCTCAATCATCGTCTGGGAAGACCAGGTGATGTCAATCTCAAAGGTTTTAAATGCCCAAACTCATCTGACCTTGCCCCAACAATCAGCACCATGGGATCTTCTAAGCAGTTGCCTAGAAAACTGAAACTGAAAATAGTTGACGCTCACAAAGCTGGAGAAGGCTATAATAAGATAGCAAAGCGTTTTCAGATGACAATATCCTCTGTTCGGAATGTAACTAAGAAATGGCAGTCATCAGGAACAGTGGAACTTAAAGCAAGATCTGGAAGACCAAGAAAAATGTCAGACAGAACAGCTTGTATGATTGTGATGAAAAAAAAAATTCAAAACCCACGTTTGACTGCACGATCCCTCCAGAAAGATCTGGCAGACACTGGAGTTGTGGTACACTATTGCACTATAAAGAGATACTTGTACAAATATGGTCTTCATGGAAGAGTCATCAGAAGAAAACCTCTTCTACGTCCTCACCACAAAAATCAACGTTTGAAGTTTGCAAATAAACATATAGACAAGCCTGATGCATTTTGGAAACAAGTTCTGTGGACCGATGAGGTTAAAATTGAACTTTTTTGCCGGAATGAGAAAGGTACGTTTGGAGAAGAAGGGGCACAGAATTTAATGAAAAGAACCTCTGTCCAACTGTTAAGCATGGGGGTGGATCAATCATGCTTTAGGGTTGTATTGCAGCCAGTGGCACAGGAAGGAAAAATGGATTCAATAAAATTTCAGCAAATTTTGGATGGTAACTTGATGCCATCTGTGAAAAAGCTGAAGTTAAAGAGAGGATGGCTTATACAAATGGATAATGATCCTAAACACACCTCGAAATCTACAAAGGATTACATCAAGAGGCGTAAACTGAAGGTTTTGCCATGGCCTTCACAATCTCCTGACCTCAACATAATTGAAAATCTATGGATAGACATTAAAAGAGCAGTGCGTGACAGACAGCCCAGAAATCTCAAAGAACTGGAAGACTTTTGTAAGGAAGAATGGGCAAAGATACCTCAAACAAGAATTGAAAGACTCTTGGCTGGCTACAAAAAGCGTTTACAAGCTGTGATACTTGCCAAAGGGGGCAGTACAAGATATTAACTCTGCAGGGTGCCCACATTTTTGCAGACGCCATTTTTTTTGTTTTCTGTTATTTTGAAAGTGTAAATGATGGAAATAAAATCTAACTTTTGTTGACAAGAATGTCTAATCTGTAATTTGATGCCTTTTTGGAGGAGATTTTTCCATCTTTCCTTGGCTTCTTTATGCACATTAATACAAAATTTTTACCTGGGTGCCCAAACTTTCGATTACCACTGTATAGAGTATATGTCACTAAGAATAAAATAAATAAAATAGGGTAAAATTAGATTGGGGAGATAAAACCCATATGCACTTATAGCTATTAATGATAATATAAGTGACAAGTTAAGAGTCACAATATTTTTATTCTTGGTTTTATAATGAATACCACTAGGACCAGCTAACCTACCTGTTTATCACATAAGCTGACGAATGCTATGTATTCTGGCACAGTAGGAAAGACAATTTTTAGGTATAAAAGATGGATCCAATAACTCCTTCCAGTATTAGCTGGGAGATGGGCTACACCTGAAATACAATTCAGGTGAGAAGATGGCAGATTGGAGTGAGTATTATGCGTCTATTAGAAGAGCCACTTGTGTTTTAAAAAAATCCTACATAATCCTCACCTTATAAACTGCTGGCCAGGAAAGTAAAACCTGATGGCAGACACGCTGGGGTACACCAATAACTCTTCTGAAGCCAGTCCGACACCGAGGTCGGTCTGGTTTAAATAACCCCCAACTGCATGACACACTGCGCCGCGAACGGCGTGTGACGTCATGCAGTCTGGCAAAAGTACCGCCCCATACCGTCTCCATGATAGGGCATGCTCAAGGCTGTCCAAACACAACGGGGACCGTGACGAAGACGGGTCTGAGAGGCATGGAAGGAGCTTCCAGCCTATCACGACGCGCCAATATCCGAGCCAATAGCAGCCCGTACAAGCTGAAGGAGGGAAGGGAACCTCCACACCGCTTAACAGGCTAGGCCGCCTCCCTGGGCCGGGGGATGGATGGAACTTCCCGTACACGGAGACGGGGTCCCCAAATTCTGCAGGATCCCTATAAAACACTATACAGAATACAGTCCACACTTGATGGCACAATGCTTTTATATAGGCAGCTTACTCTCTATATCTGTGCGCCAACATGCCCAAACATATTGTGCCAATCCTCTGTGCAATATCCCACCAGTTTCAAATAATATTTTTAAAAATTATTTCCATGATTAACCTCATGTTTTGTGTTTTCAAGTGTGGACTGTATTCTGTAAAGTGTTTTATAGGGATCCTGCAGAATTTCTATGTATCGGACCCACTAATTATACTTGTATATCTGCATCTTTTTGCGTATTTACATGCAGTTGCTACCAATTGGCAGACGGTGGAGCTGCTGGGGACCATGACGAAGGTGGGTCTGAGAGGCATGGAAGGAGCTTCCAGCCTATCACGAAGCGCCGATATCTGAGCAAATAGCAGCCCGTACAAGCCAAAGGAGGGGAGGGAACCTCCACTCTGCTTGACAGGCTAGGCCGCTTCCCTGGGACAGGGGAAGGATGGAACTTCCTGTACACGGAAACGGGGTCCCCAACCAGTGGAACGAGAGGGGGTCAGTACAAGACTTCGTAGCGGCGCTACCAGCCACACCTCCCCGGGATCGGACCAGGCCAACAGCTCCACCGTCTGCCAATTGGTAGCAACTGCATGTAAATTCACAAAAAGATGCAGATATACAAGTATAATTAGTGGGTCCGATACATTCTGCAGGATCCCTATAAAAACACTTTACAGAATACAGTCCACACTTGAAAACACAAAACATGAGGTTAATCATGGAAATACTTTTTAAAAATATTATTTGAAACTGGTGGGATATTGCACAGAGGATTGGCACAATATGTTTGGGCATGTTGGCGCACAGATATAGAGAGTAAGCCGCCTATATAAAAAGCATTGTGCCATCAAGTGTGGACTGTATTCTGTATAGTGTTTTATAGGGATCCTGCAGAATTTGGGGACCCCGTCTCCGTGTACGGGAAGTTCCATCCATCCCCCGGCCCAGGGAGGCGGCCTAGCCTGTTAAGCGGTGTGGAGGTTCCCTTCCCTCCTTCAGCTTGTACGGGCTGCTATTGGCTCGGATATTGGCGCGTCGTGATAGGCTGGAAGCTCCTTCCATGCCCCTCAGACCCGTCTTCGTCACGGTCCCCGTTGTGATTGGATAGCCTTGAGCATGCCCTATCATGGAGACGGTATGGGGCGGTACTTTTGCCGGACTGCATGACGTCACACGCCGTTCGCGGCGCAGTGTGTCATGCAGTTGGGGGTTATTTAAACCAGACCGACCTCGGTATCGGACTGGCTTCAGAAGAGGTATTGGTGTACCCCAGCGTGTCTACCATCAGGTTTTACTTTCCTGGCCAGCAGTTTATAAGGTGAGGACTATGTAGGATTTTTTTAAAACACAAGTGGCTCTTCTAATAGACGCATAATACTCATTCAAATCTGCCATCTTCTCACCTGAATTGTATTTCAGGTGTAGCCTATCTCCCAGCTAATACTGGAAGGAGTTATTGGATCCATCTTTTATACCTAAAAATTGTCTTTCCTACTGTGCCAGAATACATAGCATTCGTCAGCTTATGTGATAAACAGGTAGGTTAGCTGGTCCTAGTGGTATTCATTATAAAACCAAGAATAAAAATATTGTGACTCTTAACTTGTCACTTATATTATCACTAATAGCTATAAAGGCAGATGGGTTCTATCTCCTCAATCTAATTTTACCCTATTTTATTCTTAGTGACATATACTCTATATATAGTTACATAGTTACATAGTTAGTGAGGTTGGAAAAAGACATAAGTCCATCCAGTTCAACCTATGATGTGTGTGTTTGCTGTTAACCGTACATTGTATACCCCTGTATGTTGTGGTCTTTAAGGTGCCGATCTAATAGTTTTTTGAAACTATCGATGCTCCCTGCTGATATGACTGTTTGCCTAAGAGAATTCCACATCCTTATAAAAGTCACATGATTTTGTGACGCAACGCGTCGGCAGAAGCCCTGGTGACGTCACTTCCGGTCCACGACCGAGACCGGAAGTAGAGGAACGGACCGCAACAGCGGGATCCCTTTCAACATTTCATGCTGATATTTCTCGTTTTAAGTGTAAGTGCGATTTTATTTGATTCATTAAAAGCTGTTTTAACATACTACACTATGAGGGTCCCCTTTATCCTTTCTTCTGGTAAATGAGTATCCCAGGAAGCATAAAGTCATCTCTGTACAGCGGAGGCTACCAGAGAAATTATACCACCCCATCTATTCAGCATATCCAGTATACTCTTATTGGAGGAGTGTGATCGATTGGAAATTTGATCTGGAGGGTCTGCAGGTTGACCATATATACCTGAAATGCTTGTTTGAGTGTTAATGGAGGGGAGCGGCCATTACACACTTATGTGGATTCCCTAGCTCACAAAAGTTTTGCACTGGGTTGTCACTTGAAGCATTCCACTTCACTGCACTTAATGAACTTTTGATAAACATTTATTTAAAGTATTTTATTACCACCCCCCTGTTTTTTGCGCACAGACTTTTTTGCACTGTTTTATCACTTCGCTTGTCCAGTCAGTGATACTTTTTCATTGGAGATATTTTTTTATATATGTTTTTTTTTTATGGGACACTTGATAATCAACAGATTGCTATTCACTTTCCCATTCACCTGCACCTTTATTGCTGCTCATCTGTTATTTTCACTGGCACATTTTTTATTCTATTTCTTCTTTACCTGCTGCATAACCTGTTTTTGGTTGTAGGGGTTCACTTATCGGAGGGCGTTCATCCTACGATTTTTTCACTTCCATTTATCAGTTCAACATATTATTCGGTTTCAATATTTCACACACCTATTGTGTAACCTGTGATTGCAGGGGTTCACTCTTCAGAGGGCCCTCACCTGAAATTTTCACATCACCTTTTAATTTTTTTATCAAGGTGTTTCTTTTCCAATTGTTTATATAAGCACGTTTTATATCTTTGTTGAATCACTTATTAAGCACTTACATTTTTGCATTGCTCATTTATTTATGATTTTAGAAGAATTTATGAATCATTTATCTTCTGATTAGGTTTTCCTATAATTGTGGTTCTTCCAGTAGTGACATCTTGCGCTGATTCTTCTCCATCTCTTAATTCCACATCCTTACTGCTCTTACAGTTAAGAACCCCCTACGTATTTTAAGGTTAAACCGCCTTTCCTCTAGTTTTAGTGAGTGGCCATTGTCTTATTGTATTCCCTTTCTCTGAATAGTTTACATAGTTACATAGTAGGTGAGGTTGAATAAAGACAATAGTCCATCTAGTTCAACCTGTGTAGGTGTGTGTGGCTGTAATCATCTCACATACCCCTGAATGTTCTGATCCTTGAGATGTAAGTCTAAGAGTCTTTTGAAAGCCACCATACTACCCGCAGAAACCACCTCTTGTGGTAGAGAATTCCACAATCTTGTTGCCCTAACAGTAAAGAACCCCCCGCGTTGCCTGAGGTTAAAACGCTTCTCCTCTAATCGCATTGTATGCCCTCGAGTCCTCATGCAATCCCTTCGAATGAACAGCTTTTTTTCTAAGCTGGGATCCCCATTAAGAAATTTATAAATTGCTATCATGTCCCCCCTCAGACGTCTCTTCTCCAGGGAGAATAAATCGAGCGATTGTAGACGCTCTTCATAGTCAAGGTCCTCCAATCCCCTAATTAGTTTAGTTGCCCTTCTCTGGACTCTCTCCAGCTCCAACACATCCCTCCTGAGGACTGGCGACCAGAACTGGACAGAATACTCCAGATGCGGTCGGACCAGAGTTTTATAAAGTGGAAGGATTATAGTCTTATCTCTGGAATGCATCCCTTTCTTTATGCATGCTAATGTTCTGCTGGCTTTGGCAGCTGCCGCTTGACATTGCATGCTGTTGCCTAATCTATCATCAACCAAGGCTCCCAGATCCTTCTCCATTTTTGATTCCCCCAAGGGTTCCCCTCCTAACGTGTATTGTGTTTTTATGTTGTTAGTCCCCAAGTGCAAAACCTTACACTTCTCCACGTTAAACCTCATTTGCCATGTCGTTGCCCACTCTGTAATTTTGTCCAGGTCATTCTGTAGGATATCTGCTTCATGTTGTGAAGTTATTGCCCTGGTCAATTTTGTGTCATCTGCAAAAACTGATATCGAACTACTGATCCCGACCTCAATGTTGTTTATGAATAAATTGAACAAGGTTGGTCCCAAGACTGAGCCTTGGGGGACCCCGCTTACTACCTCAGACCAGTCTGAGTATGCGCTGTTTATTACTACCCTTTGGACACGCCTTTTAAGCCAGTTCCGTATCCAAGAGCAAACCCTGCTATCGATACCTGCAGACCTTATTTTATAAATTAAGCACTTGTGGGGAACTGTATCAAACGCCTTAGCGAAATCCAAGTACACCACATCCACTGGTCTCCCCCTATCAAGCTCACAGCTCACCTCCTCGTAGAATGTTAAGAGATTGGTTTGACAAGAACGCCCATTTGTAAACCCATGCTGATTACTGCTGATGATGTTGTTGTCTTTAGCAAACTCTACGATATAGTCCCTTATCATCCCCTCCAGAAGTTTACATACTACTGATGTCAAACTGACAGGCCTATAATTTCCCGGGATATGCCTCTGGCCCTTTTTGAATATTGGAATCACGTTAGCTTTCTTCCAATCCCCTGGTACATCTCCTGTCCTAATACTGTCAGCAAAGATCAGGAACAGTGGTCTCGATATAACTTTACTGAGTTCCTAGAGTACTCTCGGATGTACGCCATCTGGGCCTGGTGATTTGTTTGTGTTAAGTTTATCCAGCCTTTCCCTGATTTCACCCTCTGTTAGCCATAGTGGCAGTCCTGTGTATTACTACTAGCCATACAGTCATGGTCAGTGTACCCCTCCGTTTCCTGTGTAAAGACTGACGAGAAAAAAGCATTCAGCACAGTTGCTTTTTCAGTGTCCTCTGTAACCATCCTCCCATCATTGTTTTTTTTTTCAAATTTCTTGATCAAATGTAATATAACCATCATACAAAGTATGCATTAGAACACAAGTCCAATATGTAGGTTACATGAAGGATCAGAAGTTAACGTCAACAACCACTTAATCAAAACACAAATACATAAGTAGAGCTCCATAACAATGACACGGTATAAACTGGTATAACTATAAGTCCCATGATGTCCAACCATGGGGTAAGTGACACATAAAAAGAAAAAGGGAGTAATGCACACTTATGCAATAGGGGTAACCACTTCATAAGTACCAGACAGAGACGATCAGGTAAAACCCAGATCAGATAGGGGAGGCGGGTGGGACAAGGGGGGGGGGGAGACAGGAGGGAGGGGGCACACGAAGGGGTGGGAGGAGACAGAGGAGCAGAGGAGAGAATGGAGTAGTAAACAGATGCAGTAGAGGGTGGTGGTAAAGGAGGAGGAGGAGGAGGAGGATGCTCGGCCTGTAGGAAACGGGTAGAGTCGTCCCGCCCGGGTGACCACCGCACCGGTCAGTCCGCGGGCGGACCTGCGTCCCCGCCCAGGGCCATGCCCTCCGCAGACATGATAAAAGAATTCCAGCAAGCCCAGGTTTTGGAGTATTGCTCCTTCCTGCCCTGAGCCGTAAGAACCAGATCCTCTAATTCATTAAGCCATTTGACTCTACGCAGCCAGAGAGAGATCGTAGGAGGGGACGTGCTCTTCCAGCAGAGGGCTACACAGGATTTAGCCGCGTCCGCCAGGTGTCTAAGCACTGAGCGCTTATAGCGCTTAGGGGCAATGCCAGTGCAGTGCAGCAGGAAAAAGGCCGGATAATCCGGGATGGTGCGTTCCGTCATCAGCTGGGAGATCCTACGGACCTCCGACCAGAAACCCCGTATCAGGGGGCAGTTCCAGAAAACGTGGTATAGGGTGCCCCTGTCCTGCAGACAACGCCAACACCTATCCGTCGCCTCCGGGAAGATGCGGCACAGTTTGTCTGGAGTATAATACCAGTGCATGAGAACTTTGTAGTTGCTTTCCTGGATGCGGGTGCAGATTGATGACTTGAGAGAAAACCTGATAATGTTGGGCCTCTCCGATTCAGTAAATGTCTTCTGAAGCTCTCTTTCCCATTTGGAAATGCCCGGGAGGACAAAGCCCTCCGGCGGCACGGAGAGAAGTTCATACATCTGGGAGAGGGCATGGGGCAGAGCTCCCGCAGTTACCAGTAAATGTTCCAACGAGGTGAGGTCCCCCCCGAACAGCTTTGGGGGCCCCAGTTCCCGCAGAAAGTGTAGAAGTTGTAACGCCTGCCACCGAGTCAAGCGATAGCGTCCCGTCATCGACGTCAGCTGGGAGAGAGACATCCACTCGCGGCCCTCCCTGAAGTGGGAGACCTGGAAGACTCCCTCCGCCAGTAGTGCAGCAAATCTATCCCCTGCGCAGCCCGGGGGGAACCGCGGGTTCCCCAACACGGGGAACTGCTGGGAGTGACTGTCCACTAGACCCTTGGAGGCCACAACGCCCGAAGAGTCGGGCCCAAGGTGGGATGTCGTCTAACTTCGGCCGGGAGGTCCTTCAGAATCAGGGGAGCCCTGGACCGACATAATGGAAACAAGGAGGCCTCCAGACTCACCCACTGCTTCAGGTCGGCGTGTCTTGCCCAGTCCACCCACCGTGCCAGATGTGCCACCTGATAATAGCGGCGGACATCGGGGAGGGCAACACCGCCTTGTCTCTTGGGAAGGACCAGGAGTCTGCGGGCCAGTCGGGGCCTCTTACCGGCCCAGACAAAACGCGTAAAGGCGGAGTCGACCTTGCCGAAGAAGGACGCCGGGATGTGAACCGGGAGTGTCTGAAATAAATAGAGGAGTTTCGGTAGGACTGACATTTTCAAGATGTTGCACCGGCCAAACCACGAGTGGAGACCTTTAGACCATGTGTCAAGCAGAGAGCGAATCAGCGAAAGGAGAGGCGGGAAGTTCAATCTGAACAAATCCGCCGGATCCGGGGAGAGCCAGGTGCCCAAGTACCGGAGTCCCTCCGAGGCCCAGCGGAATGGAAAGTCTTTGGCTAACAAATCCCGTAGATCCGGTGGCAGGGCCACCCCCATGATCTCTGACTTGGAAAAATTGATTTTCAAGTTGGACAAGGCCCCGTACGTCTCAAATTCCTTCAGGAGACAGGGCAACGAGATCAAGGGTTGGGCGAGTGAAAAGAGGAGGTCATCCGCATAGGCGGATACCTTGCAAGTGGAGGTTCCAACCCGTATCCCGGAGATGTTCGGGTTTGCGCGCACCCGGGCCAGGAAGGGCTCAAGGGAGAGGGCAAATAGCAAGGGCGAGAGGGGACAACCCTGACGGGTACCGTTGAAGATGCGGATCGGATCCGAAAGGATCCCGTTCGCCTTTACCCTCGCCCCCGGATTGGTATAGACCCCCCGAATCCAGGCCATCATCTGCTGACCAATGCCGAAACGGCGCAGGACCTCGAACATGTAGGGCCAACTAACCCTATCGAACGCCTTCTCGGCGTCGGTACTTAGAAAAATAGAAGGCGTGTGGCTAACACGGGCCCGATGGATCAGGTCAATGACCTTGGTCGTGTTGTCCCTCGCCTCTCGGGTGGGAACAAAGTCCACTTGGTCCCAGTGAATCAGGCTCGGCAAAAAGGACTGGAGGCGGAGGGCAAGAAGTTTTGTGAAAAACTTCAAGTCCGCATTGAGCAGCGAGATCGGGCGGTAGCTGCCGCACGCCGAGGGGTCCTTCCCTTCTTTGGGAATGACCGAGATGTGAGCACTCAACGTTTCCTCACGGAACTCACAGGTGCATCCCACCGCGTTAAAAAGCCGTTAACAGGTGGGGCGCCAACAAGGGATGAAGTGTCTGGTAGTAGGCGACTGTAAAGCCGTCCGGTCCAGGCGCCTTGCCCTTTTTCGCCGAGGATATGACCGCCACCAGTTCTTCTTGAGTGAAAGGGGAGTCCAGTGCCTCTCTGTCAGAAGAGGAGAGTTGCGGCAGGGAAATCTCATCCAAATAAGATGAGAGCGGGAGCGGGAGCAGGCGGGACGGCTGCTGAGGTAAGCCATAAAGAGTAGCGTAGAAAGTCCCGAAGCACTGTGCTATGTCTTCAGGCAGGTTTACCTTAGAGCCAGTAGCATCGATCAGATGGGGAACGTACGATGCAGCCTGTTTCTCTCGGAGGGACCGAGCCAGCACCTTGCCGCACTTGTCCCCAGATTCATAGCTAATCTTCCCACCGCGCTGGATCCCCGCCTTGGCTCGATAGCGCAGAAGGTCAGCAATCTGATCCCTGAGGCGCGTCAGCTCCGTTCCCATCACAGGGTCAAGATCCCTCTTGTGACGAGCCTCCAGACTCGCCACCTTCGCCAATAGGTCTGTCAGTGTGGCTTCCCTCTCCCTCTTGAGGTGTGCTCCATGGCGGATGAGGACCCCCCGGATCACCGCCTTATGCGCTTCCCACAGCACACTTGGGTCGCTGTCCGGTTCCACGTTCGTCTGAAAATACATTCGCAGAGTTTGAGTGACATCAGCAAGCACCTCCGGCACTTGCAGAAGGCTCTCGTTTAGTCTCCAGTGCCAGTCTGAAACCCTGTTCGTGCCACTGAGGTTGACCGTCAGGGTCATCGGGGCATGGTCCGACCAGGTAATAGTGCCCAGCTCCACCCCCACGACCGACTGAAGCAGTCTGTGCGGAAGGAGGAATAGGTCAATGCGTGACTAAACCTGGTGTGGCGCGGAGAAATACGAGTAATCTCTCTCACCAGCGTGAAGAATCCGCCACACGTCAACTAGTTGAAGGTCGTGCAGTAGGGTATGGATCTGTCTGCGCGTACCCCTAGGGACCGACGAGAGGCCCGTTGAGGTGTCTAAGCGAGGATCCAGCGGGATATTGCAATCTCCGCCCAGGATGAGTTTGCCCTCCGCGAAATCCAACAAGGACTTCAGCGACCTGCAGAGGAAAACCTCCTGATGAATATTAGGGGCGTAAATCGTGGCAAGTGTGACCTTGACCTCGCCCAGGAGTCCCTTCAGGAACAGAAACCTGCCCCGAGGGTCCACCTCACGGGCCCGCAAGGTCCAAGGGAGCCGGTTAGAAATCATAATGGAAGAACTGATTCGGGGGGCGTGGCCGGCTACTGATGTGAGAGCAGCGCGGTCCCGGAGCTCTCTCCTGCTTGCCCTGATCCTTCAGTGATCCTGTGGAACCCCGAGCCGCTACTCACCTGATTCCGACGCCCGTGTACTCCTGATCCCTCGGTGCATCAGCGGAGATGGTGAAGATCGGTCCCCCTGGTCCGGAGGCGCCTGGATCCCGGCCGTCGGCCTCCCTCCTCGAGCGGTCCCAAGATGGCGCCGGCCCGCCACGGAGCTCGAGCCAGCCAGCTGCTGCTGCACGATCCTCGCAGCCATCCGCCTCTCTCTCCCACGGAGGTGGTTCGGAGCCTGACGACTCTTCCTCCCTGCACCGGCATGAGACTGTGAGTGACCTTCTTCTTTCCTCCCCCCTAGACCCCGCTGCTGAGGCAGGGGTGGGGGTAGATAGGCCTGAGCCATCCCTTGCTGCCATCATGGATGCCATCCGCCATTGTCAGGCCTCTCTCACTACTCAAATTGAGTCTGTGAGGATGGAGATGTCATTCCTGAAGCAGGATGTCCATAATCTCCGCCATAGGGTGGGCAACGCGGAGCAACGTATTGGCGACCTGGAGGATGCCCACCGCCCCTTGCAGGCCTCTGTGTCTGATTTACAGAGGGGTCACACGGCCACCATTGATAAGATCACTGACATGGAGGATCGCCTCCGACGTAATAACCTCCGCTTTCTGGGATTCCCTGAGGGGGCGGAGGGAAAGACCCCCGAATCATTTATGGAAAAGTGGCTCCTTGACACCTTTGGGAAGAATGTTTTTTCACCATTATTCGCCATTGAACGGGCGCACAGGGTGCCGCTGCGCCCCCTGCCACCAGGGGCGCCACCCCGTCCTCTTCTCATTAAACTTCTGCATTTCCGGGACAGGGAGGCTGTGCTACGGGCCTCCAGGGAGAAGGGCCGTGTCTCCTACAATAATAATGCTATCTCCATCTTTCCTGACTTCTCTGCAGCCACCCAAAAGCAGCGGGCCTCCTTTATGGCAGTTAAGAGGCGGCTGCGTGATCTCCAGTTACCATATAGTATGCTTTATCCTGCCCGTCTCCGGATCATCTCTCAAGGCAAGGCTCATTTTTTCCAGGATCCTCGGGAGGCTGCGCACTGGGTGGACTCCTTGGGCCGTGGCTCTCCTGGCCGCCAGGACCGGCGGTCTCCTCCTAGATGAAAGACTGTTTGTCTGCTGATAGTATGGTTGGGCTCTGGGCTCGTCCTGGTGCTCCTCATGGACCCTCTCTCGCCTGATTGATTTTTTGGGACAGATGGCTATTCCCTTTTTCTGGGGGTCGGGGTTCCTATTTTTCTGTTTTTTCTGATGGGCATTTTTGGGGTGGGGGGGCTCCCCCCTCATCTCTTTCCTTTTTATTGTTTTTTCTCGTTTGTCTACTACAGGACGAGCAGATCCACGTTTCCCTGCATTTGACTTCCTTTTGTTGTTATGGGCTACAAAGCTCTCAATTGTTGGGGTTTGAGGGCCGGGTGGGCTAGGGTGGGGGGAGGGGGTGTTTGTTACTATTGGCATCCGCAACCTGCGGGTCTAGGCGGGTTTTTTCTTTTTGGTTTGTTTGTTTGCACCATTTTGATCCACAGGGTCGGTACAGTTTTTTCTGTTTTTGTTTCTGGGGTCATGCTCTCTCCTTATGCGATGCAGTTGATTTTGTTTACTATGTTACTGTGGTCACTTTTTTTATGTCTTATGTGTACTCCTTTTTCTGGGCTCCTCTCAGATGCTGGTTGTGCCTTGGCCCTTCGGGGTTTGCCTGTTTTTGGGCTGACCTACGGGGCGCTAACGCTGATTGTTGGTATATTCCTATGTCTACTCTACGTATAATCTCATGGAACGTCAGGGGGCTAAATTCTAAAGTGAAACGGTCTCTGATGTTTGACTATTTAAAACGCCATAGTCCTCACGTTGTTTTGTTACAGGAAACACACCTCCAGGGGTCCAGGGTTATGGCCCTTAAGCGGGCACACGTGGCGTATGCGCTACACTCTACCTACTCTTCCTATGCCCGAGGCACGTCCATTTTGATTGCCAAATCCGCTCCAGTCACTATTAAACATTTAAAGACGGACCCCTCGGGGTGCTTTGTTATCCTTGTTATTGAATATTTAGGTAAACCTTATACCCTGGTGAATGTTTATGTCCCCCCGCCGTTTACTAAGTCATTCTTTGACCGTGTTTTGGGTTTGGTTTTGGAAATGGCGGAGGGCCCTCTTATTATGGCGGGTGACTTTAACACGGTCCTCGACAATGCTTTGGACCGCTCTGGGGCTGCTTCTTCCCAACATACCCCCCTGCGCTCCTACTTAGACAAATTTGACCTCACGGACGCCTGGAGGTGGAAACATGGGGGGATTACTGAGTTTTCTTGTTATTCGAGCTCACACCACACTCTATCTAGGATTGACCTCTGTTTACTCTCTCGGGAACTGCTGGGTCCGCTCTCGGGGATCAGGTACCTCCCTCGGGCGGTATCTGATCACTCCCCTTTGCTGGTGGACCTTGCTTTGGGGTCCCCACCTAATTATAAATTGTGGCGACTAAGCCCTCTGTGGCTGGCGGACCCTGCGGTGACTGATCAGGGGCTCACGGAATTGAATTCTTTCTGGGCGCTCAATGGACGGGAGGGGTCGGCACTGCTGACCTGGGACGCCTTCAAGGCCACTATGCGGGGCACCTTCTCGTCTGCCATAGGCCATGCTCGGAAGGCGCGTCAGACCAAGTTGGTTGACGCCGAACGGGCATTGCATACGGCTGAACGGCAATACTCTGACGACCCCTCCCCTCAGAATCACGCCGCTTGGCGGGCCAGAGCCCGTGATTTGGATCTCGTCCTTATTGAGCGCACCCAGAAAAAACTGTTATATCAGAATCAAAGAATTTTTGAACTGGGGGACAAAAACAGTCGCTTGTTGGCCTACTTGGCTAGGCCGGATTTTCAACCTTGTATCATTCCCCGGGTCACCAACCAGGCCGGTGTCATTGTAGAACAAACTCCTGCTATTCTTCATAGTTTTGTTGAATTTTATTCCTCTTTATACCGCACCCAGGCCCATTACACTATTATCGAACTTGATGATTTTTTATATGATATTGAATTGCCCGCATTGTCGGTCGACCAATCTCGCTTCTTAGACTCCCCTTTGACCACAGAGGAGATTGACAAGGCCATAGCTACGTTTGCACATAATAAGACACCTGGCTTGGATGGTTTCCCCATTGAATGGTATCTTCACTATAGGGAATTGCTGGTCCCCCATTTGTTGAAAGTGTTTACTTGTGCTCTGAAGGAAGGACGTCTGCCACCCTCCATGACGGAAGCCCTTATAGTACTCATCCCGAAGCCGCGCAAGGACCCTCTTCTCTGTGAATCGTACCGTCCGATCTCACTTATTAATACAGATGTGAAGATTTTGGCCAAGGTCCTCGCGAGGAGGCTGAATACGGTTGTCACGGACTTGGTCGGGGCGGACCAGTCGGGGTTTATTCCTGGCCGGTCTACCTCGATCAACTTGCGTAGACTTTTTACCAACCTTCAGACGACTCATGATTCTGTGGGGGCCAGGGTTGTGGTGGCCCTGGACACTCACAAGGCTTTTGATTCAGTGGAGTGGCCTTATCTCTTGGAGGTATTGGCGAAATTTGGATTCGGACCGGGGTTCATAAAATGGGTACAACTTCTATATTATCTCCCTCGTGCCCGTATCAGGGTCAATAATTCCGTGTCTGACTCCTTTCCCATTTTTCGGGGTACTAGGCAGGGGTGCCCGTTGTCCCCGTTACTTTTCGCCCTGGCCATTGAGCCTTTGGCTGCGCAGATCCGCCAGTGTGCGGCTGTTGCGGGCTTTGTGATCAATGGCTTGGAGGAAAAGGTTTCCTTGTATGCGGATGATATGTTGATATATCTAGCGGATCCACATCAATCCCTCCCCACTCTATTGTCCATTATTGATCGCTTCGGTCACTTCTCGGGTTTCCGGGTGAACTGGAGTAAATCTACTCTGTTCCCCCTGGATCCCCAGGTTCTGCCCCCTTCTCTCGCATTATGCCCTCTCCAGGTGGTAGATCGGTTTCGATACTTGGGGGTTGACATTCAACTTCCCTTGTCTCGTTTCCTCCCCAATAATTTAGATCCCTTGGTTGCCCGACTTAAATCTTCTTTGCAGCTCTGGTCCCAGCTTCCTCTCACGGTTTTGGGTAGGATCAATATTTTTAAAATGATGTTCCTTCCCCGATTTCTGTATGTGTTGAGTCACTCCCCGATATATGTTACCAAACGTCGTTTCCAGGTCATCGATTCGCTCTTCACTTCATTTATCTGGGGGGGTCGGCCGGCACGTGTGGCCAGAGATGCGTTACAGTTACCTGTATTAGCGGGGGGAATGGCAGCGCCCAACCTACGCCTTTACTATTTTGCCTCCCAGTTGGCACACGCACATTGGTGGTTCCATCCCGAGGACAATCATGCTGCGGCGGCCTTGGAGGCGGCTATTTTCACGTCCTATGAATCTCTGCAAAATTTGCTGCACCGTAGATCTACTATGGGCAGGCCGAACACTGCACTTATCTCGGTCACTCTACGCGTTTTTGCGGCTACCGCATTGGGTGAGGCCGACCCTCCGGGGTCGTACTCCCCTAATGCCCCCCTTTGGCACAATCCTCGGTTTCGGGAGTTTTTCGGTCGGGACGACGGTATTTTTTGGGCCCGTCTTGGGGTGAAGTCTGTTGATCACCTGTATGTCCGGGGAACCTTCCGGTCCTTTGCGGACATGCAGTCCACTTTTGCTGTACCATCTACGGCTCATTTTCGCTACCTCCAGCTGAGACATGCGGCGGCTGCGCAGTTCGGCCTCCGGGATGTCTCGCTGGAGCCATCCCCCTTGGAATATCTCCTCTCTGACTCTTCACATGAGAAACTGGTCTCCACATATTATCGTAGGCTTTTGCATTCTAAGTCTAAGCGCTTGGCGGTGGTTGAGTCCCAGTGGCGTGAAAACGTCCCGGACTTGACGGAGGAGGTTTGGCATGACGTCCTTCCTGAACAAATCCCGGTTGTAATTTCCTCCAGGGATAGAGTCATACAATTAAAATTCCTGTATAGGGCTTACTACACTCCCCTGTTCCTTCATAAAATTGGTACATTATCCTCCCCTCTCTGCTCTAAGTGCTCTGATGGTGTGGGATCCTTCTTTCACATGTTTTGGGAATGTCCCCCTGTCCGTGCCTTTTGGTCAGGGGTGACGGCCTTTATAACTGATATCTCTCAATTGTCCAATGTCTGTAGCCCCCTTCGTTGTCTCCTAGGATATGTGGATGATGAGGATGCTCCGGCTCGCACGAAACTATTGCTGCGTTTGCTCTTTTTCTATGCTAGGAAAGCTATTGCTCTCCGTTGGAAATCTTCCACACCCCCTGACGTTCCATTTTGGATCTCTATTGTTAATCAGGCTCTGCCTCTGTATAAACTGACGTATGAGGCCAGAGGATGTCCGAAGAAATTCAATAAAATCTGGTCCTTCTGGGTAGACTCTGATCTTACTGCCTCATCGGTGTCTGACGCCTCCTAGGCGATGTCTACAGTGCCTTCTTTTGCTCCGCATGTGTCGTTATATATTGCTTATAATAATGTGTTCCCCCCCTTTTTACCACGATTACTGGGTATTCTCTGTACTGTGGTTTTATTTTGTTAGATGATTGGAGAGGATGCTTTGTATGTTCTGTATCCTCTCTTTTATGTTGCACTGCCATTTTTCTTTTGGTGTACTGTGTTTTGTTTGTTTAATAAAAAACCTTTAAAAAAAAAAAAGAAATCATAATGGAAACCCCTCGAGACTTGGCCTCGGCATTAGGGGCATGATATACGCATGGGTAGAACCTGTTCTGCAGGAGGGGGAACGCACCCTCCCTAAAGTGCGTCTCCTGTATGAAAGCAATGTCTGCACGTAGTCGCTTCAGCTCACCCAATAGGACACGCCTCTTCTCGGGCACGTTAAGCCCCCTGGCATTGAGCGTGGTCACCCGCACGGGATCCATGAGGCCAGACGGAAGGACAAGAGACCCAGGAGTAGAGAAGGGGGAGGACCAGGGGATAAGAGAGATAGGGTAGGTGACCCGAGCAGAGACTTGTGGTAGAAGGGGGGTGGAGGGGGGATAAGGGGGAAGGAGGGAGGGAAGCAGGTAGAAGTGGAAGAAGGACAAGAGCCGGTAGGTCAAGGCCGGGGGAACAGCGGGGAGAAGAAAAAGACAGAGAACAGGAGAGGATACGTAGAAGTGGTAGTGGATAAGATACAAACTTTAAGACGTCCCGGGACCCCTCCTCTAAGAGGGCGGAGTCACACCTAGGGACGCAGGCCTATTGGGGACGAAGACCTGAGAACTAAAAACGGAAGCGGGAGAGACGAGCCCATGAGCCAGAACTCTCCCCATCCATTGATACGTACCAGAAAAGGGGACACACAGGAGAGGGGGACGTAAACCCTCCCCTCCGCCCGCTGCCCCAACACAAAAAAGAAAAAGACTGCCAAGTAGTAAAGTGCAAAATCACAAAAAACAGTAGAAAGGTAGAACACTCTAAACTGAACTGTAGTGCAATGAGCACAGCCCACGACAGCCACCCTCCGCCCTGAAAAAACCCCAGGAAAGGGCAAGGACGGCGGCCATCGAATGGGCCCGGGGGCCAATCGCACAGAACCACACTCTCCAAGCCACCGGAGCCAGAGGGGAAGGCCCCCGCCGGTTAAACCCTAAAAAAGGAGGGCCGGCGTCTCCATTACAGTGGGCTCGGAGGTGCGGGGCTGCTGATTATATGCCCCCCCCCCCGAGATATAAGCCAAACAACAACCCTGAGATACATGAGCCAGCCAGACCCCCCGCAATCCCAATCCCTCCCCCTCCCCCCAAAATTAGATCAGAGCTCCACCCTCCGCCCACAGCACACCCCCCCCGAGACCCCCCGCCCCCCTTACCCCGCAGAACCCGTCGTCCAGCTTAGGGAACGAGATTCGGGAGGGCAGGACCACCCCCCCACCAACCCCCCCTCCAGCCCCACCTCCCGGCACCTCACCCACCCCCAACCACAGCAAAAGTAACCTCGCCCAGCCCGAGAGCACATGAAGTCCAGACCAGTTCCAAAAATCCCCCTCCCCCAAACCCCGCCACCATGTATCTGCAATAAATCAAAGTCCCACGGAGGTAGTCAAAGAACCTGTGCCCCCCTCCGATCAAAGCACGTATGGTAAAGACACTGGGGGCAGGGCTGGTGAGGGGGAGCCATCAGATATCGGGACCGCATAAAGTCACTGGGGATAGGGTCAACTAGGGGGGCCAGGCGATCTCGGGACAGCACAAAGTCACTGGGGATAGGATCAACTAGGGGGGGCCAGGCGAACACGGGGCAGCACAAAGCTCAGAAGCAGCAGACTAAGGACCCAGGCCCTCACAGCAGCGGAGTCACAGGGAGCGGAGGCAGACCCCAGCGGTGGAGACATAAGCGTGGGGCAATGAGGGCACAGGCGGGCCCATGTCCACAGGGCATCTGCAAAGGCACCAAAGTCCATCCAACCTATGCAGGGCGGTGAAACAGTCGGGCAGGGGGAAGTGAGGGGGTCCAGCTCAGGGGCTCCGGTAAAAAGGAAGAAAGGCTCACCTCAGGGGAAGGCTCAACAGTCCAGGAACAGCACGCATCAGTCCTCCCTCAACGCCGTCGCCAGTTCAGGGATCAATCTGCGGCGACCCCGCGGAGTACGTGGTGGAAGACCTCTCTCCCGCCCGGGTGTATAAGGCGTTTTGCGTCCTGGGGCCGGGAGATGCTGCAGCCAGTTGGGAATCTCAAACGGGGGGACCCCCAGGAAGGCGAAGAGCGCCTGCAGATCATCCGGGTGGCGTAGTGTCATCGACGTCTGGCCCTTCCGGATCGTCAAGGCGAAGGGGAAGCCCCATCGGTACGTGCAGCCCAGCTGCCGAATACGATCCAGAAGGAGCCTCAGCAGGGCTCTGTGCTGCAGGGTGGCCCGCGACAGGTCCGGCAGGATCTTCACCTTGGCTCCATCAAAGTCGACCTCACCCGCCTCCCAGGCTTGTCTGATGATGGCATCCTTGTGCGTGTAGCGGTGCAGCCGGCAGATAACATCGCACGGCCGATCGGCATCGGAGGACCGGGGCCCCAGGGCTCGGTGTACGCGGTCAAACTCCAACGATGCGGGAGGGATGTCCGGAACCAGGCGGTGACAGATGGCGTGGACCGTGGACTGCAGCGAATCTCGCTCCATGGCCTCAGGCAACCCACGCAGCTGCAAGTTGTTTCTGCGGCTGCGGTCCTCCATCTCCTCCAAGCGCAGCTGCAAGTCGGTGACATGTTGCGCCTGCACTTCCCGAGCGGTCTCCAGCAGGGCCACCCTCGCCTCCAACGATTGGACCGAAGATTCCCCCTCGATCACCCGATCAGTAAGATCCTGGACCTCCGAGCGAACTGCCTGGATGTCTCTGGCGTGGGCCTCTTCAAGTCTCAGGGCCAGGCCTCAAAGTCCCTTTTTGTAGGTAAGGCCTGGATCAGTGCCCGTAAGTCACCCGCATCTCCCAGCGGCAAAGCAGCAGTCAAGGGGGGAGCAGCAGGCGGCAGGCGCGGAGAACCCAAGTCCAGCGGCCGGGGAGTAGCCGGGGAAGCCGGAGCCGACGCCATGCGTCCCGGGGAGGCCACACGTGTCCGGGCCTGTCCCGCACGGGCTGTCGAGGATCGGGTCCCCGGGAAGTATCTGTGTAGCTCCGTGCCGGGTGAGGTACGGAGAGGCTTCCTGGGTCCTCTCCTACGACTTGTGCTCATTCCGGGGTAATATCTGGCAGTCTAAACGTGGTGGACAGGGAGAAACGGCGGGAGCTCTAAAGAAGTGCGACCTCACCCTGCCATGTCCAGGACACGCCCCCCCTCCCATCATTGTTAATTATGTGTGCAATATGCTCTGCCTTAGTTTTTTTTGCTGTTGATATATTTAAAGAATTTCTTTGGGTTTTTTTTTACTATCCTCTGCTATTTGTCTCTCAAAGTTGATTTTAGCCATCTTGATTTCTTGTTTACTTTTCTTATTTGCCTCCTTGTATTGCTCGAAAGCCGATACTGTGCCCTCTGATTTATACTTCTTGAAGGCCAATTTTTTTCCCCTAATAAGTTTTTTGACGCTACGGTTTAGCCAGCCAGGTTTGGCTTTGTCTCTTCTAAATTTATTTCCCATAGGAATGCACTGCAAGATGCCTTTGCTTAATATGTTCCTAAAGCATTCCCATTTTTCCTCTGTGGTCAGGGATCCCAGGGTTTGGTCCCAGTTTACCCTTTCCATCAATGAGTACAATTTTGGAAAGTTTGCCCTTCTGAAGTTTAGGGTTCTTATATTCCCCACTTGCCTTGTTATATTGTTATTTACACTAAATGTGATCATCCTGTGATCGCTAGAGCCCAGGTTGTCCTGGACTCCTACCTCCGAGATTAGGTCTGGGTCATTAGTGAGCAATAGATCCAGCACTGCATTTTCTCTGGTAGGGGAATCCACCAACTGTGACATGTAATTATCCTGTAAGGTTTCCGTGAATAGACGGGCCTTCTGTGAGTGTGCAGTCCCCTCTTCCCAGTCAATGTCGGGATAATTGAAGTCCCCCAATATGATGACTGATCCCAATTTTGCCACTTTACCCATTAGTGCTAAAAATTCCAGCTCTACCTCCTCCCCTTGGTTAGGTGGAATAGAGCAAACCCCCATAATTACTTTCCCCTTTTCTCCTTCCTAATGGAGTTCAACCCACACAGATTCTAAATCCATGCTCATCCCATCCGTAATGTCACTCCTTTCTATCACCTTTATATTGTTCTTGACATAGAGACATACCCCTCCCCCTCTTTTTCCTACCCTGTCCTTCCGGTACACCGAATACCCTTGGATATTGGCCAGCCAGTCATGTGAGGGGTCGAACCAAGTTTCTGTTATTCCCACAAGGTCTATGTTCTCCTCATGTACTAACATTTCCAACATTTCCATCCATTTTATTAGCTAGGCTCCTGGCATTAGTTTGTTCCTTATGCTAGGGTCGTCAGTACAGTATTTGTACACTTATATCATATCCCCCCTCAATCGTCTCTTCTCTATAGAGATAAGTTCAGTGCTTGTAGTCTTTCCTCATAGCTGATGTCCTCCATTCCCTAATTATTTTTGTTGCCCTTCTCTGGACTCTCTCCAGTTCCAGCACATCCTTTCCGAGGACCGGTGCCCAGAACTGGACAGAATACTCCAGATGTGGCCGGACCAGGGTCTTGTAGAGAGGGAAAATAATCTCTTTATTTCTGGAGTGAATCCCCTTTTTTATACATCCCAGTATTCTGTTGGCTTTGCTTGCAGCGGCTTGGCATTGCATGCCACTGCAAAGCCTGTTCTCTACCAGTACCCCACATGTTGCACACAAAATCCCCCCTTTTTTAGTCATTGTATAATACATGAACTCTATGATATTGTTTTCATCATACCTAGATTGGCTTATCTCTTCACCTCCACCATTGGTTCTGGACCACAAGCCTACGCCGACCTTCTGCTGTAATAATTAGCAACTGTTGATGTATACAAAATCTTTTTATGTACCCTACAATCAATATTTCACCTTGTGGTAAGATCTTATATTGTATGCAGTTCTTTTGTATGCGACCATTGTCCAATTATCCATATTCTTCCCTTGACATTATTAACTAGGACGAGGCACAGAATTATCCTAGTGTCCACAGTGTCATCCTGTGGTGACACTAATATCCTTATAAGGGTCAGCAGAGGCACACAAACGCATGGTCAGACAGTAAAATTACACATTGAAGCCATGCCCACAAAAACCCACTTTTGATAAATAAAATGTACAACAATATCAGCAAACACACAAAACAAACTTCAAAACAGCCTTAGTGGGGTGTTGGTCATTATGCACAATATCATCCCCACCCCTCTAAAAAAAAATAATAATAATAATATGCAAGGACTGACAGCAAATATCTGGTCTCTAATGGGCCATACACATTATAAGATTTTCTGAAGACTTTTGTCCTTAGACTTACCAAAACCATATAATATGAGGTCAAACCTAAACACTTTCAATTTGTATGCAATCTGGCAGGCCCTTGCACCACATAGAAAAGGTAAATCTGAAGGAAATCTAACCACAAAAGTTGGATAGTGTGTATCCAGCTTTAGGCAACGCAAACTGCAATCCTTTATAAAACATTGGTTGGATTGTGAGTAGGCCTGAACATGCCCAATGAAGGACACGCCCACCATTGTCATTCAATCTGTCTATTTATTATGCCTAAAGTGGCTGCACCTGATTGCAGGCATCTCTCTCCAACTGTGTTCACCCTTGGCTATGTGCATCAATTCACACACTACAGATCAAAGATCTAATAGCAGCATGCACAGAAATAAAGCAACAGTTATATAAGCATATGTGACTGATATGTCCAAGTCCCTTGGCAAACTCAGTGCTAAAACAAGAAAAAAAAACAGTGACTCATTGCTGCTGTCAATGAAAGCATAATGGAAACACAGTGCCTCCCGAAAGTATTCACAGCGCTTCACTTCTTTCACATTTTTTGGTTGAGCCTTATTCCAAAATGGATTAAATTCACTATTTTCCTCGAAATTCTACAAACATGACATGTCATAATGACAACATGAAAAGTTTGTTTGAAATCGTTGCAAATTTAAAAAAATAAAATAAAAAATGAAAAAAAAAAAAAATCACATGTACATAGGTATTTACAGCCTTTGCTAAATACTTTGATAAGGCACCCTTTGGCACAAATTACATCTTCAAGTCTTTTTTTTTTTTTTTTTCTTTTTTTAAATAATAGTTTTTTTTGAATTTTCACAAGAGAAAAAAAAAAAGTACAAACATTCTCAAGAAAATAGTTGCAACAAGGCTTGTTGTACATAACGTGAGTACAAGAAAGAAGAAAAAAGGGGGGGGGGTGGTTACTCCAGACAGGACCAGGTGTAGGATCTAGGACTTCAAAATCATCAATAACAACAACAACAGAGTCCAATACTGTCAAGGTACATACAGTAATCATAAAGTACAAGTCAGGCTATCACATAAAGAACAAGTCGAGCTAACACACGTGCTAGGACCCAGCTGAGTGGCCAGCAAACCCAGAGCAGCGGTAGAAATAAGACCACCGGTCCAGGCAGGCACGGAGAGGATAACAGCCCCCTCCCCGACATCCCAGTGGGAACATAAGCGTCAGGGAGGAGACCGACCCCCCCGCCCCGTCTAGCGCCACGGTCAGTGCTTATGATATTTCCAGTGATGCCAAGATTCAGTAAATCTATGAAGCATCATGTCATTAGTTGCTAATGCCTTCTCCAGGCGATAGTTATCATTTACCACCGCTACCAACTCAGAGAAAGCCGGGATCTCCAGAGATTTCCATCTACGCAGGATAAGAGTTCTAGCCGCTAACAGAATATGTAATATCATCTGACGAAATTGGATTGGGTAATCATCAATACCCAAATTCAACAGCGCCAGTTCCTTTTTCGGGGGGTGCAGTATCCCCGTACAGTCCGCTATGCAACTGAAGATTTTTTTCCAGTAACTCGTGAGTGATGGGCACTCCCATAGAACGTGTACCAGGGTTCCAATGCCACCGCATTCACGCCAACAGTGTGCTGGGGTGGAGGGGAACAGGTTTGAGAGCCTATAGGGTGTATAGTACCACCGATTTGTAATTTTTAGCATGAGTTCCCAGTGGGAGGTGCAGTGTGAATAACGATAGGTGGACGTTAGAGCACTAGACCATTGTGTCGTGGTGAAAGTGAGCGCCAAATCCCTCTCCCACCTAATCATGGGCACTGATTTTGGGACGTCCGCTATATCAAGGAGACTGTCATAAAAAACAGAGATGCCTTTGGTCGTACGTGATTCGGTGTGGTAAAACGCCCAGGGTTTAGCAGGTAAATGCGCAGTCATCGGAGGGTGCCCAGCCAAGAAGCTATGTATGCGGTGGACCGAGAAAAGCAGCGTGGAAGGGAGTCTATAGTCCTTCATCAGTGAGGCAGTGGAGCGCAAAGAATCGCAGTCGTAGAAATGCGAGATGGAAGTCAGACCCAACCTAGCCAGGTGTGTTAGTTGGAGGGAGGGAATGTGAGCGGACAGGATGGAAATCGGGAGCGACCGGGAGTTTAAGGAGTGACCATCCGCCTGCCTCCCGCCGGCGAGAGCTAGTCTGCGCCACGCCAAGATCGATGACCGGGACGTGGGGGGCAGCCGAGATAACGACCATGGAACCCATAAGTCCCCGAGGAGAAGCAGACGGAGGTCCTTAGTAGGGGCTAGGTAGTTTTCGAGTTGAATCCAGGGGAGGGAGGTAGAGTTGGAGAACCACATACGGAGCTGGACCAGTCTAGTGGACCACAAGTACAAGTTCAGATCAGGGAGTTTGGCCCCACCCATGAACTTGGGTAGAGCCAGAGTGGTGGCAGCCACTCGGGCCCTTGCACCCCCCCAAATAAAGTCACGCATATTCTTGGAAATAGCCTCTAAGTACTTTCTAGGGAAGGCTAGTGGGAGGGCACGAAAAAGATAAAGGATTTGGGGTAATATCGACATCTTATAGGCGGCCATCCGGCCACCCCAGGAGAGCTCCACTTTGGACATGGCTACCAATTGTTTTGATGTCTTCTTCAGTAAGATGTCCACATTAGCAGGGAGGAGTCGTTTGACGGAGGGAGTTATAAGGACACCTAGATAGGGAATAGAGTCAACAGTCCAGGGGTAGGGGAAATCTTTCTGAAGACGGTCCGCGACTCGGTTATCAATTCCCAGGTTCAATACCAGTGATTTGGATGTGTTCACCTTATGGTAAGAGACGGAGCTGAATTCTGAAAGAAGCCTATGAACTGCCGGAAGTGAGCGAGTAGGGTCAGTGAGGGCGATAACGATATCGTCCGCGAACAGGTTAACCGTATGGGATACAGACCCCACACGGAACCCCTTTACCTCGCCATCTGATCTAATGGCCTCCGCCAGGGGCTCGATCATCAGATTGAAGATCGTAGGGGAAAGGGGGCACCCCTGGCGGGTGCCATTAGTAATTTGAAATGGAGTTGATGTCACACCAGCAGTGAGGACCTTCGCTGAGGGGCAGGAGTAAAGGGCAAGAATTGCAGACAGTATGTTACCTGAGAAGCCGAATTTCTCCAGCGTGAGCCGCATAAAAAGCCAATTTACCCTATCGAACGCCTTCTCTGCATCCAGTGTCAGGAGCAGAGAAGGCGTTCTGGAGACCTCAGCCAGGTGGACCAAGTTGATAATCCGCCGTGTTGCATCCGATGTTTGCCTACCTGGCATAAAGCCCATTTGGTCATTTTTAACAAGCAGAGGGAGGAGTGGCTGGAGTCGGGACGCCAAGATCTTGGCGTAGATCTTGAGGTCACTGTTGAGGAGGGAGATGGGGCGATAGTTTGCAGGGAGGCTGGCGTCTTTACCGGGTTTAGGGATAGTGGTGATGTAGGCACCTAACATTTCACTCGGGAATGTAGCTTTGCGAGCGGCCTGATTAAAAACATCCACTAGGTGTGGACCCAGGGTGTCGCAATGGATTTTGTAATATTCATTACACAATCCATCCGGACCTGGTGATTTTCCATTGGGGAGCAATTTAATGGCTTTGTAAACTTCACCTAGAGTGAACGGGGATGACAGGGACTTTCTCTGGTCTTCTGTCAGGGAAGGCAAATGTAACTTGTCCAGGAATTGCCGTATAAGAGCCGGAGTCGGTTGAGGAGTGTCGGGGTCCCGGTCTAGGTTATAGAGGGACCCATAGAATTCTGCGAATTCATTCGCGATGTCCCTGGGGTGAGTCAGTCTAGCTCCAGTCTGTCTATGGGAGAGATGGGAGATGCGCGTGGATACTCTGCGCTGTTTAATCCTGGCAGCTAGAGACTTGCCAGCTCTATTCGCGTGCGCATAGTACTTGAGCTTGAGCACCCTCAGATGACGGTCAAAGCGGTCCGTAAGGTGGGCTTTAAGAGAGTCCCTTGCACGGGAGAGTTGCAAGGTTAGGTCATGGGTGGGAGAAGATTTGCGTGCTTTCTCAAGGTCTCGGATCCCGGTTAAGAGAGCCGTGAGCTTGTGGCTGTACGCCCTGCGGAGTCTTGCTGATTGTTGGATGCACACACCCCGGACAAACGCCTTGTGCGCTCCCCAGAGCACCCAGGGGTCCGACACGGAGGAAGCATTAAAATCAAAGAATTCCGAGAGCTGGTCTCGGATCAACCTACCAGCAGCTGGGTCCTGGAGCACCTTTACATCACAACGCCAGACCGACGACCGTTCCCTAGGACCGGACTCCTCCAGAACCATCTCCACAGCCGTGTGGTCAGACCACGTGATGCTTCTGATGGTCGAGGAGGAGACCTTTCCCAGTGAAGGGAGGTCAGTCCAGAACATGTCAATACGTGAGTACGATTTGTGTCTACAGGAATAAAACGAGTAATCCCTTTCTGAACCATGTTGGCAGCGCCAGACATCAAACAGTTGCTCGGAGGCCAACAGAGAGGCCAATAAAAGTTGTCGGCCCCGGGCGGGCACCGAGGTGTCAAGCCCTGGGTCGACCACAGAGTTCATATCACCACAAACCACTAGATTACCGTAGACATTACCGGAGACTTCCTTCAGCAGTCTGGATAAAAAACGCTTCTGGTGAGTGTTGGGGGCGTAAACCGCCACAAGAGTCAAAGGCATCGCATTAAAGTCACCCTGAAGAATGAGAAATCTGCCGTCTGGATCTTGGGTCAGGTTGCGGAGTGAGAAGGAAATCGAGTCTTTCAGAGCAATCATCACGCCCCGTTTCTTCACTGGGGCGCTGGCGAAAAAAAGAGTAGGGAAGTTTCTGTGCGAGAACTTGGGCTGGTGGTTAAGCTTGAAGTGAGTCTCCTGGATGCATACCACGTCTGCTCCGCTGTTGTTGAGCTCAGTCCAGAGGGAGAACCGCTTGACGGGGTGATTTAGACCATTAACATTTAAAGAAAGGAACTTGATGGTCATGGTACCTTCAGAGACGTAAAACGGGTCGTCTGCACGAGGGCCGAGGGGGGTGCAGGTATTCTAGAGAGCACAAGTCCATCAGTCCGACTGGAGCAACAAAACAGGAAGGGAAGGGAGAGCAGGGAGGTTGGGGGAAGCCAAACAAAGAATAAAAAAGAGTCTAGAGGCAGGTTCTACCTGCAACTGGAACAGAGGGGCCAGTAGGTCAACAAAACCTTGGCCAGGGACTAATGATGAGCAGGTGTATGCGGGTGTTGGAGCTCACCTCCGGGTGAGGAGTGTCTAGAATTAGACCGTTTACGGGACGCAACGTGCCATTCATCCGAGAGGGTCTGAGGCGAAGGAGATCTGGAGGACCTCGAGGAGGCGGGTGGAGGCTCCGGAATGATTCCCCAGCGGTGTAGAAGGGCCATTCCTTCCTCCAAAGAAGCAATTGTGACAGTGCGGCCCTGGTGGGTGATGGAAAGTTGAGCCGGGTGTTTCCACTTGTGCACTATTTGGTGGTTCCTCAGGGCTTTTGTTATGGTGGCGAGGTTCCTACGCTTCTGGAGCGTGTGCCTAAAGAGGTCCGGCAGTATCTGCACCTGCGGGAAGTCACCAGGAAGAGCTTGAAGTTGCCTTGAAGCCATTAGGATTTTGTCTTTAGTCTGAAAAAAGTGCACCCGGAGAAGGACATCACGAGGCAGGTCTTGAGCTATGAAGTGAGGCTTAGGGATCCTATGGATCCTGTCTATCTCCAATTCAGATGCCGACAAGGAAGGGATCAGTGCAGAAAATAGGTCCGTAGCCATTTTGCGCAGGTGCTGGGGCTGGACAGTTTCCGGGATCCCCCTTAATTTTAAGTTGTTTCTACGGGACCTGTCCTCCAGGTCTGCGAGTTTGTCCTTGATCCAGTCAATGTCATCTGTATGAGCATTATGGGCTGTAATTAGAGTGTTGAGAGACAAAGTACATTTTGACAGAGGATTCAACAGAGTCAACCCTCACCTCGAGCTGCTGAACATCTTTCCTCGTTTGAGAGAGACTCTGCATCACATCTGAGTGCAGAGAGGACCATAGGGAGTGGAGCATTCCTTTCAGGAGTGTACCAGAGATCGGGTGGTCTCCCACTGGGAAGGCAGCGAAGGGGTCTGCAGGAAGTGTGTTCATGCCCCCGGGTTCTGGTGGAGAGGATGCCGCCTGCTCCATCCCGCATGGCTGGGATGGATCGGGGGGGGAGAGTTCCAGCGTGGGCGCTGCTTCGCCGAACTTCTCGAGGAGGGAGAAGGAGGGGTGGATGCACCGGAGGAGTTCCCGCTGTCCGGGTTGGCTACTTGCCTGAGCGGTGGCGGCTTGTGGTGCTGGTGCCCGTCCCGGGAAGAAGCGTGCTGCGGGGACCTGCCGGCGCCATCTTGCCTGAGGCCCGCCGAGGTGGAGATCAGGAACCCGTCCAGCTTACGCGATTGTGAGGCGTTTTTTTTTGTTCCTCATGGTGCCCGGAGGTTCTGCCACAATCGTGGGGATTTTAAAACCCGCTATGAAGGCTGTAAGTGAGCGATGTCCCGGGTGGCCGAGCGGAGCTGAAGATCTATGCGGCCATCTTCAGCGCCGGAAGCCACGCCCTATCTTCAAGTCTTTTTGAGTATGATGCTACAAGCCATTCTTTGCAGGACCTCTCAAGCTCCATCGGGTTGGATGGGGAGTGTCGGTGCACAGCACAGCCATTTTCAGATCTCTCCAGAGATGTTCAAGCAGGTTCAAGTCTGGGCCACTTGAGGACATCCCCACTGCATGATGCTGCCATCACTGTAGGGATGGTATTGGCCAGGTGATGAGCAGTGCCTGGTTTCCTCCAGAAATGATGCTGGTCATTCAGGCCAAAGTGTTATTTTGATATTTTTTCTTTATTAGTGTGATACAGTGTCACCCTCTGATTGTTTTTTTCCTTCATTTTATGTGTATTTATGATGTTGGGACATATCACATTTTTTGGAATAATATTATGATCATTTTTATTGAAATACATATAACCAACAGACATCACATTTTTTAACACAGCGCAATATTTGTATTCCTTTTAATTTTGCTTTTGTGTGACTCGTGATTTACATCTATGGGAGTTTTGATTTAGATTTTTGTTAGATGCTGGGAACCAAGTGCAGTTTTTCTACCACTTAGTTCATAGATCTCAAAAGTCACAAGGCATGTTCAATGCACATGGTGTGTGTGTTATATATATATATATATATATATATATATATTGCAGAAAATGTATGTACAGTTGTGCTCATAAGTTTACATACCCTGTGAAACGGAACCGCAACCCACACTGTACTTGTGAACTTCCGTCAGTATAGGGCTTCCTCCCAGTCGTGAACAGAGATGTATAAAGTACTAGAGACCCAGACTTGAGTAAAAGTACAAGTGTTCTATCAAAAAAGTGACTTGAGTAGAAGTTGAAGTGCTCTTTAACCACCACACTTGAGTAGAAGTACTAAAGTATTCAACATTTTTTGCAAGTAGTTTATTTTAAAATTTACTACTCAAGTACTGAAAGTAAAAGTACAAGTATTGTGTTATGTACCGTAGTTATTAAAGAAAGAAATCAAAAGGCCAGTGCCCCCCTCCCATTATAGATTCCCCTTAGAGCAGGCCAGGGTCCCCCTCCCATTATAGATCCCCCTTAGAGTAGGGCAGGCCAGGGAAGGTCCCCCCCCCTCCATTGAATAGATCCGATCCCCTTAGTGAGTGACTTGACTTCAAGACAATTCTTACTTCTACCTTAGGCTGTCTCGAGTCCTCCAGCCTCTCTCTCTCCACAGTCCCCAGTCCAGTCGCCCCTGCTGAAAGAAGAATATATTCCTACCTCCATCCAGTTCTCCCGCGCTGCACAGTGCCCAGAGACAGTCTAGCAGTCTAGACTTTAGTAACTCACAGTCCCTCCCCCAGCCAGGGCCCAGAGAGATCACTCCATAGGCAGGTGTCTCTCCTCTCTCACCACCACCACTTCACTTGAGAGCCGAGCGGGAGGAGGGACTTGGGCCGAGCCGAGGGAGGGCAGAGGCGGCGAGGCTCTGCCCTTGAGCCATCGCATCGGGTCGGGGATGGGTCGTGACTTGTAAATCTCAGAGACAGTGAGACTAAAAAAGTGAGAATAAAAAAAGTCAGTGGCGGTGCAGGTTTGGAATGGAATGATTCGTAACATTTTTATAATTGTAACGAGTAGCGATGCAGCACATAAAAAAATATCGGAGTAAAAGTAAAAGTGGAAGTAGGAGAAAAAAAAATTATACTCTAGTAAAGTACAGATACCGCCTTTTAGTACTTAGTACTTAGAATTAGTTCTACTTCGTTACTATACATCTCTGGTCGTGAACATAGATATCAGATTTTCCCAGCCGCCCCCATACCAAGCTAGCCGACAACGTAGCTTGTATAGGTTTTGGAACCTTCCAGAATAAGAACTGTTTATTCAAACACAGGCACAAAGAAATACACACTGTGGGACAACCACCTCCCCCTTAGCAGCCAATCCGCATACACATATACATCCCATAATAGGTTGATCTTAAGGCAAACAATAGAACAATGGGATACAGGCACTTACCAATAACAAACCCCACCCCACCTCACTATCTAGCAAGGGTCTATGAGAGACTCCAACAATATTCAAGCAATCTGAAAAGTCAAATTGTACAAATACATTTCTTGAGGGATATTGTTCAGAAATATTATTGTTCCAAGTGAAAGAGGCCCTTCATTCCTTCAACACAAACCACACATAGAACCCAGGATAACCAGGGTAACCCAAAATGTGGTGTGGTTGTACAGCGAGTCTGATTAGTGCAGACCCGAATGGGGTTCTTGGTTACCCTGTGCCCCTAATAGACACAGGGTGACTTACACATAAGAGGGGCCGGGGAAGCTGGACAAGGAGTTTCCCGACCTCTCTAACGTAATCTGGGTTGCACTCCTGTCACACCCTGGCAGAATTTATGATTTCTTTGCCATTTTTCCAAGAATATGAAGGATAACACAAAAACTCTTCTTTCACTCATGCTTAGTGCTTGGCTGAAGCCATTTATTATCAATGAACGGTGTTTACTCTTTAATAATGATGACAACAAACTACCCAAATGACCCTGATCAAAAAGTTTACATACCCCAGTTCTTAATACCGTGTATTGCCCCCTTTAACATCAATGACAGCTTGAAGTCTTTTGTGGTATTTGTAGATGAGACTCTTTATCTTCTCAGATGGTAAAGCTGCCTATTCTTCCTGTGCCTTTGTAGCTCATACATCCCCAAAACATCAGCGATCCACCTCACAGTAGGAATGGAGTATCTTTCATCATAGGCCTTGTTGACTTGTTGAAGGTTTGAGGCTTTTCTCTGTGCTATTTGGCGTATTGTAAGCGGGATACATTGTGGCATTTGCATAGTAATGGCTTTCTTCTGGTGACTCAACCATGCAGCCCATCTTTCTTCAAGTGCCTCCTTATTGTGCATCTTGAAACAGCCACACCACATGTTTTCAGAGTCCTGTATTTCACCTGAAGTTATTTGTGGGTTTTTCTTTGCATCCCAAAACAATTTTCTTGGTAGTTGCGGCTGAAATTGTAGTTGGTCTACCTGACCGTGGTTTGGTTTCAACAGAACCCCTCATTTTCCACTTCTTGATTAGAATTTGAACACTGCTGATTGACATTCTCAATTCCTTGGATACCTTTTTATATCCCTTTCCTGTTTTATACAGTTCCAACTACCTTTTCCTGCAGATCCTTTGACAATTCTTTTGCTTTCCCCATGACTCAGAATCCAGAAACATCAGTGCAGCACTGGATGAAAGATGCAAGGATCTGTCAGGAGTCCAGAAACCCATTGACCCTTAATACACACACATACACTAACTACAAGCAAACAGATCACAGGATTCTGAGATGATCAAGGGCGTGGTGGAGTGATGACGGTGTGAGGAGGTGCTCTGTGTGAGCTCCACGCTGCTGCCTCCCTGAGTACACCTGTGTGGCCGGATCCGGTCATGCTTGCCGGTCGGTAACCTCCGAGGGATGCCTGCAAGAGCTCGGGGAAGCTGCCGCCAATCACGGGTGCAAACCCGTAGCCAGGAAAGGTCCACAGCGGGGGAGATAGGGCGCTATTTCCCCGGCGTCGGCAAGGTGATAACCGGAGTGTCAGGCGGCGCTAAGAGCGGTGTCACGGAGCTGCAGATCCCGGAGCTGCTGGGGAGTGTCAGCGTCGCTGAAGGAGAGGAGACAAACGAAGCGGTACAACAGCTGGTGGAAGGGGGGACTACCGGTACTAGGAACACTCCCAGCGTGGAACAGAGGATCCAGGAAACCCAGGATACCCGAGAGAAGGAGAGGGAGGTAGCCCAGGGGGTAGAAAAGGAATATAAGGTGCTGGGAAGGCAATTACCCGCAGAGTCCACAATGGAGGAGTCCACAATGCGGAGTCCAGGGGAGACGCAACGGAGTGACACCCCAACATCCCTACAGGAGGATAAGGGGCTTGCAGACCCAAAATCAGATATTTTGATATTGCTTAAAGCACTCCCAACGAAATTGGATATTGAAAATATGATGGCAAAGATGGAGGAGACTCACCGGTGGGAGATGAAGGAACTACGTAAGGATATTGGTGATATCTCAGACAAGGTGGATAAAGGTGCAGAGTCAGTAATATCCCTAACAGGCAGAGTAGAGGAGATTGAAAAAAAATACAAGGGCCAGGGGGATATGCTGGCTTCTATGCAATTAAGAATGGAGGATATGGAAGACCGGAGCCGCCGGAATAACTTGAGGGTAAGAGGACTGCCTGAACAGGTAAAAAGGGACCAACTTCAAGAGGCGGTAAGAGATATACTTTTTAAAGTAATAGACTCTAGTCGTGATGATAGCATAATATTGGACAGGGTCCATAGAACCCCGGGGCCCAAAGCGGGAGACTCTGATAGAGTAAGGGACGTAATATGTCGGGTCCACTATTTTGCCCAGAGGGAAGAAATATTGAGGAAGGTATGGCTCAAGGGTCCTATTGACTATATGGGAGCTAAGATAAAGATATTACCGGACTTGTCTGGAGCCACACTGACCCGTAGAGCTATGCTGAGACCGACACTGGAGAAAGCTAAGGAGTTGGGTTTTACATACCATTGGGGATATCCGCTAATGGTAACATTTCATAGAGAGTCCACGTATTTCACCTTGAGATCCAAGATGGACCTGCAGGGGTTATTTGAATACTGTTTCGGATTGGAGAGCTGTTTTGCCCCAGTATTTGGACAGGAATATTAACAGAAGGAGAGAGACCGGAAAACACAGAGTCTGAAGAGGAATCACCAAGATTCTGAGAGAATATAACTCCTGGATGGACATGATTTGACTTATTTTTCCCTTTTTGTTTTTTTTTTTTTTTTTTCTTCCCTTTTTCTTTTTGGGCCCCCTTTTTTGCCCCCCCCCCCCTTTATTAATGAAATTTTGGGTTGCTTAAGTACCCCTCGCTCCCCCTTTTTTTTTTTTTTTGAGCAAGCAAGGAGGGGAGGAGGTCTGACAGGGGAATAAGGGGGGTGGAGAGGTGGGTTCGGGGGAGAGGTAATTATGGCTCCCCTTTTCCTTTTTTTTTTTTTTTTTTTTTTGTTGGTTTGTTACCTCCTTTGGAGAGAAGATTTCTCCATGCTTTTTTTTTTTTTTTTCTCTCTTTTCTTCTTCCTTATTCTCTCTCCCTTTAGGGGAAGATATGAGAGAATTTTGGGGTGCTCTCTGGACATAATTAGAGCCAGATAGACCTTGTATTAATTGTCAATTAATTATTACCCCCCTCAGACATCCCCCCCCCTACCTGGGTATAGCTGAGAGATTGGTTAAGTAGAAGGAGAGAGGAGATGTATAATACACAGCACATTTAATATACACGCGGTTGGAATATTTTTAGGCCATATGGCCCTGTTTTTTATATATTTTTTTTTATTTTTTTTATTTTCCTTCCCCGTTCTCTTATTTTATTTTAAGAGATATGAGGAACGTATCACTCAAGCACTTAAAAACACTTAAAAATTGTTAGGGATGTTTATCTTGCTCCCCTGGGGGCAGGAAACAACATTCCCCTGGCACCCTCCCATATGTGGGGGTTGATATATTTTTATTTTTATTTATTTATTTATTTATTTATTTATTTTTATTCCTATTCACTAATTTATTCACTTTTTGTCTTGGTGTTATTTGCTCTTTTTGATAGAGGTCACAATATTTTTTTTTTTTTTTTGGCACTAACAATGGATGGTTTGGTTGAGATTTTCAACAGTAGGCACTTGGGTAATAGGGGGGGGGTGTGATAACCCCCCCCCCCTTTTTTTTTTTTTTTTTGCTCTCCTCTCCTTTCTACTTATCTACATGCCGTTGAATGTTTTAAGTGGACCTAAGGAGTTGAAGATAATTAATTGTTGTAGGGTGAGGGGGATGGAGAGTGGGACGGAGAGTGGGAGGGAGAGAGAAATACGTCACAGAGAATATCTGAGATAGGAAGATGTTCATTAATGTGGAGGTAACACCATATCATTAAAGGAGACCAATTAATAGGAGTTGTGTGATAAGGGTAGTGAATGAATAAATAACAATGGAGTACTGGATCCGACCAGACAAAGGGAGGCAGTGAGCTGATTCTCGCTCCGTGCATTGCCTCACCACGGACCTTTTTGTAGGTGAACGCAAGACACGCTAAGGAGCGTGAGGGGCGTTTGATATAACAAGGTGTTATTAGTAGGGTGGGAAGGGAGGGTGGTGGGGTGGGGGATTTTGGTTTTGTGGGGTTTTTTTTTTTCCTTCTTTTCTCCTCCTCCTAACTCTGGATATAAAATATAAATCTAAATGGCGACTATAAAATGTATAACACTAAATGCAAGAGGTCTGAACATACCTGAGAAAAGACACGTTACTAAATGATTTAAAAGGGTCCCAAATAGATATAGCATTAGTACAGGAGACACATTTTAAAGAAACCAAAGTACCCATACTTAGAAATAAAAACTTTCCATGGGGGTACCATTCGACAAATAAAGAGGTAAAATCAAAAGGGGTATCTAACCTCTTAGCCAAGAGAATGCCATGGTCTTTACAAGATATACAGATACTGAGGGGAGGTACATCTTTATTAAGGGAACAATAGGAGAGGTGAAGGTAACGTTGGCAAATATATACGCCCCCAACCAGAAACAGGTGAGCTTTCTTACGAAGGTCTTAAATAAACTGGCAGACTTTACAGAGGGACAACTGATTCTGGGAGGAGACATAAATATCCCTTTAAACCCCCTGATAGACACTTCATCAGGATGCTCCTCAGTCCCTTTGAGTAGTAGTAAGCAAATAAGTCAAGAACTATATAAACACCAACTTGTGGACGTATGGCGCCTTACCCACTCCGGGGAAAAAGATTATACGTATTTTTCATCAGTACATAAACTATACACAAGAATAGATTATTTCTTTATCCCTCATAGACAATTACAAGCAATTAAAAAAGTTGAGATTGGGAACATCACATGGTCAGACCACGCACCAGTCACTTTAGAGTATTCACTTTCGGAATCCCTGGCCCTTGGGGGAAGGTTCTGGAGATTGAATGAGAGCCTCTTACAGACACCTGAGATCCTCAGGGACGTAACAGAGGAACTAAAATTTTACTTTCAAACAAATGAAAATCCAGGGGGAGATATAGGGGTCCTATGGGAGGCACATAAAGTTGTGATTAGGGGAGTACTAATTAAACATGGGTCGAGAGTAAAAAAGGAGAGGATGGAAAGATTAGAAACGTTATTCAAAACTTTACACGAGAAGGAGGGTGCCCATAAAAAAGATATAACATTAAAAAACGAGAAAGAAGTGGGGGGCATAAGAAAAGAGATTAATGATCCGTTAGGTTATAAAGCAAAAGCCTCACTACAAAGAAGCCGAAAAATAGGATATGAATCAGGAGATAAGTGTGGGAAATTGTTAGCTAAAGCGGTTAAGGAGATGAAACAGACTACATATATCCCCCAAATATTGTCTCCTAAAGGCAATAAGATAGCGATACCTAGACAGATCGCCCAGGTATTTGGAGATTATTATTCGAGCTTATATAACTTAACAGATAACTTAACAACTCTATCAGAAATGGAAGAATACGTAGCCTCTGCCCAGATGCCAAAACTATCGGAGGAAGCAGGCAAGGAACTGGACCTACCTATAGAATTGACGGAGATATTACAAGCCTTAAATATGATGAAGATTGGGAGGGCGCCGGGACCGGACGGCTTTACCCTCCAGTATTATAAGGTATTTTTCCCGATAGTTGGCCCGTATCTATTAAAATTATTTAATGGGGTGGGGCAAGGATCAAGTTTTTGTAGAGATACTCAACGAGCACACATTACAGTTCTCCCTAAAGAAGATAAAGATTTAATGTTATGTGGGAGTTATAGGCCAATATCTCTCCTTAATACGGACTTAAAAATTTTTACGAAGATATTAGCAACCCGTCTGAATCATTATATAAAATCATTGATACACTTGGATCAGGTGGGCTTTATAAATAATAGAGAAGGGAGAGATAATACCACCAAAGTATTGGATTTTTTACTGGAAATTGATAAATCTCAAAAACCATGTGTCTTCCTAGGTACCGACGCAGAAAAAGCGTTCGATCGCGTGAACTGGAAATTTATGACAGCGACACTGAAACATATCGGGCTGGGAGAGATTATGATACAGAGAATCCTTTCTATATACGCTGACCCAACAGCCCAAGTGAAAGTAAATGGGATTCTATCGGACCCTTTTAAGATTAAAAACGGTACGAGACAGGGATCCCCTATCCTTTTTGTACTGTCCCTAGAACCATTCTTATGTAAAGTAAGACAAAATTTGAATATTAAAGGGGTACAAATGGGAAAGGAACAGTACAAAATTTCGGCGTATGCAGACGATTTGATATTTACATTAACAAACCCGACAATATCCCTACCTAATTTAATTAAGGAATTTGAACAATACGAGTCCATGTCAAATTTAAAAATAAATTTCAATAAGTCAGAAGCAATGGGGATAAGATTGCCTAGAAGTGCACTACAAGTATTGAAACAAAATTTTAAATTTAAATGGGCAGATAAGGCAATAAAATACTTGGGAACGTATATACCGGCCAACGCTGATTTGGTATACGAATTGAATTTCAAACCTCTTTTGAATACAATTGGTTCTAAACTAGAAAAATGGAAGACGGGCTTATTCTCTTGGCTGGGGAGATGCAATCTTATTAAGATGTCTATCTTACCCAGATTCTTATATTTACTCCAGACATTGCCAGTAAAGATTCCGATAGGATATTTCAAACAGATAAACTCAATATTTATAAAATTTATATGGGCAAATAAGAAGCCGAGGATTTCAAGACAATTACTTACATTGCCAAAAAAATATGGAGGTACAGCGATACCAGATATTCAAAAATACTATTATGCCTCACATGTCAGGAGGCAAATAGACTGGTGCCGTCAGGGGGAATCAAAGCTATGGGTGAAAATAGAACAAACTAATACAAAGGTACCATTATCTAGGGCATTATGGTGTTATGAGAGTTTACCGACAGAATTAAAAGCACACCAATTAATTGGGACAACTTTAAGAATATGCTCTCAAATATGTTTTCAAAAGGACCTTACTTCACATGACTCTCCTCTATATCCTATAATAGGGAACCCGAGATTCACCATGGGAATGGAAGCACAGCCATTTAGGAATCTAGATAAAGCAGGATGCTTTCAGGCATCCCACTTTGTGAGAAATAATAAATGGCCGACAATGGAGATATTAATGGAGGAGGAAGGGGAATTTAGACTTCCCTTTTGGAATGCACTCCAACTTTCTCACTTTTTGGGATCTATCCCCAATCCAAAGAAGTATAACTGTCAGCTTACAATGCTGGAAGAATATTGTAGTGAGTCAGAGAATATATCCCATATCTTAGCAAAAATATATTCCTTGATAAATACCCCTAAAGCAGGACACCATTTATCTTATATTGAGAGATGGGAAAGGGAATTATCTTGTACCTTCTCCACAGAGCAGAGACAACAGATGGTTGATCTTGCTTTTAAATCATCTATATGTACTAAATATCAGGAATTAAATTTCAAAATCTTGACAAGGTGGTACTATACACCATATGAACTACATAAAATAGCAATAAATAATTCGGATAGATGTTGGAGATGCTCGGTGGAAGAGGGTACATTAATACATATTTTTTGGTCATGCCCTAAACTATCAAATTATTGGGGGAAGGTCAGAGAGATAATGCAAAAGTTTTCAGAATTTGAGATCCCGGAAAACCCTGGGTTCTTTCTTTTACAACTTAGCGGGATACCAGGGAAGAAATACAGGAGATCGTTACTATGCCATATGGCAAATGCTGCCCGAGCCTGTATCCCCCTGGGGTGGAAAAAGCAGGAACCCCCAACAATTAATTGCTGGATAGGTAAAATAGAAGAAATAAATAGAATGGAGGATCTGGTTCTGACAGGTCAACATAAGAGGGAAAAATATTTAGAAACATGGGGAGTATGGAACAGGTTTTTAGTAATGAACCAGGGGATGGACAGACCGGATCAGGATATATTGGATGTCGGAGAGATTTAGTAAATAAAGAAACAATACGGAGATGGGAGAGGAGGAAACTTATGTGTTTTTGTTTTCCTTTTTTTTTTTTTTTTTTGTTCTGTCCCCCTTTTTTTTTTGTTTTTTTTGTTTTGGGTGGGGTTGATTTGAGTTAGAAAAGAAAGGGAAGGAGATGAATAGCTATTTAACACATAGGATAGCTGGGAGATATGGGAAGCAAGAATGTGAGGGGTGTATTGATCCTATGTCTTCTTGTTATGATGAATTTGTTATCCTACCCGAAAACTTCAATAAAAATTATATTTGAAAAAAAAAAAACAAACAGATCACAGGTGGGGATGGTTACCTTTAATTCAAACTCCTGTGTGTCAATTTGTGTGCATGTTATCAGGCCAAAATCACCAGGGTACGTAAACTTTTGATCAGGGTCATTTGGGTAGTTCCCCTTCCTAGAACCAGGCACACGGTAGAGAAAAATCTTGTTTAAAAAAAAATTCTCGCAATTTATTCAAAAGTTTTCACCGATTTTAGGTGATATTTAGATTTGTGCAATATCACACGTGTTGTTTTACATATTAACCGCTTGCCGCCCGCCCGCCGTCATATGACGGCGGAGCGGAGCGACCATTATCCTGGGCCGCCGTCATACGACGGCGGCACTTTAAGCAGGGCAGGCGCGCGATCGCGTGCGCGCCGCCCTGGACTGCCGGTGTCGGGGTGTCCCCGGGACACCCCCCCGTCACCGGCAGGGGGGAAACAGCCAATGGGCGTGGCCGTTTCCCACGTGATCGGCTGTGTTCCAATGACACAGCCGATCACAATGGAGGCGCCCACAAGATGACCGCGCATGCGCGATCGGGAGGGAGCAGCGCGGTCATGTCGGTGGCACTGTGTTCCGTAGGAACACAGCTGTCACCGGCAGTAGTAAACAGTCACTGACAGTGACTGTTTACTATGTGATCGGCTGCGAATCCATTCACAGCCGATCACAAAATGTAAATAACAGAGCAGTAACTCACTGTTACTAGCTCTGCTCCCCTCATACAGTTTCCAGTATGAGGGGAGCAGAGCTAGAAACAGTGAGTTACTGCTTTGTATACCTGTCACAGTAAAATCACACAAATAAAGGTACCCCCCCACACAGTCCTCAGCCCCCCCCCCCCAATGTCACCTGTCACCCAACAGTCACCTCAACAGTGCCCAGAAATTGACACCCATAACGTTCACATGTGAGCGTAGCGATCGCAGGCAGAATCACTGTGATTCTGCCCGCGATACGGAAATCATTGCAAATTGCGGGACGCCTGTGCGTTGCCAGTGATTTGCAATAGCACCCCAAATGCTGTGCGATGTTGCCGCCATTTCCGCCTGCCGAATCGCGGTAACATCGCGCAAACATCGCATGACGCCCAAAAAAGGTACAAGAGCTTCTTTGGGGCGTCATGCGTTGTTTGCGCGATGTTACCGCGATTCAGCAGGCGGAAATCGCAGCAACATCGCACAGCGTTTGGGGTGCTATTGCAAATCAAGGGCAACGCACAGGCGTCCCGCGATTTGCAATGATTTCTGGATCGCGGGCAGAATCGCAGTGATTCTGCCCGCGATCGCTACGCTCACATGTGAACGTAGCCTAAAGTTCACCGGTCACCAGAGACTGCCATCAGTACCGCCGTGCACCATCGCCCGTCACCTGTCACCCATCGGTGACCATCACCCGTCACCTGTCACCCCATCAATCACCGTCACCTGTCACCCCATCAGTCATCGTCATCTGTCACCCTATCAATCATCGTCACTTGTCACCCCATCAGTGAGCGTCACTTGTCACCCCATCAATCATCGTCACTTGTCACCCCGTCAGTGATTGTCATCTGTCACCCCATCAATTATCGTCACTTGTCACCTCATCAATCACATTCATCTGTCACCTCATCAATCATCGTCACCTGTCACCCCATCAGTCATTGTCACCTGTTACCCCATCAGTCATTGTCACCTGTCACCCCATCAGTCATCGTCACCTGTTTGCCATATACATGCAACCACTTACCGACCGCCTAACGACTATATGCGTCGGCCATTAAAAGCTAAATACTGGGGTTATGGCAGCAGATAGCTGCCATAACCCCGGTATTTTTTTAAACGACGGGTGGTCGGCTTTCAGATAAGGGTGGTCCCAGTGGCGGCAAATTACCCTTACGGTGCAGGGGAAGAGGTCCCCCCCCCCTCCCGCCACGTCCCAGATGTTTTCCCAGCTTACCGGACCCGCCGGCAGCGGGGAAAACTATCCGGTCCCGGATCCTCAGAGACAGGAAGTCGAGTGAGGGCAAGATGGCCCTCACTGGACTCTATGGTCTTGGAGGACCGGAGCTACGTCAAAAGTCGTTGCCTAGCAACCGGCTTAAAGGGCCGTTTTTTTTTTCTTTCCTTTTTCAACAATTTTTTTTTTTTTTTCTTTTTTAGTGTAGTTGTGAGGTGTGAGGTCTTTTTGATCCCAGATCTCACAATAAAGAGGACCTGTCATGCCTATTTCTATTACAAGGGATGTTTACATTCCTTGCAATAGGAATAAAAATGATCAAAACATTTTTTTTTTAAACTGTGTAAAAATAAAAAAATTATAAATAAAATAAATAGGAAAAAAAAAATTAAAGCGCCCTGTCCCCGTTAGCTCGCGCGCAGAAGCAAACGCATATGTAAGTCCCGCCCACATATGTAAACGGTGTTCAAACCATACATGTGAGGTATCTCCACAATCGTTGGAGTGAGAGCAATAATTTGAGCCCTAGACCTCCTCTGTAACTCTAAGCTGGTAACCTGCAGAAATTTTTAAAATGTTGCCTATGGGGATTTTTAAGTACCAATGTTTGGTGCCATTCTGTGAGCATGCGCAATTTTGAAGCATGACATGTTGGGTATCTAATTACTTGGCGTAACATTATCTTTCACATTATGGAAAAAAATTGGGCTAAATTTACTGTTTTCTTATTTTTTAGTTCAAAAAAGTGATTTTCTTTCAAAAAAATTGCATTTGTAATAAAAAATATTGCAACGATCTCCATTTTATTCTTTAGGGTCTCTGCTAAAATAAAAATATATAATGTTTGGGTGTTCTAAGTAGTTTTCTAGCAAAAAAAATGATTTTAGCTTGTAAACACCAAGTGTCAAAAATAGGCCCAGTCTTAAAGTGGATTAATGGACAACTTTTGTTTGTATGTGGCCAGGCTGTGAAAAAATGTTACACATGTGGTATCGCCATACTCAGGAGGAATAGCAGAATGTATTTTGGGGTGCAATTTTTGCTATGTACATGCTATGTGTTAGAAATATTGCATAAATGGACAGCTTTGTGTAAAAAAAAAATGTGTTTTCATTTTCTTTCCACAGTTTCCAAAAACTTGTGGAAAAAAATGACATATTCAAAAGACTCATTATGCCTCAAAAATTATACGTTGGGCTGTTTGCTTTCCAAAATGGGGTCATTTTATGGGGGTTTCCATTGTCCTGGTGCTCCAGGGCCTTCAAAAGTGCGATAGGTTGTCAGGAAATTATATGTGTAGTTTGTGCTCCTAGAATGCCGGACGGTGCTACTTGGATGTTAGACCTCTGTATGTGGCAAAGCTGTGAAAAAGTCTCACACATGTGGTATTGCCATACTCAGGAGGAGTAGTAGAATGTGTTTTGGGGTGTAGTTGCAAGTATACATATGCTGTTTGAGAGAAATAACCTGTTAATACGTCAATTTGTAAAAAAAAAAAAAAAAAATCTTCATTTTGCAGAGTTGTGGGAAAAAATTACAACTTCAAAAAACTCACCATGCCCCTTATTAAATACCTTGGAATGTCTACTTTCCAAAAAAGGGGTCATTTGGGGGGTATTTGTACTTTCCTGACTTTTTAGTGTCTCAAGAAATGAGACAGGCCTTCAGTATATCAGGTGTGATCAAGTATGATCAATTTTCAATGAATAGCACCATAGCTTGTGGACTCTATAACTTTCACAAAGACCAAATAATATATACTTATTTGGGTTATTTTTACCAAAGATAAGTAGCAGTATAAATTTTGGCCAAAATTTGTGAAGGAAAATTACTCATTTGCTAAATTTTATGACAGAAACAAATGAAAATGCGTTTTTTCACAATATTTTCAAGTCTTTTTTTATTTATAGCACAAAAATTAAAAAACCCAGTAGTGATTAAATACCATCAAAAGAAAGCTCTATTTGTGTGAAAAAAAGGACACAAATTTTTTATGGGTACAGTGTTGCATGACTGAGTAATTGTCATTCAAAGTGTGAGAGCGCTGAAAGCTGAAAATCAGTCTGGGCAGGAAGGGGGTGAAAGTGCACTGTAGGCAAGTGGTTAAGCACATTAGCACCTTAATCAATTTTTTTATCATATGTAGTTTTATTTAGTTGAGTGTAGTTTTACATGCATAAGGAGTTATTATTTAGCATTTATTTTTAAAGAGATAGTGCACATTTTGCTTTATTTTCCCTTTGAGGATTGCACATTCAAAAGAGGCAGCGCCACCTTTACCTTTCACCCTACACATCTTTGCACATATCTAACTTTTGTGGGATTTCTGAGGTAGGCAGTAGCCATATTGTTTAAACCAGAACGCGGAATAATAACTTTTCTTGATCTCAATTTGATTAGATGCTTTTGAGGGCAGAGTTGAGATGTCTCAGTAAAAAGCAACTGCCACTGCCCATTCTATCACAAGGTCACAAGGGATGTTGTTCATCCCTTTTGATAGAAATAAAGTTGATCATGAAAGAAATCTAAAAAAAAAACGGTGCGTAAATTACAAAAAAAAATACATATACACACACACACACACATATATATATATAATATATAATGAAAGCGCCCGCATCCTCCCAGGCTCACGCGCAAAGGCAAAGTAGTACGTAGGACCTTCATGCATATGTGAACCGTGATCACACCAAACCCGAGGTATCGCCGTGAACGTCTCAGCAAGAATAGTAATTCTAGCACCAGACCTCCTGTGCAACTCTAAACTGGTAACATGTAAAGGCTTATAAAAGTGTTGCTTATGGAGATTCTTAACAACTGTCGCCACGGTCATAAACAATTTTAAACCTTGACATGTTATGTATTTATACACTTGGCATAACCATCTTTTATATTTTAACAAACAATTGGGTATTATATTGGGTTTTGTGTGCATTAAAGTTTACTCCCCCCAAAAAAAAAAATTGCATCAACCAACATTTTTTTCTCCCGGGCCTTTACAATCAGAAAATATAGGTCATTATTATAATTATTATACAGAATTTATATAGCACCAATAGTTTGTGCAGTGCTTTACAATGTGAGGAGAGACAATACAGTTAGAATACAATTAAAAACGGGAGGAATTAGAGGGCCCTGCTCGTTCGAGCTTACAATCTAGAAGGGAGGGTCAAGTGAAGCAAAAGTCAATAACCTTGGGGGAATGGGCTGATGGAGAATATGGAGGTATAGTTGTTAGGTGTGGGTAGGATAGGCTTCTTTGAAGAGGAGGGTTTACAGAGATGGGCTAAAAGCTAATAGAGCAGTGTCATGATGACATAATTCATAACTTCAAAAAAAAAAAAAAAAAAATTTTTTTATTGATTGTGATGTTGATAGAAATGCCTTAAAAATGTTTACAGAAGGTAATGTTCACGCTGCCAACTCTGGCAAGATGTCAATCCCACAGCCCCAGTAGATTCGGCACAGATCTAGAATATGTAGAGACACCTCTCTGAGTCTGAAATGGTGGAATATGTAAAGGCTGGTTGGAGTCATACCAAAATCCTCAGAAAAAGTCAGGCCAAATATGGGTATCTGACATGGGTAGAGGAAAACCTGATGTATGAACTCACCAATAGCTTCTCTAACACCAAAGACGTCAGAAAGCGTGATCACATACTTTTAGAATCATAGCCAATCTTACTGTATCTCTGTGAGGAACTGCACCAGAAGGCTCAGCAAAAAGGAAATTAGTAAAGTTCTAATCTCAACTCTAAATAAGTGAGAATGAGATAAGGAACCTCCTTGAGCAGGTGAAAGTGACCTCTATTGGGACACATCAGTTAGGAGAATGTAACGTGAAACTGCAAAATGAAGTAGAACTGTGGCAAAAGTTTTATCAAGAAAGCTGTAATGAAAGTAACCATTTGAAACAGCAATGTAAATGATAATGCAAGAAGTTTTAAGCAAGGAAAAATGTTTTCTAGCGGAAGTTGCTGAGTAACCAGCAGTGGAAAATAAATAAATAAATAAAAATAAAAATGTAACAGTTCAAGTAAGGACAGGAACTCATTAGTAAATAAATATGAGAGTTCCAAAAGGTCATGGTGTCCATACAAAAGGGTAATGCTTATTAGTCCTGCATTATAAAAATTAAATAATTAAATAGACCCAGATATGACTCCCAGTCTGATGGTTATGACCCAGACAAGGGGGGGAAGTCAGGTAGAAGTCCACATCCTACCCCAGCCATCTTCTAAATATAGGAGGGCAGAAATTGGGCAGCCATGCATAAATAGGTAGGAGTCATATCAAGGTCACTGCAAAAAGACGAGCACCCCTAAAAAGATACCATACACCTCCAGAATTATAAGTTTTAAAAAGAGTACTGTCCCGATTTTTTTTTGCTTTTGTTAAAATGGGTCCTTAGACATTACTGATCATCTTGAGGCCTATGAAAACAGCCTTTTTGTGTTGTGCCTCGAGGATGTAATTTAAAAGTCGGCCCATACATACAAAAACCCTTACCGCTGCTAGAGCTGCTATTTATAATTTAAAATGTACACAGCACCAAAGCCCCATTTAATTTTTTTGCTGTACTCAAAAGTGCCTAACACCCTTCAATGAAGGAGCCTGAGTACAACCACTCGAAATTTAAAATCCCTGTGCTTTGAGGCATTGCCTACGTACATTAAAATAAGTTTGGCAAGGGACTACAAGTTGGAGTGTTCATTGGAATGGTTGGTAAAAGAGAGTGACAATTTGTACTCCATCTAACAGACCAGTGAATACAAAGAAAGGCGTGAACTTGTCACCAAAATTGAGGCAGAAACACACCTTTCTCTTCAACCCTCATAAAAATAAATAAAAAGTAGCAAAATTTTATACCGACACATCGAAGAGGGCTGTTTACTGGACGTTGTGGATCCTGCCTCCTTGCCCTGAGAGATATTTGACAGCTCCCAATCTGGCTCAGTGATACAATGGCCTACCTTTTCCCGCTCTGCTACTACAAGAGTTGCTTCCGAATTGCCTATGATGACCCTCAGCCCAGTCTCTGCTAATTCCTTGCTGACACGGCATGGTTGGGATTACGGATTTATTTACCGCCCGGGCCTCTTGGCCTGGTCTGATAGGCGGAATGCGCCTGACCAACGTTAAATAGCTATAGCAACATGTCTAACCTGTTTATTATTTTTCTTGATTGTTTTTTCCTCTAGCACTGTTTACTTTTTATGAGTTCACTTGTTGCTGGTTTAATGTCAGTATATAGGGGGCTCTGGCCGGGCGTCTTGCATCACAACGGGTATCACCCATGGTGGCTCGCCCCGTCCTTTCTGAGGGCGGGGAGGCTCCCAGATTCCTGCTGTCCCGATCCGTCCCGACGGGACACTCGGTCTCGAACGGAGTACATTGCCTGCACTCCCGTGGTTGTTGGGGCGCCAGGTCCCAGCCTCAAGTTAGGGATCGAGCTGGTCTCAGTTTACCTGTGTTGAACAGAAATGTAGCTTCCGTGTTGTGTATTATACCTACCTGCAGATATCTCCCCATTGTATACCCCCTACTGCCTCTTCCCTTCCTGGTCTCTCTTGGCCTGGGGCTTCCCTTAGTCTACCCTTCTCTGAATCCCCCAATGCGAGCCTATAGGAGATGGAAATTCATCCTACTGAGTCGTGGGCTGCCAACCCCGGCCGGGGGCTCCTCCCCCTGGTTGTGCCCTACTTCTCCACCACTGCTGCCCTTACCGGCAGTCACCCTCCGACAGAAGTTTAGTGTTGCCTAACCTTTCTCTTTCCTTCACCGCCAATTCTTATCTTTCTTTTCCAACTTATCCTCTTTTTTCCCTTCCTCTCCCATACTTCTCCCTTTCTTGTCCCTCTTTCCCTTCCTATACTCTTCCCTTTCATGTACATTCTACATTCGTCTATAACCACCCCCCCCTTTTTTTTTTTCCACCTTCTCCTCTTTCCTTTGTGGGGGTTCTGCTCTGTCCCCGATCCCTAGTGATGGCCCTTAAAAATTTTTCTTGGAACGCCAAGGGGCTCAACACCCCTGAGAAGAGATCTAGTTGTCTTTTGGACCTTTGGAGACAACGGCCCCAACTGGCGTTCCTACAAGAGACCCATTTCCGTGCAGATAAAATTCCGAGACTACAGGACAAGCATTTTCCCATAGCATATCACAGTGCGTCTTCCTCCTCTAAATCCAAAGGAGTTAGTATTCTAGTGTCCAGTAATCTCCCCTGGCAGTTCCTGGATCTCTGTACGGACCAGGAGGGCAGATACATTCTCCTTAAAGGCAAAATACATGACCAAACATTCACTCTGGTAAACGTTTACCTCCCTATCACGGACCAGCTGACGACACTGGAGTCCTGTTTACAGACAGTGGACTCCTTTGCTGAGGGCACCCTAATTATAGGAGGCGATTTTAATCTTACGCTTCATCCTAACAAAGATTCTACGTCAGGCTTGACGAACCTCCCTTACAGCGCCCGCTCTAGACTTAGGGATCTCCTCCATGCCCATCAGCTGGTGGACATTTGGCGTATCTTACACCCACAAGACAGAGACTACACCTTCTTCTCTGCCCCACATGGCTCGTATACCAGAATCGATTTTTTCCTGGTCCACCACAGTGCCATTCCTTTAGTCTCAGAGGCTCACATTGGCAATATAGCCCTCTCAGATCATGCCCCGATCGCGTTAAGCGTGACCCTTAAACATCCCATGACCCGGCCTTCCTCGTGGCGCCTGAACGAAACCCTTTTACAAGACCCAGAGACGAAGGCAGACATGCTTAAGGAACTGACACTTTTTTTCGATACCAACAAAGACACGGCCTCTAGCCCTTTGGGCAGCCCATAAATGCGTAATCAGGGGAGTTCTTATTAAACATGGTCACAGACTCAAAAAATTGAGAGATGAAATATTAGCAACTCTCCTAAAACGACTACAGGACCTCGAGTCCCGCCACAAATCCCATCCTGATCACACTACGGAAGCAGACCTGGTACGGACCAGAGAACAGATTAGAGATCACTCCCTGTTTCAGGCTAAGAGTAAATTGCTGTGGATGCGCAGGTCATTCTATGAGTATGGAGATAAATGTAGTAGATCCCTGGCGAACGCTATCCGTGTGCGATGGAATAGATCCTACATCCCGGCCTTGTCTACTTCGACAGGAGCAAAAATTTACTCTTCCCCTGAAATGGCGAACACATTCAAAGACTTCTACACCTCGCTGTATAATCTTCACCCTTCCTCCCCTGCTGAAGCCCCACAGGACAAGTCCAGACTTATTGCGGATTACCTCGAGTCGGCCAACTTACCTTCCCTCTCAGGAGAGGAGATTGAGGCTCTGTCGGCACCGATATCTGTTGAAGAGCTGGCTGCAGCAGTGGCTGGTTCCCCGATGGGCAAGGCCCCGGGGCCTGATGGCTTCACTATCCCTTACTATAAGGTTTTTCTGGATCTGCTGTCCCCTCACTTCGTGGCGTCATTTAATGGCTTACTGGAGGGCCACACGATGCCTCCGGAACTCTTACATGCTAATATAACAGTCATCCCCAAACCCGATAAGGACCCCCTCCACTGTGCTAACTACAGGCCTATCTCCCTTCTCAATTGTGACCTGAAGCTCTTCACAAAGATTTTGGCAGAAAGACTTAGCCCTATACTACAGCGCATTATTCCCCTTGATCAAGTTGGCTTTATCCGTAATAGGGAGGCTCGAGATAACACGATCAGGACGATTAATGTCATCCAGAGAGCCAAACACCTCAACCTACCCATGATTCTCCTGTCCACTGACGCTGAAAGGGCCTTTGACAGGGTGAATTGGTCTTTTCTGCAGGCTACTCTGAGACATCTTGGTCTGCCTGACAACATCATGGCCTGGATCTCAGCACTTTATTCGAATTCCTCAGCCACAGTTAGTGTTAATGGTGCCACTTCTGACCCCTTTCTGATAGGGAATGGCACGTGGCAGGGTTGCCCACTGTCACCACTACTGTTCGATATCTCTCTGGAACCGCTGTTGCACCACATCAGGAACAACCCCGACATCATGGGCCTACCTGCCAGTACTTATCACAAGGTAGCCGCCTATGCTGATGATCTGCTGTTTTTTCTATCAAAACCCCACATTTCCTTACCGGTCCTTATGTCTGAACTTCGCTCTTATGGTTCTCTATCAGATTTCAAGATTAACTTCCAAAAATCTGAAGCTTTAAACATTAACCTCCAACCACAAGCACTAGCGCTCCTCAGTTCAAATTTCCCATTTCGATGGGCGGAACGATCTATCCGATATCTGGGGACTGCGATTCCAGCTAATCTTAACCATATCTTTCAACACAACTTTCAACCGTTCCTGGCCACCCTGTCTTCTGACCTAATAGCATGGGAGAACTTGGCAGTCTCCTGGTTCGGGAGGTGCAATGTCCTCAAAATTAATGTGATGCCACGCCTCCTGTACCTTTTGCAGGCCCTACCAGTTAAATTACCTCGAGTGTTCTTTCGTACACTCCGATCTGCGTTTATCAGATACGTATGGCAAGGGAAACACCCGCACCTCAAACACTCACTCCTACAGCGCCCCAAACTTGCCGGGGGTGTAGGTCTCCCTGATCCCGCAAAATACTGTACAGCGGCTCATATGACCAGAGTAATTGACTGGTGTAGACATGCCACTCATAAATTATGGGTATCTCTCGAACAGGAGGCGATGGCAGCTCCTCTGGTAGGCCTCCCTTGGGCGGGCGCCTCCTATACCCGCTGGGTGCCCCCCCATTCTCTAGTTGATGCCACCTTAGCAGAACTTAATAGATACTACAGGTTAGCGGGGACGACAGCGTTCCCCTCCCCCATGACCCCGATAATTGGCCATCCAGATTTTGCCCCAGGTCTCTCGGATAGGTCTTTTCGCCCTCACACTGACGCAAGTGTTGTTAGGGCTTCCCATTTTCTCAGTCCATCTGGCTAGCGAAAACCTTTAGAAATAATCCCATCATTCCACTCTGTGCTACTGGGACACTGGAAATCGCTTCAGCTCTCCTGCTTTCTCCGTTCCCTTCCTGATCATACTAAGTTCCGTAGACAATTGATGCAGTTTGAAGACCTCTGTTTAAGTGAGGGAACGATCCAGAAATCACTTTCAATCTCCTACTCCATTCTTCTATCAACGACCACCCAACATGACCCTTCATTCCTCCTCAAATGGGAAAGGGATCTAAACACTACGTTCACAACGGACCAAAAAAAACAAGATACTTTTCTTTGCCCATAAATCTGCTCTATGTAGCAAATATCAGGAGACCTCGTACAAGATTCTGACACGGTGGTATCGTACCCCAGTAGTTCTTTCTGCCATCTTCCCTGGACACAACCCTTTCTGTTGGCGCTGCGGTCTCCAGGAGGGGACTCTTTTCACATTTTCTGGGAATGCCCCAAGATTAGACCATTCTGGCAACAGGTACCACATATTATACATAAACTTACTGATTACTCTTTACTAGATGACCCTGCTGCTGTCCTCCTCAACTTGACACCCATGTCGAGCAAGCGGTATCGCAAATCGCTACTGAAACACTTGCTGTCCGCAGCTAGGGCCTGTATACCTAGCATGTGGAAACAACAAACTCCCCCCCCCCCCCCTATTTCTCACTGGTTTACCAGAGTGAATGACAGAAGGCAAATGGAACAGCTTACAGCAACTCTAAGGGACAAGACGGAGGAACACAAGACACGTTGGATTCACTGGGACCTTTTTCACTTGTCTGACGATTATCTAGCCTACTCTTAACCGGCTTGACATGCCTGCGGATGGGACGGAGCGTACTCCCACTCTACACTTTTCGCTTTTCTGTCTATCTTTTCCTTCCTTCCCCCTCTCTCCTCTTCCTCCCTCCCTTTCCCTCTATTCCTTTCCCCCCTCTCTTGCATCTCTTCCCCTCCCTTCCTGATTTAGGGCATTGCATTTGCCCTATCCCTGCTATTAAATCATAAACTGGCACTAGGTGTGCTCCAAACATAGGGTGGGGGATGGTCCCGGGGTCTTCCCCGCTTCGGGTGGGGGTTTTGGAGGGCCCCCTTGCCGGCCAAGTGGTAGATGCCGGCGGGGACTCCTATGCGGGTGGCGCTGGACTTCCCTCCACACGAACTCTTGTTTACAGCAATGCTGCACATGAATGTACAAGTATGAAAGATAGTACAACATACGAACCCAGGTTGCACTATATGGTTATGCTTTGTGATAGTATGTTTTACACGAGGTTGTTCCCTGTACAACGTAGCCCATGTTTTTACTATTATCATGCCAATGTTTGTAGCATTGTTGTTCCTTATTGTTCATGGCATACCTTTAAATAAAGAATTAAAAAAAAAAAAATTTTATACCGGATACCTCAAGGAGGACACCGGACGCTCCACCAATAAGGAGGGGGGAACAGAGGCCATTTTAGGATTTCCCTTCAAGGGGACAGGGCCCAAGGTTTAAAAGAATCTCTAGGGAGTATCCCCAAAGAGCCCAATTAACCCTTGAGGATGGGAACTCTCGCTATGCCCAATATCCTTAACAAAGGGGGGGACCCCACAAATAAACAGGGATTTGCCCCATCTTAGGGCTCCCCAAAATCCTCGGGAAGATGAAGAGACATTAAGGCCCAGACCCCCGCCAGAACCGAGCAAATGGTTCTGATAGGGATCTGTCCCATCTGTCTGTACCCGAGAGACATAGGCACCACAGGAGGCGGAGCCAATAATTCTATTCTGAAAAGGTTTTTCAGCAGAGTAGATGCCAAGGTGGATCGGATGATCACTTGGTTCACTCAGGGCACTGCAGCCCAGAATTAAAATAATTCCTTTTTAGGAACAAATCCTGTGGCCAGCCAAAGGCCACAAAATCGTTAAATGCCCAAATAGCAAGGGATCAGAGGGACACACTGAATGGGTGCATAGGAGACAGAGGTTCTAACACCATTTTATCCCCAGGTCACAGTATTGAGGATCCGGAAAATCCCTGGCAGGGGATCCTGGTTGTTAGATACTAACTACCCTCCTATTTTTCATTGGTCACTTCATCCCTCTGACTCAAACAGGTCACTTAAAGCGGGCATATTTTGAAAAATCGCCAATGACAGTGATACCAAGGAGGATCAAACCCTAATGATGTAATGAAGTCAAGAGGTTAAAGGTTGTATACGGTAACCAAGAAGGAATCCTCAATGCCAGGTAGTTTTGTTGCATACAATAAATTGCATTGATGCCCCAAATGGGGAGAGATAATATATTTTTTTCTCCTAGGTAGTAGGTAAATTTTAAACAAAATATTGTATCATTGTACAATTGTTCAATGTGTGGTATCCATGGCGATAAATACATCCCCATGTTAATGAGCCCCAGAAGTTAGTCTCACATTCCATGGTGGTCAGATAAAAGACTGATCCCACAATGGAATAAAGGAGAACTCCGAGAAAGTTTAGATTACCAAACCTCACATTGAAATGTCAATTTATGAGAATATATATTCATACTGTATATTTCATCCAATAGAGGGAGAATAACCTTCCATGCCAGGTCGTTGATTGGTACAGACGATGATGTTTACCATAAATGCGGCAATCGGATGGGTCATCTTACTCCTTGGAGCCCAGCTCAGGACGGAACCCCTCATTGAATCAAGTACCTCTTCAGGAATCCTGCTGCGAGACGCCTAAGATTCTTGTTGACGGAGAGGAAGATTTGTTTTTAAAAGATCTTTGTGCATTTGATCCGAGGAAATCCATTAAGATGAATCGCACTACCTCCTGTTTTCAGTTGAAGGAGATGTGAGAATGGTGCATTGAACATGTGAGCAAAAGTCAGTCTAGGTGTAGGACACTCTAGACCATGCTGAGACCATTCATTGTTCAATCCACGTTCAAGGAGATTTCTCGGATTTCTGTTTGCCAACATTGTTTTACTGCATTTTGAATGGTAATTGCTAATACCATCGCAGTAGTTCATTTCTATATCTACCAAAACTTTGCAAGCTGAAGATGGAGATTTCAAGAAAATTTGAGTTTCTTTACTAAGAGATTGAAATTCAAAAGACTAACAAGGAACAGTTGTGACATAGCTAACAATAGCAAAGTCGCTACGAACTGACACTTGGAACTGCTTTTTCATTTCATCGCTTTGCTTAAAAGTTATAATCAACAATCCCCAATATGAACTACTCTCTTAGAGAAAGAGGACAGTACATTTTCCTTTTAATGAAACTTCCTCCCAGTTAGTTTTAAGGCTGGTCACCTACCTACTGGGAAGAAGGGGGGGATATGTCAGGGTTATTTGGGGAGGTTAATTTCACAAATAGAAATGAAATGTCATATTTTGTTCTGTATAGAATTAGCAATGACTTCCATTTTTGTCAGGTTACTAAAAGGTTAAAATATCCTTTAACAGAAAATTGCCTGTTCAGGAAATTCGACAGGCTGTGTTGACCTAAGGCAATAAATAAATAGTCTGTTGACTTTCTTTAAGATAAAGTTTAAGACACTCTTCCAAGGTAATCTTATCTCTGTTTGGAACCATAAACCTTAGTTAAGTATTTTCTATGCTTAGACCTATGTAAAACTAAAAATTTACAAATATGTTATAATCTTATATGTAACATAATATTAACACTGAAATATGAAATGTATATATAACTAGCATACATAAATATGTAGGAAAGAGTTATATATTATAATTGTTTCATATTTTGCTAACTTCTAACTTTACTGATTTTGATGACTCATCTCTTTATGTCAAGACAGGCTTCAGTAAACATTTGTAAATTGTAAGATGTAGAAAGCATCATAAAATTTTGTTTGACCTTGCTAGACTTCAGAAGGTCTGGATTGTAAGCTATTGGTCAATATAAAGGTTTGAAGTTTATTTGAAGACAAATAATGCTGCTATATGCCAAAGCTAAGGGCAATGCAATACTGCCATCACTGGTCACTGAATGCTACTACGGTAGTTGAAGTCTTGGGTTAAAAAGTAAAATCCAATATATTTTAAATAAGATATATTAAATATTAGAATGGTGTTATTAAGATGAATTCCTTATTTAGATACATGATGGATATTAAATGGATTAAATAGACATGTCATAGATGAGAGCATGGTTACATTTTATGTTGTTTTATAATAGTCTTAAATAGAGAAATCTTATTTAATTTTAATATACTGGTTGACCAAGAGGTGTCACCCTATGACATCACCAGTTAATGAATAAGATGTTCCAACCAATGATGATCATGTTACTCCCTCTGGGTTTAACTTATGGTAATTTTAATAGTCCTTTGTTCTATACCATATAAAAGCCCAGATGAGAGACACACATGAGACATGACATTTTGCCCAATATAAATCACACTTACAACATACACACTACTACAGCTATGCACAGACTCATCTACAAAAACTCCATTTCAATTCATCATGTATCTGAACCTTGGAGGGACGCAAGCGAAACTCCTCCCTAATTGGCCACCATCTTGGAAAGGCAGCCATCTTAAGGAACCTGGTAACTACCATTCAAAGCTAGCGGTCATTTTAAATATGGTAAATATGCCTTGCTAATTATTTGATTATTATTCAATATTGTTTATGTACTTCCTTCAATGTTTTACATTTCATATTTAAAGGGTAACGAAAGTACAATCCCAGCCGTATAAGCCATATGTAGATGATTTTTATTTTTATAACATTTTTATTAATATCAGATTAAGCGCATTATTGCGAATTTAGTCTTCCGTTTTGCATGGCTTATTCTCACTCCATCTGCAGTGGAATGACTTTCGGCCGTGTGATTGCGCAGACAATTGCGGTCTGATTGTATAGTATACTTAAATATGGTTTATACTACATCTGGGGAAATGGTAATCTTGCTTTCGTTTCACTTTAACTTTGTTTCAGTTTCACTTTCATTATTGAGCTACAAATCACATTGCATTTATTGTTTGAAGTCGGTATTTTTGTGAAGTTATATCTTTTTGTGTCATCTCAAGTTTGATCATTTATCGTGATTACATGTCTCGTGAATAAAACTTTTATATATTCCATATTCAGGGTTCATACACATTTTCACCAATGAAATTCCATGACTTTTCCATGACTTTTCCATGACTTCACGTAAATATTCATGACCTAATGTTTCATGAAATGTCTATGTATACGTGTTAAATAAGAAGAAAATCTATGTCACACCCAGCATATTTTTACTAATATAAATTACCAGCTTTGTAGTGTACAGTGGAATATGAAATATTTATTTAAATAACGCTTGCACAGTAACGACGTTTCATAACATAAACCCTGAGAACCGCTTAGAAATGGATTAACGTAATCCACAGGAGATATAACATAAATCAAGGGGAAGCAACTAAAAAATAAAAGTGTCCAGCAACACTGTTCTGAACATAAATATGAGCACTTACGTTCGCCGCATGCAAAGCTGGCCGCTATCTTGCTGTCTGGGAACATAGTCTGGAAAAGCTGACCTGTGTCTTCACAAGACTTGTATGAATAGTGTGAATTAACCACCTTTAGAGCCCACAGTACCTCTGCTGTTAGAGTTTCGATTCTGGATACAGCGTGACTCAAAATGGTCCCTTGTTTTACAGAGGATGAGGTGGAAGCACCGCTGCCGCAGCTGGGAGCCGGTGTCACTTCAGGCGCACGGGTGAAAAAGCCAGCGATCGGATTGGAAGCTGTCGAGCACGCAGCTGCAGACTGGTGCTTTGCACCTTTAGCGTGGCTAGACAGCGCTGCCTCTCCCATGTTCGACATGTCAAATGTTTTACGACACACTGTACATTTAGCACGTCCCGGGTCCTGATCTTTCTCCAGCCACCTCTCATACTTTTCGTCATGAAGCCATACATTTTTAAAGCTGCATTTCCCTGGCATTGCTGTAACTGTGAACGGACTGGTATGGATGGCACAAAATGCAGCACTTAATCTTTTTAGGCCCAAGCAACAGTCATAAGGTGCAGGCGGACTGGTATGGATGGCACAGACAGTGAGATGCACAAAATGCAGCACAGTAATCTTTTAAGGCCCAAGCGACAGTCATAAGGTGCAGGCGGACTGGTATGGATGGCACAGACAGTGAGATGCACAAAATGCAGCACAGTAATCCTTTTTAGGCCCAAGCGACAGTCATAAGGTGCAGGCGGACTGGTATGGATGGCACAGACAGTGAGATGCACAAAATGCAGCACAGTAATCTTTTTAGGCCCAAGCGACAGTCATGAGGTGCAGGCAGACTGGTATGGATGGCACAGATCTGATGGTGCACAAATGCGGCACTTACTTTTGGGAGAAAGACCAGTGGTGCTCCTGCTTGCCCAAATAAAGCTGTTCAGGTGGCAGTGAGTCATGAAGGTGCAGCTGGAAAAAATGCGGCGCTTACTATTCTTAGGCCGAACCTAACAGTCCCATGAGGCAGAAAAGAGTTCTCACAGAAACTAAGGCGACTCAGGATTGGATGCTTAATTATTTATTTACATTTATTTTTAACATTCCCGTAGGACTGGTACAGTAGGTGCTCGCAGTTTGCCCTACGGTCGGTCACTGGCCAGCAGCAGCCGAGGAAATGATCGTGCACCAATGACAGGCAGCGGGGAGGGCCGGGCCGCGGTTTGCCTGTATGTGACTGGCCAGCAGCAGCAAACCAATCACAGGCAGCGGAAGCGTCACTGGAGAGCGGGCCGGCCGCATGAACGTGATGACGCGGGGGTGCGGTAACTCAGGGCTCAAAATTTCAAGTCCTGAGCTACTAGCCAGGCCTTAAGAGTTACTCGCCATCAGTTGCCCCACCCAACCTTACCCTGTCCCGCCTATTGTTCCACCCCTACACACGCCCTCTTAAATTATCTCATTAAGTGACACTGTTAAATGTTGTATGCAGAATTAGGTTACAAAAATAAATATTAACAACAACTTTAACATTAATAATATAAGTATATTTAATTGATTTGACTGTGATAAATAAAATAAGGATATAATACGATTGGCTACTATAGGCATTGTACATATCATTACTGCCTTGTTAAGTAAATATGCGCTACATACAGAGTGCAGGATTGAGAGGTGCCAACGTATACTCCATAAACGGCTTAAAACATCCCAGTGCCAGGTTCCAAAAGGGCCATTTTGAAACCTGGCACTGGGATGTTTTAAGCCGTTCACAATACCTATTGACTTTTTTATGTTTAAATACAGTATTTCATGTTTTTTTCACTATTGTCACACATGCACGGTCACTTTATTTGTTTCCAATAAAATTTAGATCCACAAGTGTGCTATAGTCAAAATTTGCGCATAACTATTGGGACATCATGCATTTTCAGAATAAAATCTTTTTTTGTCTGTATGAGGGGTTTTAGCGCTGCACACATTGTTGTTTTCTAATTCTATACAGGAGTCTGTTAACCTGCCAGCATGTTTTTGGAGTGTGCGAGGAAACCCACATAAGCAGGGAGAACATGCAGACCGCATCCTGGACAGGAATTGACCCCAGTGCGATAAGGCAGTAGTACTAAGCCACTGTGTATTATTGCTTAGTGCTATCTGCTCTTTTATTTGTACAATATCCTGTATCCTGTCCTGCCTTTCACAGAAAGTGGCATACTTTGGGCGGTGGCATAAATGTGGGGCCTACAAAGGTGTCCAAATTGTTCCTGATATACAGGACGCCCTCTGCCCTCTGGGTCCACTATAAGCCAACAAGTGGCTCTCCGCATACAGTTCCAGAATGTTATATTATATATTTCAGTTGGAATAGAGCACAATTTAGAGTCTGTTCTGGACAAAAAAATACAATATCTTTGTTTTCTGCATTCAACTCTCTTTGCTTGAGGGACTTCTGGTGGTATACTGGATATATTTTCTGTGAGGCTAAGATAATTGTGTGCCATCAGCATTCAGTACTGCATATTGAGTTAGTTGTTGTGGTTTTATTTTTAATTGTTCTATAGTGAGTGGAGTTTGCATGTAGGCTGTTACCTCCTCCTCGCTGCCCTGGGACGCACATCTTCTCTGCCGCCTCGGGTCCAGAATGTCAGGGAGAATTCACGGGGCTGAGCTGGAAACTACACTTCCCAGCATGCAGCGCGGCTCACAGAGGGCTCCATAGAGATGACTGGGGAGGCGGCTTGTGCGGCTTGTCTAAAGCCGAGCGGACCCGCCCCCCACTCTAGCCAAGCCGAGCGGACCCGCCCCCCACTCTAGCCAAGCCGAGCGGACCCGCCCCCCACTCTAGCCAAGCCGAGCGGTCCCGCCCCCCACTCTAGCCAAGCCGAGCGGACCCGCCCCCCCCACTCTAGCCAAGCCGAGCAGACCCGCCCCCCCCACTCTAGCCAAGCCGAGCGGACCCACCCCCCACTCTAGCCAAGCTGAGCGGACCCGCCCCCCACTCTAGCCAAGCCGAGCAGACCCGCCCCCCCCCACTCTAGCCAAGCCGAGCTTACCCGCCCCCCACTCTAGCCAAGCCGAGCAGACCCGCCCCCCCCACTCTAGCCAAGCCGAGCGGACCCGCCATCACCTAAGCCAAGCTGAAACAGTCGCCCTCAAATTTCTCTCGCCAAATGCGAGCAGGCGAGTGAAAATTTTGAGGGCTGCGGTAACTGAAACGGTTACCGCCCCCTTCCGCGTCATCATCACGTTCATGCGGCCCGCCCACCAGTGACGCTTCCGCCGCCTGTGATTGGTTTGCTGCTGCTGGCCAGTCACATACAGGCAAACCGCGGCCCGGCCCTCCCCGCTGCCAGCGATTGGTGCTTGGTGTATGATCTACTCCTCGGCTGCTGCGGACCCGGAAATGTGCACAAGCATAAAATAAAATAATTATACATTAATTTGCAATAAAAAAGTTTTAAGCATCCGCTCCCCCCGCCGCTGCCCGCCGCTCCCCCCCGCTCCTCCCCAGATTTCCATGACTTTTCCAAAACATTTGTAAAATCGTACTTTTCCATGACCTTTCCAGGCCTGGAAAGTGTCATCTCAGAATTCCATAACTTTTCCAGGTTTTTAATGACCGTACGAACCCTGCATATTGTAGACTGTTTTCACTAAGATTGGTATATGCTTTTAAAAAGAAATTAATCAACAAAAAGAACTCGCTACATATTGATTTATGGAATAAGTTGAGATTCTCCTTTCGCATAGATCTTTGCTTATTATTAACCATAAATAAACACTGTTATATTCAGAGCAGTATAAACATTCTGACATAATGGAGGCACAGCGAGATATTATTAATTATTATTAATTCTGACAGTAGGAGATAATCAGACAGATAAGGAGTTCCATAGGATTGGAGAGGCTCTGGAAAAGTCCTGGAGGTAAGCTTGGGAGAGGAGGTGACGAGGGAGCTAGAGAGCAGGAGGTTTTGAGAGGAACAAAAAGAGTGATTAGGTTGGTATTTTGAGACTAGGCTAGTGATGTAGCTGGGGGCTAAGCTGTGGATGGCTTTGTAAGATGTGGTTAGTGAGGCTTCCGGTTCCGGCGCCCTATGAGCTAGGAGTGCAGAGCGGCGGCTCCGGTCCCATCAGCTTAATACACCGGCTCATTACCGCTCACGGCCGCCTCCCGGTCTCCCGCTGTCTCACCCGCTCACCTCCTCCTTGTAATGGACCGTTTCGTGGTCCACACCACAGCGGGAGCTCCCGCAGCTTCTCGGCCAGACAGTCAGGTCCCCGCGACCCAGGGAAGCATCATGGCCACCGTCACACACATGGGGGAAGATGTTAACCCGGCGCCTCCCGCAGAGCACCTGCAGGATCCTCCTGACGAACAATGTCAGCGCCTAGATCAAGTTCTGGCAGCGCTTCTTTCTCCCACTATCTCAGCCACAGTGGAGAGGGCTGTCACGGCGGGGTATCTCCCAGCTCCGCAAAGAGCTGGGAGAGCATGCTAAACGGCTGAATGAGGCAGAACATAGAATTTCAGAGATAGAGGATGAGCTACAAAGCTCTTTTTCTGCAGACTCCAGACTGCAACAGAACCAGCAATACATTTTTGAAAAACTTGAGGATCTTGAAAACAGATCCCGAAGGAATAATTTGAGGATCATCGGGCTACCAGAGTCATTCGGAACGGGCACACTCACTGACATATGTGCTGCTCGCATCCCACAGGCTCTGGGCATCTCCACACCGTGCATTATAGAGAGAGCACACTGTCTTGGCACTCCCTCCAATGATCGTCGGACTCCTCGCCCTGTGATAGTGCGCTACTTAAACTACATGGATAAATCTGCCATACTAAAATCCTTCTGAAAAGCAAAAACCCTGCAGTTAGATGGTCACCGCCTGCTCTTGTTTGCCGATTACTCGCAAGAGGTCGACCGCAGACGAAAATCTTTCCAACCTTCATGCGCTGCTCTATTTCAGAAAGGGATCAAGTTCACCCTTGCGTACCCTGCAGTGCTTCGCTTCACGACCCCATCTGGCGAAACCAAGTCATTCTCTCATCCTGAAGAGCCAGCCGAATATATCCAGCAACATCTCCACTTGTCTAAGGACACCACTCCTCCCGCCGTGCCTTCCTTATCTCCAGGATCCAGAGACCTTCGAAGCCCCAGGAAGGATTCTCCGAAGAGAGCCCGATTGTCTGGTAAACCTAGATGAACTATTCTTTTTGTAAGGCGATCTTTCTTTACCCCAAGGCTTACCGGGAGATCATCCTACCACCTGTAACTTCATATAAGCGAGTAATGCCCCCCTATGGATACAGATCTTTACTTCACTGCTAGGTCACCAGGCCTGCACTGCTGGGGTCCCGGGATCACCTCCCCCACAGCTTACTCGCCTTTTTTTTTCATTTTTCTCCCATGTTGGCTTATTTCAGAGTGTGCTCCCCAACATTGTGGGTACAGTAAACTGTAGTAGTGAACAGCTTTCAATGTCTTGACTGTTTCTCTCTCGCTTTATTTCTCTCACTCTCAGCTCTACCGGAGACCACCTGGCGCTCATCGTCCCAAAAGGCATGCTGTCCTTTAGCAAATGTTCGGATATGGAAGCGATGAGACATATCTCCCGGGTCGCACTTCGTCGCCTAATCACGTGAACGGACCGCGCAACTCTCCGGTAACGCTGTCGGTGATGGAGTTACTCATGGGGAAAAAAGTGAAGCCCCTCCTCTTTTTGGTATGTTTCCATTTTTTTTGTTTACTTGTTTTATCCCTTATGTTACTCGTTTGTTGCAAAGACGTAGGTAGTAGATGCAATGTATGCCATATGTCTACTCTGAGAGGCTGTTTCTTTTGTTCCGCCTGCACTCCCATCTGCAGGTGGTTCACCTGGGCGTCCCAAAACTTTCCTCCACATGCCACTAAAATGCCTTATGTAAAGCTCCCCCCTCCTCCCCCTCCTTGATTTGAAAGTCACTTCATGGAATGTCAAGGGTCTTAGGTCCTCCAATAAACGAATGGCAATACTTCGCCATTTGAAAAGTCTTAAAACAGATATTGCTATACTCCAGGAATCACACCTTCCCAAGTGTGACTTCCCCCGCATTCAAAAATTGTGGGTGGGCCAAGTTTTTGGGTCAGCCTCGCCCAAGGGCAAGGCAGGAGTCCTGCTCCTTATCCACAAAAATCTTCCCTGTGAGGTTCTCTCTATTGACACTGACGCGGATGGCCGGTTGCTTATCATGAAACTCCGCATACATGCAAAAGAGCTGGTTATTTCGACAGTCTATGCCCCCACACCTCCAACCAAAGACTTTTTTCACCACCTCACTACAAAATTAGCCCCTTATATTCACCTCCCGTTATTAGTGGGGGGTGACTTCAATGCGGTTATGGATCCCCTGGAAGACAAATCTCCTGCCCATTCACACCCCGTTTCACTCAAATGCCAATCTCCTACATATTTAGCCCACTTCGCTAAGTCACTTCACCTAACAGATATCTGGAGGGTAGCCCACCCCATAGATAGAATGTTCACGTACTACTCACAGCCACACGACTCCCTATCGCGCATCGACTATCTCCTGGCTAACCATGAAATGCTCACATATACACGTGATTCCTATCGGACCACTCTCCTATATCGATTTCTCTACAGATCCAGCCAATGGAGGCCCTACCGGCCCCGTGGCGCTTCCCAGCATATCTGGCCAACAACTCTGATCTAGCGTCCACACTACAACAAACGTGGTCTGATTTTCTGGAGGACAATCATGTACACACGGATAACCCTGGCCTGTTGTGGGAGACGGGTAAAGCTGTGCTCAGGGGTAAGATTATTGCATTCTCTACGGCTTTCAAACGGAATGCCAATCGCCAATATTTGGCAGCCAGTCCGTCCCTGAGGGCGGCTCAAGCCCGTCTCTCCCTCCAGTATTCTGAATGGAAGGCAGCAAAGACCTCCTTCGACTTATGGGCTAAAACACATGAACACTTCCGCTCAGCGGTCACAGACCTCCAATATTTCAAATTTGGGAACAAGGCGGGCAAACTGCTAGCTCGCATGTGTAAAGGCCATTATACACCGAGTTACATCTTGGCTTTGAAGGATTCTTCTGGTCATTTGTCCACAGATCCACGCAACATCAATGCCATTATGGAACAGTTTTACACCAAATTATATGGCCCTGACCCCATCAATCCGGATGAGGCTCAGGCATTCCTGGCAAATACACTGCTTGCCAAGATAGACCAGACTCAACTCTCTACCCTGAATACTCTAATTTCCCAAGAGGAAGTGAAGGTCACTATTAAATCCCTTCCCCTTGGTAAGGCCCCCGGCCCTGATGGCTACTCAACGGCTTTCTATAAAATGATGGCTCCCTCGATTTCCGCCACCTTAACGTCTACCTATCAAGCCATACTGGAGGGCGGCCCCTATCTACCGTCCGGGTTACAGGCATACATTAAACTTATCCCGAAGCCTAATAAGGACGCCACAGACCCGGGGTCCTACCGTCCCATAGCCCTCCTAAACCTAGACTCTAAAATACTATCTAAGATTATGGCCAACCGTTTGGCCAAGCTTATGTCCTCCCTCCTCCATCCTTCCCAGGCAGGATTCACACAGGGCCGATCAGCCACCTCCAATATACGCAAGGTAATTGAGGTGTTAGAACACGCAAAGTCTAACCCCACAGCTGATTAAGCAATTATTTCCTTAGACGCGGAAAAAGCCTTTGACAATGTCAGTTTTCATTAGCTCCGCTTAGTTCTGTCCGCCTTTGGCTTCACCGGACCTTTCCTTCACCTAATTGAAGCAATGTATTCCGCTCCTAGTGCTCGGGTGATCACGTACCGCCAGGTATCAAATAGTTTCTTACTTACAAAGGGAACCAGACAGGGGTGTCCTCTTTCTCCCCTTCTATTTAACTTGGCCCTGGAACCCCTCTCTCGTTTCCTTCTCCACAACCCCTCTTTCCATGGAGTACGGATAGGTCAGGAAGAGGTCGGCTCGGCACTCTTCGCTGATGACTTCCTACTCTTTTCTGCCGACCCTGACACGGATATGCCTTTAATTAGGGACATATTCCCTTATTCTAAGGACATATTCGACTCATTCCGTATTTGATCAGGACTCCGTATAAATGACTCGAAAAGTGAAATATTACCCCTTTACCACTTCCGGAGTCCACAATGGGCCTCTAACTCCCCTTTCAAGGTAGCTCCCTCCTTCATTACTTACCTGGGCATTAAGATAGGTAAAACTCCCTCCTCTATATATCGCCTAAATTTCCTACCTAATCTGACATCGATAGCTAAACAACTTGAACATTGGACACACCTTCCTCTTTCTCTGCTGGGCAGATGCCACCTCTACAAGATGGTAGCTTTCCCTAAACTACTTTACCCCCTCCAGACGATACCACTTCTTCTCAAACACACTGACATGACATCCCTACATAAAACACTAACACGCTTCCTATGGAATAATAAAAGAGCACGCATCTCCCTGCCAAAACTTTTCCTGCCAAAACGTGAGGGAGGGGCTAACCTCCCAGACACCCGGCTTTACAATCTGACTAGTCTCCTCAGAGTGGGCATAGACTGGCTGAACGGTACATCCAAATACTCTAACTTTTTACTGGAATCCCAAATGGTTGACCCGTGTGGATTTCCCTCCCTCCTGCACAGCAAAACGCCATCCATGCGCCCCCATTTGAAGCACAATATACTACTGAGAGACACCCAATTGGCTTGGAGGGAAATTCATAAAAAACTTGACCTTTCTCCGTATTTTTCAAAACACCTGCCCATAGCGGGTCACCCAGCTTTCAACCCCCCGGGGGGCGGGGTGGCTTTCTCCACATGGGCCAACCTGGGATTGCGGTTCTTTTATCAATTGTTTGACCCGTCCACACGTTCCCCCTTCACCTTTTCAACTTTGCAAACCCAATATTGATTGCCTGCAGGCCACTTCCTTCTTGTCCACCAAGCCATGGCTTTCGCTCTGTTACAAAAACCAAGCCAGAGAGAACTCGTTCCTCTATAATGAATCGGCTACTGACCTTAGAAGACTTCAAATTGGCTCACATCTATAAGCCTCTTCAATTAAGCATTGGACTTCCTCGCATTGACAGAGGTAAATCCCCATGGGACAAATACCTCCCGCTGAACGACTCTAGATCTCATGTGTTAAGGGGATATGCCTCTATCTGCAAACATATCTCTAATGAATTTTGGAGAGAACAACAACTGAAGATAATCCATAGGGCATATTCTCCTTTTTCAACAAACACCACAGAAGCACCCCTGCGTTGCTGCCCCTGGTGCCGTAAGCATAAGCCATAACGGTTTCATAGACTCTGGACTTGCCCCCCTATATCAAGCTTCTGGTCCACTTTGGCGACATATATTTCTGACATGGTGGGTATTTCCTCCCATGGACCGCTACTCTTTTCTTTTCGGCCTATTACAAGATTCGCCTGATACGACCACACAACAGAGGATTAAACCCCATCTGCAACTAATACGCAATCATAAAGTGTGGATTGTAACCTGCTTGACGATCGCTAAAAGAGCAATTCTCAGAGCATGGATCCATGCTGCTCCTCTGACAATCCAAGACGTCAAATTAGAATTGGAAACACTCTATAATAGGGAAGTGTTGGAAGTTTCTCTTTTTCACCACCCACCCCCCCCCCCCCCCCATCGACTACAGGCAAAATGGGATCTATATACTAAGACTCGCTCAACTAGGGGGTTACTTCCTTGCTCAACATCCCCACATCTGTCTATCGCATTCACTTAGGACCTAACCCTTCGCACATTTTTTCTTCCCCTAGGATTGACTTTTAGTCTAAGATTGCCATTTCCTCTGACGCCAACTTTTGTTACAGACGTCTTACCAATGGAAAACCTATCCTCTATACCAGGAATCAGCCTTGTATCTATTCTATTTGTATAATACTACTTACTTAAATCCCTTGGCTCCTCTAGATGGGAGGGGAGCTAACGGATCTCTTGTATCCCTATACGTAATGCAATAACATTTCAGGTTTTACTTTTATCCCTCCAATTTTTTTTTTCCTTTTCCTTCTCCCCCCCTTCCATTTGATATGGTATTTGTATACGGTTACTTTTATTGTAATTTTGGCAGTTCATTGAGCCTGTTGTATTGTTTGAAAACCCAATAAAATGTTTTGAAAAAAAAAAGATGTTAGTATTTTGAATTTAATTCGTTGGGTGAGTGGAAGCCAGTGGAGGGCTTGACAGAGAGGAGCAGCGGACACTGAGTGATTGGTAAGGTGGATGAGTCTGGCGGCAGCATTCATGATGTATTGAAGGGGGGGGATAGCCTGTGTAGAGGTAGGCCAATGAGAAGGGAATTGCAGTAGTCGAGGCGAGGAGGGAAGTGAAAACACAAGGAGCTTGACTAAACTAAAACTGAAAGAGCCCTTATGACATTTCTGTGATTGTATGGTCTATTCAAGGATTTCTCTGTATATAAGACACTGTAATCTGGGACAATATCATGGTGTGACTGGAGGCGGTAGACACACTTCTTTTTGCCTCGATTATCTGTGTATCACAAATGTATGGTGAACAAAGAGGAACCCCCCTTATAACACCCATATGGCTAAGAGGTCAGGAGGGATATTTGAACAAATGCTTTAAGTATTCCACCATAGATATTTGGAGAGAAAGGAATATTGGGACATATTCGCCATTATAACAGATCCATAAGAGTGTGGAAAGGATTGGAATAGGAGAAAGAAAAATAAAAGTTAAAAAGGACTCAAAATGAAAAATAAGTCTACAAAGGAGGGAGGAAGCAAACATGCAAAAATAAGTCCAGGGACTATAAAAAAAAATACATGACAACTGAGATGACAGGAGAAAATCCAAATAGTGAAAAACAAATAGGTACTAAACCTAAACAAGACATGGAGAATAATAAAAAAAAAAAACGTGGATATCAGAAAACAGTTGGCATAAGCGGGGAAGGCAGTCTCAACCTTTCTAAGGATAGCGTACAGATGGATAGAGACACTGAAACAGGGGTGGGGGAGGCCCCAAAGGGTTAAAGATCAACTACCTACAAAATCTGAGATAATGGATGTTCGTAAAATTAGAGCAGTCCATGAAAACCGAAATGGCATCCTTACATGGAGACTTAGGTCATATCCTAACAAGACTGGAAGAAACAGAAGGGAAAACAGATAAACTTGGGAAATAGATTAAAAGGCTAAATGTTCAAATGAGGAGGACACAGATAGAACAAAGAAATATGTTATTCAAGATGGAAGATCAGGAAAATAGAAAAATAAGAAAAAAATCTGAGAATCCGAGGACTACCTGAGAGGGGGAAAGAAGAAAAATTAGGAGAAATGATTGAAACAGTTTTAATCCCTTTCTAGGAAAAGCAGTAACAGAAAAAATAGAATTTTTTTAAGAACTTACTGTAAAATTCTTTTCTCTAAGTTCTCTGACAGTCGCCCCCCACTCATACAGTCTGCACTTCTGGGTATTGGTCTTATCCACAGGAGTAAGCTAGGCATAAGATTTTGTTAGAAAACATTCACAAAACCTTTGTATAGGCACACCTACAGGGGGCTGTCCCTATGGTCCAATACCCCCAGCTAGCATATCAGTTTGGTAGCAAGCAGTATAGAGATCCATGAACCCCAAAAGAGGGGTGGGGGGCGGCAACTGTCAGAGGACTCAGAGAAAATAATTTTACGGTAAGTTCTTACAAAGAATTATATTTTCTCTTAGGTCCTCTGACAGTCGCTGCCCACTCATACAGTCTGCAGTTCTGGGACGTCCCGTCCCAAAGCAGTGTAGATGTGAGGGGTGGGAAACGTAACCGTCAAAAAGGCAACGCAGCACCCAGGTCAGAGAAAAGAACCTTATCTGAACCAGAAAGGTAAACACAAATACTAGGCGTCACATCCGTATGCAAATCATCCCTGGAAGAAGCTGCGTGAGTACGCAGCGTAATGCGTAGGATCAAGCACCGAAAGTGACGTAGCGGCAAACGGACCCGCATTTTGATACATGCTACTAACAAAGAAAGATACATGTGAGTGTTACTCTATTTTTTTGAATAAATAACCTGGCGGTATTTCACTATTTGAGCCCGTTAATTTCTTTGGAGATTGAGAGGTCCTTTCTGTGACCTGGCCACATTGATTCCCACTATAAGGATGAAGGAGGCACGGAGGAATAGGAAACACACACTTGATATATAAGGCTTTATATTAAAGAAATGGAGGGGAGCGCATAGGACACCTAGTGGTCACAGCACTGAAGAGCACCTGCATGTGTATTTTGAAGGAAGTTTTTTTGAGCACTATAAGCACTATTTGGGACACTTGAGCACTTTTAAATATACAAATTGGATTTAACTATTTGTGGACTTATACAGAGACTTAAAGAAACGGTTGAACACAGTATAATAATACAAGCACAGAACACTTTTTTGGAATTTATTTTATTAGATTTGTTTTATTGAATATATATTTATATGGTTTTACACATTATCAAAAGTAAGATATTATTTATATGAATTGTTTATAGCAAGCATATATTTATATTTATATATTTAACACTGAGACACTTATATATAGATCTGCATAATTATTTATATTCGCATTTATACATATATTTAAAAGAACACAGATGCACCTTTGAAGCGCAGTACTCCCCCCTTGTATATTCATTAGTATTGTGTGGTTAACAACAATAGTACCTGCGGCATTAAAGGTTCTTTAGCAACTTTTATTTTGACAGCACGAGAATTACACACACTTTTGAATCGTCACTGCAACTGCAGACAGGCGTGAGACTAAAGGGCAAAAACACAAGAAAAAAGGGGCGCACCAGCCTAGCGCATTATCCTCAGTAGGCTTTTATTAATAAATCATTAAAATGTCTACTTACAAACAAGCGATGTAAACCAGCATGTCAACTCCGACGAACAATGTCCATAATGTTGGAGTCCAATATCCTATCAAAGGCTGACGCGTTTTGAGGCAATGCCTCTTCCTCAGAGCCTAAAGGCCATGTCTGAACACTTGGTATATATGTAGTTAAGAGTGTCTCAAAGTGACCCCAGAGATTGGGGAGGAGGAAGTACCTCCCCTGTGGGTGTGGCCACACAATTAGCATTGACCAGGTTTGATACAAACTAACTATTGTCAGTGTACCAATAACAATACAATGTAATACATACATCTCTATATGAAATAATAATGCACACAAAACCTTAGAAGTCGCTTGCTAATGGTATACATGAATATTACACCAATCATTACCACCTGTGTAAGAAATTGAGCTATAGGCATTTATATGTCCGACCATACATCCACCTGTACACAAACTGGGAAAAAGGGTTAAAATAACGGCCAAACTTATTAATCCATAACCCACCATAACAGCTAATAACATTCTACATCACAATAAAGCTGCATGGTGGGTCACAGGTTTAGGGATGACCAGGGGCAAAGGAAACTGCTGCCTGTATTAGGTGCAATGTGTATGGCTGTAATCATATTACAATTACCTTTAGTTTGTTTGTTGCCAACTGTGTGTAAATCTAGCCGATGCACTGTTGCGGTGGTTGGGGAGCGAGAGAGGTGGAACGCACGCTGTCTTAGCACGGAAAAGCCGTGCGTTCCACTCTCCGTCATCAGCTCCACCTACGTCATTAGATCCAGCGGTGGAACGCACGCCGCCGCACCCGGAAGGGCCGTGCGTTCCAAGGGAGTGGCGTCACATCCGGCCTGTGTCACTCCCTCCTCCCGAGCCAGACGTCGGAACTGTAAACACCATACAATTCTCAATGCCGCAGCAGTTATGCCCGGTCATCACCTGTCCCTATGTGGAAGCAATTCATATATAGGAAAACACATTTAAAAAGGAAACCATTAAACTAATAGGCAACCATTAAACTAATAGGCAATTTACCATTATATGCTTTCATATTTAGCCCAGTTCATCCATTGGGTGAGGTGCATGCTCCAATATAAATGCCTAGATATTACTTAGACAATAGGAAAATTAAACATAAAAATTACTGACAATACCAATTGCTGGATTATATTCTTAAAAATTGGTTAAGAAACTTGATAAAAACCATGTATTTTGGTATAATATAAAAACTCTATTTAAAATAGCTAAAAAAATAAAATATAGCATGCATAAAGAAAGGGATGTATTCCAGAGATAAAACCATAATCCTACCACTTTATAAAACTCTGGTCCGACCACATCTGGAGTATTCTGTCCAGTTCTGGTCGCCGGTCCTCAGGAGGGATGTGTTGGAGCTGGAGAAAGTCCAGAGAAGGACAACTAAACTAATTAGGGGATTGGAGGACCAGTCTGCAATGATTACCCAGTGAACAAGAGGGTCCTTACTCGTGGTTACCAAGGGTACAAGCAACCTATGCTTATATGCGAATGACCAGTGGTCATCTGGTAAATGCCCACTCAGAAGGGGAGCACGTGTGGTGTGGTAAAGGCATTTGCTGGATCTATATTAAGAGCACTGGGAGTACCATTGTTTACCGTGAATCCTGTTTTTCCAGCAAATGCAAATGCTTCAGACTTTATTTGTATGACACTTATGATGTATGATATGTGCCAACATATTAAGCTCTGCTGAATGCTGTTTATGCTAATTTTTGGTTTAGTATTTATTGCATTTTTTTGGAGTGTCTTATTTTGACAGCAGCTGCCATCAGGGAACCATACGTTTTTTTTTAACAATTTATAGAATATTTCTGTCAGACCATCAGCGCTGGGCCAGCGTTTGAAGGTTTCTGTCTCCAACCACTATATTCTTTGATTTGACTTTGTGATTACACCTAGCAGCTATGGAGGGGGTACAGTATCTGAAAAATAGACAATTAGATCTTAAAACTGTATTCGGTGGTCAAGAAATATCAGATATGGCTAATGATATATCCGGAATTTTAAACATTTTAACTAATACTTTAGTAAAACAGGTCAGAACGTGGTGGGATATATGCACGTTCGAACAGTATGCAAAAGACAAGATCATCATGAGGAGGGGAGGTGACTCCTCAGGATGGTCTTGATGATGAGGCTTCCACCACAGAGTGGCTTGAATTTTTTAACCAGGCTGGTTTTAAACTTCAAGAGAGTTAGCTTTAAAAAGGAAGAGAAAGAAAATGAAAAATTGAGAAAAAGATATCAGACATACAACAAGAATTGGAAATAAACAAAAGATTCACCATTACTGGCGAAATTTAATGTTGATATCAAGAAACGATTAGAAAAAGTAGATCTTGACACTCAGAAGAAAAAAGTGAAAAAATATCAAAGAGATTTAAACGATTTTAAAAGGAACCAAATTGATTTTTGGCAGATCCCACATCCCAGGGATGTAGTAATGAACCTCCACTTCCCTTAAATAGTATTGAGGATGCCCCCTCTACGAGTAATGCTATAAGGAATGGAAGAGCAGTGAATACTCCTCAAAGAAACACACAGAGAGGTAATTTCTGGAAACAGGTTAAGGGGAAAGGAAAGAAAGTGAAGTCTACTGGAATAGAAAATACCCCTAATGAACCCAGCCCTGCCCCAAGGTCCAAGCCCTCTCAACAACAAGTGGGCAGTTTAAAAGATAATAATAAAAAGAAATCCTATGAACAACCACAGCAGAGAGTGCAAACATACAGTGCATTGCGAAAGTATTCGGCCCCCTTGAACTTTTTGACCATTTGCCACATTTCAGGCTTCAAACATAAAGATATAAAACTAATATTTTGTGAAGAATCAACAACAAGTGGGACACAATCATTAAGTGGAACAAAATTTATTGGATGTTTCAAACTTTTGTAACAAATAAAAAACTGAAAAATTGGGCGTGCAAAATGATTCAGCCCCCTTAAGTTAATACTTTGTAATGCCACCTTTTGCTGCGATTACAGCTGTAAGTCGCTTGGGATATGTCTCCATCAGTTTTGCACATCGAGAGACTGAAATTTTTGCCCATTCCTCCTCGCAAAACAGCTCAAGCTCAGTGAGGTTGGATGGAGAGTGTTTGTGAACAGCAGTTTTCAGTTCTTTCCACAGATTCTCAATTGGATTCAGGTCTGGAATTTGACTTGGCCATTCTAACACCTGGATATGTTTATTTGTGAACCATTCCATTGTAGATTTTGCTTTATGTTTTGGATCATTGTCTTGTTGGAAGACAAATCTCAGTCCCAGTCTCAGGTCTTTTGCAGACTCCATCAGGTTTTCTTCCAGAATGGTCCTGTATTTGGCTCCTTCCATCTTCCCATCAATTTTAACCATCTTCCCTGTCCCTGCTGAAGAAAAGCATGCACAAACCATGATGCTGCCACCACCATGTTTGACAGTGGGGATGGTGTGGTCAGGGTGATGAGCTGTGTTGCTTTTACGCCAAACATAACGTTTTGCATTGTTGCCAAAAAGTTCGATTTTGGTTTCATGGGACCAGAGCACCTTCTTCCACATGTTTGGTGCGTCTCCCAGGTGGCTTGTGGCAAACTTTAAACAACACTTTTTATGGATATCTTTAAGAAATGGCTTTCTTCTTGCCACTCTTCCATAAAGGCCAGATTTGTGCAGTATACGACTGATTGTTGTCCTATGGACAGAGTCTCCCACCTCAGCTGTAGATCTCTGCAGTTCATCCAGAGTGATCATGGGCCTCTTGGCTGCATCTCTGATCAGTCTTCTCCTTGTATGAGCTGAAAGTTTAAAGGGACGGCCAGGTCTTCGTAGATTTGCAGTTGTCTGATACTCCTTCCATTTCAATATTATCGCTTGCACAGTGCTCCTTGGGATGTTTAAAGCTCGGGAAATCTTTTTGTATTTAAATCCGGCTTTAAACTTCTCCACAACAGTATCTCGGACCTGCCTGGTGTGTTCCTTGTTCTTCATTATGCTCTCTGCGCTTTAAACGTACCTCTGACACTATCACAGTGCAGGTGCATTTATACGGAGGCTTGATTACACACAGGTGGATTCTATTTATCATCATTAGTCATTTAGGTCAACATTGGATCATTCAGAGATCCTCTCTGAACTTCTGGAGAGAGTTTGCTGCACTGAAAGTAAAGGGGCTGAATAATTTTGCACGCCCAATTTTTCAGTTTTTTATTTGTTGACAAAGTTTGAAATATCCAATAAATTTAGTTCCACTTCATGACTGTGTCCCACTTGTTGATTCTTCACAAAAAATTATAGTTTTATATCTTTATGTTTGAAGCCTGAAATGTGGCAAAAGGCCGCAAAGTTCAAGGGGGCCGAATACTTACGCAAGGCACTGTATAATAGGTTTGAGCCTCTAACAGTGGAAGAGGAGTATCAGGATAACTATCAGCATCCTTTTTTATGGAGAGGATGGAGGGGGAGAGGCCGAGGAAGGGGCCGGAGACCATGGAGAGGAAGGCCATGGAACAATTCCAGAATGCCGAGAGAGGAAATGGAATATCACCACCAACAAGAATAGAGCAGTAACTTAGTAAACCAACACTATATAGGGGATGTAGAGCCGGACGAAGGATCCAGGAAAAGAAGACGAAAGATGGATTAAAAGGTATCTTTAATCTGGCAGGAGTTGAATTGAACAAAAAAAGCAGTTAATATTCTGAACGCAGGTTTAAAATGTGGTATAAAGAAACCCATAAAATTTAACATCTATATGGACATTCAAAAGTATGTCAGAAAATTAAATATGAAGAAATATTTTCTAAACATTAACCCTTCTCAGAATAGGGTGGAAAATACAACTGGAAGATCGACTATAGGTGTTAATAGTGGATTGAAAAATAACTCACTATTTAATCCAGCACAAGCATCTAACCATAACATAGACGTTTTCAAACAACTTTTGATAAAGGATTTAGAAAAGATCAAACCTGTCAGAAACGCCAATCCAAGATATATCCAGGAGGGCATAGAATCCTTAGAGAAAAGAAAGGATGCAATTATTAGACCCGCGGATAAAAGGGGGAGGCGTGGTGATTTTGGATAAGAGTTTCTACCACAACCAGTTGATGGAAATGCTTAGCAATTCTGAAGAATATGGAAAATTGGATCAAGATCCAACTCTTGCATATAAGAAAGATTTAAACCTTTTAGTTGAACTGGGTTTTAGTAAAAAAATCATAACCAAGAAAGAAAATAAATATTTGGTACCAAGTGTCAGGTCACCTGTGGCCAGGTGACAACTGCACCCTGTTGGAGGCAGGGGTGCAGCCCAAGGTAGTAAACCCGATAGACTGCTGCGGATGGACCGGAACGTGAGCCCAACATTCCCCAGGGTCGCGGAGTCTAAGACCCAGCAGGTGTTCACCAGAGCCTCTAGTGGTTAGGATGGACTTAGCTGCAGCTGGACCCAGGTTGCGGCCCCTGGGGTCCCCCGGGTCACTCTCCATAGGGAGAGAAGGGAAGCAGCCACTCAGGACACACGGAATGGTGATGAGTAAGCCGAGGTCAGGGTAATAGGCAGACGAGGGTAACCAAGGGACAGGCCAAACAGGAATATTAGATAAGCCAAAGTCGGTACACAGAAAAGTAGATCAAGCACACGGCAAACAGGAAACAAACATTGTTGAACAGCAAAGCAGACCTGCAGTGCACTGGTTAATATAGACTTTCTGTGATGACCTGGGGCGGGGCGGGGCAGGGCAGGAACAGGAAGGAGAGGTGATAAAAAGGAACCAGGAGTGAAGTCTGACCTCCAATACAGACATAAAGGAACAGGTAAGCTAGCCAAACACTATTGCAAGTCCATGACAGTACCCCCCCCCCCTCTTACGAGGCGGAAAAATTTACCCTTAGGGCTCTGGGGCAGCAAAGTGCTCTTACCCCCAGTGACTCCTTTAACCAATTCATCCAGGGGTTCCCCAAAAAGGCAAGACCCCGCATAGGGGAAATCAGCCACCGTCTTCCTGGATTTCTGGTCAGCCGACCAGCTTTTTAACCAGATTAGTCGACGGTTATCACTGCGACACTGGACAGGCATATCGTCAAAGGGGCCTCATTTAGGGCCGCATCGCACAAATACATGATCCCTTGATAAATCTGATCCACCATCTCCACTGTAGTGGGGGGGGGGGCAGAGTCAGCCACGAGGGTGCGTTTGAGCACCTTGGTCCAATCCGCCACAGCCTGAGCCACCATTACAGAGGCAAAAATAGGCTTGAGCATGGAACCCGCCACCATGTAGGAATGTCGGGCAAGAGATTCTAGCCTCCTATCAGTAGGGTCCCTAAACACCGGAGAGTCCTCGGTGGGGACCAGAGTAGCCCTGTTCAATCTGGCTACTGTGTGATCCACTTGAGGAGGCACACACCAGCGCGCAACCGTAGTAGCCGCAAAAGGGTAGAGAAGTTGAAACCTCCTAGGCACCACGAAGGTGTGTTTCAAATTACGCCATAGCTCATTCACCTTATGGTGAAACTCTGCGGGGCAAGGAAAAACCTGCGCCGTCTTGCGGGTCCTGTGTGTACCAAAAAGAGGACAACGCCCGGAGGAGTGGGCTCATCCTCCAAATGTAGTGTTTCCTTTACGGCAAGAATCAGCGCATCCATAGCTGCATGTTCCTCGGGCGACCCAGGGGGGGGAATCATCCACCCCTGCAACCTCCGCCTCCCCCTCAGACTCTTGTGGGTCCTGAGAAGAGCGGGACTCTGAAAGGGCCACGCTACCTACAGCAACCATGTCCCATTCAGAATCAGAAGAAAAAGAAATCCTAGGCCTTTTTCTAGCAGCCCGTTCAGTCATCAGCACATCCATTTTTGACACCAAAGTTGCCACAACAGCAGCCAAATTAGAAAGGGTAAAGGATTCAGAGGAACCTGAATCCCCCACCAAAGCTGGCCGGAATTTGCTCTCCTGGGATTCCATAGCAGAAATTAAAAAAAGTTTTTTTTTGTACTGGCCCTTTAAGAGCGCCGCTGACCCCCGCAGTGGTCGCCGCATGTGTCTGCACCTCCAAGCACCCTAAAGTGACATTAGGAGAGGGACCCCCAAAACCCCACACAGCGCTGCTGTGAGAATAAAACCCCCGCAGGGACCGGGACCAGGGAGCCCAAAACGCACAGACATAGGGGACACCACAGACACGGAGGACTGCCGACCCCAAACAGAGGCCCCACACAGAGTGTACTTGTACCCGATGGCGTGGGGTGCCTCATATCCAACGTGAAATCGCCCACCTTCAGATGGCAGGGGAGTGCCGCAAGCCAGAAACGCAGGACACTAGTAGTGCACGGACGAGCCTATGCGGTGTCCAGTGAGGTAGCCACCTCACATGGCTGCATCCCTGAGGACAGGGATGGGTCGTTTGCGAAGGCCAGGGCGAACACATAGCCTGCAAAGCGCTCGATGGCAGGCTGGGATTCCATCTGACCCTCTGTCCTGGAGAACCAGGACGGATAGTCCGACTCCAAGCTCCACAAACGCTGTCTTCATCCGAAGATCCAACTAACTAGCGCTGATAAAATAAACAGCTAGCAATGTAAAGAAAAAAAGACATTTTCAGAAAATAAATCATAAAAGAAAAGAAGAAGGCTGAGACTGGACCCTCAGCACAGGGAAGCCTATCCACTCCTAAGCTAGGCAGAAGACAAACTGAGTTGGGATGGCTATTGCAGGGGGGTATTGGACTAGAAGGACAGCCCCCATGGGTGTGTTTATGTAGAAGAATTGTTCTTTTACAAGTCTTATGCCTAGAAACTCCTGCGGAGAGGAAGCAATACCCCATTAGTGAAGACTGTGTGAATGGGCGGCGACTGTCGTAGGATATTTATATATATATATATATTAGGGATGCACTGATCCGACTTTTTTGGTCCCAATCCTGATCTTTTGCTTTGTGAAATCGCCGATCCAGAGTTCGATCCGGAAGTACTGTTTTGTGAGCTCATAACAAAATAATACTTCCGGATCGGTATCGGCAGATACCTTATAACAAATGTGCATTCAAAATCTAAAATATCATCAAACACAAAGAATAGAATGTAGTCACAAGAAAAAAAACTGTTTATTGCTTGAACATACAATAGCAATCAAACAGTAAACATTGTAAACTAAAGTGCAAAATCCTGGAAAGTGCAAACAGGAATTTAAATAAAAAGATGCAACATAGTAGCAGCCTGAGCCTCTCTCAAGAAAATTGCATTTCTTCTCTTCTCTCTGTGTAAGGCTATTTCTCTTCTCATCCACAACACAAACAAAGTCACAAACTGTGCTGAACAGAACACACTCTCACTTTCTGCATTAGTGGCAGACACTGCAGGGGGCAATACAACACCACCAGCAGCAACAAGATAGCAGCCTGATTCCTGTCCTGACCAAAAGTTGTTCAAACAAGAACAACAACAACTTGATCACACATACAAAATAGCATGTTGCGAACATGTAGTCCAGTGTCACACCACCATCACACAGTAATTTGATGCCTTTTGTTTGTGTGATCAAGAAGTTGACTTGTCACACATGACAATGACACAAACATGACCTGATGGTCCCTTAATTCTCTCTCAAGAAGATTGTAGACAAGCATTTCTTCTCGCTATTTCTCTTCTCATCCACAAACACAAACTGTGCTGAACAGAACACACTCTCACTTTCTGCATTAGTGGTAGACAGTGCAGGGCAGGCACTGCAGGGGGCAATACAACAACACCAGCAGCAACAACATAGCAGCCTGATTCCTGTCCTGACCAAAAGTTGGTCGAACAACAACAACAACTTGATCACACATACAAAATAGCATATTGCAAACATGTAGTCCAGTGTCACACACCACCATCACACAGTAATTTGATGGTGGCGTCGGCGTGTGACACAGTGACACTGGACTACCTGTTCACATTAAAATGCCTTTTGTTTGTGTGATCAAGAATTTGACTTGATTCACAGTCACACATGATGACAATGACACAAACATGACCTGAATGGTCACTTAATTCTCTCTCAGCTCCTCAAGAGGATTTGTAGACACAAGACAAACATTCCTTCTCTTCTCTCTGCTGTGTAAGGCTATTTCTCTTCTCATCCACAAACACAAACTGTGAACAGAACACTCCCTCGCTTTTTAGTGCAGGGGGGCATTGGCAATACAACATAGCAGCAACAACATAGCAGCCTGAGTCTGACTCTGACCTGACTAAAAGTTTGTTGAACAACAACTTGATCACACATACAGATGGCATATTGTAAACATGTAGTCCAGTGTCACACCACCATCATCACACAGTAATTTGATGGTGGCATGTGACAGTGACACTGGACTACCTGTTTACATACAAATGCCATTTATTTGTGTGATCACACATGACACAAAAATGACCAGTATGGTCACTTAATCAGCAGCAATGGAAAATTCTTTCTCATAAAGACAAGCATTTCTGCGATCTCTGGTGTAAGTCTATTTCTCTTCTCATCCACAATGCTGGAAACGGTGCTGAACACTCTCTCACTTTCTACACTAGTGCAGGGGGCACAGATGTATTTTGTGGCAGTGGCAGCAAGACAAGGTAATCTGCATTTGTTGACTCCCCAGAACTGGTATTGGTTGTCTGAGGCAGCGATGGTTTTCTCTGCAAAATATCCATGCAGTTGGACTGCAGGGCTTGAGCTGCTTGCTGCATTGGGATCTAGTTCAAACTCCTCCACAATGTGGTCAAACTCTTGCATAAAGCTGCTCTGTGCTGCTGCTGCTTCCACCCGAGGGACCTTGTCTTGTGGTTCTGTGGCCTGTGATGCTCCAGCTCTGCTGTTCCTCAAGTCTTCCTCTAGTTCCGCTGTCAGTGCATCTTTTGCACGCTTTGCAGATTGTGCACCTGTAAAGTATCTGAAACAGAAATAAAAACGTAGGTTAGGCTAATTATGAAACACTTCATGACACTAACCTGAGGCTGAAAAGTTATATAATTATATATATATAACTTTAATCAACCATCAGTCTCAGGTTTTTTAGTGTCATCAAGTGTTGGAATTTCAAAATCTTTAAATTTGCAGCAGCATGGCATCTCATCAAATACAGTAGCACTAGCAGACGTGTTATTGTGGTCGTGGAGAGTAAAAAATCTATAATAGTCAGAATCAGATAATGATGAATGACAATGACATTGGTTCATTTACTGGGTCTATATAATATTAATTTATAGACCTAAATTAATGATTTATGTCATTGTCATTCAAATTTCTTAGATGATAGATATATTTTATTCTCCTCTCCACAAGAACACTGTCTTCTGCTGTATATGATGAGATGCCATGCTGCAGTGCTGACTGTGAATTTGGACATAGAAAAATTCTAACACTTGATGGGCTAATGTAATTAGTTAGGTTACACAATCTTTACTTACCTGTCTTTATATCTTGGGTCCAGCAGGGTGGCAAGTGCATATAGGGGTTCATCTTCCACAGTGTCGAAGCGTTTGTTGACAGCTTGAAGCAGGGTTGTTTTCATTGTTTTGATGCCAGTATCCGCATTGCCTTCTTTAGCAAGGATGTGTTTGAGGACGGTGACAGCTGGAATGACGTCAACGGTGGAGGCAGTTGATGAGCTTACTTTCCTTGTTAGCTCTTCAAATGGTGCTAAAATAAAGCTCGTTTTTTCTAGCAAAGCCCACTGGTTAGTGGTCAGTGTACTGGGCAGGTCATCATGGTCAGAAATGTAAGCACAGAGGACTCGCTTCTGTTCCAGAAGACCCTGTATCATCAAGTATGTAGAATTCCACCTTGTTTTGACGTCTTGTTGCAGGCGTTTAGGTTGCATTTGCATCTGGAGCTGGATATCTTGCAGCCTTGAATATGCAAGTTGAGAATGTTTAAAATTCTCAACTTGCATTTGTCTACCGATTGCAATGGCATCGCTCACACTCCGTTGTGACAGTAGCCCCTCATTGACTACAAGCTGTGAGCAAAGCAGCCTAAGCTCCGTACCCCCATTTTGTCTATGGCCTTTTTCATGTTGCTTGCATTGTCTCGGAGTATGACATGCACTTTATTCAAAGTAATGTGCCACTGGTCAAGTATAGCCTTAATTGTAGCTGAAATGTTATCGCTGGTGTGTGAACTAGGGCTGAACGATAGTCGATGTGCTATCGACTATCGTGCAGCAGGGGTGGGCGATATTCGCATCGCCGCGGATGCGATATTAATTAGGCAGGGAGAAGTCGGTCGGGACTCAGGGGAAGGACTCACAGTTCAGCCGCAGCGGTGAGCAGCGCGCCGTGAGTAGCTGCACAGCTAACCAATCACGCGTGCCTGCACACCTGATTGGTTCGCTCTGTGCCGCTACTCACGGCGTGATTGGTTCGCTGTGCCGCCGATCAAGAGAACTAGCTGCAGGGCGGCAGACTCCACTGAACGTGTGGGCTGGACGGATGATTGTCGAGTCAGGCTGAGGCGGTGTTTTTCTACCGGCTCCTCTCCTACCACCACTGTGAGTCCCGAGAGTGACTGTGCCTAATCCAGATTGTCCTCCACAGTACACTGACTGTCATTGAGTGTCAATAGTGCTGCCTGATATAGTTATATACCATTATTAACCCTGGCCAGCCCTGGCTGTATCTGACTGCAATTATAATAAGAAGAAGGCTGTGCTGCTGCCTGCATTGCAATACTCAGTGTCCATGATTTCCATCCCAGCATCCCTACAGTAACATTAACCCTGGCTGTCCCAGTGCAGTATAACACAATCAGAAGAAGGCTGCTGCAACACTCATCCCATCCCTACAGTAACATTAACCCTGGCTGTCCCAGCTGGTAATTGTTGACTTAAGCCTGGATTGACGGCTCTCTCAATATCGCAATATATATCGTTGAAAAAAAAATATCGCAATGTACTTTATTTCCAATATCGTGCAGCCCTAGTGTGAACCATTAAAATTTTTAGCTTGAAGCATTGCACCGTGCGGTGTACAGTTTGTGTCCAACCAGTGGACTGTTAAACTTAAAAGCGACATTGGACACACATCAGAGCTCCATATATCTGTTGTAAAGCTCATAGCCTTTATATCTTTAATCTCTTTTGAGACATGTTGGCAAACTTTTTTGTACAGTTCTGGCACTGCGGTCTCAGAAAAATACTTGCGTAATGGAATCCAAGTGTTCCAGTAGGCGACAGAAGCCCTCATTTTCAACAACTGACATTGGTTGACCATCTAAAACAATGAATTCCAAAACTTTCTGTGTTATTGCTGATGCTTTCATACTTTCCATCGGGAAATTTTCGCGTAGTTGAAATGCATCCTGCAAAGTTTGTTGCTGCTGGGCTGTATTGTCCGCTGCTTTGGTTTTGTTGAGCTGCAGGAATTCAGCGTGCTCCTTAGCGTGGTGTTTCTGGATGTGCCTGATTAAATTTGTAGTATTGAACTTTGCTGTTATACCACTTCCCCTCGAAACATTCACTTTGCAGACAGTGCAAACAGCTGTGGAACTCGTTGGCGTGGCAAGCGTATAATATCTCCACACTGCCGACTCTTTGGCGCGCTCCATACCCGACACACACACACACACGTGAGGCTGATTAATGACGTAGGTGCTGCGACGCCCTGGATCGGCCCGTGGGACGGCTAAATTTTACCAATCTCCGATCCAGCTATTTTGCCCGGATCAGTGCCAATTTCCGATCCGAATATCGGATCGGTGCATCCCTAATATATATATGGTGGTTGTGCCGCAGTAACCAGACCAGATACTAATATCATGTGCACTGAATGTAGAACTTCCTGCCTCTGAACAGATGGATGTTCCTGACATACAGGGCTGGAAACCGACACGGACTTCAGGCACGCACTCCCCCCATGGATAATAGCATGGAGCTCCCCATGGGTAAACGAACTTTGCAACGGTCATACAATGCGGCATGAGGAGATGAAAAAAGCAGCCGATAGTGCATGAACCTTTTAAAACTTTTTTAAAGGGTGCACTTACATAGAGATGAAAAGTAGACAGCTTTTTGAAAACAGGAGCAGAAGATTGGATAGCCCGGCTGCCTGCAGTGTGGACCGAGCAGTGTGACGGTACAGTTCTCAACCCGACGCTTTTCCCCTTAAAACAGGCATCCACTGGGATTGGAGTACAGCTGTATCGTCACATCCGGTTTTAGGTGTAGGAGAAGAGAGGCTTCCGGTCACAAACAATGGAGCCCCAGAGCTATAAATTACCCTACTTTCGCCTTATCCTCTGCACAAAGTGTAATGCAGAGAAAAAAAGATAAAAATTTTAAATGTTTATTAATTTCTAATAAAAAATTCCTTACATAAAAAAAATATTCTAACAAAAAAATGTAAACAAAAAAAAATAATTAAAACAAATGAGACAAAATATGACGCTATCATGATAATTTATGGCAGTGCACAAACAAGACTCCTTTGTATTACAGAAAAAAAAGCCGCTCACCTTTTCACGCAGGAATAAGTGTTCACAAGATTTACCATAATATATAAATATCAATGTTTAACACAAAAGTGGTCAAAAAAATTAACAGCAATATATTGGAGAAAAGCCAATTAGGTGTTGTTGATAAAAACGTTTATATCTCACTCCACATTTAACTCTAATGGCTTATAACACCTGAGGTCATAAATCCATTGTGTTTCCTTTTTGGGGATAGTTATTTTCATATTATCTCCTCTCCAATGTGGAGTGTATTGTTCTATTGCTATTACTTTTAAAGAAGATGGATTTTTATGGTGATATTTAAGGAAATGTTTAGAAAAACTATCACCTCTGAAACCCTTCCTGATATACGCCAGATGTTCACCCACTCTGACATTAAGAGTACGAATCGTTCTCCCAATGTATTGGAAAGCACAGGCACGCTGCAGGAGGTAAACCACTCCTTTGGTGTGACAAGTGATGAAACTCCTAATTGAGTATTCTTTTTAGTCACTGAAGAAATAAACTTGGAGGTTTTCATGGTCCTAGAATGGGTACACACGTTACATCTCCTACAGAGAAAAAAATCTTTTAAATTTCGAAACATGGAAGGTTGGATGGGTTTATCAATGGGGTTTGGTGCCACCAAATCTTATAGGTTGCGTGCCCTTTTAAAGATGACACTAGGTTTCTCTGGGAGAATGGGGCCTAGGATCTTATCTCCCTTTAAAACTTTCCAATGTTTTTGCAAAGTTTTATTAACCCATCTGTATTGACTGGAAAAGGTCGTAACAAAGGCTGTCTCAAACTTGGATGTGTTCCTTGCTTTTTTGCAAACATTAGAGGACAGGAATTCCGAACAGTCTAATGCATTGACAGCCCTGATATCCTGTTCCAATGAAACAGGGTTATATCCCTTTTGTATGTATCTTTCTTTTAAGATGTTCACCTGTGTGTTGAAGTCTACTCTATTAGTACAGTTCTAGCAAATACGTCTAAACTGCCCTTTAGCATTCAACCAGGTAAGATGGTGGCAACTGTCTAAAGAAATAAAAGCTGTTCTCATCAGTGGCTTTAAAAAAAGTTTTGGTGGAGAAACCTTTTCCATTTCTGGAGATGAGATCAAGAAAGTTGACAGATGAAACACTTCAATTGTAAGTGAATCTAATGCCCCGGTCATTACAATTAAGTTTACCCTTGAAACTGTGTAGGGAATCCTCATCCCCTTTCCACAGTAAGAAGGCATCATCAATATATCATCTCCAGAAAATCAGTCTACAATCCATATCCAAATAGATGTTTTGATCTTCCCAAAAAGGCCATAAAAAGACTGGCAAGGCTGGGAGCAAATGTAGCTCCCATCCCATCTGCAGATAGAAACTTCCTTCGTAATAAAAGTAATTGTGTTCCATTCCGAACTCTAACAGTTCAAGAATGAACTGTTTCTGTTTCAAAGGGATCATTTCCCTTAGACTCAGAAAGACGCTTACCACCTCATAACCCAAGGCATGTGGGATAACAGTATATAAAGACACCACATCTGCAGTAACCAACAGAATATTAGCCTCGGCTTCTAGCTGGGACAATTCCCTAATGCATTGTGTGGTGTCTTTGAAAAGCAGGTGTTTCCTGGACTGAGGGTTGGAGGAAAAAATCTATATACTTGCCAATGCTTGATGTCACTGAGTCTATCCTGCTGACTATAGGTCTCCCAGGAGGCTTGGATAAACTTTTGTGAACCTTTGGCAAGTAATATATGGTGGGGATCCTTGGGGCAAGAGGAAATAAATGTTCCTTTTCTTTTTTATTTTAAATACCCTCCTTGTGGCCTTTATTGATGAATATAAGGTGAGGGTAAGGAGCATATGGTTATAGATTGCTATTGTAGGTCCCTGTATTAAAATAATACTTGTCTGACCTAACCAGGACAGGCATACGAAAAAGGTGTTCTGTTCAGGAGTCAGAACTAAGGTTTGGTTAGATGGTCAGTACAAAAATTTAGGGATTCAGAAGTAAAATGTAAATCATAGCAATTTATTGTGAATAATATTATGTAAGTACAACACCGTACAGATATTGGCTTAGCCTTATTGTATGTGACCACTATAAACACAAAAAACAAGACATACAACGTAAAACATTAAACAATTAACAGGGTACCGGCCGGTGCATAATAAATGACATCACTGGGCTATTATTAATCAATATAATTTCTAGCGGTGTACACCGTTTCTGTATCCTTCCTGCGATGTGTGTCTGTGGACTCGTGGGGGAAATTGATAGTCAATCGTTTTTTGCTTAATAAAGCAGAGTGAGTGGGGGTTCACAGTGGTGGGTAGCTGGGATAATTTCTCCTCCAATTGGCATCATTTACACAATCCCAGGGTATGGCAGTGTATTTTTCCTCTTTATTCCGAGTCTGTACTGTGACTCGTGATCAGGTCGGCAATTGCCTTGATTTCAGACTCCTTCCCTCTCATAGTGTAAATGAAGTGTCAGGTTTCAGCGGTTCATTGGTTGGGGATGGTTCATTTTGGTGTTAAGTATGTCCTTTATGAACTGGTTGTTTTGGAGGTTTGCAGAGCATATGGATGTCTGTTTTTATATTTGCGGCACTAATGGTGGGGTGTCAGGTGGTTTAGAGTCTGTCACCGATTCTTGGGGACTATGCAGAGTGTGTCTCTGTGTTCATTCAATGGGGAATATCTCAGTAGTTTACCCCGTCTCATCAGAGACACTCTGTCAGCCGAACGGCTGAATCTTCACCCCTCTTCCCGAACGGTGTAGTGTTGTCACTTACCTGACCTCCGACCCATTGCCGCACTGCTCTGGTTCCCGTCCTCCGCTGAGATGCCGCTGAAGTGCCTGCTGCGTGTGCTGATCCCGATCCTCCGGCTCTCGCTTGCTTCCCCCGCCGTCCACGTCTGTGACACTGCTCGTTGCACCGGCGGTGAAGAGGACGTCAGCGCGTTTCGCTTCTCCGATTGGCGTAGCTTCGTCTGGACGTTGTGAGTTTCTCCAACTGCCTTTTATTTGCAGATGTAGGATCTTTTTTCAAGATCTCATAGGTATTACGATCTGATAGAAGAGGATACATTTTTCCCCCCCTATCCGCTGGACAAATAAAAAGGTCCTTACGGTTGCACAGGGTTTGTACTCCCTTCATAACATCCTGCTGGGATTTATTCTTAAACATAGCCTCATCACGATCTTTCAAAACCAGTTCTTTGAAAATGGCTACATTTCCCCCTTGTGTATTAGGGGGATTGAACAAAGAGGCATTTCGTAACCAAGTATGTACATAGGAGGAATGATAACTCAAACTCTGATTCCTATCACAGACATTGTTAAGAAAGTGTCTCTTAATGTTCAGTTTTCTGATGTACTTGTGTACATCATTAAACGTCTCAAACTTGTTCAAAGCCCGGCTTGGAGCAAATTTGAGCCCTTTATCCATTTTTTTCCGAATCAGTCAGGGGGAATACCATTTAAATTGAATATACCTACTCCAGTTACCTTTTCTTTTTTCTTGGGGTATCCTCCCCTGCACCCCCTTGTTTTTTTTACTTTTTAATTTTCACTGGCCCTTGCCTAAAAAACTTCTTGGCTTCTTGGCTTAGAGCTAATAGGGGTCCTAGGATGGGTTTCAGAGGGATAATCAGTGTATCCCTCTTCTTAATAGTCCTATAGTGGTTCGTATCTGTTCTGGTTAGAATCGAATGAGGAACCCTGTGAATAAGAAGAACTTTCACGATCCCCCACTGAGAAAAATGGACTCCGTGCGACGGACGGATAGTGTGAAAGGGGCCTTAGGATCTGGATTACCTGAATTGGCAGCTGCAATTTGCCATTTAAACACAGAGGTTGATTTATAGTCCTCCAAATCCCTAATGTATTTATTCCTTTTTTAATCTTTCGCTCCTCCTCCTCCATAGCCAGGATTTCTCTAAATTCCTGTTTATATATACGGTATGTTTCTTCCTGATTAAATGGGGCTAATTTTTCTTTAATCTCTAAAATCTCCTTGTTCAGTCTCACAACTTTGTTCCTGTTCTTATCGAACAAAAAATTGAGTAAACTCAATCCTGCACCATTAAAAAATTGAAACCATTCCAGAAGTTCGGTGTCTCCCTGATAAGGGTTAATTTTCCACATCAAACTTCTAGGAACCATTTTTTCTGAGACATATTTAAAAAAAAAAAACAATGTCCCAAGCGGCATGTGTAATTCTGCGACCATAACATTCTTAAGTCGGATGATTATTCCTCTCAATTCTGTAGTTTGTGAACTTTCTGTCAAAGATATTCCTTGATGTTATGCAACATCAAGGAATAGACTGAAGCCAAGGTTTGTATAGGGAGGACTTGCATTGTACTTTCGGGGTTTGTTGGCTGCACGGGTTAGGTCAAAACAAAGGTGTGTACTTTGGGCCTTCTTCGTGAAACGGGCGATAGCGACACACTTGTTTCAGCCTTCAACATGTGAGGAGTAGATACGGAGACCCACCCCATATTTGGCCGTGTAAAATAATCGGAGTTGGGGAGCGAGTGGGGGTTGATGAGCTGTATAGCCGTACAAAGCCACTGGGTTGAGGTTTTCTAGCTGACCAGCAGAGGGCGGTGTAAAATAATCGGAGTCCGGAAGCAAGCCAATACTGTCAAAGCAGGCGCCTGGCAGTTTTGCTCCTAAACCAGGTGCGAAGGATTTGAATCGTCATGGGCAATGGTTCGTTGCATGGGCAAGGGGGCGGGGGGGGGAACGTAGGCCCCCCAAATTAGCCAAATAACTTTGCGGTACATGAAGTCTGCCTCTTACCCTTCAGGAAGAGGCATAACCAAGGGAACCAGTTGGAGGGTACCTTTGATGTCTGAAGATGGGAGGAGTTCATTATTGAATCTAGGACTAGGCTCCAGACAACAAAGATGCTAGGCGTAGCGCAATTGTGGCTTCAGAGATCCAATATGGTCAATCAGCAAGGCGTGCACGAGGCGGTTTCAGTCCGGAAAAACCGTATTACGTACACTTGATCTGATGAGATATAGTCCAGCGATCCAGTGAGGGAAATAGAGGAAGCTCTTCCTGGGTTAACTTTACTGAGATGAGCCAGATCCGCTTACACTGAACCGGTCACTGTCTCTCCTGATTCACGGTCTGTTATAGACTCTACTGTCTCTGCACTTTAATCTCAGTTTTCTTCAGCTCACAGAAAAGACCTCGATACTAATAACACCCTCCCACCTCACACTGTCTCCATCACTCAACAGTCTGTCATAACAACTGAACCCTTTCCTAACTCTGTCGCAAATTATGAGTTTTTTTTTTCGTTCAAATGGTTTTTATTGCATTTTTGTCAAACAAACATGGTAAAAGACTTGAGCAGGCATAATACAAAACTGTGCATTCAGATAAAACAATTCCATCAACATTAGCATTAACTTTAACTGCAAGAGTCAAAAACAGCAAGATTTGTGTTACATTCCTTTCAAAGATCCAGGTTTCGGAAGCTGTGGATGCCATCTAGTGGCGTAATATAGTATTGTCTTCAAACCATGATATCATGGGGTAAATTGTGATGAATGCCATTGTGTCCACGGATGCCAACAGGATAATTCACTTTGGTACTGCTCATGATTAGGAGCCATGAGCAGTTCAAAGGTTTTGTGCATTTGTGTAGTGTTTATAACCTCAAGGAGGGAAGGCGGTTGTGCATCTTTCCATTTTCTGGTAATGTTAATTCTGGTCGCTAGGAGTATATTGATCACCATTTTGCGGAATTTCAGCGGAATACGATCAATTGAGAGGTTCAGTAGGGCTAGTTCAGGGGACGGTGAGACATAGGTCTCCACAAGTGTGGAGATCAGGGCAAACACTTCCTCCCATAGTGCCAGGATAGGAGGACAAGACCTCATGATATGTCTAAGCGTTCCCTGTGATCCACAGCCCCTTCAACAGGTGGACGGGGCTGAGGGAGCCAATGTCGCAATAACGCATGGCGTGAGGTACCACCGGAGGGTTAGTTTCAGATGTAATTCTCGTAAGGATGCGCTTAAAGTGGACTTGTGACCCAATAACAGTGCCTTTTTCCACTGGAAGGAAGTAGATGAGCCCCCCAGATCTTGTTCCCATTTCATGATGGGATGTGATTTGGTGAATGCAGTTTTCTCACCCAACGGGGTAAAGAAGCGATATGCCTTTTGCCATCTGTAGGGGGGTTGTTATATAGTGCCATATGCTAGTGGGAATCTTAGCCCGAAGTTGTGGGTTAGACAGGAGGCAATTTGTCCATATCTGAACCATTCTCTGTGGTCCAGGTTCAATTCCTCCGCTAGTTGTGAGAAGGGTTTTAATACGCCATCTTGATATAAAGTATCTAAGTATATAGCAGGGGACCGATGCCACGCGGTTAGATTAATGTCAGGGATAACCTGTAGTATGCTTATTATCGGTAGAGCTATGGTGGTAAGTGGTGTGCTCTTCCATTTGGTGTGTGTCAGGTGGAGCCATGCCATCACCGATGCCTTAATAGTTGAGGACACGTAATTGGGAAGGCGTTCCCCCGGCTTTCTACTACACAGCCAGGTGCGGAGGTCAAAATGAGGAGTCAGCCTGTTCTATCATTCCCCACATATTGTCTGGGGTTGGTTGAAACCACGTGTGCAACTGCGACAGCAGAAGAGCTAAGTAGTAGTCCATCAGTATTGGCATGGATGCACCTCCCACAGCTGTAGATTTCATTAATATGTTCCTAGCGCATCTGGCTCGTTTGCCCTGCCATAGGTATCTGGAGAACATGCTTTGAAGGGAATTAATAAATGATTTGGTAACAGGAATAGGCAAGGATCTGTACAGGTAAAGTAGCTTGGGTAGGGTACACATCTTAAAAGTAGCCAATCTCCTGGACCAAGTAAGTTCAAACCTGGAGAGAGACTGGAGTTCTGCGGACATTTGAGATTTAAAGGGGGCGTAATTGGCCTGAAATAAGCTTTTAGTAGATCTGGTGAGCTTAATACCTAAATAGGTTACGCCAGCGTCGGACCATTTGTATGGGAATGAGCGCGTAAAAAATGGATTTTTGTAAGATCTTACCGTAAAATCCTTTTCTCTGTCGCTCATTGACAGACGTAGTCCTCCTTGATTAATATCAACTCGGGTTATACTGCCCTCTACAGGAGTAGGACTAGACAGGAAAGAAAACGTTCTGGCCACACCTTAGGGGCAGTCCCAGAGGGTATATCCTCTCTCTCTCTGCTACAGCAAGTCAGTTATGTCACAAAGCAGTGTTTAGAGAATTTAACCCAACCCAACTCAAAAACAGAGGGGCGGGTACTACGTCTGTCAATGAGCTTAAGAGAAAAGGATTTTATGGTAAGATCTTACAAAAATAAATTTTTCTCTGCCGCTCATTGACAGACGTAATCCTCCTTGATTAATATCAACTCGGGACGTCCCAAAGCAGTGCCACAAATGAGGGGTGGGATAAAAATCCAATCCAATCTAGAAGGCCCAACCGGTGCCAACTAGAAGTCTTAAAGGCTCATCAAATCAAAAGGTGAGACTCAACTGAAATTCCAACGGAAAAAACCCTCGAGGTAGACCACCTGTCTCCTCAAATTGCGGCCTGCAAAACCTTGCGGCCAAAAGAGACATCTGACGATGCCATCACATCAACTTTATAAAATTTTGTAAAGGTATGCACCGACGACCAGGTAGCCGCCTTGCAAACCTGGACCACTGACGCCTGATGGCGGTAGGCCCAGGAAGTACTGAGCGCTCGAGTGGAGTGCGCCTTAACAGGGAACGGAGGATTCCGACCCTTAATAGAATAAGCCTGTACCACCGTCTGTCTAATCCATTTGGAGATAGTCGTGGCAGATGCAGGCAACCCCTTTCTGGGGCCATCCGTGATCACAAAAAGTGAATCCGTTTTACGGAACGATTCCGTAGTCTTCAGGTATACCCTGATTGCCCGAACTACATCGAAGGAATGCAACGCACATTCCCGAGGATGATTGGGCTTAGGACACAAGGAAGGTAGCACAATATCTTCATTCAGATGAAAATCTGAAACCACCTTAGGAAGAAAGGATGGCTTCGGATGAAGAACTACCTTATCCCTATGAACCACTAGATATGGGGAATGGCATGATAATGCAGCCAGTTCTGACACCCTGCGTGCAGAAGTGATAGCCACCAAGAAGGCCACCTTCTGGGATAATGTAAGCAAGGGAGGTTTCTGCAGAACCGTCAAAACCAAATTAAGATCCCAGGGCGGTAAGGGCGCGCGCACTGGCGGAGCCAAGTGCCGCACCCCCTGGATGAAATTCCGCACCAAGGAATGAGTAGCCAGCGGCTTCTGAAAGAAGATTGCTAACGCTGAAACCTGACCCTTGATGGTGCTCAAGGATAGTTTCTGCTCAACCCCCTTTTGCAGAAAAGCCAAAATTCGGGTCACCAAATAGGTACGTGGGGGAAATCCCAAAGATTCACACCACGCAATATAAGTCTTCCATGTGCGATAATAGACTTTGCTGGAAGTCGCTTTCCTTGCTTTAATTAGAGTAGGAATAACTGAAGCTGACAATCCTCTGTCCTTCAGTACCTGGGTCTCAATGGCCAGGCCGTTAAAACCAGCGACTATAAAGCACGATGGAAGATCGGTCCTTGAGACCGCAGATCCTCCCTGAGAGGAAGTCTCCACGGAGCGTCCGCGACTAGCCTGCCCAAGTCAGCGTACCCGGCTTGACGAGGCCAGCCCGGAATTTCCAGGATAACTGGAGTTCCCTCCACCTCTATCCTGCGGAGAAATCTCAGCAGCAACTTGAGAGGGGGGGGAAGACATAATAGCTGATACTGCTCCTACGGGGCGTTCAGCGCGTCTGCTGCGTCCGCTAGAGGATCGCGGGCGCGAGTTACCAACCTCCGCGCCTTCCTGTTGAGCCGATATGCCAACAGATCCACCTCCGGGATGCCCTAATGAAGACACAGATGGTGAAATCCTTGGTGATCGACCTAAGTCCTCACCATGACATTGTCTGACTGGATCCAAACCGGGCTGCCCTAGAGCTGCTTGGTCCAGGCAATCAGACAAAGTCTGATCGCTCTCGGTTCCCACACATTTTATCAGAAACTTGATTCCTATCGAAGTGATGACTTCTCCTGGCTGAGCATTAGAGACCGAAGTCACCGGACCAGAGACTCCTTGGTCCGCTCGCTCAACCGGATCCGATTCCTGGAGGGAACTGGGAATGATCTTTGGAAAAGGTAAAGAAAACGTTCTGCTCAAGGAACGGGAACTACCGCTCCCTGTAGCATATAAATGTTGGAAGGGAAGAATTGCACCGGTAGAAGTGATCGACACTCGATCTTGTATCCTGATCGTATGATCTCCTGAACCCTTTAGTCCGGGATTCAGGAAGGCCCTGGATCTGAACACCAGTGAAGACGTCCCCCCACCCCTGAGCTGGGTGGGGGCGCACCTTCAGGCTGTATTAGCCTTATCTTCAGGTTTGGCTGAGTCGGCCTTTTGTTTACCCGACCAGCGCCTTTTGAAACCTCCTGAAGGGGCTTTGCCCTTCACGCTCGCCCCAGCGGAGTGAACGAACCTTTTATGAGCGGAAAAGAAAGGTCCTCGCCTGTTACGAGGTCCTTTAGCTTTAGCAGTCTGTGGCAAAAAAGTGCTCTTGCCCCCAGTGACATCCTTTATGATCTCATCTAGGGTGGCCCCAAATAGGCGATCCCCCTGAAAAGGGAGATTCGCCAAAGCTTTCTTGGAACCTTGATCCGCCGACCAACACTTTAACCACAGCACACGTCTGAGGACTACTGCTGACATCGATGCATGCGCTAACAAGGGAGTGGCATCCAGGGCTGCGTCACAGACGAACTGTAGTCCTTGTATAATTTGCTCCATCAAATCAGACGCTGCCTGGGGGATACTTCTCCCCTTTAAGTCATGGCATAACAATTTTGCCCATTCTGTCAATGTTTGTGAAACTAAATCAATGGCAACCACTGGTCTAAAGGTTGACCCTATCAGGGAAAAAACAGTGCGGGATTCCGCTTCCACTTTTCGATCCACCTGATCCTTAAAGGACAGAGCGTCCTCCAACGGGATAACAGTGGCTTTATTTAGTCTGGAAATCGGTGGATCCACCACTGGTGGTACCGTCCATTTTTTAATGAGGGATTCCTCAAACGGATAGCGTCTAGCAATGTGTTTGGAAATAGTAAGGCTTCGTTTCGGATGATCCCATTCCTCTTTAATCTTATTACCAAAACATTTGGGTAAGGGAAAAACCTTCACCGTCTTGGTAGGCTTACTAGTACCAAAGGGAATTTCCATCTCGGTTACCTCTGCCTGTGTAACCTCAAGTCTTAAGGTTTCCTGGACAGACACAACTAGTGCGTCCACCAATGCTTCTTCTTGTACCGTCCTCCTCACTATCTGAGGGAACATTACCCGAGACAACAGCCCCTGCAGAGGGACCTGCAGCTGCAATGACCATCTCAGAATCTGAATCTGAAGTATCAGATGAAATAGGGGTAGGCGGGGGTCGCTTTCTTGACCCCCGTCCCTGACAGGCTACCTCCACCCAGGACTCCAAAACTGCTGATAATGCATCAATACTCTGTGAGGAACTGGAGGGTCCTGCAGCCACCTCGAGGGGATCAGGTGGGGATACATGTGTGGCAGGGTCCATGATTATACAAGACACTTGCCAGAAAAAATTAATTGCAATCAAAAAATAAAACTTTTTTTTTTTCTTTAGTCCCCCAGCGCAGCAGCGCCCCTTAGTGTTACCTGCTTTAGGACCCCTACAGAGAGAGAGAGAGAGAGAGAGAGAGACCCCAAGGCTCACCACCTGATGCTCAGAAGTTTCTATACAACCTGCTTCCAGCACTGTCTGTTACAGACAGGAAGTCTTTTGGCTTGCTTTCCTGGGTAAAGGAGGCGGCTCCGCCCCTTTACACGCCTTCCGGCGCCTCCCAATTGCTCCTCGAGGTGTTTGGTCACCGCAAACATGGCCACCCCCATGCTAGAGACACGAGGCTACGCCAAAATGGCGGCCCCTGCGATCTGCAGGAAAATGGCGGCGGCCTGTGGAGGATAGCGGCGGCTTGTAAGGTAGCAGCGGCCTGCGGGAGGTGTGCGCTCGGCCTGTGCGGCCTGCGGGAGTGCGCGCTCGGCCTGTGCGGCCTGCGGGAGGCTGTGCGACCTGCGGAGGTGATCGGCTTTATGGAAGGATGGCGGCCTGCGGATGCGGTAATCCAGGCATAGGCATCGGCCTGTATACACATTATGTCAGGTAAGATACCTCTATACCTTAATAGTAATGCCTTTTAGCAGTCTGCCACTGACTTCAGTCATCTCCCTTATAGTGTCATATAGTGACTATAGATAGTCAGCTCCCAAACCAAGCTCTTAAGAGGGGGATCAATGACACTTGCTAGGATCACGTCCATCCATCCCAGAGAGGGGCCCGCGTCCCCAACAAACCCGACAGGGGGAGAGGGGGAACATCTTACTTACCCTACCGGAACCAGGCGGGCGCCAACTCCTGACAGAACCTCTCTCCACCGAGGTGGGGGGCTGTCGACCAATACGGACGCCGTGACTCAGTTTGCAACTGGTCATTGGCGTCCAGGCGAGACGTTTAACTCGCAGGGTCAGTCCCCGTCCAGTGGGACTATGTCGCGGCCGACCCAGCGCGGAGCTATGGCCTGCACGCGCTCGTAGGCTGAACTGGGGTGACCACTGGATCTCAAAATCCAGCCCCTCGCCCAGTTTCAGCGTACTTGCTTGAAGATCTCACAGGAACACTGGAGAAGAAAAAGCTGCCTAAAAAAGTATTTCTAAAAAATCTTGCCAGGACCAAAAGATCCCAGCAAGGAACTTAGGTCCTTACTCCTAACTAGACAGAAAAAAACTGACTTGCTGTAGCAGAGAGAGAGAGGATATACCCTCTGGGACTGTCCCTAAGGTGTGGCCAGAACGTTTTCTTTCCTGTCTAGTCCTACTCCTGTAGAGGGCAGTATAACCCAAGTTGATATTAATCAAGGAGGACTACGTCTGTCAATGAGCGACAGAGAAAAGATTTCTTGTTGTGCCATCTACCCCTAGATCTAATATGAGGGATTTATTTTCATTTACTTTATAGAGACATATGTCGCCGAATTCCATGAGGATATGCTTAACACGCGGTAAAGTTGCTGTAGGATTCGATATCATCAGGATGACATCGTCAGCAAAAAGACTAATGCGGTGTTCCTGTATTCTATAGTCTATAGTAATGCCCGTGATTTGGGGGTCAGTTCTTATCTTTTGGGCCAGGGGTTCTATAGCCAGGTTGAAAATAAGAGGAGACCGGGAACAACCCTGTCTCGTCCCATTTGTGATATCAAATGGCATGGACAGAATGTTGTCCACCAGGACCTGAGCCGAGGGATTAGCATATAATGCCATTATAGCAGAGTGTATTCTGCCAACAATTCCGAAGGGTTTAAGCACTTCACATAAAAAACCCCAATGGACTGTCGAACGCCTTCTCTGCATCCAAAGAGGAGCAGAGAAGGCGTTCTGGTGGTGTCTGCAGCATGGATGATATTAATGAGCCTTCTGGTAGCGTCCGCTGATTGCCTACCCTTAGTGAAACCTGCTTTGGCTTTATGAATGAGTAGTGGCAAGTATGTCATTAGTCTGGTGGCCACTGTCTTAGCATATATTTTAACGTCCGTATTTAACAAAGATATTGGGCAGAAATTTTGCGGCGTGTTAGGGTTTTTCCCTGGTTTAGGAAGAGTAATGATAGTTGCTTTGAGCATTTCTATGGGAAATGAGGTTGTCGAGGCAGCATCATTAAAAACTGTGCATAGGTGTGGAGCTAGGATGTGTTTGAGTTGCTTATAGTATTCGTTGATCATGCCGTCTGGGCCAGGGGATTTTCCTGATGGCAGGGACATGATTGCGGATATTATTTCGTTTACCGCGAAGGGGGTATTAAGTTGTGCCAGTTGTGCGGGGGTCAGTTTGGGGAGAGTTATGGAGTCTAGAAAGGCGTTTATGAGCTCCGGCGTAGGGGAAAAAGGCTGGGTTGCTTTGAGGTATAAAGGGAGTCATAGTAACTGCTAAACGCTTTCGCATATCTCTAGGGTCATGGAGTGTGGTTCCTGTGAACGGATGATTAATGGAGTTAATCTTGCTTTAGGTGCGTTGGCCTTTCAGTTTGGTTGGAAGCAGCTTGCCCGCCTTGTTGCTAGTGGCGTAGTATTTAGCTTTAGACTTACGGCGGTTGCTTTCATAAGTGTCTAGTAAGTGGGACCTAAGTTCCTGTCTAAGTGTTGTTAGTTGCCTCTGAAGATCCACCGTGGGGGTGACCTGGTTTTGGGATTCCACCAAGGCTATCTCCCGCGTAAGCCTGTCTATATGTTGTGACCGTTTTTATTCGTTCTATGCTGTAATTGCATCAACACACCTCTACTAAATGCCTTATGGGCATTCCAGAGGACCGCGGATCCCGATACCGACCCCACGTTTAGAAAAATTTGACACAGATTGTCTAAGTCTATCAGCGTTTTCAGGAGTTTTAAGTATGTCAGCTCTCGCCTGCCACAGTTTGGACGTGTGAGCATTGGGTGAAATGGTAAAAGAGAGGCTTACTGGAGCATGATCTGACCAAGTTATAGGGGCTATCTTGGAGTCCGCAGTCCTCTGAAGGATTGCTTTATCAGTCAAAATCATATCTATGCGTGCATACGTATTATGGACAGCAGAATGGTGAGAAAACTCCCTAGCGGAGGGATGGTGGCACCTCCACACATCAAAGAGTTTGTTCTTGTGAATAAAACCTTGGAGAGATGGCTGAAATCTGGAGAGCCTAGCGGAGGAGTCCAAAAGTCTATCCGGTGGTGGATTAAAGTCTCCGGAGAGTATCAAGGGCCCCTTCTGAGCGGATCTAACAATTTTGATTGTGCGGTTCAGAAACTTAAAACTATCGTCAATGTAAGACCATCTATCGAGCAAACAAGAATAAGGTATCTCCCGTTAGGGTCTGCAATGGAGGAGATGAGGGTAAAGTCAAGCGTCTTGTGAACAGCTATCAAAACTCCCTTCCTTTTCATGGGACATGAAGCTGTGAAAACGGTGGGGAAGGCCTTATGTGTGCAGGTAGGTGCATGAGATTCCAAAAAGTGGGTCTCCTGGACACAAACTATCTGAGCCTTGTGGTGTGATGCTGTCCGCCATAGCGAAGCCCGTTTGGCCGGATGGTTTAAGCCATTAACGTTCATCTACAGTATTTTAACCGTCATTGAAGAGTAAGGGCTTGCATGTGGTGTAGCTACTCACAGTTCTGATGTCCTCAAGTCATAGGTGGTGGGGCATTGCTGGGGGCTCGCTGATCTTTGAGGTAGGCGGCGGTGGAGGAGCTGTGGAAGACGTGGATCTTTCCGTAGTCTCTTGCAGAAGTGGCATACTTGGCAGTCTTGCATACTATTTGCAACATCGGGATAGAAAAAATACCAAAAAAAAAAAAAGAAAAAAATACCTGCTTGTGGGGGAAGGGGGGGAACAAAAAACAAAACAGACCAACAGATAGCAACAGAGAAAAAAACAAAAGGGAGACTGCTGGCATAGGTAGCCATCTCCTGGTGGGGGTAAAGACAGTTAGTTAGCCAATCGGGCCGGGTGGCTCCAGGCCTGTCCGCCATGGTGGACAGAGATCCATTGTGCTGGGAAAAAAAGAAAAGTAAGCCAGTGGAGTAGATCAATACAGATGATCAAGTGTCTCTCAAATTGTGGTGGGGCACCGTGTGCCACTGTTGAGGTACTCTGCTTGGGGATTTTTTAGCTCCTGCCGGAGGTGCAGCTTCGGGGATTATCTCCCACGATTGGAGCAGGGACAGACCTCTCTCCAGGGTGGTTATGGCGTGCGAAGTCCCGTTCCTTTCCACTACTATCTTGGAGGGGTGCTTCCATTTGTAGGGGAGATTATGATTTCAGGGAGCTTTGGTTATAATTGCCAGTTGTCTTCTCATATCCAGGGTGTGTTTGGATAGATCCGCGAAAATCTGAACAGTGGAATAAGGGTCTGGGAGCTGGCCCAGCAACCTAGATTTATGCAAGATGGATTCTTTTGTTTGGTAGAAATGTACCCGTAGCAGGGTATCTCGAGGCGTTTGTTGGGGCAGAAATGGGGGTTTTGGAACCCTATGGATGCGATCTATAGTGAGTTCTAGAGGTGTCGTCCTAGGAAGGAGTGTAGTGAAAACTTCCAGGGTAAATTTGTGAAGCTCTACTGGTAGCACAGAATCAGGAATGCCCCGTATCTTTAAATTATTTCTCCTGGAGCGGTCCTCCAGATTCGCAATTTTAGCTTTAAGCCATTGGCGTTCCATCACATTGTCCTCATGTGCCTCTACCAGGTCATTGACTGTAGTAACTATGTCAGACATGGAGGATTCCACATTATGCACTATCACCCAGGGAATGAACCTCCGCAGTAAATCGGTTCGCGAGTGTTAGGATATCAGACTGCAGGGAGGTATAGAGAGTGTACATCATATGCTTAAGAGCAGTGTCCAGGATGGGCTGCCCTACAGTAGGGAAAGCGGCTATAGGAGAAGTCCCTAGGGATACTGGCAGCAGAGAGGTGTCCTTGCGGCCTGCGACTGAGGCCTGGTCCTGGGGATCTAGCCGGAGCTTAGATTTAGCAGGGCTGCTGCAGGAGGGGCTGGAGGGCTCTGAGGTGCGTGGGGACACGGTACCTGTGCTCGGATGGTCCCCTGGTGGATGATCGTCTGGCAGATCCGAGTAGTGCACCCGCTGCCTCTCCGGAGCGGTAAGGCCCAAGCCGCCGGCGGCATCTTGTCAACCCCCTGGGATGGCGGCGGGAAGAAGGCCGTGAGTTTCTTCGGCCCTCTCTCGTTCTTCCTCTTCCCGGACATGTCGGCAGATGCAGTACAACTTCTATGAGCAGGTGAGGACTGGATTTCGTCCGTAGTGGTGCGGATGTCGCTGGATTCAACAAGCCTGGAGCCGAAGCGAGGGATCAAGCGTCCATCAAGGTCCCGCACTGGCCACGCCCCCGAGTTGTTGTTTTTTAACAGGTCTGTTTTGGATGTGGAAAGTCAGGGTACAATAGGCATAATTGTCTGACCAACCCGGCTGGTCTTTGGAGTAATAAGTGGCAATTTATTCCGGAGGATCCGGAAACTTTAAAAGTAGGTATGGTCAGAAACGACTGACTCATCAAAGGGCTTTGGTAAAACAGTGTCAGCTCACATCAATCTATTCCTAGAGGAATTCAAATATCCCCTCCCTTGCCCATTGACACCAATGCAGCCAAAACTGTTCTACGATCTCAATACCTTAGAGGCAAGGTTCCCCTTTCAGGGGAGACAACTCCCACCATAGGTCTCAAAGGCCAGACAGTGTCTTTGTGAACGACTGAACCTCTCCATTGCAGGCTAGGCCAGTTCTGCAAGGAGAAGGTTGTTTTTTAGGACATTGTATTTCCTAGAGTACCCGACCTCTAACCACTCAGAGAATACAGACATTGAAGGACCTCCAGAGACCTTGTAACACCCGACAACTGAGAGCCATTCTCAGACAATTCTCTGCAGAGTTTGGGTCCCTAACATACCATCCAAACCAGGACCCCCTTACGAAATAACATCACAAAACACCTTTTCTATTGTCTGATGACAACTGGTCAATCCTACAGGATTTGACCAGGAACTCTCCAAAGCACCTGCTTTAGGTCTGCCCAACTATAACCTCCCCTTTTTTACCTTTTAAAGCAAGGGCCAGGCAACCGGAGTATTGACCCATCATGTACTTATCAACTGCTTTAGACCCAGTCATCCGAGGCTCACTGGGATGTGTTTGAGCTGTGGCCACCTACACTGTGTTGTTACATAAAAGGTAGATGAAAGTCTTGGACTCCCCGTTGACACACTAAACTCCCCATTCGGTGCTGGAGATTTTAAATCAGGTCCAAACAAAATACCTCTCTGCTGCTAGATTGACTAAGTACGAAGTGGCTATCCTAACACCTACAAACCTAGCCTTGAGACGATGCACCACATTGAACCTGGCTTCTCTTCTTCCTAGCCATGAGGATAAGGAGGAAAGGGGGAATAGCAGAGCAGAAAACAATGATTTTCAAACCTTTACTAACCATTCTAACCTCTCATCTTACAATCAATTTTCAAACTTTAGTAGGACACGAGGAACAACACGATTGCCTTTCTTTGATGGGGTGGGTATCAGCAGCTGTCAGTCCGGTGGAGACCCCCATTCCAGACGCTAAGAACATTTCTCTATGGTTCCAGATACTACACCCAAGATGGTAAGCCACACACGGGTTATGCGGTGACTACAACCGGTGGAGTTGTGGAAGAGGATTCTTTAGGTTCCCATAAGTCCGCGCAGGAAGCGGAGTTGTGGGCACTAGCAAAAGCCTGTGAGATGCGTAAAGATCAGAGGATCAATTTCTATACAGATTTGAGATATGCTTTTTGGGGTGACACATGATTGAGATCCTATCTGGAAGGCAAGAGGGTACTTGACTAGTTTGATGAAGCTGGTGAAACATGCAGAGTTAATAGACAGACTGTTCATTGCCTTCCGTTTGCCACACAAGATGGGCCTTTACCTTCAGAATGGCTCATACTATTGAGATGATTATGGAAGCCAATGGAAATGCCTTGGCAGGTAAAGTTGCTAAGGAAGGTGCTCTGAACCCTGTGGCAGAGACCCTGATGCTAGCCACAAACCCCCACATAGCCATTACACACCGGCAATGGCAGCAGTGCATGCTATATACAATGTTCGTATTGGTATGAAGAAATATGGGACACTTGCAAAAACAACCAGGAGACACTGGTCTATAGAATTTATTGACACATTCCTAGAGGGTAACATCAGTTATAGTTCTGTTAGCTCTGACTCCTGTTCTTTGCTGGCCAATCCAATTTGGGTATCGGGACAATTCGGTAGTCCACAGATGTGATTTCACTTTAGTTTTGGCATACGGACTAGATTGGTAGGATCTACAACCTGTGAAACAGGTATAACGGTCAATCTCCCCAATGAAAATCTGGGTCTTTTAAATAATATTAACAGACCAGATTATATCTGCTGGAAGGACGGTTGTGATGTACAGACTAAAGGAGCAATCCCTCAGTTTATTATCTTACTGTTTAGTGCCTGTGACCGACAGGAAAAATCTTTACGTATGGTGTTGACAGGTCCCTATTACTTTTTATGTAATGTGTGCTTTAGTAAAGCTAGTACCCACATCATACATTGCCGCTGACCATGAAGATTGGCTATTAAGGAAGGCAAGGGTGGGGGGCGTGGCCAAGATTGCGGCGTGACTGGACATCTTGTCAGAGCTACATATACATAGTTTGCGAGGTCGAAAAAAAGACACCAGTCCATCCAGTTCAACCTATGTGTGTGCGTGTTTGCTGTTAACCGTACATTGTATACCCCTGAATGTTGTGGTCTTTAAGGTGCCCATCTAATAGTTTTTTGAAACTATCGATGCTCCCTGCTGATACGACTGCTTGTGGAAGAGAATTCCACATCCTTACCGCTCTGACAGTGAAGAACCCCCTACGTATTTTAAGGTTAAACCGTTTTTCCTCAAGTTTTAGTGAGTGGCCACGTGTCTTATTGTATTCCCTTTCTCTAAAAAGTTTGTTCCTTATGCAAGGGTCGCCAGTACAGTATTTGTACATTGATATCATATCCCCCTCAATCGTCTCTTCTCCAGAGAGAATAAGTTCAGTGCTTGTAGTCTTTCCTCATAGCCGATGCCCTCCATTCCCCTAATTATTTTTGTTGCCCTTCTATGGACTCTCTCCAGTTCCAGCACATCCTTTCTGCTGGAGATTCTTATCCGATCACTAATATTTGGCCGGTTTCTGTGGTCCTTCAGTGCGGTGGGAGTGAGGTGGATGTCTCCTCAGCACTCCGGTCGGGGCAGAGGGGGTAAGAAACTTTGCTTCCCCCCGGCAGCAGCACCTACAGTGAGCCCAAGGTCTGGGCCTAGGCCGGCGGTGGAGCGGGCACCAAGTGCCACGATGGCGTCCCAGACGGAGCAGCCAGAGTAGGAGACCTCCTCGGGACCAGAGATTCCGGAGGTCATGGCGGCTATCGCCTCCTGTCCCTGACATCCAAGATAGATGCAGTGCAGCTGGATGTCGGCCTGATCCGCCAGGACATGGCCAAAATCTGCTCCAGCCTTTCCACCGCAGAGACACGTGTTGGCCATGTTGCGGACACTGTGGCAATCTAAGGTGAGGCTGCTGGAATCTAGAGCTGAGGACGCTGAAAACAGATGCCGCAGAAACAACATCCGCATCATTGGGCTGGCGGAGGGGGTGGAAGGGAAGAGCCCCACTGTGTTTGCAGAGGACCTGCTTAAATCTCTGCTTCCCCATGCGAACCTGTCCCCCATTTTTTACCGTGGAACAGGTTCATCCACTTCCACCTCAAAAGAGCCCGCCCAGGGGCCCCCCTATGGACTTCAATTCTACGCCTCCTCAATTTCAGGGACCAGGTTGAGCTGCTCCGGGCAGCTAGGTCGGAGGGGGATTTGGCCTTTCAAAACCACAAACTGATGCTGTTCTCGGATTATTCCATTGAAACCCAGAGGCTACTCCGGTCCTTTGATTCTGTTAAAGCTACTATGCGATCTAAGGGCCTGAAATACAGTGTCCTTTTCCCTGCTAAATTGCAGGTGGTGGATGGGGATTCACTTCGCTTTTTCACCTCCCCCAAACATGCTTCAACCTGGAAGCCTATAGGACAACATTGTGACCCCCCTGGGGATTGATCTTGCACCTGCTGTACCCACACAGACTGTTTTGCTTCTCCTATTCACTGCCTGCTGGCTGTGTACCCTCGGATGGGGGCTATGGCGGGCTGTCTTTTGCATGGCTGTCCCTGGTATCCTCCAGGGATGGAGGGGCCCCCGCCTGATGGACATGATGTGGTTGGCAACCTATGTTGGTAACAGTTCATTGTTACCTGCTTCTAAGACTGTGCCCCTTGCTCTGCCCAGGAGATGTTCTGAAACCTGGCTCCTGAATGCTGCTCAGCATCTCTCAGCTAAGACTTTTTGCACACAGTTATTTTTTTTAACCTTACCTTTTCTCTCCACAGGTGGACTGAGTGGGATTGAAGTACTCTCGGCCTGGTACACGCTCCCCTACTGACTTCATTGTTTGTTACACATTTGGGAAAGATGCGGTCTCACTTTTTGGGTCTCACGGGGTGGAGGGAATTGGCTGCCAGCCGTTGCTGGCTTGTTGGGGATATATGTTTTTTTTTTTTTTTTTTTTCCTTTCACTGAATATGACTGTTTCTACTGTTCTTTACATGCAAGGTATATATTGTCTTCCTTGTTCGGTTCGTCAGGGGAGCTGTGGAGGTGGTGGACTCCTGGCACCCCCCAGAATATTGGTGTCCTTATGTGTGACTTCCTCTGGAGGGCTGGAGTACGTTCTGATCTTGGGCAAGACTCCTTATTCATTTTCTCTTTTTAATTCCATGGCTAAATTGTCCATAGTGTCTTGGAATGTTAGGGGCCTCAACTCAGCCCGTAAGAGATATTTGGTCTTCACCTACTTAAGAAAATATACTCCTCATATTTGCATACTTCAAAAAACACACCTCCTGGGGTCACGGATTGTGGGCCTAAGGAGGGCTTGGGTGGGCCCTCACTACCATGCCACGTACTCCAGCTACTCGAGGGGGGTCAGTGTATTGGTGCATAGGGGTCTTCCGTTCCAGTTGCTAGATCTTAAAACTGACCCGGGCGGCTGGTTCGTTGTCCTACATGAAAATATTGCTAGTCTTCACTGTGTTCTAGTGGGTATATACTTACCGCCTCCAGCTGACCCTTCTCTGCTCTCTGATGTAATGCACATAGTGTTGGGGTTTGATGCTGAAAATATCGTACTGCTAGGGAATTTTAATATGACTCCTTCCTCCGATATGGATAGACTCCACTCTGCCTCACGATGGGTCCCTGGCCTGTCACACTTTGCTGACAAGTTTTGTCTCACAGATGTGTGGCGCTATTATCACCAAACCCTCTGGGAGTTTACGTGCCACTCCTCCACCTTTCCGGACGCTTTCCCGGATTGATCTTGTCTATGGCTCAGCAGCCATGCTTCCCAGGGGTATTTCAGATCGTGCCCCGCTGGTGACCCAGGTACACCAGCGGGGGAGGCTGTGGAGGTTGTCCAGGTATTGGATAGAGGACAGTGTCATCCAGGAGGCAGATCAAGAGAGTCCGTCAGTTTTGGCTGGTCAATGAGGACTCAGGTTCACCCCTGGTAATGTGGGATGCCTTCAAGGCGTGGACCAGAGGGGAATATATTTTCTGCATAGCTGCTGCTCGTAGGAATTCTGCATGATCTCTGGATGGGTTGAAGGAGGAGGCTCGGCAAAAAAGAGGCCGCCTTTGTTGCACGCCTGGATCAGGCCTGGTATGGAGCCTGGCAGTATGCCATAAGGGAGCGCTCTCTCCATAGAATAAAAATGACACAGAAATCCATGTTGGCCACAGCCTATAGAGTCTTTGAGTTTGGTAATGGCCACCTGCTAGCGTGGCTAGCTAATGGGGCAATTTGCGACTTCCCACAAGGACCACTCGGGGGTCATGTTAAGGTATTAACAACTGTTTCCTTCAATATTACCGTCAGCTGTCGAGGGTGGATTATTCCTGACCTGGATGGGATTGACTTCCCCTCCTTGGATGATGAGGCCCGTCTCAGTCTATAGGGGGAAATCACCCTGGAGGAGATTCAGACTGCTATGCCCCAGCTCCAGGTGGGTAAGACCCCCGGGATGGACGGACTCCCAACAGAATTTTATTCGACCTATCAGAACATACTTGCCCCTAGACTAGAATCACTGTTTGGCAAATTTTTTTACACTTGGTTCCCTCCCTGATTCCATGTCTGAGGCGGTGGTGGTGTTTGTTCCCAAACCAAGCAAGGACCCCCAGGATTGTTCGTCCTATAGGCCTATATTTCTCAATGTCAATGCCAATATTTTGGCCAAAATCCTAGCTAATAGGCTCTCTTTGGTCTTAGAGGATGTTATCCACATGGACTAAACTGAATTTATGCCTGGGAAGGGAAGTGACATCAACCTCTGCCACCTCTATCTTAACCTTTTGGTTGCACACGAGAACAGTGGTTGCAGGGTCATCACCTCCCTTGACGCCGAGAAGGCTTTTGACCCGGTGGAGTGGGAATTTTTGTGGGCCACACTGCAGAGATTTGGATTTGGTCCTAACTTCCTTCAATGGTTGAAGATGTTGTACCAAGCTCCTACGGCTCGTATTAGGACTAACGATTGCTTGTCGCCTCAGTTCTGACTCCACCGAGGGACCCGGCAGGGTTGCCTGCTGTCCCCCGATCTGTTAGCTCTGGCCCTCGAACCGTTGGCCATATTGATCCGAGGAGCTGACAGGGTGGGGGGTTTGCGGCTGGGCCCCCTGGTGGAGAAGATATCTTTATACGCCGATGACACCCTTCTCTACCTTCAAGACGCGGATGAGTCTCTCAGAGCGGCACCTGACCTGTTTGATGCTTTCGGAAGGTTCTCAGGGATACGCATTAATTGGGCCAAGTCTACTCCGTTTCCCCTAGACCCCTTGGCACGGGCGACTGCGGCAGTCAATCTGGGTTGATCAGTTTAGTTATCTAGGCATACAGGGCCGGAGGGATTTGTCTAGTTATATGGCTCTCAACTTATTGCCTGTTCTGTCCCACCTTAAGCAGAAATGCCTTGCCTGGGCGGCTCTCCCCCTTAATTTGCTAGGTAGGATTAATCTACTTAAAATGGTGTTTCTCCCTAAGTTCCTTTAGGTGTTCCGCAATTGTCCTATCTGGGTACCTGCATCTTTTTTCAGGGACCTAGATTGGCATACTGGGTCTTTCATTTGGGCTGGGGCTCTCCCTAGACTAGCTAGGTCTACTCTGACTGCCTGTGGGATGTGGTAGGCTGTCGTTGCCCGATTACCGTACTTACTATTGGGCAGCTGTTCTCGTTATTGTGCGATGGTGGTTCATGTCCACCCGCACCACCTCTGCTGTGTGCATTGAGGCGGCCATCCTGGGCTCTCTTCAGGAGCTGGTTAACTTGGTGTACAGGGGTCCTCGGTCGTGCCCCGGCCTTCCACTTCCGACTAGGACCAGGATTCGGGTATGGGATAGGGCCAGGCGGAGATTCCGGAAACCTCTTGTTTGAACCCCGTACTGCCCGCTCTGGGGCAGTCCCACCTACACCTACTGGACCCCCAGGTGTGGGCCCGATACAGCGTGAAAATTCTAAAGGATAATTTTCTCCCCCGACGGATTGCTGCCCTTCTAGGAGCTTAGGAATAAATATAGATTGCCAGGCTAGATGTACTTCTGTTATTTGCAGCTGCAGCACGTGGCCCATGCTCAGTTTCCGAGCTCGCTGACCTTACACATGGACCCTGTAGAGGAGCTGTTGGCTCAGGAGATGCTTCCTAAACCTCTGTCCATGTGGATCTGTTGAGGATAGACTCCCCGAAAAATGGACCGACTGTGGGACCTTCCTGACCTGGATAGGGAAGACTGGGAGGATTGCCTTCACGTGAGCATCCGGATGTTGATCTCCTCCAGAGACAAACTGATACAGGTCAAGTTCTTACATAGAATGTACTATGCCCCCCAGAGATTGTGTCAGTTTGTCTCTGGAGGAGATCAACATCTGGACGCTCACATGAAGGCAATCCTCCCAGTCTTCCCTATCCAGGTCAGGAAGGTCTGCCCTGACTGTCAATGTTCCTGCTCATTTACTGAGTTGAGATGTTACTGCTGTTATTCTTTGCTTCTGATATATGCACATATTCTCTATTTGACAATGTACAGTTTCTACTTATCTCTGTATACTCTGTATTGTATTCTTCTACTTCTCCGATTCATTAAAAAGAACCGTTTGAGGGTTAAGCTCATTAATGACTTTGAGGACCTAATCCTGACTTCGCAGGGCAGGAGGGAACACTACACAGTGACTTGGGGATGCTGGAATATGTTCATCCTCTCGGATGAGGGCAGAGCTCTCCAGGGTGTTACCTGATCCCTTTGGGATATGGGCCGAGTCACCCAAACCCGAGCAGATGACCGCGGCGTGATCGCAAGGATAAGACGCCCCAAAACCCTATCCCTGCATCAGATCAACGCGTCCCATTATCTCCTGTCCTCCCTCTAAAGTCCCCTCCCGAAGAGCAAAACCCAAGTGTTGTTTTCTTTTGACCTGTCCTCTTTCTTTTTAACTCTTTGAAAAGGATGGGGTGGGGGGGGGGTTGGGGGGGAGTATTTGAGCTGTGATAGTGCTCAAATATTTTGTGATGTCTTCTAAAAAAATCAATATGAATCTCTAATCAAACAATGTCTTAAAATAATCAGTAAACCATAATAGATCTATACATATAAAGTGCAACAGTGCTTATCCAGTTAATGACGAAAAGGTGCTTAAATGGTATCTCTATTGTTATTAAGTGATTGAAAAGTATACTCGTATAAGTGACAGTAAAGTGTTCAGTGCTCAAAACGTTCACAGGTGAATAATCTGGTGTATTACACAGTTTACAAATAAGGTGCTTCCAATGTCTATAAAGTGCTTTAAGTGTCCCAAACAAACAAAAAAATCACAGGCGGTGTTCTTCCTTTTTCAGGCGTTTCAGTCTTATACCTCCACCTTTCACCGTGTAAATCTATGGGGTGCTTCTTAGTGCTCTTTACCCCTATGGGTGCGCTAGCCGCTCACCTCAAGATTTCAGATAATGCGCCTCTTTTCTAAATGGATACGACAATCCTCTCCTCTCCTTCCTGTATCTAAGATAGGGGGGGATGGTGGTCGGCCTCTTTATCAGGATCGGGGTGAATGCCCTTTGGAGCTCCCACGAATCTCAAAATAAGGGGCCCATATAGTATAGTATTGCCAAACTTTAGACGTTTATTAAAATAAAATATATCAACTAACATACAACCGAAGTAATCTTAGCCTTAAGCTGGTTACAAACAGCCGCGGACCTTACTTCCGCATTCCATACGTCACTTCCGGTGCTCTGCCCTACGCATTACGTCACGTCCGCTCACGTGACTTCTTCAGGGGATCATTTGCATACCCAATTGACGGGTCTTTATAGTACTGGAGCTGGATGTATCTAGACCGCCATTTTCTTTGTATATTATTTAGGTGTGGCGGATTGCCGGAACCGGATGTACTGATTCCGCCATATTTAAAAGTCCTATTACAGGAAATTTCGTAGAAATAAATACAATTGGTCTCATCTATAATTATATGGAACTCTTTTTAGTAATCATTCCATAATAAGAGTCCAAATTGGGGAACTGAATTTAAATACAGAATTAAGAACCGGGATTGGGATAAAATCGCTGATAATATTCGAATGATAATTATAAATGAGTTACTAAACCGGAAGTGAGGTATATTATTAATTACATTCGGTGTTACAGATAAAAACATGTTAAACTTTATAAATCCAAATAAACTAATGCACACAATGGACTATATCATTTATATAGAAAATGACATCACTATATTTCTATACGATAAAGGTTATGTAAACGAGAATACACACTTTATTTGGTGATTTTAATATTCCTATTCTACAATATTTTATTTATACAATTTTTTAATGTCTCATATTTAGATGATGGAGAGATTTGATATTTTCCAATCTTCTCTTAAAAGCAGATTGTTCATTCTTAAGCTAGATAAAAACTATTTTAAATTAATTTTACTTAAAAAGAAAGGTGAAGGGGGTGAGATAGGATTTAAATTACTTTAGGATGAAATTAATTAAAATACCAGCATAAATATTTTTCATTATCCAATAACGGGTTAAAATTCATACCTTCTTAATTTAAATATAGAGGGAAATGTATATAATTATATATAAATATAAATAATATGTTCAGTGGATTTCCAAGAGGAGGTTAGAACAACAAATCCATAGATAATAAATATTAAAAGTAAAATTTTAAAAGGGACTCATGAATAGATAATTAGAAATTAATAAATAATTAAAAATCACTTATAAAACAATTCAGATCAAATTTTATGTTAAGGCCATTTGGGGTATGGGAATCTAATATGTGAATCCAGTAGGATTCACGTTGACTTAGGGATCGTATTTTGTGTCTACCTCTCCAGTGTCTCTTGTATGGCTCTATTGCCCAAAATTTGAGTTGGGAGGCGTCTCTCTGATGGTATTTGTCAAAGTGTTTAGACACACTGTGTTTCTCAAAACCTTTCTATATTTTTGATATGCTCTTTTATTCTAATCCTTAAAAGTCTCTTTGTTCTGCCGACGTATTGTAAGCCGCAGTCGCATTCAAGGCCATAAACTACTCCTTCAGTATTGCAGCAAATAAAAGCTCTTATCTTATGGGTAGACCCATTTCTCGTGGATTTAAATTCAAAGATTTTTTCTTTAGGATATTTTGTCTTCAAGCATGCATAACATCTTACACGGAAAGAATCTCTTTCCTGAAAAGAATGTGAAATTGTTTTTCGGTGGATCAACTACTGTTTTCACGATCATATTCTTGATTGTCGGGGCTTTTCTCTAAACAAAGACTTATTTTTCTGGTAAATTGCTGGGATTTCCCAATGCTTTTTAATTATTTTTTCTATCTTTTTGTGTTGCATATTGTAATCAAGTAAAATGGGTAATTTGTCTGTGAATGTTCTTCCTGTATTCTGTTCGTTTTTTATTAAAGTTTTTATTCTATGTTTGCAACTTCTTTTATTTTATCTGTAATAAAGTTGGTGGCGTATCCTCTCTCGACGAATCTTTTTCCAATAATGTTGGCTTGTTCCTCAAAAGTCTTCACTTCTGGTGCAATTCCTTTTTAATCTTAGCAATTGACCTTTGGGGATATTGCATATCCAATTCATATGGTGGCAGCTATCTGTTGGGAGATAGCTGTTTTTATCGACTTCTTTAAAATGAGTCTTAGTGATAATTTTCTTTTCATTTTGTATGATTGTAAGATCCAAGTATGTGACTTGTTTATTGCTAATCTCCCATGTAAGCTTAATATTTTTTTCATTATCATTTCATTTATTTAAAAAGTTTTCCAGTGTTTCTAAAGTGCCATTCCATAATAAAAATACATCATCAATGAATATTTTATATAAAAACAATTCTTCTGGGGTTTCATTAAAAATACTCTCTTCTTCCCATTGGGACATAAAAATATTAGCTACACTTGGTGCCAATTTTGCGCCCATGGCTACCTCTACTTTTTGATGATAATATGTTTTATTGTACCAGAAGTAGTTCTTTTTCAGGCAAAAGTCTAGACATTTTATTAAAAATTTCCTTTGTTTACAGATAAGTTGTGTGTGTTTTCTCGAAGTCCATTTTACTGATTCACATGCTTCCTGGTGGTTTATTATTATCGTATATAATGCTGCTACATCTACCGTCACCATATAAATATTGCTGTCAAATTCAGGCAATTCCTCTATTATTTGTAAAATATGCTGTAGTTGATGGTATTATTGGTTGTAGGTATGAGTCAATATATTGACCCAACCTTGCTGTTAAAGAATCTATACCATTGACTATTGGTCTTGGTGGTGGATTTTCCTTATCTTTGTGGATTTTCAGTAGCATGTATATTATTGGAGTCCTGCATGCTTCAGGTAGCAAGTACTTTGCTTCTTTTTTATTCAATATATTTTTCTTTAGGCCTAGATGCAGTAATTGTTCTAGTCCTTTTTTGTGTCTAAAAAGGGGGTTGTTCAATTTTTCATAGGTCAACGAGTCTTCCAGCATTCCTTTCATTGTTTCTTCATATTTCTCCTTAGTCAAGATTACGATTCTTCCTCCTTTGTCTGCTGGTCTTATTATTATTATGTCTTTTCTCCTTTGCAGTTTATTTAATCCTATTTGTATTGCCTTTGGTTCGTCATACTTTTTGATCTTCAGATTTTTTATATCTTCTAAAACCATATCTTTAAAAACTCCTATATGTCTATTATCATTAATTTGAGGGTTAAAATGGATTTGCTTCTTAAAGTGCTGTGCTGAATCTTTTCTGGGTTGGAGGTAGAGATTGTATTTTTCATAGGGTTACTTAATATATATTCCTTTATATTAAGTTGTCGAACACATTTTTGTGTTCCTATGCAAGTTTCGAATTTATCGAGATTCTTTTTTGGGGCATACTTAAGTCCTTTATCTAGGAATTTTATTTCTTCTTGTGTCAATGTTTTATTGCTTAGATTGAATACCCCCCTTGCCCTATCTCTCTATTGTTATCTCTTTCTTCCTCTGCTCCCTCTCTTTTTTCTACACTATGTATGTGGGTATGAGTTTCGCGCTGTCTTGAGGACTTGTGGGTGAGGATACCCTTAATGCTGCGTGTACCAATCCTGTAAACCATACAGTTAAAAAGGCAGGGTGGGGGGGGGGGGATGTACCGCGCTTCAGGGAGGTAATATTGAATAAATATGTGAAAGGTAGTCTAATATATGTAAAATCAATAATAAATAAATAAATAGCTGTGATAGTGCTCAAATATTTTGTGATGTCTTCTAAAAAAATCAATATGAATCTCCAGTCAAACAATATGTCTTAAAATAATCAGTAAACCATAATAGATCTATACATATAAAGTGCAACAGTGCTTATCCAGTTAATGACGAAAAGGTGCTTAAATGGTATCTATATTGTTATTAAGTGATTGAAAAGTATACTCATAAGTGACAGTAAAGTGATCAGTGCTCAAAACGTTCACAGGTGAATACGATCCCTAAGTCAACGTGAATCCTACTGGATTCACACATTAGATTCCCATACCCCAAATGGCCTTAACATAGAATTTGATCTGAAATGTTTTATAAGTGATTTTTAATTTAATAATTTTTAATTATCTATTTATGAGTCCCTTTTAAACATTTTACTTAGGTTTTAATATTATCTATGGATTTGTTGTTCTAACCTCCTCTTGGAAATCTACTGAAAATATTATTTATATTATAAAGAATTATATACATTTCCCTCTATATTTAAATTAAGAAGGTATGAATTTTAACCCGTTATTGTATAATGAAAAATATTTATTCTGCTTTTTAATTAAATTTCATCCTAAAGTAATTTCAATCCTATCTCACCCCCCTCACCTTTATAGCGGAGTTCCACCCTTGTTATACATTGATCCACCGGAGGTGGCACACACCAACGTTCATCAGTAGCGGGCGTGAAAGGATAACGCAGCTTGAACCTACTTGGCACAGCAACGGGCTTGCGTATATTGCGCCACTGTTCCTTAACAGTGCGCTGAAAATCATCAGTGCATCTTTTCTGCGTCCCATAAGCTGCCAGGGCAGCAGGAGGACATGGTACATCCTGTAAACGCAGTGTTTGCTTGATAGAAGCAATCAATTCATCCATGAGTGCAAGCTCTTCAGGCGAGCCAGGGGGAGAATTATCCACCCCTTCTACCTCAGCCTCCCCTCGGACCCCACAAGATCCAGGGAGGAAAGGGACCCCGATAAGGAGACCCCAGCTATATAGCAGCCCCATCACCATCACCCTCGGAATCAGAGGAAATTTAAACTCTGGGCCTTTTTGTGGATTGAGCAGCCACAAGCATTTTGCACCTGAGCAGCAAGATTAGTCACAACCGCAGCCAAATCCCCCCCTGGGGGGGAAACAGCAGTCCCTTGGTCACCCACCAAAGTGGTAGGAAATTTGCTTTCCTAAGAATCCATTGCCCCAATAATATGCCGGAAAATAAAGGGTTAACTACCCCTTAAACAAGCGCGGCGAGCGCTGCCCACCGCACACACACACCAGCACAATTTTAACCCCCACAGGGAGAAAAAGCTCAACTCAGGCAAGGATATAGGGATAGGGAGGTAAAAAACCTGTAGAGACCACCGCTGCTGCTGCCTTGATCGGTGCGCCCAGGGAAGGAAGTGATGCAACACAGGGCGCTCCATTAAAGCCTATGGAAGGCTACAAGAAAATGGCCGCCTGCAGTGAGACCATGCGGCCGGAGTGAGCGCTGCCAAAATGGCGCCGTTTGGCACCGAAAACGCCGCTCCTCCACCTCAGTGAAGTGGACAAAACACACCACAGCATATTAAAAACATGGTGGACCGCCGCAGCGGACGCTGAAAAGTGCCCCAAACACGATAAAATCATGCCCCACAGCACACAGCCGTTCACACATCCATAGACTGACACAGACAGTGCAGCACAGCCCCCCCTCCTTGCAGCCCACAGCATGCAGTAGAGAGATAGGGAGATTAACAGTGTGAACACAGGCAGGGTAACACAGTCCCAGACTGACACCCCCCAAACAGACAGGTCCCCACACAAATACACTTACCTCCTAAATGGCGTGGGGAACCCGCACAGGCGAACAAGCCACTGCACATGTGACAGGGAGAGTCGCATCCAGGACGCAGCAAAAAGGGGGTTGAGAAACCGCACAGCGTCCAGTGAGGTAGCCACCTCACCATAGCATCCCTGCACCGAACAGGGATGGGTCGTACATTGTGTCAGGAGCGTTACCTGACTGAACGCTCGATGGCAGGCTGGGAAGCCACTGACCCACAACCTGCTAACAGGGGGATCAGCCCGAGACCCAGCCCGCACGAATCCTCTTCATCAGAAGAACTAACGCTGACAAAAATAACAGCTAAGTAAAGAGAGAGAAAAAACTCAAACAAAAATCAAAAAAGAATAAAGAAAGGCTGAGACAAAATGCCCCAGCATAGAGACATCCAGCTACTCCTGACAAGCTAGACATTGAAACTGAAGTATGAAACAGGAAGCAGGAGGGTATAGACTGAGGGGACCACCCCCTGGGGTGGGGATATGTTAAAAGCTTTAATATTGACATATTCTGTTGCCTAGCTACTCCTACGGAGCAAAGTCTAATACCCCATTGTGACGAATATGAAGATGGCGGCGACTGTCGGAGGACGTAAGAGAAATATGGGTTTAACTGGCATTGAGGAAAGACCTGTAGTTGTGGAAACCTTCCATTAAATAGAGACTGCATACCACTCACCTGATCTCCCGAACGGCAGGTGCTTTGAGCAGCTACCACTGGAGAGAACGCCAATCCGGATCTATGGCAGTGCAATGCGAACTTCACTGCGCAAATGTATATTAGCCAGCTGGGGCCCCTGTATTCACTGGCGGAGATATGTTGGTGATGTGGAATTATTATCGTTTTGATTAATATCTGCCCTTTTGAAGGAATAGTGGCTGGTAGCTTTCTATTATGCTTGATCAGCATGATTGAAATACTGCTACTATTGTCCTTTGCAGATATCGTCCCATTTACTGGAATAGTAGCATAATCACTATCAAATATGGGTTTTATGAACTATATTATATAGGATTCACTGTTAACAGGTTATGATGGGAGTGCATGCGTATGTACTGGCATGGCCGTATTCATGAGAATCCGTGCTAGTTCCACTGTATAAGTGTTTGGCAGCCGTTTTAGCAATATTGCAAGGTCCCTGTTTCACAGGCAGCTGGAAACTCCTGCACACAGTTTCAGTTGGTTCATCCACATGCACTCCCATTTCTATTGTACATTTGAATGTATAAAAGTGTGCCACTGGTTGAGGTGGCGTAGCAATCACTTCCTCCTGTCTATTCTTATGTTGACCTATAAATGAAGCCCATTGTTCAACGAAGGACTCCTCCTATGGACATCGACCATGATACAGCGTGTGGCTGTCTCTTTGTCACCGAGCTCACTTTATACAAAAGAGCTGTACATTGTACTTTTCAGTACAATGGATTAATGGTGCTTGGCACGTATTATCTGCAAGTGCGCTTTTCAGTGCAGCAAAGTTTTCAGCGCAGCGCAGTGAATTTCTATGCTCCAAACCCCATTAATTTCCACAACAGGTCTGGCCCCTTTGGAAAAACGGAGCTTAATAGGAGAAGTATTCTCCAATTCACCCTCTAGATGGCACTTTTATAGCATACCAAAGGTTGTATAGGTCAGAACATGCCAAGCTATTTACCCAGGTTACAGACTTGTTTACTGTAGCTACAGAGACGATAAAAACATCTGTCAACTAAAATAGTTAATTGTTCCCAATGTATCCAATGGCATTTGTTTGAGAAGTCCATTTAAAAACACTCAAAAGTAACGTGATTTCGGTTTCTAAGACAACTACTTAATGGATTCTTCGATGTACAAGTTAACGTCTGAGAAAAAGAAAAATCATAAAAACAGCAGGGCTGCAACTAACGATTATTTTCATAAATTGATCAGTAGGCAGATTATTGTTTCGATTAATCGGATCCTAAAGAATGATTTCAGGGACTTGGGTAATAGATTGAGGAATAGGACCTCCAAGGTGGTTTTCTCTGAAATACTGCCTGTACCTCGAGCCACACAGGAGAGGCAGAAGGAGCTTAGGGAACTTAACAAGTGGCTGAGGAATTGGTGTAGGAAGGAGGGGTTTGGGTTCCTGGAGAACTGGGCTGACTTCTCAGTTGGCTACCGGCTCTTTAGTAAGGATTGGCTGCACCTTAATGGGGACGGTACAGCTCTTTTGGGGAGAAAGATGGCCACTAAGTTGGAGGGGCTTTTAAACTAGGAGACGGGGGGGAGGGCTCAGAAGTAGAGTCAGTCAGGAGGGAGCAAAGGACAGAAGGCAGTAGTAGAGTCAGCAGCGACAGTAGTTCCATAACATCAATTGTCTGTGTGGGAAAACCTCAGACCAAACAGGAATAAACATAATCACCATTCACGATCAACTTCCACAAAACTAAGAGGGGTATATGCTAATGCCAGGAGCCTAGCTAATAAAATGGATGAGTTGGAAATGTTAGTACATGAGGAGGACATACTGTAGACCTTGTGGGAATAATGGAGACTTGGTTCGACCCCTCACATGACTGGCTGGCCAATATCCAAGGGTATTCGGTGTACCAGAAGGACAGGGTAGGAAAAAGAGGGGGAGGGGTGTGTCTCTATGTCAAGAACAATGTAAGGGTGATAGAGAGGAGTGATATTACGGAAACCAACAAAAAATGATAGGAAAGGAAATATGGGGCTTTGCGGGCCAGTGGGAGTAGAAGGATCAGACGCAAAACCAATTTATAAAACCAAATAACATTTTATTGGTATATAAGATAAAAAGCATGGGCTACCATGCATATTTAGTGCAAACAGACTAACATACAGAATGGTAAAATCAAGCAAGATGAGTCATTCACAACATAGAAATACATCCCATGAGGGAAACAAAACCAAAGAGCCTGTGTAGGATGGAGGGTAGGTCTCAAGATGGATTTCGGTCAATGTAGGTCCCCAGCAAACCGACGCGTTCCGCTCAAGGCTTCCTCAGGGCCTGAGAGACCATGAAAGACCGGTATTTCCTTATTGGTAATGACTCCGAGTAGATGACAAGGTTGTGGCGACACAAATACTGATTAGGGATCACTGCTTCCGTATTCAGAATATAAACTCCATGTTGGCGTCATATATATTCTCATTACGCTGGATTCAAAAGTTTAGACCCTCGTATACCACATAGGCAAGGCTTATAATCTCCACTGATGGTAGTCTCCTGGGAATCTCGACTACCCGTACCCTCTCCCTGGTATATTCAAAATTATGGATACTCAACATTAGGTTTAAAAAATCTATTGTGGTGTAGGGATAGCCTCAAGCAGACGGGGGCAGGCACTTTTTATGCGGTCAAGGAAGGCAACATATCCCAGACCTAGAAGTCCCGGGAGACAGCGGTGAATAACCTATTTGTGGTGCAGGGATGGCTCCAGGCAGGAAAGAAGTACATATATGTATCGCTATTTCTGATAGAAGGGACAGTAAGTCCCGAGCTCCACAGGCCCTTAGTAGCCGTAGTACGCCAGCAACCTGAGGGTATCCCTACACCACAATAGATTTTTTATACCTAATGTTGAGTATCCATAATTTTGAATATACCAGGGAGAGGGTACGGGTAGTCGAGATTCCCAGGAGACTACCATCAGTGGAGATTATAAGCCTTGCCTCTGTGGTATACGAGGGTCTAAACTTTTGAATCCAGCGTAATGAGAATATATATGACACCAACATGGAGTTTATATTCTGAATACGGAAGCAGTGATCCCTAATCAGTATTTGTGTCGCCACAACCTTGTCATCTACTCGGAGTCATTACCAATAAGGAAATACCGGTCTGTCATGGTCTCTCAGGCCCTGAGGAAGCCTTGAGCGAAACGCGTCGGCTTGCTGGGGACCTACATTGACCGAAATCCATCTTGAGACCTACCCTCCATCCTACACAGGCTCTTTGGTTTTGTTTCCCTCATGGGATGTATTTCTATGTTGTGAATGACTCATCTTGCTTGATTTTACCATTCTGTATGTTAGTCTGTTTGCACTAAATATGCATGGTAGCCCATGTTTTTTATCTTATATACCAATAAAATGTTATTTGGTTTTATAAATTGGTTTTGCGTCTGATCCTTCTACTCCCACTGGCCCGCAAAGCCCCATCTTTCCTTTCCTATCATTTTTTGTTGGTCTCCTCATAGGGGTAAGGGCCTAAACTACACGGCAACTTTTGTATGCATGATATTAAGGAAGGGATGAGTATGGTGTTAGAATCCGTGTGGGTAGAACTCCATAGGGAAGAAGAAAAGGGAAAAGTAATTGTGGGGGTTTGCTATAGGCCACCCAACCAAAGGGAGGAGGTAGAGCTGGAATTTTTATCACTGTTGGGTAAAGTGGCAAAACTGGGATCAGTCATCATATTGGGGGACTTCAATTATCCCGACATTGACTGGGAAGAGGGGACTGCACACTCACAGAAGGCCAGTCTATTCACGGAAACCTTACAGGACAACTACATGTCACAGTTGGTGGATTCTCCTACTAGAGAAAATGCAGTCCTGGATCTATTGATCACTAATGACCCAGACCTAATCATGGAGGTAGGAGTTCAGGACAACCTGGGTCCTAGCGATCACAGGATGATCACATTTAGTGCAAATAACAATATAACAAGGCAAGTGGGGAACATAAGAAACTTCAGAAGGGCAAACTAACCAAAATTGTGCTCATTGATGGAAAGGGTAAACTGGGACCAGACCCTGGGAACACTGACCACGGAGGAAAAATGGGAATGCTTTAGGAATATATTAAACAAATGCATCTTGCAGTGCATTCCTATTTAGAAGAGACAAAGCCAAACCTGGCTGGCTAAACCGTAATGTTAAAAAACTTATTAGGGGGAAAAAAAATGGCCTTCAAGAAATATTAATCAGAGGGCACAGTATCGGCTTTCGAGCAATACAAGGAGGCAAATAAGAAAAGTAAATACGAAATCAAAATGGCTAAAATCAACTTTGAGAGACAAATAGCAGAGGATAGTAAAAAGAACCCAAAGATATTCTTTAAATATATCAACAGCAAAAAAACTAGGGCAGAGCATATTGCACACATAATTAACGATAATGGGAGGATGGTTACAGAGGACACTGAAAAAGCAACCGTGCTGAACGCTTTTTTCTCATCAGTCTTTACACAGGAAAAGGAGGGGTACACTGACCATGACTGTATGGTTAGTAGCAATACACAGGTCTTGCCGCTATGGCTAAGAGAGGGTGAAATCAGGGAAAGGCTGGATAAAATTAACACAAACAAATCACCAGTACCGGATGGCGTACATCCGAGAGTACTCAAGGAGCTCAGTAAGATTATATCTAGACCACTGTTCCTGATCTTTGCTGACAGTATTAAGACAGGAAATGTACCAGGGGATTGGAGGAAAGCGAACGTGATACCGATATTCAAAAAGGGGCAGAGGCATATCCCGGGAAATTATAGGCCTGTCAGTTTGACATCGATAGTATGTAAACTTCTGGAGGGGATGATAAGGGACTATATCAAAGAGTTTGCTAAAGACAACAACATCATCAGCAGTAATCAGCACTGGTTTACAAATGGGCGTTCTTGTCAAACCAATCTCTTAAGATTCTACGAGGAGGTGAGCTGTGAGCTAGATAGGGGCAGAGCAGTGGATGTGGTGTACCTGGATTTTCGCTAAGGCGTTTGAAACAGTTACCCACAAGCGCTTAATTTATAAAATAAGGTCTGTAGGTATCGACTGCAGGGTTTGCTCTTGGATACAGAACTGGCTAAAAGGGTGTGTCCAAAGGGTGGTAATAACAGCGCATACTCAGACTGGTCTGAGGTGGTAAGCGGGGTCCCCCAAGGCTCAGTCCTGGGACCAACCTTGTTCAATTTATTCATAAACAGCATTATGGACGGGATCAGTAGTTCGATATCAGTTCTTGCAGATGACACAAAATTGGGCAGGGCAATAACTGCACAGCACGAAGCAGATATCCTACAGAATGACCTGGACAAAATAACAGAGTGGGCAATGACATGGCAAATGAGGTTTAATGTGGAGAAGTGTAAGGTTTTGCACTTGGGGACTAAAAAACATAAAACCACAATACACGTTAGGGGGGAACCCTTGGGGGAATCACAAATGGAGAAAGATCTGGGAGTCTTGGTAGATGATAGACTAGGCAATAGCATGCAATGTCAAGCGGCAGCTGCCAAAGCCAGCAGAATATTAGCATGCATAAAGAAAGGGATGTATTCCAGAGATAAGACTATAATCCTTCCACTTTATAAAACTGTGGTCCGACTACATCTGGAGTATTCTGTCCAGTTCTGGTCGCCAGTCCTCAGGAGGGATGTGTTGGAGCTGGAGAGAGTCCAGAGAAGGGCAACTAAATGGATTAGGGGATTGGAGGACCTTAATTATGAAGAGCGTCTGCAATCGCTTGATTTATTCTCCCTGGAGAAGAGACGCCCGAGAGGGGTCATGATAGCAATTTATAAATATCTCAATGGTGATCTCGGCATAGAAAAACAGCTATTCAGTCGAAGGGATTGCATGAGGACTCAAGGGCATACAATGCGATTAGAGGAGAAGCGTTTTAACCTCAGGCAACGTCGGGGGTTCTCTACTGTTAGGGCTACAAGATTGTGGAATTCTCTACCACAAGGGGTGGTTTCTGCGGGAAGTATGGTGGCTTTCAAAAGACTCTTAGAAGTACATCTCAAGGATCAGAACATTTAGGGGTATGTGAGATGATTACAGCCTGTAAGATCCTGGTACTTTCAGTACCTTTCTAGCCTCTTACTTCCGCATTGCGTTCCACCATTCAGGTAGGTGGAACGCATATAGCTGCATGTCTCTTTAACATCTGATGACGTCATCACTAGGCGCCGCTCTGAGCGGCTATTTCAACCGACGGTGGGCACTCACAAGGTGTTCGTGCAACCGCTCGTTATACATGCCTGTCTGACGCTGCCGAATCCTCCAGCTATCTTCCCCATACCTGGATTGACCGGAGCCTCGCTACCTGATCCTTTACCTCGCTACCTGATCCTTTACCTCGCTTACCAGCTAGTGATAAGTACCCCGCAGGGGATCCCTTCCTATCTAGTCACATGCTATCTATTCCTGCATATTAAGAACTGTTGCTAACTTTAGGATATATGCACTACAATATCTATCACCTGCATCATTACCTAGATTGCTAGCTCTTGAGCCTACTACCACCTGTAACTTATATCCTTGCATTAACTTAGCATCTCCTGTACACTTCATCTGCTATCACCTACCACCTGTTACTTGTACATGATTGCTAACTCTCCTGCATACTATCACCATCTGCTATCGCTCCTGCAACATTACTACCTGAGTGCCTATCATTAATTGCTATCACTACTCAAGCCTATTCCTTCAGTATATCACCTCAATACTATTGCATAGATATCTATCACTCCAGCAACATCTTATCTGAGTGTTTGTGTATGTGCATACTGAAGCAGGCTGAGCCACTATGATGAGTCAGGAGAGTTGGATAAGGTGATTCAACACATCTCTACAAGACTACTGAGTGGAAATTCTGCAGCTGCAAATCCAGTTCACTAAATCAAACCCCAGAGCGTTACAGATTGCACGAACCAGAAAAAATGGATTCAGCAGAATTAGCCACTCATGTGATGCACCTAACACAAAAGGTAGATGCATTAATTGTTTCTTTTACCGAAGTGCAAAAAGAAAATCAGACTTTGAGACAGCAGATAGCCCGTGTATCACAGCTCACTGCTGCTCAACCCTGTGAGCCCAAAATAAACCATCCACAAGTGTTTATAGGTGATCGGAAAAAATTTAGTGAATTTAAAAACGCATGTCAATTGCTTTTTAATTTAAAACCTCGTACTTACAACACAGACCAAATTAAAGTCTGCACCACTATCTCATATATGTCAGGTGATCCACGGGCTTGGGCAGACTCTCTCTTTGAGAAAAATGACCCTCTTCTCAACTCCTATCCTGCGTTCCTAGCAGAACTCTCTAGCCTGTATGAAGACCCAAATAGGCAGAGTACTGCTGACAGCCAATTGAGGGCTTTAAAACAGGGAAGGAGACCTGTTGAAGACTTTGTAGCAGAGTTCAAGAGATGGACCCTTGATTCAGGGTGGAATGATGCATCTCTACGAACCCAGTTCAGGCTCGGGTTATCCGAAGCCGTTAAAGACGAGCTCGCCCGAGCGGATTTACCTGGCACTTTGGATGCCTTAATACAACTCAGCATCAATATTGACAGACGTTTACGAGAAAGGAAGGCTGAGAAAATGGGAGTACCATTACCCAATCCTTCTCGGTTTTCGTCCTCTGACCCTACTCCTATGGAGGTAGGAATCATACGCCCACCATTATCGTCTGTTGAACGAGCCAGGAGAAAATCCCAAAATCTCTGCATGTATTGCACTTCCGCTGATCATCTGTTAAGCGTCTGTCCCCTTGTCCGCAAAAAAGAGGGTGAGTGTTCACATGTATTACTGGGGGGATTAACGACTTCTTTTTCTAATCCCTATCTTTTCATTCATTTGATCTTACAGTGGGACCAAAATAGAATCACTACCAAGGCTATGATCGACACAGGATCTTGTGGGAACTACATTGACACTAGTTTTGTTGCTTTGAATAAAATACCTATTATTTCAAAACCTATTCCTGTCTCTGTTAGTTTAATTAACGGTATTCCGTTATCTTCTGGTCCAATTACCAATCAAACACAAGCACTTCTTGTTACTACTAACGAGTCTCATGTTGAGACCACTACCTTTGATGTATTACCTTCACCACATTTTCCCATTATTTTGGGGCTTCCCTGGTTACACATACATCAACCAAACATTGATTGAAAAACGCGGACACTAACCTTCCCCTCTCACTATTGCGAGACCACGTGTAACCTCCAATCTTATAAAAAAATCCTGTCCATGGTGTCAGATGAAATCACACCACCACCATGCTATCAGGATCTATCTGAAGTCTTCCTTGAGAAAAATGCTCAAGTATTGCCTCCCCATAGGGACGATGATTGTTCTATTGATCTACTCCCTAACAGTAAACTACCTTTCGGACATGTTTATCCTCTATCTCAGGATGAACTTTCTCATCTTAAGGAATACTTGGATGAGAATTTAGCGAAAGGGTTTATTAGACCCTCTACTCCTTCCACAGCTGCAGGACTTTTCTTTGTCCGCAATAAGGATCTAAGTCTCAGGCCTATCATTGACTATAGGCAGTTAAATACTATCACAATAAAGGATCACTATCCTTTACCTCTCATTCCGGAACTCATTGAACAAGTGCGCGGAGCCACCTACTTTTCAAAGTTGGACCTAAAAGGGGCATACAATCTCATCCGCATCCGTAATGGGGATGAGTGGAAGACGGCTTTCAGAACTAGATACGGACTATTTGAATATCTAGTGATGCCCTTTGGATTGTGTAATGCTCCCGCAGCATTCCAGAGGTTTATAAATGACATCTTCAGAGACCTACTCGATGTTTGTGTTGTGGTATATCTGGATGATATACTCATTTACTCTCAATCCTTGTCTGAACATGTAAGACATGTAAGACTTCTGTTATCCAGATTACTCGCACACAATTTATATGTAAAGCTGAAGAAATGCCTATTTCATAAGGAAGAAGTATTATTCCTAGGATACATCATATCAAAGAATGGCATCAAGATGGATATGAGCAAGATATCGTGTATTCTGGATTGGCCTGTACCAACAACTCGTAAGGCATTACAACGATTCCTTGGGTTCTCAAACTTTTATAGGAAGTTCATCAAGAACTTCTCTTCTATTGTAAGACCGCTCACACAACTCACAAGTGTGAAAAAAACATACAAATGGTCTGAAGAAGCAAATAAAGCTTTCCGCTTGTTAAAATCAAGCTTCACTTCTGCTCCCATACTACGCCATCCAGACCCATCCCTCCAATACATCCTAGAGGTGGATGCGTCAAATATGGCTGTAGGAGCAGTTCTTTCCCAACGACCAACGAATACTTCACCACTCCACACAGTTGCCTTCTTCTCTAAAGCACTAAGTAGCCCAGAGGTGAACTACCCAGTGGGTGAAAAAGAGCTGCTTGACATAAAACTGGCACTTGAAAATTGGCGACATTTACTTGACGGTACCCGGTTGCCAATACTCATATATACAGATCATAAGAATCTCCAATACCTTCAGACCAACAAGACCCTTTCCCATCGGCAGGTACGTTGGTCATTATTCTTCCTAAGATTCAATTTCTTAGTGACCGGCACACCTGCAGATAAAAACAAGAAGGCGGATGCGTTATCACGGTTAACCGAAGATAACTGTGCTGAAATCCCTTCACTTCCTATAATACCCCATGATCGTATTATTGGTGTTGTTCGTTTCTTAAAGGAAGAGATTCTGCACAGTCTAGGACTGGATTCACCACCACCACAACTAAGTGCTGATGCAGAGGGCTTCCTCTACTTTGACAACAAACTCTACATACCTCCTGGTATGCGTACTAAAATCTTGGAACTATCACATGACGTACCTATGGCAGGACATATGGGTATGACTAAGACATTTAATTTGCTCACCAGGCAATTTTGGTGGCCTGGAATGAAGACGTCTGTACAGAAATTTGTTTCCTCATGTGACATCTGTGCAAGGTCCAAAATTGACACTACAAAACTATCTGGTCTACTTTGCAGTCTACCAATACCCAAAGTTCCATGGGAAGTTGTGTCTCTAGACTTCATAGTAGAATTACCACCTTCCAAAGGATTTACTACCATCCTAGTGTCAGTGGACCATCTGACAAAGATGGCACATTTCATTCCTATTCGCAGACTACCTTCATCTAAGGAAACAGCGGAATTACTAGTGAAACGTGTTCAAACTACATGGAATTCCAAAGACTCTTATCTGACCGGGGTTCACAGTTCATCTCTAAGTTTTGGCAAGCTCTATGTCGTATACTACGTATTGAGCGGAAACTTACTTCCCCTTATCACCCACAGACCAATGGACAAACTGAAAGAGTCAACCAGTGTATTGAACAATATTTGCGTTGCTACACCTCATACCTACAGGATGATTGGGTGGACCTCCTCCCTTTGGCGGAATTTGCTTATAATAATGCAACCCACAGTACTACTAAGCAAAGTCCGTTCTACCTAAACTATGGGTTTCATCCCACACTTCTTCCACCACGCATCCTACCATCAAGTAATCCAGTAGCCTCTGACTATCTCACCCAAATAAAAGACTCTCTGGATTTACTTAACACCACCATCTCACATGCTCATAGCCAACAAAAAAGGTACTACGACCTTCGTAGAAGACCTTCTCCTCAATATACTATTGGGGATCTTGTTTGGCTATCTACAAAAAACTTGAGGTTGAAAATCCCCAGTAAAAAGCGTGGACCTCTGTTTTTGGGACCTTTCCCAATCGAGAAACTAATTGGAACATCTGCAGTTCGACTCACTTTACCGGCAGATCTTAAGATACACCTCATTTTCCACGTATCTCTACTAAAGCCACATATACCCAACCAAGGAATTAGACCTACCATCTTGCCTCCACCTCCAGTACAAGTTGAAGGGGGAGAAGAATTTGAGATTAGGGAGATTTTGGATTCTCGTATCCACAGAGGAAAACTCCAATATCTCATCAGATGGAAAAACTATGGACCCCAAGATGACACCTGGTTGGATGCTTCTGACGTTCACGCATCTAGGCTTATACAAAGGTTCCACTCTAAATACCCTGAGAGACCACTGCTATACGCCTTCTGGAGCCGGCCTTATGGGGGGGGGGGGGTACTGTAAGATCCTGGTACTTTCAGTACCTTTCTAGCCTCTTACTTCCGCATTGCGTTCCACCATTCAGGTAGGTGGAACGCATATAGCTGCATGTCTCTTTAACATCTGATGACTTCATCACTAGGCGCCGCTCTGAGCGGCTATTTCAACCGACGGTGGGCACTCACAAGGTGTTCGTGCAACCGCTCGTTATACATGCCTGTCTGACGCTGCCGAATCCTCCAGCTATTTTCCCCATACCAGGATTGACCGGAGCCTCGCTACCTGATCCTTTACCTCGCTTACCAGCTAGTGATAAGTACCCCGCAGGGGATCCCTTCCTATCTAGTCACATGCTATCTATTTCTGCATATTAAGAACTGTTGCTAACTTTAGGATATATGCAGTACAATATCTATCACCTGCATCGTTACCTAGATTGCTAGCTCTTGAGCCTACTACCACCTGTAACTTATATCCTTGCATTAACTTAGCATCTCCTGTACACTTCATCTGCTATCACCTACCACCTGTTACTTGTACATGATTGCTAACTCTCCTGCATACTATCTATCACCATCTGCTATCGCTCCTGCAACATTACTACCTGAGTGCCTATCATTAATTGCTATCACTACTCAAGCCTATTCCTTCAGTATATCACCTCAGTACTATTGCATAGATATCTATCACTCCAGCAACATCTTATCTGAGTGTTTGTGTATGTGCATACTGAAGCAGGCTGAGCCACTATGATGAGTCAGGAGAGTTGGATAAGGTGATTCAACACATCTCTACAAGACTACTGAGTGGAAATTCTGCAGCTGCAAATCCAGTTCACTAAATCAAACCCCAGAGCATTACACAGCCACACACACCTACACAGGTTGAACTGGATGGACTATTGTCTTTATTCAACCTCACCTACTAGTTAACTATGTAACTATGGATAATAACCTTAAAATAAGTGTGGTGTATAATTTAGTCAATATGTAAAGTTAAAAAAAAAAAAAGGCAAATTATTCCTAAATATCTATATGCAGTGGTAAATATAAATAACAAACTATATGGGGGAACTGGGGGAATCTACAGTGGAGAAGGATCTGGGTGTTCTGGTGAAGCCCAAGCTTAAAAATAGCATGCAATGCCAAGCTGAGGTTTCCAAAGCAAGCCAAGTCCTTTCTTGTATTAACAAAGGCTTGGACTCCAGAGAGAGAGATATTATTTTGCCCCTGTACAAATCATTAGTAAGACCTTAATCTGGAATACGCAGTTCAGTTTTAGGCACCAGTTCTTAACCAGTTCCGGACCGCTTATGCTATAAATACTGCGGCAGGCTTGCTCGTACAGGCAGAGCAACGTAGAGCTACGTCGCTCGCTCCCAGGGCTCTGGGGCGCGCTCCCCAGGTCCCCGAGATGGTCTGATTCAGTTCAGAACGGATTAGTTACCAGGTTCAGTTTTTGCCTGGGCCTGGCGATTGGTTCTGACCAATCCCAGACCGACCTGTGCCTGTGTAATGTAACCAGTAAACACACAGGCACAGGAAAAGGTCCTCTCTTTCCTCCTGGAGTCCTTTTCAGTTCCAGTGTGAGAGAAAAGAGAGGATCAACTGTAAGTACACCCAACAGCACACTTACATACATCTAGCTAGGCACATTTAACCCCTACACCCCCTGTCACATTGCACACTATATACAGTATATAGCAGTTTTGCCGATTTTTGTAATAGTGTGCCTTGTGACTTCATTTAGCGTTAGCGAAGATTAGTTTCTGTCCCAAATAGGTTTAGGGTATCCACCATCCCCCCAAGAAAGATTTAACCCCCTGATCACCCCAGTTAACCCCTTCATTGCCATGTCACAGTGTCACTATTATAGTGTACAGATCCTTTTTCTGATCACTATATTAGTGTCACAGGTGACATTAGTTAGCGTTAACGCTAGTTAGCGTCAGTCTAGGACAGCGCAGATCCCCGCTGCATAGTTAGAAATATAATTCAACCCCCTGATCACCCCCCAGTTAACCCCTACAACCCATGTCACAGTGCACACCATATACAGTATATAGAGGTGGCATTAGTGTTAACGCTAGTTAGCTTCAGTCTAGGACAGTGCAGATCCCCGCCGCATAGTTAGAAAGATAATTAAACCCTTTGATTACCAGTAACACACACACTAAACACCTCCATTACTTGTATAGTATCTGAATGGATCAATATCTTTGATCTGATCAGAACTATACTAGTGTCCCCAATAGTTTAGGGTTCCCAAAACGCAGCGTGAGCAGGATCGTCCAGGACACCTGCCAGCACCTGCGTTTATATAAACAACTATATAGGAGCGCTAAAACCACCAGCATATGACAGGTGAAAAAACTCAATTGGAAGGGAAAAAGGGAAGTGGGGAATGGGAAATCCCATCAGGGAAGAAACTAATTAGGAATATAAACTAGATACCAGGTGTCTATGGATTAAAGTCCAAAAATGTAGATGTCCACTGGCACTGAGCAGCTCTTCCCAAAAGTGAGGAGACTCTGGAGCAAATTAGAAGAACACAAAGAAAAGCGCTCTAAGTGCAGACAATTTTTATTAAGAAATATAAAATATCAACTGCAGCAACTCACAAGAAGCCACGATTTAAGGGCTGTAAATATCAAAAGATAAATGAGGCTCCTCTAGGTAGTGCCATCCATCCACACATGGGACAGTGCACAGTTCAGGCGTCCGCCACAGGAGGAAGGGTGGCGGCTGTCCTCAGCGGTGATCGGCATTCGGAACAATGCCTGCGATGTGGAGGTGAAGGAGGAGATGCGGCAACGTCACCAAGAAGCTTGAGGCACACAACGCGTTTCTGAGCAATCCGACTACATAGGGAGCAGCGGCAAGATTGTGTAGGACTTGGTGTCACCCTTATTCAGAAATACATGGACAATTTTTAATCAAGCGTGCCACTTTTTAGTCATCTTCTTCAATTTCAAATTGGTGCATGTGGCACCGTGCGACCTAATCGCCGGGGCTTCCCCCAACGGCTTGTAGATTCCCGTCTTAGTCAGGGGGAGAGAGTTTGCTTGAAAACTGACAAATTGCCCGGATGCAGGTACCCACAAGCATATATGGTGGACATGCCTCAAGGTGTAAGAGTTTTGGAAAGCAATCTTTCACATTCTTTCCACTCTGATAGATGAACCCAACCCCCCCCAGACCCCTCTTTGGCCCTTTTGAACACGAAACCAGACAATGTCTCTAGGCTCTGAGACAAATTGTTAATACAAGTCACAACAGCAGCCAAACTATAGCAAAAGCTTGGAAATCCCCCCACTTGCCTATACCTGAAGTAAAACATAGAATCACGAGAGCAATGATTCATGCCAAAATTGAAGCGGTTCTATTGGACAAAGTTGAGAAATTTGATAAGCTTTAGCAACCATGGGTAGATCACTTACTTCCACCTAATTTTGACAACTCTCTCCTGTTGTCCTGATGCATCTTCTTGTGCCTCTTCAAGCTAATTTTGGAGAACCAGCTCCCTCCCCCCTGGCGACATCCCTCTCCCCTTTCCTTCCTTTCTCCTCCTCCCCACCCCTTTCTTCCCCCCCCTTTCTTGAGTTCCTTTTTTCCTACTTTTCTACTCCCCCCCCCCCCCCCCCGGATGTACCCATACTATAGTAACTAACATGTGCCCGACTTGATGGACCCCTGCTGGCATGGTTACGTTATATCAACATGGTTCCTAACCTCACAATTTTTACTCTCTATTACTCAAAATGCCAGAATGACCCTTGGTGACAATTCTCTCCATGAGGTGGTTGGCAGGTGGTTGTGCCATCCAATGCAGGCACAGTATGTTCCCTTTTTGGGGTGCCAGAGTGCTGCCTGCAGCCACCCTGCCTCCACACATGATCACCTACTATGGTTATCCCATGTATTCACCAGTTTGCACTGTTTATTTGCTATTACAGCTTTCTGTTACACCATGTTATTGTACTTGTTGCTGTATTTCTCCCATTGTTCATTGTATTTTGGACATTGTATCTCACTTGTATTTCTTAATAAAATTGTTTGAAAAAGAAAATTGACAAATTGCTTGCAGTGAAGTGGAGGGATACACGAAATGTTTTCATTCTGTCCTCCATTCACGAAGACATGACGGCCCAAATTTCTGCGGCAGCTGGTGTTTTGCAGAAGCCCCTCTGTGTCACCAACTAAAACCTTAAAAGCTTTTGTCGTCGTACTTAGTTGCCCGTAAAGCCAGACGCTGGTACAAAAAAGTGTCTGTTTATTCCAATTGGCTTTGCTGAATGCTTTTGTGCTATACAATATGTCAGGACGAAGTGGATCCTTAATACAATTCCAGGTTGAGATCATCAGTGCCTACCTGTATCCAGGAAGTGCCACTGCCTAACTTCCCCAGATGCAGTGAGCCAGCTGCATGAGAGGCATTTTCCGAATGCCATCCGAATACCCCTACACAAACACACCCCCAAAGAAGATGTTGTGTCTGTAGGAAGCGTGGATTTAGGCGTGACACCCATTATTATTGTCCCATCTGTCCTGGCCAACCTGGTCTCTGCATCGGGGAATGTTTCGAACGCTACCACACACTAGTGGAGTATTAGCATAGGGTACAGCACGGCACAGTCTAGGGCACAGGGTTACACAGGGTCTCGAAAAATGTTCGATGGTTATCGTCATTTTGAGAGACCCTAAGCTGGAATGTTTTACAGTTGAAGAAAAAAAAAGTGTAAAAAAAAAAAAAAAAGTGTAAAAAAAATAAATAAAAAAAAAAAACAAAACAAAAAAGCCAAAAATAGTGGTAGTTTGAGTTATTTTTCTGTTCTTACTTCTACTCTTTCTACTTTTACTTTTTTTCATTGGTAACCATTTTTTACTTTTCAGGTACCAGTGTAATGTTTTATTGTTACTGTTCTATCTATCCAGTTTGCCTTGCAGGTACACCCATCAGCTGCCACACTGATTTATATATATTCTGACACAAACCGCGTTTGCGCTCAGCATATATGGAAATCTATGATGGCAGCACTGTAGGAGGTGATTTCACCACCCCAGTTAAAAAAAAAAAAGGCATATGTGGCTTTCATCATGTATACCCATCATTAGAGAAGTGGGTGGATATTTAGGGTGGTCTAATGATGGGTATACTACACATTTTCTGTCGATCGATGTGGATAAAGGAATCTGTTAGGTTCTCTTTTTTTTGTTCAGCCCACAGGCTGCATGAAAAAGAAAAAAAAAAAAACCTACAATATATGCCAAACAAGGACCAGCAATGTACTGGTACATTGCTGGACTTTGAGTGGTTATACCAGGATGATGCCTGCAGATTTAGGCAGCATCTTGGCATCGTTTTTTACAGCCAGCGGTTGGCTTACATGTAAAAGCAGTGGGAGGGAGCACTCCCCCCCCCCTCCTCCTCCCACCGCCTTCCGCGTTTTTTCTCTGGCTCTCATGTCCCACCAGGTAACCAGAGAGTGCAGCTGGTGGTTCAATTATCTAACCATAGAGCTGATTGGAGACGAGAATGGCTCCAATCATCTCTATGGCCTAAGATACCGGAAGCTATGAGCATTTCATGACTTCGGTTTCGCCAGAAATAAACAGCACCATTGGGAAATTGGGAAAGCATCTTATCACACCAATCTTGGTGCGGTTAGATGCTTTAAGGGCAGAGGAGAGATCTAGAGTCTAAAATACAACAATTTTTTAAAACAAAAAGAGTACTTGTCACTACAGATTGCTATCATAGGGGATATTTAAAAAATTATAAAAAAAAAATGATTTATAAAAAAAAAATAAATAAATAAAAGGGAAGGTGTCAACATAACAAAGCAAAATAAAGAATAAAAAAAAAAAAAAATTCAAGCACCCCTGTCCCCCCGCCATTGCGCACAAAGGCTCAAGCAAGCGTCGGTCTAGTGTCCTATGTAAAGAGCAATTGCAGCATGCATGAGGTATCGCCGCGAACACCAGGTCGAGGGCAGTAAAAATATATGTTTGGGGGTTCAAAGTAATTTTCTAGTAAAAAAAATATATTTTTTCATGGAAACAAAAAGTCACAGAAAAGGCTTGGTCTTCAAGTAGTTAGAAGAGTGGGTGATGTGTGGCTAAGATTGAGCATAAAATGCCAGGAAAGTTCAAACACTCCCCCCCCCAAAATGACCCCCTTTTTGGAAAGTAGACACCTAAGGGCTCTTTCACACGGTCCGCCTCCGTAGGCGGATCCGTGCTGCTCAGCGGGGATCGATCCACGATCCCCGCTGAGCCGGCGGATAACAGCTCCCTCTCCGCTTGCAGTGCGGAGAGGGAGGTGTCACAGCCCCCGCTGCTCTCTATGGCGAATCGGATGAGAGCGGACCGCCTGTCCGCTCTCATCCGAACCCATCCGATCCCCAGGACGGATGGAAAATAGGGTTTCCATCCGTCTGGATTTCACGGACAGGATCAGATGCGGATGGCAGCGGGTGTCAGCGGACATGTCACCGCTGACATCCGCTGCTCCATAGGGCTGAATGGGGCATCCGATCAGATCCGCCTAAAAAACTGCCAGGCGGATCTGATCGGACCACCCGTGTGAAAGAGCCCTTAAGCTATTTGCTGAGAGGCATGTTGAGTCCATGGAGTATTTTATATTTTAAGTTTCGGGAAAAGGACAATTTGTTTTTTTTACACTAAGTTGTCACTTAAAAATATATTGCTCACACATGCCTTGGGTATATGTGAAATGACACCCCAAAATACATTCTACTGCTTCTCCTGAGTATAGGGATACCCCATGTGTGAGACTTTCTGGCAGTCTAGCCGCGTACAGGACCCTGAAAACCAATCACCACCTTCAGGCTTTCTAAGGGCGTAAATTGTTGATTTTACTCCTATCTATCACAGTTTTGGAGGCCATGAAATGCCAATATAGTACAAACCCCCCCCCCCCCCAAATGACCTCTCTTGAAAAGTACACACCAGGGTATTTGCCAAGATGCATGGTAAGTATTTTGCTGCTCTCATTTATTTCGGAAAATGATGAAAAAGGAAAATGCATTTATTTTTCTTTTTTTTCCAATTTCAAAACTTTGACAAAAAGTGAGATCTGCAAAACACTCAACATGCCGCTCTAAAAAAAAAGCTTAGGGGGTCTACTTTCCGAAAAGGGGTCATTTGGGGGGTGCTTGTGCTTTCTTGGCATTTCATGAAATCAACAATTTACACCCTTGGAAAGCCTAAAGGCGGTGATTGGTTTTCGGGGCTCGACTACCAAAAAGTCTCACACATGGGGCATCCCCATACTCAGGAGAAGCAGCAGCATGTATTTTGGGGTGTCATTTCACATATACCCATGGCATGTGTGAGAAAAATATAATTTAGTGACAACTGTGTGTAAAAAAAAACCAATAATAATTTTCCCGAAACTTGTGGCAAAATATAAAATATTCTATGGACTCACCATGCCTCTTAGCAAATAGCATGCAGTGTCTACTTCGCAAAATGGGGTCATTTGGGGGGGTTTTGTGCCATCTTAAAATTTCAGGGCCTCCGAAACTGTGACAGGTAGTGAGAAAGTGCAATGAGCAGTTTACGCCCTTTGAAATTCTGAAGGTGGTGATTGGTTTTCGGGGTCCCGTACACAGCTAGGCTCCTAAAAAGTCTCACACACGTGGTATCCCTGTACTCAGGAGAATCAGCAGAATATATTTAAGTGTAATTACACATATACCCATGGGATGCGTAAGCAAGATATCATTTTATACAAGTATCATTTTAATGACAACGTGGTGTAAAAAAAAAAAAATTATTTTTTTTTATTTTTAAGTCATTTTTCAAACACCTGTCACAAAAAAACTAAATATTCAATGGGGTCAACATGCCTCTCAGGACATTCCTTAGGATGTCTTCTTTCCAAAAATGGAATTTTTGTAAAATCTTACCGTAAAATTCCTTTCTCTGAGTCCTGACAGTCGCCGCCCACTCATACTGTCTTCACCAATGGGTATTGACCTCTTATCCACAGGAGCAAGCTAGGCATAAGACTTGTTAAAAACAAAGCAATTTACATAGACACACCTACAGGGGGCTGCCCCACTGGTCCAATACCCCCGGCTAGCCTCATTCCCAATTCAGTTTGGTAGCAAGCAGTAGATAGTCCATGAACCCCACCCCAAAAGAGGGGCGGGGGCGGGGGCGGCGACTGTCGGAGGACTCAAGAGAAAGGAATTTTACAAAAATTCAGTTTTCTCTTACGTCCTCTGACAGTCGCCGCCCACTCATACAGTCTTCACCAATGGGATGTCCCAAAGCAGTGTAGACATGAGGGGTGGGAAGCGCAACCGTCACAAAGGCAACGCAGCACCCAGGTCAGAGAAAGGAACCTTATCTGAACAGTAAAGGTAAACCCTCTGAGTAACAGAAAAGCTCATCTGGAGCAACAACCCAGGAAAGCAAAAAAAACCAAGGGGAAAACAACCCCAACAGACAGGGACCGGCAAAGCCAGGGCCCCCTGAAGGCACTGCCGAACACAGAACTTTGCAGCCAAAGGAGGCATCTGCTGATGCCAAAACATCAAGTTTGTAAAATTTGGAAAAGGTGTGCACGGACGACCAATTCGCAGCCTTGCACACCTGGGCCACCGAAGCCTGATGTCAGAAAGCCCATGACGCACTCCCCGCCCTGGTAGAGTGCGCCTTGACAGGGAAGGGTGGAACCCGTTCCTTAATCGAATAGGCCTGTACAATCATCTGTCTGATCCATCTTCAAATGGTTGCCGCAGACACAGCCGTACCCTTCCGAGGTCCCTCAGGAAGGACAAAAAGAGAATCCGACTTTCTGAAGGACTCAGTGGACGACAGGTAAACCCTGATTGCCTGGACAACATCCAAGGAATGTTAGGCAAACTCCTTAGGATGCTTAGGATTCGCACACAGCGAAGGTAAGACAATATCCTCATTAAGGCGAAAATCAGAAACCACCTTAGGAAGGAAGGATTGGTTAGGTCGCAAGACCACCTTATCCCTATGAACCACCAGGTAAGGGGAGCGGCAAGACAGGGCCGCCAACTCCGAAACTCTGCGGGCAGATGTGATTGCCACCAGAAAGGCAACCTTTCGTGACAGTAGAGGCAGAGAAATTTCCCTGATGTTTGCAAAGGGAGAACGGTGCAAAACGGACAGAACCAAGTTCAAGTCCCAGGAGGTAAAGGTGCTCTCCGAGGAGAAGCCAAAGGACGCACACCTTGAATAAAGGTGCGCAGCAAAGAATTTGACGCCAAGGGGAGCTGAAAAAGGATTGCCAGTGCAGATAGCTGGCCCTTAACCACTTAAGCCCCGGAAGATTTTACCCCCATTCCGACCAGGGGGTATTTTGCGATTCGGCACTGCGTGACTTTAACGGACAATTGCGACGCTGTACCTAAACGAATTTGGCGTCCTTTTTTTCCCACAAACAGAGCTTTCTTTTGGTGGTATTTGATCACCTGTGCGATTTTTTGATCACGCGCTATAAACAAAAAAAGAGCGTCAATTTTGCAAAAATAACAATATTTTTCACATTTTTTTATATGAAATTCCCCCCAAAAAAAAATGTAAAAATCAAAATTTTTTAACATTTTCGGCCAATTTGTTTTATGCTACCTATGTTTGGTAAAAAAAAAATCGCAAAAAGCGTATTTTGATTGGTTTGCGCAAAAGTTATCGCGTTTACTAACAAAGGGAAAGATTTTTGTCATTTTTGTTGTTTTTTTTTTTAACGCGTAATGGCGGCGATCTGCGATTTTTTTTTGCGGTACTGCGACATTGCGGCGGACAGATCGGACCCTTGACTGACATTTTTGACACTTTTGGGGTTACCAGTGACATTTCTACAGTAATCAGTGCTATATATATGCACTGTTACTGTAAAAATACACTGGTAGTGAAGGGGTTAACTTTATTTGGGAGGGAGGGGCTGTGTGTGTCCCTAGGGGCGTGCTTTCTACTGTGATTGGCTGTGGCTTCAGCTGTAAGGACACTGATCAACGGATCAAGCTGCCTGACATTCCCCCTCTCCCCCGCCGATCGCCGAGTGACCGGCGGACATCGGGTCCGCTGGTCACACGCGCGGGGGGGTCCGTGACCACGCGGGGGCGCGCGCTCGCTCCCTAGACCCTCACAAGCAAGCAACGTAGCCCTACGTTAGTTTGCCTGTGAGGGGCTGACCGCCGACGTAGATAGTCGTGCGGCGGTCGGCAAGTGGTTAATCGTGGTCAACGCAAGGCGCTGGTCCACACCAGATTGCAGGAAGGCTAACACCCTCGCCCCCGAAAAGGAGCGAGGATGAATGCCCCTGGATTCACACCAGGCAAAATAAGCCTTCCAGGTACGGTAATCTTAGCCTCGAGCAGGGTAGGATTGACCGCCGACGAGAGACCCCGATCTCTCAAGACCTGGCTTCCAACAGCTACACCATTAAAGCCAGCGACCATAAAGCAGGATGGAAGATCGGCTCCTGAGACAGCAGACCGTCTCGTAATGGGAGCCGCCACGGAGGCTCGATGACCAGTTGTATGATGTCCGCGTACCAAGACCGGCGCGGCCAGTCTGGGGCCACCAGAATCAACAACTTCGGTTCCGAGACCAACCTGCGAAGGAACCTGGACAACAACTGAATCGGAGGAAAGGCATAAATCAGGTGATACTGATTCCAAGGCACCACCAGCGCATCCGAGGCAGCTGCCAGAGGATCGCGCGTTCTTGCCACGAACCTTCCCACCTTGTTGTTCAGCCGAGATGCGAACAGATCCACATCCGGGTTTCCCCATCTCGCACACAGCATCTGAAACACCTCCGGGTGTAGGGACCATTCTCCCTGGTCCAGGGTCTGGCGGCTCAGATAATCGGCCTGCCAATTCTCCACACCTGGATTGTGAACTGCCGAAATCGCAGGGACATGCGTCTCGGCCCAAGACAGAATTTCGGGCACTTCCTGGGCCGCCCGGGCACTCCTGGTGCCCCCTTGGTGATTGATGTAAGCCACCGCAGTGGCGTTGTCCGTCTGGACCCGCACAGGGCAGCCCCGAAGATGATCCGACCAATGGAGCAAGCACAGTCTGATCACTCGCAATTCCAATATGTTTATCGGCAGGGAGGATTCCTCCTCCGACCAAGTGCCCTGGGCTGACAGAATGCCCAGAACGCCACCCTAGCCCGACAGGCTGGCATCCGTGGTGATTACCGTCCACAACAACGGTCGGAAGGATTTCCCCTCCGTTAGAGCCGGGGACAGGAGCCACCAGAGAAGATCCTCTCTGACTTGGCGACTCAGAGATATCCTCCTTTCCAAGGATTGAGGATGCCTGTCCCACCTGGCCAAATCTCCGCTTGAAGAGATCTCATGTGGAACTGTGCAAATGGTATCGCCTTGAAGGCTGAAACCATCAACCCCAGGGACCGCATGCAGGACCTGAGTGACGAGAAATCCTTGTCCCCGGAGGGACCTGACCTCGTCCAGCAGAGTCCGGAGCTTGTCCTCCGGTAGAAAGACTTTTGCTTGGGCAGAGTCCAGGACCAGTCCCAGGTAAGGGAGACGAACAGAAGGGGACAAGGTCGACTTCTGAACGTTGATGGTCCATCCGAACTCCTGGACGTTAGTCGACAGATCGCGTAACAGACTCGAGCTGGCACTCGATCTTGACAGGAGATCGTCCAGATATCCCAAGATCGCAATCACCTGTGCCCGTAACAGGGCCAGAACAGGAGCCAGCACTTTGGTAAAAACCCTTGGAGCCGAAGCGAGACCGAAAGGTAACGCCACAAATTGATAATGTTCCTCCGCTATTGCGAATCGGAGGTACCTCTGATGACCCTTGAATATGGGGATGTGTAAATACGCATCCTTGAGGTCGATGGAAGCCAGGAAATCTCCCGGGCTCAGGGAGGCTACCACCGAACGGAAGGATTCCATGCAGAATTTTTGAACCCGCACAAAGCGGTTCAGAGCTTTCAAGTCAAGAATTTGACGTACCTTGCTCTCCTTCCTGGGCACAGTGAACAGATTTGAATAAAACCCCCTAAACCTGTCCCGATGAGGCAACGGGATGACCACCCCTTGGGCGAGGAGATCCTGAACCGCCCGATGAAGATCGTACAACCGATCTGGGGGCCAAATGAAGATTTGAGGTAAAGAATCTGTCCGCTGGCCGCGAAAGGAATTCGATCTTGTATCCCGATCGAATGATTTCCGGAACCCACCTGTCTAGAAACCGGAGCAGCCAAGGTTCTAGGAAACCGCGTAGACATCCCCCCACCCCTGTAATGGGTGAGGGCGTCCCTGCAGGTGGAGGCGGAAGGACCCGTCAGGCCAGCATGGGCGGATTTTTGCTTGCCCGCCCAGGGCTTTCTCTGACCACCCCGGCCCTTAAAGGGTTTCCCCTTGACCAGTGCCTTCAGGGCACGAAAGGACCCCTGATTTGGTTTTAAAGGAAAGGCCTGGCTTACCGCGGAAAAACTTACCCCTGGGGTTCTGGGGCAGCATAATGCTGCTGCCCCCTTTAACCAACTCGTCCAGGGAATCCCCAACAAGACGACTCCCCTTAAAAGGGATGTCAGACACCGTCTTCCTGGAGTCTGGTCAGCCGACCAGCTCCTTCAGCCACATTAAACGATGGAGCAGCACCATGACACCAGACAGCCGAGCTGCCAGAGGAGCCTCCTTCAAGGCTATGTCACACAGGTACAAAACCTGCCAGACGCATCTGCTCCACAATCTCCACAGTAGTCAGAGGGGCGGAAACCGCCTCCAGAGTGCGTTTGAGCACTGAACACCAGAGAATCCTCCGAGGGCATAAGAGTGGCCATGTGTAACCTGGAAACTGTGTGATCCACTTTAGGGGACACGGTCCATCACGAATTCGTAGGAGACGCGAAAGGGCAACGGAATTAAAACCGTTGTGGTACCACAAAAGGGCGCATTAAATTACGCCATTGTTCGTTCACCGTTACGTGAAACTCAGCGGGACAAGGAAACACCTGTGCCGCATTTCGGGTTCTGCGAGTCCTAAAGGAAGACGGCTTACCCGGTGGGAGCAAAAAGCGCAGACACAGCAGCGTGTTCTTTAGCCGCTTCAGGAGAAGGATAATTCTCCTCCTCCCCCTCCACATCAGCATGAAAGGACTGAGACCCCTCAGGTGTTAAACTGTCCAGAGCAACCATATCAGACCCAGAATCAGAGGATAATGAAATCCGAGCTCTTTATCTAGAACCCGCTCTGACATCAATAAATCCACCTTGGACGCTAAAGTCGCAAGTGCAGCAGCAAGAGAAAATGTGGGGGGAATATGCAGTCCTGGGACGCCATGAAAAAACTGAATTTTTGTAAAATCTTACCGTAAAATTCCTTTCTCTGAGTCCTCCGACAGTCGCCGCCCCTTCCCAAGTCTTCACCAATGGGTATTGACCTTTGCTCCGCAGGAGTAGCTAAGCAACAAAATTTGTTAATACAAAAGCTTTTAGCATAGACACACCCCTAGGGGCTGTCCCCTTAGTCAATACCTCCCTGCACCAGCATTCCCAACTCAGTTTGGTAGCATAGCAGTAAGAGTACACAAAAACCCCAAAAGAGGGGCGGGGGCGGCGACTGTCGGAGGACTCAGAGAAAGGAATTTTACGGTAAGATTTTACAAAAATTCCGTTTTCTCTTACGTCCTCCGACAGTCGCCGCCCCTTCCCAAGTCTTCACCAATGGGACGTCCCAAAGCAGTGTAGACCTGAGGGGTGGGAGACGCAGCCGCAGAAAAGCAACGCAGTACCCACATCAGAGAAAGGAACCTTACACACAGTAAGAGAACCAACTGGGCAACAGGAAAAACGTGCTCAACAGGAGCAACAACCCAGGAAAAAACAAGTAACCCAGGGGTAAAACACCCTAACAGCCAAAGACCCAAAAAACAGGGGTCCCTAAGGCACTGCCGCACTGAGAACTTTACGGCCAAAGGAGGCATCAGCCGATGCCTGAACATCCACCTTATAGAACTTTGAGAAGGTGTGAACGGACGACCAAGTCGCCGCCTTACACACCTGGGCCACAGAAGCCTGATGCCGGAAAACCCAAGACGTACTCAAAGACCTGGTAGAGTGCGCTTTCACAGGGAAGGGAGGGACCTTCCCCTTCAAGGCATAGGCCTGCACAATGGTTTGTGTAATCCATTTGGGGATAGTCGCAGCCGACGCCGCCATGCCCTTCCTTAATCGTGGCCAGCGCCGAACGCTGGTCCACTCCAGTTTGGAGGAAAGCCAACACCCTGGACACCGAGTACGAGCGAGGGGTAAACCCCCTGGACTCACACCAGGCAAAGTATGCTTTCCAAGTACGGTAGTAAATCTTTCCCGAAGAGGCTTTTCTAGCCTTGATCAAAGTGGGAATGACCTCAGGGGAGAGACCCTTGTCCTTCAGGACCTGGCTTTCAACAGCCAGGCCGTTAAAGCCAGCGACTGTAAAGCAGGATGGAATATCGGCCCTTGAGACAGGAGGTCTTCTCGAAGCGGCAGACGCCACGGAGCGTCGACTGCCAGATTGACGAGGTCTGCGTACCAAGACCGGCGAGGCCAGTCTGGTGCCACCAGAATCACCGTGTGTGGTTCCGAGGCTAACCTGCGAAGGAGCCTGGACAGCAGCTGAATCGGCGGAAAGGCATACATCAGATGATACTGATGCCAGGGCGCCACTAACGCGTCTGAGGCGTCTGCCTGAGGATCGCGCGTCCTTGCCACGAACCTTCCCACCTTGTTTTTTATACGAGATGCGAAAAGGTCCACATCTGGGGAACCCCACTTCGCGCACAACATCTGGAAGACATCCGGGTGAAGGGACCATTCTCCCTGGTCCAGGGTCTGGCGACTCAGATAATCCGCCTGCCAGTTCTCCACCCCCGGAATGTGAACTGCCGTTATCGCCGGGACTTGCGTCTCGGCCCAAGACAGAATGTCGGCTACTTCCCGAGCCGCTCGGGCTCTCCTGGTGCCCCCTTGGTGGTTGATGTAGGCCACCGCGGTGGCATTGTCCGTCTGAACCCGAATCGGACGGCCCTGAAGCCGGTCCGACCATTGCAGAAGGCAAAGCTTTATCGCTCGCAATTCCAGAATGTTGATCGGAAGGGAGGATTCCTCCCCCGACCATGTCCCCAGGGCGGACAGATTGCCCAGGACACCACCCCAGCCCGTCAGGCTGGCATCCGTGGTGACCACCGTCCACAGCAAAGGACGAAAAGACTTGCCACCCGACACTGCCGGGGACTGGAGCCACCACAGAAGACTCTGTCTGGCGCGGTGGCTCAACGAGATCCGCAGATCCAAGGACTGCGGACGCCCGTCCCACTTCGCCAGAATCTCCGCCTGGAGACCCCGCGTGTAAAACTGGGCAAAGGGGATCGCCTCGAAGGCTGAGACCATCAACCCCAGACATCTCATGCATGTCCGAAGGGACGAGCTGTGGTGGGCCCTGAGGGCCCCGAAATCGTCCTGAAGCGTCCGGAGTTTGTCCTCCGGAAGGAAAACTTTTGCCTGTACAGAGTCCAGAATCATCCCCAGATAGGGAAGGCGAACCAAAGGACACAAAGTCGACTTCGGAAAGTTTATGGTCCAACCGAACTCTTGCAGCGTCTGCACCGTGGTGGACAGGTCGGCCATCAGGCTCTGGCTGGCAGTTGACCGTATGAGGAGATCGTCCAGATACCCCAAGACCGCAATACCCTGTGCCCGCAACAGGGCCAGGACCGGCGCCAGCACCTTGGTAAAAACCCGCGGAGCCGAAGCGAGACCGAAAGGTAACGCCACGAATTGGTAGTGTTCCTCCGCAATGGCGAATCGAAGGAACCGTTGATGACCCTCGAAGATGGGGATGTGTAGGTACGCATCCTTCAGATCGATGGAGGCCATGAACTCCCCCGGACTCAGGGCAGCCACCACCGAGCGCAGGGATTCCATGCTGAACTTGCGCACCCGCACAAAGCGGTTCAGAGCTTTCAAATCCAGAATCGGACGCACCTTGCCCTCCTTTCTGGGCACAGTGAACAGATTGGAGTAAAACCCCCAAAATCTGTCCCGATGAGGCACCGGGACCACCACTCCTTGGGTCCGCAGGTCCCGCACCGCCAGGTGCAGATCCCGCAAACGCTCCGGAGACAGCTGAAGATTTGAGGGAAAAAATCTGCCCGCCGGCCGAGAGAGAAATTCGATCTTGTAACCAGATCGAACGATTTCCTGAACCCATCTGTCCTGAATGCGGATCAGCCAAGGTTGGAGGAAACCGCGCAGACGTCCCCCCACCCCAGAAACGGGTGAGGGCGTCCCTTCAGGCGGAACTAGCGTGGGTAGTGGAACCGGACTGACCGGATTTTTGCTTACCCGCCCACGGCTTCTTCTGGGAGCCCTGGCCCTTGAAGGGCTTGCCCTTGGATTGTGACCGAAAGGCACGAAAGGACCCCTGGGAGGGCCTAAACGAGAGGTTCCGTTTGCCACAGAAAGACTTGTGCTTGGGATTCTGGGGTAAGAGAGTACTCTTGCCCCCAGTAACACCCTTAATCAGAGTATCCAAAGCCTCGCCAAAGAGGCGAGATCCCACGTAGGGAAAATCTGCCAACGTCTTGCGAGAAGATTGGTCCACAGACCAATTCTTCAGCCATATCAGGCGACGGTTGAGCACCGCCACGCCAGACAGACGTGCAGCCAAAGGAGCCAAATTCAAGTCCGCATCACACAAGTACATGACGCCTTGATGGATTTGATCCACCATGGCCAATGTGGTGGGCGGAGCCGAAGCAGCCACCAGGGTGCGCCTGAGAACCTTCGTCCAATCGGCAACCGCCTGGGCCGCCATAACCGAAGCAAAAATCGGTTTTAGCATAGAACCAGCAACCATGTAGGCATGACGGGCAAGAGACTCCAATCTCCTGTCCGTAGGGTCCCGGAAAACCGGGGTATCTTCAGAAGGAATCGCAGTGGCTTTGTTCAAAACGGCTACCGCGTGATCCACCTGAGGCGCCACACACCAGCGCTCGTCGGTGGATGGCGCGAATGGATAGAGCAGTTTAAATTTATTCGGCACAGTAAAGGGCTTCTTTATATTGCGCCACTGCTCATTAACCGTATGGTGAAATTCAGCAGGGCAGGGAAAATCCTGCGCAGATTTGCGGGTCCTTTGCGTCCCAAAGGAGGACACCTTAGTAGGAGGAGCTGGCTCATACTCCAAGTGCAAAGTATCCTTAATGGAGGCGATCAGCTCATCCATGAGTGCAAGCTCTTCAGGCGAGCCAGGGGGAGAAGTATCAACCCCTTCCACCTCCGCCTCCCCCTCAGACCCCACGAGGTCCAGAGATGAGCGAGACCCTGAGAAGGGCACGCCAGCCCCAGCAGCCATATCGCCCTCTGAATCAGAGGAAATGGATAACCTGGCCCTTTTTGCGGATCGTTCAGCCATCAGCATCTGCACCTGAGACACTAAGGATGCCACTACAGTGGCCAGATCAGCCCCCTCGGGGGGTGCAGCAGCCCCCAGGTCCCCCACCAGGGCGGGGGGAAACTTGCTATCCTGAGAATCCATGCCCACAGTAATAAAATCAAAAAGGGGTACTGTCCCTTTAACACCCGGCGAGCGCAGCCCACCGCACACTACTGCATGTACCGATCCCACAGGGATAGAGAACACTGAGCAAGGAATGACAGGACAAAGAAGGAAAAACCTGGAGAGAGCACAAACAGGCTGCTGCCACCGATCTCTGTCCCAGAGAAAGAGGAAGTGATGCAATAACTGACTGACTGATATAGCCTATGAAGGCTCCGCAAAAATGGCCGCTCAGGCTGAGGGATCGAGGCTACAAGAAAATGGCGCCGACATGTGCTCAAGCGAGCACGGCCCGTCAAAATGGTGGGAATCGGCGCCAAAACACAGCACTGTACAGTACAGGGCCATTCATAGCATTTTCTTGCAAAAAGAAATGGCGGGCCGCATAGCGGTCGCCGCTCAGGCATGTCTGTCTATTCAGCTCCACAGAACTCACAGCAGAGCGGGAGGTCCCCCCCCCTAGCAGCCCACAAAGGCATGCATCCATACAGGAATCTGACAGGGAGCCCGCACAGCACACAGACATGAGGGTACACACAGCCACAGACTGAACACCCATACAGATGGTCCCCACACAGAAGGTGCTTACCGTACCGGATGGGGTGGGGAGCCTTCTCAAGCGACAAACCGCTATCAGGATGACAGGGAGTGCCGCAGCCAGGACGCAGTGGACCGCAGCACAAGACCGCAGAATGGCGTCCAGTGAGGTAGCCACCTCACAGGCAGCATCCCTGCAGCGAACAGGGATGGGTCGTTCATAGCGCCAGGGCGAACCGTAGCTGAACGCTCCATGGCAGGCTGGGGATCCATCTGGCTCTCAGCCCTGGGATCCAGGGCGACCAGTCCGAGACCCAGCTCCGCATGATCATCTTCATCCGAAGATCCCTAAACTAAAGCTGACAAAATAACAGCTAGTAAAGAAAAGAAAAAATACATGAAATAAAATCAAAAAAGGGTAGAAGGCTGAGACTGAAGCCCCAGCACAGGAAAGCCTGCTACTCCTAAGCTAGGCAAGATCAAACTGAGTTGGGAATGCTGGTGCAGGGAGGTATTGACTAAGGGGACAGCCCCTAGGGGTGTGTCTATGCTAAAAGCTTTTGTATTAACAAATCTTGTTGCCTAGCTACTCCTGCGGAGCAAAGGTCAATACCCATTGGTGAAGACTTGGGAAGGGGCGGCGACTGTCGGAGGACGTAAGAGAAACATACTATGGCGCTGGCCCTTTAAGACGCGATCGCGGCGACCAACCGCATGCACCGCAATAGGGATCCCACTAAGGTACCAACCTGAGATGGGAAAAGAACTTAAAACAGAAGAATATGCCCAAAAACCAGCAAAAAAGAGCCCCCAGAAGTGTTACCACGCTGCTGGAAACGATCTCTGCATACAGGAAAGGAAGCAATGTCACCCACTAGAGGCAGAACAGAAACTGGTCTAAGGCAAAATGGTTGCCAATGTATCTGAATGGGAGGCTCCGGGAAAATGGCCGCCAAACATGTGCAAAGAAGAACACCTTGCAACACACTAGATGGCGCCCGAAGGTGCCAAAAACACTACATAGAGAGCTGCAGAAAGTGCCCACAGTGAGGCCAGAGCAGTTGCCCATACCCAAAATGGCAGACCCGCATTTTTTGCACCGCAGCAGTCCGCACTGCCATGTCTGCACCCCCAAACACACTGATAAAGCGGACAGGGATAGGGACCCCCACAAACCCCCACATAGCGATACCTGCGCCTAGAAGCCCCCGCAGGGACCAGGATGCGAGCCCCGGACACAGACATGAGGGGAGAGCACAGACACGTGCAGACTGTCATCCCCGAACAGAAGCCCCACACAGAAGTCACTTACCGCTCCATACGGCGTGGGCGCCTCGATATCGGGGGAACCCCCCACCCCAGATGGCGGGGGAGCCGTCAGCCGAAATAGGATGCGTCGCACGGTCAAAATCGCATGTTGAGGCATCCTGGCGAGGTAGCCACCTCGCAGGCTTTTGCCCCTGAGGACAGGGGCAGGTCGTTTGCTAGGCCAGGGTGCACGCATAGCCCGATAAATGCTCGATGGCGGGCTGGGATTCCATAAGATCCTCTGTCCTGGAGTACCAGGACGACCAGTCTGATTCCCGGCTCCGCAAACACTGTAGTCTTCCGAAGATCCGACTAACTAAGCGCACAAAAAATAAAAAGCTAGTAGTAACTTTTGCGCAAATCAATAAAAATAAGCTTATTGAGATTTTTTTTGTTAAAGACATGTAGCTAAATACATTTTGGCCAAAATATAGGACAAAAAATTAGTATTTTGGATATTTTTTAAAAGACAAAAGTAGAAAATGTCATTTCTCAATTTTTTGCTCTTTTTTTATTAATATCGGAAAAAAAAAAAAAAGCGCAGAGGTGATCAAATACCACCAAAAGAAAGCTCTGTTTGCGGGGAAAAAAAAGAACATAAAATTCATTTGGGTACAGCATTGCATGACTGTGCAATTGTCACTTAAAATCACGCAGTGCCAAGTTGAAAAAAGTGGCCTGGTCAATTAAGGGGGCAAATCCTTCCAGTCTTAAAGTGGTTAAAAAGGATATCGGGGAACAGCAGTGTGTGGGCGGAGCAGCAGCAAGCAGCGAGGGAGCTGTGTGGAGGAAGAGCCAGCCCTGACACGTGCGGGGGAGCCGCACTAGGAAACCGGGCGCGGGTGCAGAGGACCTCATGGACCGGGAAAAAGAGCGGCGGTAGCAGCTGTGGCGGCAAACGGACGGACACCGCACGGTACTGTGGAGAGAGGAGGTGACCGGAAGCAGAGGTGGAGGAGGAGACCGTTCCTGGAAGCAGAGGCAGTGTGCGAGGCAGCAGCTGCAAGCAAGGCGGAGAGAGAGAGCTGTGTGACTGTGCTCTGCGACTGATAGTGATCTGTGACTGACTTACCGCGCTCTGCGACTGTCTGACCGTACTCTGTGACTGACTGCTCTGCGACTGTCTGAACGTGCTCTGCGACTGACAGTGCTCTGCGACTGACCGCGCCCCGCGACTGACCGTGCCCCGCGACTGACTGAGTGCCTGGGAGGACTGGTGAGTATCTGAGCGACTGGTGAGTATCTTAGCGACTGGTGAGTAACCCAGGTTTAGTACCAGGGGCGATAGAGAGAGTGTAGGTAAGGAATAGCAGGTCGTTACCAATTATCCCCATAGAGTAGAGGGTAATAATGTCCGACAGGATTGGGGATGCCACTCAGTGCACTTCTTGCTCCATGTATGCGTTCCTTGATGAACCAATCGAGGGCAAATACTGCTGTGCAGGATGTGTTCTCTGGAAGCCCAGATCCTGGATCTAGAAAACATAGTGGCAACACTGCGTAGCATCAACAACCTGGAAAGGAGCTTGGACATTACCCATCGGGTGCTGGCAGAGGCCAGCATAGAAGTGGGAGGAATAGAGGAGACGCAGGCACCAGAGGTAGGCAGTTGGGTGACCGTTAGGAAGGGTAGAGAGATGAGTGCCAGGGAGGCCAGTCCTGAGTTGATACACCCTAACAAATTTGCCATGTTGCAGGTTGAGGGGGATATCAGCTCAGGGGTGGCAGTGCTGGAGCACTCACCACATCTCACATTAATCTGAGCCTGTATGCATCAGCTGCATGAGCCCTTGCCCCCGGATATTCAGCCATCTCAGACTGATGCATACAGGCTCAGATTAATGTGAGATGTGGCGAGTGTCCATTACTAAGGGGAGCACGGAAGGTGTGGTGAAGGCTACTGATCCTCTGTTTAAGAACACTGGTGCCTTTTAATCAAGAAGACTGCACTGTATATGTTTTTTCCTGCACAAAGATTGGACATTCTTACTCTGAACACTATGAACAATTTATGATATGTGGACAGAATATTAACATTATGGATCATTAACATGCAATTAGATAGTATGACTTCTTAGTCAGCTACCGGCTCTTTAGTAAGGATGGGCTGCACCTTAATGGGGATGGTACAGCTCTTTTGGGGAGTAAGATGGCCACCAAGTTGGAGGGGCTTTTAAACTAGGAGACGGGGGAGGGCTCAGAAGTAGAGTCAGTCAGGAGGGAGAAAAGGAGAGAAGGTAGTAGTAGAGTCAACAGCGACAGTAGTTCCATAACGTCAATTGGGGGTCTGTGCGGGAAAACCTCAGACCAAACAGGAATAAAAATAATCACCATTCACTATCAACTTCCACAAAACTAAGAGGGGTATATGCAAATGCCAGGAGCCTAGCTAATAAAATGGATGAGTTGGAAATGTTAGTACATGAGGAGGACATAGACCTTGTGGAAATAATTAAAATTTGGTTCGACCCCTCACATGACTGGCTGGCCAATATCCAAGGGTATTCGGTGTACCGGAAGGACAGGGTAGGAAAAAGAGGGGGAGGGGTATGTCTCTATGTCAAGAATAATGTAAGGGTGATAGAGAGGAGTGATATTATGGAAGGGATGAGTATGGAGTTAGAATCCGTGTGGGTAGAACTCCAGTAAAGGGAAAAGTAATTGTGGGGGTTTGCTATAGACCACCCAACCAAAGGGAGGAGGTAGAGCTGGAATTTATATCACTGTTGGGTAAAGTGGCAAAACTGGGATCAGTCATCATATTGGGGGACTTCAATTATCCCGACATTGACTGGGAAGAGGGGACTACACACTCACAGAAGGCCCGTCTATTCATGGAAATGTTACAGGACAACTAGATGTCTCAGTTGGTGGATTCTCCTACTAGAGAAAATGCAGTCCTGGATCTATTGATCACTAATGACCCAGACCTAATCTCGGAGGTAGGAGTCCAGGACAACCTGGGCTCTAGTGATCACAGGATGATCACATTTAGCGTAAATAACAATATAACAAGGCAAGAGGGGAACATAAGAACCCTAAACTTCAGAAGGGCAAACTTTCCCAAATTGTGCTCAATGATGGAAAGGGTAAACTGGGACCAAACCCTGGGAACACTGACCACTGAGGAAAAATGGGAATGCTTTAGGAACATATTAAACAAATGCATCTTGCAGTGCATTCCTATGGGAAATACATTTAGAAGAGACAAAGCCAAACCTGGCTGGCTAAACCGTAATGTTAAAAAACGTATTAGGGGAAAAAAATGGCCTTCAAGAAATATAAATCAGAGGGCACAGTATCGGCTTTCAAGCAATACAAGGAGGCAAATAAGAAAAGTAAATACGAAATCAAAATGGCCAAAATCAACTTTGAGAGACATAGCGGGGAGGATAGTAAAAACAAACCAAAGAAATTCTTTAAATATATCAACAGCAAAAAAACTAGGGCAGAACATGTTGCACGCATAATTAACGATGATGGAAGGATGTTTACAGAGGACACTGAAAAAGCAACCATGCTGAACTCTTTTTTTCTCCTCAGTCTTTACACAGGAAAAGGAGGGGTACAATGACCATGACTGTATGGTTAGTAGTAATACACAGGACTTGCCGCTAAGGCTAACAGAGGGTGAAATCAGAAAAGGGCTAGATAAAATTAACACAAATAAATCACCAGGCCTGGATGGGGTACATCCAAGAGGACTCAAAGAACTTAGTAAGGTTATATCTAGACCACTGCTCGTAATCTTTGCTGACAGTATTATGACAGGAAATGTACCAGGGGATTGGAGGAAAGCAAACGTGGTACCGATATTCAAAAAAGGGCAGAGGCATGTCCCGGGAAATTATAGGCCTGTCAGTTTGACATCGATAGTATGTAAACTTCTGGAGGGGATGATAAGGGACTATATCATAGAGTTTGCTAAAGACAACAACGTCATCAGCAGTAATCAGCACGGGTTTACAAATGGGCGTTCTTGTCAAGCCAAGCTCTTAACATTCTATGAGGAGGTGAGCCGTGAGCTAGATAGGGGGAGACCAGTGGATGTGGTGTACTTGGATTTCGCTAAGACGTTTGATACAGTTCCCCACAAGCGCTTAATTTATAAAATAAGGTCTGCAGGCACCGACCGCAGGGTTTGCTCTTGGATATGGAACTGGCTAAAAGGGCGTGTCCAAAGGGTGGTAATAAATAGCACATACTCAGACTGGTCTGAGGTGGTAAGTGGGGTCCCCCAAGGCTCAGTCCTGGGACCAACCTTTTTTAATTTATTCATAAACAGCATTGAGGACGGGATCAGTAATTCTATATTATATTCTATAATTCTATATAATAATTCTATATCAGTTTTTGCAGATGACACAAAATTGGGCAGGGCAATAACTGCACAGCATGAAGCAGATATCCTACAGAATGACAGGGACAAAATAACAGAGTGGGCAACGACATGGCAAATAAGGTTTAATGTTGAGAAGTGTAAGGTTTTGCACTTGGGGACTAAAAACCTAAAAGCACAATACATTTTAGGGGGGGAACATTTGGGGGAATCAAATATAGAGAAAGATCTGGGAGTCTTGGTAGATGATAGACTAGGCAACTTTCAAGCGGCAGCTGCCAAAGCCGGCAGAATATTGGCATGCATAAAAAAAGGGATGTATTCCAGAGATAAGACTATAATCCTTCCACTTTATAAAACTCTGGTCTGACCACATCTGGAGTACTCTGTCCAGTTCTGGTCACCAGTGCTCAGGAGGGATGTGTTGGAGCTGGAGAGAGTCCAGAGAAGGGCAACTAAACTAATTAGGGGATTAGAGCACCTTAATTATGAAGAGTGTCTGCAATCCCTTGATTTATTCTCCCTGGAGAAGAGATGCCTGAGAGGGGACATGATAGCAATTTATAAATATCTCAATGGTGATCTCAGCATAGGAAAAAAGCTATTCAGTCGAAAGGATTGCATGAGGACTCGGGGGCATACAATGCGACTGGAGGAGAAGCGTTTTAACCTCCGGCAATGTGGGGGGTTCTTTACGGTTAGGGCTACAAGATTGTGGAATTCTCTACCACAAGAGGTGGTTTCTGCGGGAAGTATGGTGGCTTTCTAAAGACTCTTAGACGTACATCTCAAGGAGAAAAACATTCAGGGGTATGAGAGATAATTACGGCCACACACACCTACACAGGCTGAACTGGGTGGACTATGGTCTTTATTTAACCTCACCTACTATGTAACTATATTCAACTATGTAACTATTAGAGCCCATTCACACTAGCGCGACTTGTGAGGCAACTTGTGTTGCCCCAGGTAGCTTGACATAACAAAAGCAATGTTAATCAATCAGTGCTGTCTTAATTGGCACTACTGAAGTTGCTCCGACTTCAGAAAAGGGTCCTGTACTACTTTGAGGCGACCTGTGATCCGACTATCCCATATACTTCAATGGGAGTTGCCTCCTTATCTTAATTGACACGACTTGTTATCAGACTTTCCAGGAAGAAGAAAGAGATTAGCCAGGCATTCCCCACAGACAAAGTCGCCTGTCTCTTCAAAGTAGTGCACAAGTCTCTTCCAAGTCTCTAAACAAGTCTCTAAACAAGTCTCTTCACAAGTCTCTAAACAAGTCTCTAAACAAGTCTCTAAACAAGTCTCTAAACAAGTCTCTAAACAAGTCTCTAAACAAGTCTCTAAACAAGTCTCTAAACAAGTCTCTAAACAAGTCTCTAAACAAGTCTCTAAACAAGTCTCTAAACAAGTCTCTTCAAGTCACGGGGCGACTTTCTGGTAGTGGTAGTGTGAACCAGCTCTCAAGGGGGGATATGATCAGCATGTATAAATACAGTTGAGCAAAAAAGTATATAGTCAGCCACCAATTGTGCAAGTTCTCCCACTTAAGATGAGAGAGAGGCCTGTAATTTTCATCATAGGTACACTTCAATTACGAGAGACAGAATGGGGGGGGGGGAATCCAGGAAATCACATTGTAGGATTTCTAATGAATTGGTAAATTCCTTGGTAAAATAAATATTTGGTTACCTACAAACAAGCAAGATTTCTGGCTCTCACAGACCTGAAACTTCTTCAACCGCTTTCCAACCAGTCGCCGCAGATATACTGGGGCAGGCTGGCTCCCACAGGCAAATAGCTGTACATCAAGAATAAAAAGTGCAGCGCTAAAACGATCAATAAATATATTCTATAAAAAACACATAAATGTCCAAATAAAATAGTCGCTGTAAACATCAATATCCTTAAAAAAAGGGGGGGGGGTAATGTCCAAGATGCAATCCAAGGAAAAAGTGCACAGTGCTCAGTATGAATCCAAATGATAAGGTGCTCACACTCAGGTGTACGTTTAGTAAATTGAGATAAGCCGAGATCTGGATGATCACGGCTTGTCTCACAGCATTGCCATTTTAAATTACTGAGAAGAGTAGTGGAGAACATATTCTTCTCTTCTCATCTCAGTACACAAACGGCTTGCATTCACTGCAACGGAAACGGCCAGTTTAGTAACACATGATGTCACCTTATCACTGTGCTTCTCTTTGAAGATCTCCTCTTCCTGCTTCTCCAGCTCAGAGGTGGAGAATCAGGGGGAGAAGCTGTGTGATTAGAGGAAGAAGACTTCTTTCTTCCCATATATCAGCACCAGTGGGTTCAAAATGAATGTATATATTGTATGTATGTATGTGTGTTTGTGGGTGTATGTATGTATGTGTATATATATGTGTGTATGTGTATATATATATATATAATATATATATATATATATATATACATATACACACACACACACTGTATGTATATATGTATATATACTGTGCATGTGTGTGTGTGTGTGTGTGTATAGATATGTTTTCATGTGTTAGAACATGTCATTACGAGTTCTTTTAAACTTTTGTTTCACTTTTTAAACTACTTAGGGGCGGCTGTAATCTCACAATATCTCGTGAGATTACAGGCAGTCCACCCAGTTATACACAGATCTCGGCAGTTCTCAGAGAAAAAACTTCTCCTCTGATCACTCTGTGAGAAGTGAAGTTCTCCGCCTTCTAATCTGGGTGCCAGAGGAGATATTTTTTCTCTGAGAACTGCCGAGAAGTGAACTGAGAGAAAACTTCTCAGTTTACTGAACATACACCTCAGTGCCAATATCAAAAGGGGCGGGACATAGTGCGCTCGTCAAAACCGCATGTAATGACGAGCGCACTATGTCCCGCCCCTTTACCTGGAGATATCTGTAATGTCCGTTGATCCAATGTGGAGATACTACTGTGCTGACTGTTTATTCACAGCCTTCAGGTGAGAGGCTAGAACCACTGGTGGAGGATATTGGCACTGAGTGTGAGCACCTTATTTGGATTCATACTGAGCACTGTGCACTTTTTCCTTGGATTGCATCTTGGACATTACCCCCCCTTTTTTTTTTAAGGATATTGATGTTTACAGCGACTATTTTATTTGGACATTTATGTGTTTTATAGAATATTTTTATTGATCGTTTTAGCGCTGCACTTTTTATTCTTGTTGTACTATTGAGGTTTCTGAATTTTACCTAGGTGTCAGCTGCTTGGTAATTTTTCTTTACTTGCTTGCGCTGATATACTTTTTTGCTTTTAAATCGCTGTACATGTACGGCGCACGCTCTGGGGAGGCTCAGGGGCAAGCGCGCGCCCCCGCTCGTCACCTGGGAAGCCAGTGTGTGTCAGGCGGGTTCCGATTGCCGCTTGACACCCTCAATCTCGCCCCGCAGACAGAGAAGGACGGTCGGCTGATGTAAATACAGCCGTCCATCCTTCTCCCTTTGTGATCCTGCTATATAGGATCGCATGTCTCTATGATCGTCTCACAAGCCCAACCCCCCTACAGTTAGAATCGCTCCCCTAGGCTTACATTTAACCCCTTGGTCACCAACAGTATTAACCCCTTCCCTGCCAACGGCATTATTACAGTAACAGTGCATATTTTTAGCACTGATTACTGTAGTAATGTCACTGGTAGCCCCCAAAAGTGTCAAAAATGTCAGTTAGGGGTCTGATCTGTCAGCCGCAATGTTGTAGTCCCGTTAAAAATCTCACATCGCCACCATTACTAGTAAAAAAATAAAAATAAAAAAAAATAAAAATGACATAAATCTTTTCCGAAGTTTGTAGACATAATAACTTTTGCCCAAACCAATCAAAATATGCTTATTGCGATTTTTTTTTTTTTTACCAAAAATATGTAGCAGAAAACAAATTGGCATAAAATGTTAAAAAATTAAACAAAAGCAGCAGGATGAATTCTGAAGCGTTTCGGGCAATATTATCTTCTCATATTCAGCCAAATGCTTCAGAACTCATTGGATGGTGCTTTACAATGCAGATGGACAATGACTTGAAGCATACTGCGAAATCAACCAAAGAGTTTTTTAAGGGAAAGAAGTGGAATGTTATGCAATGGCCAAGTCAATCACCTGACCTGAATCCGTTTGAGCATGCATTTCACTTGCTAAAGAAAAAACTAAAGGGAAAATGCCCCAAGAACAAGCAGTAACTTAAGACAGTTGTAGTAGAGGCCTGGCAGAGCATCACCAGGGATGAAAAACAGCATCTGGTGTGTGTGAAAGGCCGCAGGCCTGTATTTGTGGGAGGGGCTAGCATGCCTAAAAGACGCTGCTCTCCCCCCCCCCCCCCCGCTAGCCGCATCATACGCTGTCCACCCCCCTGGCAGCCTAACATCTGGTTCCAGCAGCTCGCCGTCAGCCACCACCAGCGCCGCCACGTCCCTCAAGCCTGCTTCCCCTGCAGTCGGATCATCCGCTCAAGCAGTCTGTTCGTTCATTCGCCTGCCGGCGTCAGGTACCGTTGGGGGGGCTTCTTGTGGGGGCTTGATTTCTACCTTGCCTCAACAGGCCACGGCCCTGCTTCATACCTTACCCTACTGATACTGTCCCTACCGCTGGTAATTCTTGAATACTTCTACATTGCTAATACCACTGCTACCATGGGTACTACTACTATGGATACTGCAACACTACAAATACTATGACTACCAGGAAGACTACTGCTATACTGATATACGGCTAATTCTATTGCTATGTGTACTACTGCTTGATACACTGCTACACTGCCAATACGGTGTACTACTGCTACACTACATGACTACTAAACTACTAAAAACTATTACCACCATGTGTATTTCTGCTATATGTATACCACTACACCACTTATACTACTACCATGTGTACTACTGCTATTTTGCTAGGTATGTTGCATTACCCTTCAAGCCCCCGTACAGGGTCAGAAAACTGGCTAATTAGGGCAAGGCGCGGGCCTTAGTCTCACTAGTAGCTGGTCCTGCGAGGCCAACTCCCCAATCTCAACACAGAGATTTTTTCGCCCTCGGGCCAAATCATAGTTAGAGCCTCGCATCCATCCATCTCTTGGGATCATAGTTAGGGCCCCACTTGTCATGGCCACACGTATTACATCTTTTACCGTCACCGAGAGGCCAACCCCCCCCCCGCTAGTGGCTCGTGCCCCACACCCAAATCATAGCTAGAGCCTCTCACCTGCTGCTCAGCAACTAGCAGGGCCTCACTTGTCACGGGGTAGACAGCTTTCGCCTCAGCACTAGTTAGCCAGCCAGTTCTGTTTTAGCTAAATGGTATTAACCAGATTTTTTTTTGTGTGTGTGTAATTTTCTCTCTCAGCATGTCTCAAGGAGCCAACATAGGTGAAGGGTCATCTCCCCCAAGCATACCCGCTAGGCCTAACACCCCTGTTGGAATTGGTACCCCCAGGGAATTCCAAGAACCATCCACGCCAGGCTCTTTAAGTTCCTGGACCATCCCCAGGATTTTGGCTGTTTTGCGCCGCAGGGGCATCCCTTTCCCAGCTACAGCAAGAAAGGCTGACCTCTACAAACTACTCTCAGCACATCCTGAGGATCCTGGGCTGGGTACCAGCTCTCAGGAGGTTAGCGCGGATATACAAGGGACGCTAAACACCATCTTGTCATCACTACAGTCAATCAATGATAGACTGTCCAAGCTGGAAAACGCTAGCCCATCCAACATGGACCCGCCTCCCTCAAGGCCGGTACAAGGACTCGCTCCTCCCAGCTCACAGGGTAGGCCCCCAGCCTCGCCATTTTTCTCCCCTTCTGCTTCACTAGTCATTACCCTATCACACATGGTCCCCCCCAGCCCTCCGCAAGGACATTTTAGATGGGAAAGATGTGAATCTGGTTTCTTTGCTAATTGCCTCCCAGGACGTTGTGTAGAACAGGGTGTACAATTACTGTGATTTGGCCGTAGTAATGAAGACCAGAGAACCAAGACTCAACAAAAAACTTACCATACCAGAGTTTGTCCTAGCCTTCGGTATCTATAGCGATGTTGTGAGCTCAGTGTATCCGTAAAGCCAGGAGGAACTAGATTTATATTTTTATAAGGTGGATGACTTAGGCCACAAGTACGGGAGTTTCATGTTTTACGACTTCCACAAGTCTGTATCGGCAAAAGCAGCCGCAGCCTTGGCCCAGTTTAACATACATTCTGACTGGAGCCTCTTGGACACGGAACTCTTTTGCAGACATTTTGCAGGCCTAGTACCCCCGTCTTGTGCAGTCTGCTCTTCCACCTCTCATACCGCCAACCTGTGCCCCTCAGAGGCCGATCCCTCCTTTCCTGGTTTCTCCGGGGGAGCTGGTAAGCCTGACCAACGTAGTCAAAGGGATAAGCTTGATCGTCCCATCATTTATTTAGGCAAAGCTCAAAATATGCAATAATTTAAATGTAGGTGCCTGTAGCTTTAGCGCCTGCAGATTACTACACGTCTTTTCCATATGCTTTAGGGCCCATGACAAATCCATGTGCTCTTCTAAGTTAAATCCTAAGCAATAAATAACAGAGGTGAATATAAATATTCTAGAACACTACTTGAAATCACACCCATCTCCTCACCTGGTGGAATACTTATTAAATGGGTTCTCAGTAGGATTCCACACTGGGTTGGTATCACTCCCTATAGGTACACTAGAGTGTCCCAACCTCCTTACAGCTAGGAATGATTCACAGACAGTAGACAATCTCCTCAGTAAGGAGACCCAGAAAGGGTTCATTATAGGCCCCTTTTCCTCCCCTCCCTTCACCTCCTGGCGCAAGAACCCAATTGGGATAGCCACTAGCAAATATTCTAATAAAAACGTCTTTATCATTGATCTGTCTGCTCCTCATTCGTCCACAAACCCAAGCCTAAATTCCCTCATTCCATCTACCGAATTCTCTCTGCACTATACCACCGTGGATAATGCCATTCAAGCAATCTTGAGGGCAGGTAGAGCTGCATGGCTCAGTAAGACCAATATCTCCAACGCCTTCAAGTTGTTACCCATTCATCCCTCCTTATGGCATATTCACGGTGTCAAGTGGAGAGAGGAATATTACTTTGCTGTTAGACTCACCTTTACGGCCAAGAGTAGCCCGAAAATATTCGGTACATTTGCTGAGACTCTCTGCTGGCTCCTCCTCAATGTCGCTAGGTGTCCCATGGTGTTACACTATTTGGACAATCTTTTGTTGGTCTAACATAGCGACTGCAGCCCTGTCAGTCTAAAGAGCACCGTAGCACTGTTTTCAACTTTAGGCGTCCCCCTGTCACTAGACAAGACAACTGAACCCACCACCAGACTTGACTTCCTAGGCATCACACTCAATTCCGACACCATGCAGTCTAGTCTCCCTGAGGACAAGCTCGGGCGCATACGCAAGGACATAGTCAAGTTCCTACAACTTGGAACTTTTACTCGTAAAGACCTACAATCTTTGGTAGGTTCCTTGAACTTCACGATGCGCATTATTCCCAAAGGTAGATCATTTATTTCTAGGTTGTTGTTAGATGCAGGCATCATTCAGATATTTTCTTCTTCAGGCGATTCCCTACAACAACATAAAAACAATCATAGCGGCTGAACAGCCGCTTGATCGTTCTTACAGGCGGCGGGAGGGGACATCCCCACCCCCCTCCCGCCGCCATCCGGTGCTTCTACAGGCTCGCCCATATGATCGGCGAGCCAAAGAAGGAAATCGGCCGCTGGGCGGAAGTGTACCATAGAGGCTGTGAGGATCAGATGGTCCCTGGTAGTCTCCGATTCTCGGAGGCCCGGCGCGACGTGAGGACGTCATGCCCAGCCTGGCAGTTTCAATACTGCCAAGATCTTAGCATTCAGCTGAGATCATTTTTTTCTGCCTTTCTAGCCTGTAGGCTCCCTAAAAAGAGGACCTGTCATTCACTAATCCTATTACAAGGAATGTTTACATTCCGTGTAAAAGGAATAAACGTGATGAAAAAAAAATTAAAGGGAAAGTGTAAAAAAAAAAAAAAAAATAAAAAAAAAAATGTAAAATGCTCCTGTCCCCGTTAGCTTGCAAGCAGAAGCGATCGCATGCGTACGTGGCGGCCACATATGTAAATGACATTCAATCCATACATGTGAGGTGTCTCTGCGAACCTTAGGTATCTCTGTCGCCTATATAGATTTTTAAGTACCAAATTTGGCGTCATTCCAAATTTGTCCTCTGACAGTCGCCGCCCATTCATACAGTCTTCACGATTGGGTATTGGCCTTCTCCGCAGGAGCAAGCTAGGCAGTAATTTTGTTAATACAACAAACATTAACATATAGACACACCCACAGGGGGCCGTCCCAAAATTACTGCCTAGCTTGCTCCTGCGGAGAAGGCCAATACCCAATCGTGAAGACTGTATTAATGGGCAGCGACTGTCAGAGGACGTAAGAGAAATTATGATTTTTACATGTAGGAGCGGAGTGCCAGAAATCAACCGGTATTGAAGTGGTTAAAACAACAAACATGTTATTCTTACCAGCTCTGTGCAATGGTTTTGCACAGAAAAGTCCTAATTCGCCTCTTCTGGGGTCCCCCACTGACGCATCTGGCTCCTCATACCCCAATAGCAAGCCGCAAAGTATAGTATCGAGTGCCCCTATAGGCAGGTAAAAAAAAACAACTTCTGCCTTTAGAGCCACTCACTTTCTGGCCAGGACTAAATGTCCCATGAGGCATTGCTCCTCACACATTCACAAGTTCTCAGATACTTACAATGTATAGATGGTGTACGGAGCTGCATGTGTGCTTCACTGTATTTCCTCATATGTAAAGAAATAATGCATTCTGTATGCAGGCCAACTAATCAGCTGACCAACTAATCGATTATGAAAATAGTTGACAACTATTTTCATAATCAATTAAATCAATTCGTTGTGGTGTTCCCAACACCGTGGGTGTTCCCAACACCGTGGGTCATTGCTACACATCTGGTGGGATTGCCCTCTCATCCAGCCGTTCTGGAGGGAGGTTAATTCCCACATCTCTAGTATCACCACGTTTACATCAGATTTTATACCAGCCCAATACTTACTGCTTCATACATCTCTATATTTTGCCAACTATAAAAAAATCTCTCACTTAGCACCTCATTAACATGGACACAATGTGCGTTCCGTGCCACTTGTTGTCCACCGCCACCCCTACCATCGCAGAATGGATTCGGAGGGTACAGCGGGTCGCAAATATGTAAGATCTAATTTCCCAAGCTAAGGACTCCAACCGTAAATAATATCAGACCTGGGCTCCATGGCTACATTTTACGACTTTACCCAGCTATTAGACGTTGAGCACATAACTACGGTTTCCTCACACGTCCCTACCTTGCTACATGCCTGCTCACCCCACAACATTGATCCTGCATTATGCAGCCTTTGGCCATGCCGACCTCTGCTTTTCTCCCCCCCCCCCCCCTATTTTTTTTTTCTTTCTTCTTCCTCTTTCCCTAATTTCTTCCCCTCTTATCCTCCCCCTTGTCCCTTCCTACCCCTGCCCCCCTCCTCCCCGGACACCCCTGGACAGCTCCAAAGGTCGCCACTTCTCCCTTATACCTGTCGGTATCCTCAACGTGTCCCCCTACTGCCTGGGAATTTTCTATTGCATGGTGTCTGTTCTCTGCTCCCCGACACAGCAAGTTCCCCGATGGGGGTGTCGGAGTTCAGAATACTTCACCACACTGCTCACCCTGCTCCAAAACCCCAGATTTCCATTACAGCTGGGATACCTCTACTGCTGTGACCTTACATGTGCGATACTTGTGCTTTTTATGTTTCCACGATGCCTTATTATTCTCTCTTTCCACAGGAGCACTTTGTATAGCCGTGCTTTTCATGTCGCACGATTTGTATGTGCACTATGGCTTATTTGAACTTGTATTGGTTGATTTTGTACTTTGCTAACTATTCAATAAATTGTTTTGGAAAAAAAAAAAAATCAATTAGTTGTTTTAGCCCTAAAAAACAGACATATTTATATCAAGACGCAACACACATTCCACGCAAAACGCCAAAAAATGGACTGGATAAAATTATTGGCTCCTTCTCAAATTTGTAAGAAATTATTGCATTCCAAGTTTGTAATGCTCCGGTAATTTGTAATTAAACTCGCCTGTATCAATTAACAGGTGCTGACAATATAAAAAAACCATACCGGCAACCAAAAATTGAAAACCTGCTGTGTGTCTATGTGCCAAACCGAGCATGGAGAAGAGAAAGAGCAGCAAAGAATTGTCTGAGGATTTGAGAACAAAAATTGTGGAAAAGCATGGACAATCTCAAGGTTACAAGTCCATCTCCAGAGATCTTCGTATTTCTGTGTCCACTGTGCGCAACATTGTCAAGAAGTTTATAGCCCATGGCACTGTAGCTAATTTCCCAGGACATTAGTGAACCTCTACCATGTTTGGCTGTAGGGGCAGTATTCTTTTATAACGGTTTCATTTCTTTTACTTAAAACCATAGAATGATGGACTTTACCACAAAGCTGTCATTTGGTTTAGTCTGTCCGCAGCATATTCTCCCAAAAGGATTTTGGTTTCCTCATGTAAGTTTTTTTTGGGGGGGTTGCTTTGCTGCTTCAGGCACTGGGTGCCTTGACTGTGTGTATGGCACTATGAAATCTGAGGACAACCAAAAGAATTCTGGGGTGCACTGTAGGGCACAGTGTCAGAAAGTTTTGGTCTTCCGTCAGATGACAAATGACACAAAGCACACGTCAAAAAGCACCCAGAAATGGTTTATGGGACAAGGCGCTGGAGATTACTGAACTTGCCAGCAATGATTCCAGATCTAAATCCCATAGAGCACCTGTGGAGAGAACTCAAAACAGCAGTTGGGAAAAGGAACCCTTCCAATCTGAGAGACCATGAGCAGTTGGCAAAAAAACAGTGGTCCACAATTCCAGTAGAGAGGTGCAAGAAACTCCCTGATGGTTACAGGAAAGTAATTGATTCCACTTTATTTTTTTTCCAAGGGGTGTGCTAACGAATATACAATTGAGGGTGCCAATAAATTAGGTCCAGATCATTTTTGGAGTTTTTCGAGGAATTTGTCAGATTTGGATTTTTGTTTCTCCACTTTTTTGTGTCATACCACTACAAAATAAAAAAATAAACACGAGAATGCTTAAACATTTGTAATTGCAACAATTTTCTGGGCAATGTGGTGCATTATCTAACAGAAATGAAGGGGTGCCAATATTTTTGGCAATGACTATGTACACACTTAAAATAAATACTGTATGCAAACCTTCACCATTGGCATGGACAGCAAGGGCTGTCCAGCAGCAAAAAAACAGAAAAAAAAATAATGTAAAAGATGTCAAGCAACATGCCCTGAAAAATAAATTGACTTACTTTAATAGCATCCCTTCGTTTCTGTTCGGCCTGTGTATGTGCCCGCCTCCGTCTGTCTTTGTATGCATCCTTAATGCTTTCCTGACGATAGTCACTGTCCTCGTCATCTGAGGTTGGGAAACAAGTATTGTTGATCAAGCAGCAGGCTATGGAAGGTTGAGCAGACACATATGGATACCATTGTCCCCCCCCAAGTAAAACTGTATCCTACCCCAAGATAACAAGACATCTTTACAAAACAGGGGCCTATTCTATAACAATCGCCAAAGCAGCGTATATACTAAAAGCTCAGATCTGTTTCTGATCTAAGTTTAGAAGAATGAATACGCTTCAAAGAAGCAGCAAACCACACTGGGTTCACTTCCATTAGCATTTATGTGTTAGCAAAAAATTGGATTTTGTTACTTCTACTACTACTTTGTTACTAAAATCTCTTTCTCGGAGTTCATTGAGAGGCATAGCGCTCAATTAAGAAGCATAGGGTTATATTGCCCCCTACAGGAGTAGGACACTAGGCAGAAAAAAACTTGGCTATGCCTATGGGCAGTCCTAGCTGGCATTAATCAAGTTCTCTGCTATAGGCATCCAGTTTAGTAACAAGCAGTATCAGAAGTCTCAAAAAAAAAAAAAAAAAAAAAATATTATATTTTATAGATAGATAGAGAGAGTGAGAGAGCAAGAGAGCGAGAGAGAGAGAGAGCGAGAGAGAGAGCGTCGTTCAGTGACGGACACTGCTCCATATCTTCTTTAACCCTTGGGACGTCCCAAAGCAGTGTCAACAGGAGGGGTGGGAAAAACACAGCAATGCACATAATTCACAAAAAAGGGCTAAACATAGCCAACCAGGTAAACCAGGAGCTCAACCAGGAACAACTGGAGCTCACCAACCAAAAATAACACACCATCAAGAACCTCTGCAACAGCAGCCTGCAAAACTTTGCGGCTGAACGCAGCATCCGCAGATGCCAGTACATCCACCTAGTAAAATTTGATGAATGTATGCACTGACGACCATGTGGCCCGTCTTGCACACCTGAAGCAATGACGCCTGATGACGGAAGGCCCAGGAGGCACTAAGCGGCCTTGTAGAATGTGCCTTAACAGGGAAAGGAGGAGCCTGGCCCTTAATGGAATATGTGCTAGTGGGGTTGTGAACGGCGCTACCGTGTTAAAAATACACTTGGTGAATAAATAATGTAAAAAATGTTGAAAGTGCTTGATATTAAATAAATAGATATAATTTATAAAGTGCACATGTGACTCATAGTTTTCAGAGACTATTTATAGTGAAGAAACACACATACCCTGTGCCTTTAAAAGGTGCTATAATAAAGTTCATTAGTGCTAGTGCAAAACAAAAGACACAAAACTGAAATAGGGCAGTGGTTTTTTATTTTTCATTAGACATACCAGGTGTGATGTGTGTCCAATCTAGAGAACCAATCATAAAGTGATTGTGCACAATAAAGAAACCTCAAAAGTTCTGTGCTGCAGTGAGCAGAAATGTGAAAATGAAACATTCAATTGCAAATGATTGTGAGCAAAAGGACTTTGGGCTGCAGATACCTGCGTGACCGCTAGGTGTCGCACCCTGTATACAACCTGGTGAGGTTTTTCTGCTGGATGGATACCGTTTAGGGGTTATTTCCTCCTCTGGATTCCTGATGTGCCGCGTGGTGCCTCAAAAAAGAAACACAGAGAAGAGAACCCACTGGTGCCGTATCTCAAAACAAGAGCAGAAAAAATGTAGTAACTCACGGGGAAGATGCAGGCTGTCCGCGATCAGTGGTGGTGTGTGCCGGGAAGCTTCCGCGTTCCACGGCTCTGGCTTCGAATACCGGAAATGACGTATTGACGTCGAAGACTCCGCCCTACCGGTTTCGTCAAATGACGTCTACAGGAGCGGCGTCAAAGTACTAACTTCCCGGCCATTAAATAGCATCCCATCTCCTAGCAACAACAGGGCCTCCCCCGCCGCCATATTGGTGCTGTCAGCTGAAGCCGGACCGAGGCCATCTTGTGCCTCAATGCAATGCCCGCCTCGCTAACCCTAATAGGAGTGTTTAGCTATCTGTTCATCATTTCGGGGACAGCCTGTTCGGATCAATTTAAACAACAACTTAAGAAACTTTATTGGTGAGAAAAAAAATTTTTTTTTAAATATAAAAGGATGTGTAAAATATAAAAAAATTTAAAAATATATTAAAAAATGTTTTAAAAATTGCTGAAAGCGACGATGCATATTCTTCTTTAAAAACATTAGTCTGACTATAAGACGTGGAGTAATTTTTTCAAAAAAATATATACCACACACTTTCAATTAGGGAACAACCCATGGCATCATATATATATGGCAGATGTTGGATGAGAAGGTTCAAAAATAGGGATCAAAAAACAGTTTACAATCTGATGATACCACGGCGTGTACTGTGTGGGTTATTCACAGACGTGATCGTTATTTATCACAATATACAAAAAAATAAAAATAAATATAAAAATAAAGAATGTTTTTTATATAAGATGAAAAAAAGAGAATTACTACAATATAACTGTGGACCAAATTCCATTGAAAAGACTTGTCTGCACAGTCGAGGTTTACGATCCACGGAATATCACAGAGATTAGAAATGAAGAATCCGATTGATGCCAGTCTTTTTGTTTTTTTGTTTTTTCATATGTTTTTTTGTTTTTTTTGGAAGAACAACAAAAAAGGGGGAAGGGATGTAGGATGAGAAGGCTAATAATGGAATCTTGTTTCAAGGGTTTTATTATATATGTTTAAATCTCTCTATCAAGGGTATGTATAGAAATGTACTTCTTTGTATCTTCATACTTTTTGAGAAGTATGTATAAAGAAACTATGTGAAAAAAAAAAAGTGTGGCTGGGAAGATAATTTTTTCATACAACGTAATGACAACAAGATGTTTATAATATAAGAAGCTGTTCAAAGTTTTGTTGAAGGGTCAAAGAATATTCTTAAAAGATAATTCTAAAATATTAAATAAAAATTCAGAATAATATATATCTTTAAAAACTTATTTCCGAAAGTGGCTTTAAAGGAGTTTTTTCAAAAACTTACTAAAAACTTGGAAAAAAGAATAAAACGGATAAAAAAGGATAAAAAACTATACATCTGTAATAAAACAGTTCAGATCTATATGTGCGTTCAAACCATCGGGGCGGAGGGATCTCATTAAAAAAATCCACTTGGTTTCATTTCTGGATACCATTCTTTTCTTATTTCCTCCCCTCCAATCCCCTTTTATTTTGTCTATGCCATAAAACACTAATCCTGATGGATCTTTAGAGTGTTTTTCTTTAAAGTGCCTGGATAAATTATGTTTATCAAGCCCCTTTTTAATGTTTTTTATATGCTCCCTGATTCTAACATACAGGGGTCAGGTAGTCCTGCCAATATATTGCATATGGCAGGGGCACTCAATGACATAGGTCACGTGTGTGCTGTTACAAGTAATGGTGTCTCTTATTTTGTATTCATCTTTGGTATAAGATCTGAAATTGTTAGTTCGCCTCTTTTGGGATGTATTATTCCTACAGGGTAGGCATTTTCGGCACCTAAAAAAACCATTAATACTGGTGGGTAAAGAAATGGTTTTTGGTGGGTTAACCACGTTGTGTACCACCTTGTCCTTTAACGTTGGTCCCCTTCTATAGAGAAAGGAAGGTTTATTGGGTAAAATCTTTCTTAGTGTTCTGTCAGCTGTAAGAATGGGCCAATGTTTTCTAAAGATTTTTTCCACTTCCTTGTGTTGTCTGTTAAATCCTGTGATGAACGGGAACTCATGTTTATTTTGACTCTCTTTTCTTGAATTCTCTTTGATAAGGTCTTTTCTGTCCAAATTCCTTATTGTTCCGGCTTATAGCTATGGGGGCCAAATATGCCCCCAGTGTTGCAAATATATTCATGCAAAAATGGGAGGAGGAGCAAGTTTTTAGTATAGAAAGACCCAATCTTAGATATTACCAAAGATATATTGATGATATTATTTTAGTATGGAGAGGTGGCTTGGACTCATTACAGAGCTTTTTTGATGAGATCAGTAGCAACGCCTATGGAATCACCTTTACAGGAAATTGGGATAAACAAAAGATTGCTTTTTTAGATTTAGAATTATTTAAGCAAGATGGAAGACTGGCTAGCAAAACCTTTTTTAAGAAAACCGACAAAAACGGATATATCCCCATTAGGAGCTGTCACCATCCAAAAATGGTTAGGAAATATTCCTAAGGGACAGTTGCTACGGATAAGGAGAAACTGCAGTAACACTCAAGATTTTGACGTTCAAGCAGATATGCTCAAAGATTCATAGAAAAAGGATACAAAAAGAAAAACTTGGAGCATCTAAAGAGAACAATAAGGAATTTGGACAGAAAAGACCTTATCAAAGAGAATTCAAGAAAAGAGAGTCAAAATAAACATGAGTTCGCGTTCATCACAGGATTTAACAGACAACACAAGGAAGTGGAAAAAATCTTTAGAAAACATTGGCCCATTCTTACAGCTGACAGAACACTAAGAAAGATTTTACCCAATAAACCTTCCTTTGTCTATAGAAGGGCACCAACGTTAAAGGACAAGGTGGTACACAACGTGGTTAACCCACCAAAAACCATTTCTTTACCCACCAGTATTAATGGTTTTTTTAGGTGCCGAAAATGCCTACCCTGTAGGAATAATACATCCCAAAAGAGGCGAACTAACAATTTCAGATCTTATACCACGGGTGTTGAATACAAAATAAGAGACACCATTACTTGTAACAGCACACACGTGACCTATGTCATTGAGTGCCCCTGCCATATGCAATATATTGGCAGGACCACCCGACCCCTGTATGTTAGAATCAGGGAGCATATAAAAAACATTAAAAAGGGGTTTGATAAACATAATTTATCCAGGCACTTTAAAGAAAAACACTCTAAAGATCCATCAGGATTAGTGTTTTATGGCATAGACAAAATAAAAGGGGATTGGAGGGGAGGAAATAAGAAAAGAATGGTATCCAGAAATGAAACCAAGTGGATTTTTTTAATGAGATCCCTCCGCCCCGATGGTTTGAACGCAGATATAGATCTGAACTGTTTTATTACAGATGTATAGTTTTTTTGTCCTTTTTTATCCGTTTTATTCCTTTTTTCCAAGTTTTTAGTAAGTTTTTGAAAAAACTCCTTTAAAGCCACTTTCGGAAATAAGTTTTTAAAGATATATATTATTCTGAATTTTTATTTAATATTTTAGAATTATCTTTTAAGAATATTCTTTGACCCTTCAACAAAACTTTGAACAGCTTCTTATATTATAAACATCTTGTTGTCATTACGTTATATGAAAAAATTATCTTCCCAGCCACACTTTTTTTTTTTCACATAGTTTCTTTATACATACTTCTCAAAAAGTATGAAGATACAAAGAAGTACATTTCTATACATACCCTTGATAGAGAGATTTAAACATATATAATAAAACCCTTGAAACAAGATTCCATTATTAGCCTTCTCATCCTACATCCCTTCCCCCTTTTTTGTTGTTCTTCCAAAAAAAACAAAAAAACATATGAAAAAACAAAAAAACAAAAAGACTGGCATCAATCGGATTCTTCATTTCTAATCTCTGTGATATTCCGTGGATCGTAAACCTCGACTGTGCAGACAAGTCTTTTCAATGGAATTTGGTCCACAGTTAAATTGTAATAATTCTCTTTTTTTCATCTTATATAAAAAACATTCTTTATTTTTATATTTATATTTATTTTTATTTTTTTTGTATATTGTGATAAATAACTATCAAGTCTGTGAATAACCCACACAGTACACGCCGTGGTATCATCAGATTGTAAACTGTTTTTTGATCCCTATTTTTGAACCTTCTCATCCAACATCTGCCATATATATGATGCCATGGGTTGTTCCCTAATTGAAAGTGTGTGGTATATATTTTTTTGAAAAAATTACTCCACGTCTTATAGTCAGACTAATGTTTTTAAAGAAGAATATGCATCGTCGCTTTCAGCAATTTTAAAACATTTTTTAATATATTTTTTAATTTTTTTATATTTTACACATCCTTTTATATTTAAAAAAAAAAAATGTTCTCACCAATAAAGTTTCTTAAGTTGTTGTTTAAATTGATCCGAACAGGCTGTCCCCGAAATGATGACCAGATAGCTAAACACTCCTATTAGGGTTAGCGAGGCGGGCATTGCATTGAGGCACAAGATGGCTTCGGTCCGGCTTCAGCTGACAGCACCAATATGGCGGCGGGGGAGGCCCTGTTGTTGCTAGGAGATGGGACGCTATTTAATGGCCGGGAAGTTAGTACGTTGACGCCGCTCCTGTAGACGTCATTTGACGAAACCGGTAGGGCGGAGTCTTCGACGTCAATACGTCATTTCTGGCATTCGGAGCCAGAGCCGTGGAACGCGGAAGCTTCCCGGCACACACCACCACTGATCGCGGACAGCCTGCATCTTCCCCGTGAGTTACTACATTTTTTCTGCTCTTGTTTTGAGATACAGCACCTGGGGGTTCTCTTCTCTGTGTTTCTTTTTTGAGGCACCACGCGGCACATCAGGAATCCAGAGGAGGAAATAACCCCTAAACGGTATCCATCCAGCAGAAAAACCTCACCAGGTTGTATACAGGGTGCGACACCTAGCGGTCACGCAGGTATCTGCAGCCCAAAGTCCTTTTGCTCACAATCATTTGCAATTGAATGTTTCATTTTCACATTTCTGCTCACTGCAGCACAGAACTTTTGAGGTTTCTTTATTGTGCACAATCACTTTATGATTGGTTCTCTAGATTGGACACACATCACACATGGTATGTCTAATGAAAAATAAAAAACCACTGCCCTATTTCAGTTGTGTCTTTTGTTTTGCACTAGCACTAATGCACTTTATTATCGCACCTTTTAAAGGCACAGGGTATGTGTGTTTCTTCACTATAAATAGTCTCTGAAAACTATGAGTCACATGCGCACTTTATAAATTATATATATTTATTTAATATCAAGCACTTTCAACATTTTTTACGTTATTTATTCACCAAGTGTATTTTTAACACGGTAGCGCCATTCACAACCCCACTAGCACATATTTCACTCTTTAACCCTTTTGGGTTTGGTTGTTGGCAGCTTACACCGTACCTACACTCACTGTATATTCCATAGCGCTGGTCACCTTAGCTTCAATTATACTTAATGGAATATGCCTGCACCCCCGTCTGCCTGATCCATCTGGAAATGGTCGCAGCAGATGCGGCCTGCCCCTTACGAGATCCAGCCATAAGGACAAACAAAGAATCAGATTTTCAAAATCAGCTTAGCCGTTGCTAGGTACACCCTAATTGTCAGAACCACATCCAGGGAATGCAAAGCAATTTCTTTAGGATGTGTCGGCTTAGGGCAAAAGGAAGGCAACACAAGGTCTTCATTCAAATGGAAACCACACATGCCCTTACGTAGGAACAACTGACAGGAACGTAGCACCACTTTGTCCCTGTGAACCACCAGGTAAGGTGACTGACAGGACAACGCAGCCAGTTCTGACACCCTGCGTGCACAAGTAATAGCCACCAAAAAGGCTACGTTCTGTGACCGAGTAAGCAGAGGAAGTTCCAAATTGAGATCCCACGGGGGTACCAGAGACCTTACCGGAGGAGCCAAGTGGTGAATTCCCTGGACGAAAGTGTGAGCCAAAGAATTTGCAGCCAACAAAAAAAAATTGCCAAGACAGGAATCTGGCCCTTGATGGTGCAAAGAGCCAAATGTTTATCTACACCTTTTTGAAGAAACTCCAGCAGACGGGACACCAAAAAGGAATGGAGAGAAACCCCCCCCCCCAAGACTCACCAAGAAATGTACACCCTCAAAACTTTATGATAAATCTTCCTAGATTTAGATTTTCTAGCTTTTAACTGTGTCTATACTTCAGTACCTGGCTTTCAATAGCCAGGCCATTAAAGTCAGAAACCGTAAAGCAGGATGGAAGATCGGCCCTTGAGACAAAAGATCTTCTCTGAGAGGGTGTCTCCAAGGAACACTGGCTACCAGCCTCACAAGGCCTGCGTACCAAGACTGGAAAGGCCAGTCTGGAGCCACCAGAATGACTGGAATCCCTTCTGCCTCAATTCTGCGCAGAAGTCTAGGCCAAAAGGATCGGGAGATCTTGCCACAAACCTCTGAACCTTCCAGTTGAGACGAAAGGTCAACAGGTCCACATCCGCAGTCCCCCACCGGAGACATTGTTCAAAGTAAGAGGGTGTTGGGCGCTTCCGATGTAACCAACCCTCCAGACCAGCTTCCTGTGACGTCACCTCCGGGCCGGTGGACGGCCGGATCGTGCGGCTGGACCCGCTGACACACGGATTGAAGCTTACCACAGTGTAAGATATTATGTTATTTGTTGTGCAATAAATTTTATGGCTTACTACATGGCGCCTGTTTTTCTTTTTCATCCCCACCGGAGACATAGTTGTTGAAACCCTTCCGAGTGAAGAGACCATTAGCCCGGACTCAGGGCCTGCTGACTGAGGTAGTCCGCCTGACAAATTTTCCACCACTGGAATGTGCACAGCAAAGAGGGCTGGAACATATAGGTCTGCCCACCTTAGGATACCGGCTACTTTTCTTGCCGCTAGGGCACTTTTGGTGCCCCTTCGATGACTAATATATGCCACAGCCGTGGCATTGTCCAACTGAATTCATACCGACACTCCTGAAGACAATCTGTCCACAGGGACAAGCAAAGCCCTTATCGCCTGAACCTCCAGGATATTGATCGGCAGGCCAGACACCTCCCGAGTCCAAATCCCTTGAGCCGAATCCGTGCTCAGGACCCCTCCCCACCCGGACAGGCTGGCATCCGTGGTAATCACTGTTCAATACAGGGGGAGAAAGGACTTCCCTTGTCGAAGCGCCGGGGAACGGAGCCACCAAAAGCAAGGATCCCCTCGCCCCACAGCTCAACAGGATCAGATTGTCCAGAGATTGAGGATTCTTGTCCCATTTGGCAAAAATTTGCCTTTTGCAGAGGCCTGATATGGAACAGAGCAACAGAACAGCCTTGAAGGTGGAGACAATCAAACCTAGCACTTGCATATCCTGAGAGAGGACCGATGGTTGGACAACAGGAGCCGAATCGCATGCTGCAACTTCAGTAGTATTGCCTCTGGAAGAAACACCCTGGCTGAGGCTCAATCCAAAGTCAGGCCCAGGTAGTCCAGGTTGTTGGACAGAATCAGAGGTCATTTCTGAAAATTCCTCGTCCAGTCGAACTCTTGCAGAGTTCGCACAGTGAAGCCCGGATCATCTTTTAAAGACAGATGTAGACTCTGCTCATATAAGGGGATCGTCCAGGTACCCCAATACCGAGCTCCACCTCTGCCTGAGCAATGCTAACACAGGGGCCAACACTTTTGTGAACACGAAAGGAGCTGAGGCGAGACCAAAAGGGTAACGCCACAAATGGATAATGTTCCTCTCCCAAAGAAAAACTGAATTTTTGTAAAATCTTACCTTAAAAATTCCTTTCTCTGAGTCCTCCGACAGTCGCCGCCCCTCATATAGTCTTCACCAATGGGTATTGACTTCTGCTCCGCAGGAGTAGCTAGGCATAAGACTTTTTAGAAACAAAAGCTTTTAGCATAGACACACCCATGGGGGGTGTCCCACTGGTCAATACCCCCCCTGCAGTAAGCCATCCCAACTCAGTTTGGTAGCATAGCAGTAAGTGTACAAGAAAAAACCCCAAAAGAGGGGCGGGGGCGGCAAATTTTACGGTAAGATTTTACAAAAATTCCGTTTTCTCTTACGTCCTCCGACAGTCGCCGCTCCTCATATAGTCTTCACCAATGGGATGTCCCAAAGCAGTGCAGACATGAGGGGTGGGAGACGCAACCGTATCAAAGGCAACGCAGTACCCACATCAGAGAAAGGAACCTTACACGCACAGTAAGAGAACCTTCTGGGCAACAGAAAAGGCTCAACCGGAGAAACAACCCAGGAAAGCAAATAACCCAGGGGATAAACACCCCAACAGCCAGGGACCCACAAAAAACAAGGGTCTCCCATGGCACTGCCGCACTGAGCACTTTGCGGCCAAAGGAGGCATCAGCTGAAGCCAGGACATCAACCTTATAGAATTTGGAAAAGGTGTGCACCGACGACCAAGTCGCAGCCTTGCACACCTGGGTCACCGAGGCCTGATGCCGGTAGGCCCAGGACGTACTCAGTGATCTGGTAGAGTGCGCCTTAACAGGGAAGGGCGGAACCCGTCCCTTCAAAGCATAGGCCTGGACAATCGTCTGTCTGATCCATTTGGCAATGGTCGCCGCAGATGCAGCCATGCCCTTCCAAGGTCCCTCAGGAAGGACGAAGAGGGAATCTGATTTCCGAAAAGGATTCAGTGGACGAAAGGTAAACCCTGATCGCCCTGACAACATCCAAGAAATGCCACGCAACCTCCTTAGGATGCTTAGGCTTCGCACAAAGCGAAGGCAAAACAATGTCCTCATTAAGGTGAAAGTCAGACACCACCTTAGGGAGGAACAATGAATTAGGTCGCAAGACCACCTTATCTTTATGAACCACCAGGTAAGGAGGGCGGCAAGACAACACCGCCAACTCCGACACCCTGCGAGCCGAAGTGAACGGCACCAGAAAGACAACCTTCTTAGACAGCAGAGGCAACGATATCTCCCGGATGTTTTCAAAGGGAGAACGCTGTAACGCGGACAGAACAAAGTTCAAGTCCCATGGAGGTAAAGGCTCCCTACGGGGAGGGGCCAAATGTCGCACACCTTGAATGAAGGTGCGAATTAAGGAATGAGACGCCACAGGGCGTTGAAAAAGAACAGCCAGTGCAGACACCTGGCCCTTTATCATGGCCAGCGCCAGTCACTGATCCACACCAGTCTGGAGGAAAGCCAACACTCTCGTCACCAAGTATGAGCGAGGAGAAAACCCCCTGGACTCACACCAGGCAAAATAAGCTTTCCAGGTATGGTAATAAATTTTACCAGACAAGGCTTTTCTAGCCTTGATTAAAGTAGGAATGACCTCTGGGGAGAGACCTCTGTCTCTCAGGACCTGGCTTTCAACAGCCAGGCCGTTAAAACCAGCGACTGTAAAGCAGGATGGAAGATCGGTCCCCGAGACAGCAGATCTTCTCGCAATGGCAGCCGCCAAGGGGGCTCGACTGCTAGCTAAACGATGTCCGCGTTACCAGGACCGGCATGGCCAGTCCGGAGCCACAAGAATCACCAAGTTCGGTTCTGAGGCCAGCCTTCGAAGGAACCTGGATAACAACTGAATCGGAGGAAAGGCATACACCAGACGATACTGATGCCAAGGGGCCACCAGTGCATCCGAGGCGTCCGCCAGAGGATCGCGCGTTCTTGCCACGAACCTTCCCACCTTGTGGTTTAGCCGAGACGCGAACAGATCCACGTCCGGGGATCCCCACTTTGCACACAGCATTTGGAAGACCTCCGGGTGTAGGGACCATTCCCCCTGATCCAGGGTCTGGTGGCTCAGATAATCTGCCTGCCAATTCTCCACACCCAGAATGTGAACTGCCGAAATTGCCGGGACATGAGCCTCGGCCCAAGACAGAATGTCGGTCACCTCTCGGGCCGCCCTGGCACTCCTGGTGCCCCCTTGGTGTTTTTATGTAAGCCACCGTGGTAGCATTGTCCGTCTGTACCCGAAAGGGACGGCCCCGAAGTCGATCTGACCACTGGAAGAGACAGAGTTTGATCGCTCTCAATTCCAATATGTTGATTGGAAGGGAGGATTCCTCCTCCAACCAAGTGCCCTGGGCAGACAGGTTGCCCAGGACTCCACCCCAGACCGACAGGCTGGCTTCCTTGGTAATCACTGTCCACAGTAACGGACAGAAGGATTTTCCTTTCGACACAGCCGGGGACTGAAGCCACCACAGAAGATCAATTCTGGTCCGGCGACTCAACGAGACACTCAGATCCAAGGACTGAGGTAGTCTGTCCCACCTGGCCAGGATCTCCGCTTGGAGAGACCGTTTGTGAAACTATGCAAATGGTATCGCCTCGAAGGCTGACACCATCAACCTCAGGCACCGCATACAGGTCCTGAGTGACGAGGATTGGTTGTCCCTGAGGGACCTGATCTCGTCCTGAAGGGTCCGGAGCTTGTCCTCCGGCAGAAATACCTTCGCTTGAGCAGAGTCCAGAACCATTCCCAGATAGGGAAGATGAACCGAAGGAAACAAGGTCGACTTCTGAACGTTGATGGTCCAAACAAACTCCTGGAGCATCTGTACCGTAGCCGACAGATTGCACAACAGGCTCTGACAGGCACTCGATCTTAACAGGAGGTTGTCCAGATATCCCAAGACCGCAATGCCCTGTGCCCTCAACAGGCCCAGAACAGGCGCCAGCACTTTGGTAAAGACTCTTGGAGCCGAAGCGAGACCGAAAGGTAGCGCTACGAACTCATAGTGGTCCTCCGCTATGGCGAACCGGAGGTACCTCTGATGACCCTCGAAAATGGGGATGTGCAGGTACGCATCCTTCAGGTCGATCGAGGCCAGGAATTCCCCTGGACTCAGGGAGGCCACCACCAAGCGGAGAGATTCCAAGCGGAACTTTTGAACGCGCACAAAGCGGTTCAGAGCTTTTAAGTCCAGGATAGGACGCACCTTGCCCTCCTTTCTGGGCACAGTGAACAGATTCGAGTAAAACCCCCGAAACCTGTCCTGATGAGGCACCGGGACAATTACCCCCTGGGCAAGGAGATCCTGCACCGCTTGATGCAGGTCCTGCAGGTGCCCTGATGTCAAATGAAGATTTGAGGGAAAGATCTGTCCACTGGCCGTGAAAGGAATTCGATCTTGTATCCTGATCAAATGATTTCCTGAACCCACCTTACCGGGATTCGGAGCAGCAAAGGTTGGAGGAAACCGCGCAAACATCCCCCCACCCCTGAAACGGGTGAGGGCGTCCCTTCAGGCAGAGGCGGATTGACCCACCGCACCGGCATGGCCGGACTTGCCCACCCAGGGCTTTTTCTGGCCACCCTGGCCCTTGAAAGGTTTGCCCTTGTTTTGTGACTTGAAGGTGCGAAAGGACCCCTGATTGGTCTCCGCTTGCCGCGAAAAGGCTTGTTCTTCGGATTCTGGGGCAGCAGAGTGCTTTTGCCCCCAGTGACTCCTTTCACCAAAGTATCTAAAGCCTCGCCAAAAAGGCGAGACCCTGCATAGGGAAAATCAGCCATCGTTTTCCGTGACGTCTGGTCAGCCGACCAGCTCTTCAGCCAGATCAGTCGATGGTTAAGTACCGCGACACTAGACAGGCGCGCAGCCAAAGGGGCCTCATTCAAAGCCGCATCGCACAAATACATGACCGCTTGATGAATTTGGTCCACCATATTCAGCGTAGCAGGTGGGGCAGAATCAGACACGAGAGTGCGTCTAAGCACCTTAGTCCAATCTGCCACCACCTGAGCCACCATGACAGAAGCAAAAAATAGGTTTGAGCATGGAACCCGCCACCATGTAGGCATGGCGGGCCAGAGACTCCAATCTCCTGTCCGTAGGATCCCGGAACACCGGGGTATCCTTAGTGGGAACCAAAGTAGCCTTGTTTAACACGGCCACCGTGTGATCCACCTGGGGAGCCACACACCAGCGCGAATCCGTAGAAGGCGCAAAGAGGTAAAGCAGTTGAAACCGATTAGGCACCGTGAAAGGGCGTTTTAAACCGTGCCATTGTTCATTCACAATGTGATGAAACTCAGCGGGGCAGGGAAAAACCTGCGCCGACTTGCGGGTCCTATGTGTACCAAAGGAGGACACAATGCCCGGAGGATTGGGCTCATCCTCCAAATGTAGTGTTTTTTACAGAAGAAATCAACGCATCCATAGCTGCGCGTTCTTCAGGCGACCCCGGGGGAGAATCATCAACCCCCTCCGCCTCCCCCCTCAGACCCCAGCGGGTCCAGGGACGAGCGAGACCCTGAAAAGGGCACGCCAGCCACATCACCATCTAAATCAGAGGAGAAAGATAGTATAGGCCTTTTTCTAGCAGCTCGTTCAGCCATCAGCACCTCCATTTTTGACACTAAAGTTGCCACCACAGCGGCCAAATTAGGTATAACGGGGGGTTCAGCAGAACTGGGGTCCCCCACCAAGGCTGGGGGGAATTTGCTGTCCTGAGATTCCATTGCAGAAACACAATGACAAAAAGTACTGGCCCTTTAAAAGTGTTGCGGATTGCGCAGCCCACCGCTAAATACACTGTGTACACAGACCCCCCAAAAGGGACAAAACTGAGCCCGGAAGGATAAAACAGAGAGATATGGAAGAGACAGTCCGCAGAGCCCCACAGAGTGTTACCACACCGATCGCTGCTCCAGAGGAAAAATAAGTGAGGTCACCAGAGGCTGAACTATAAGCTGCAAGGCTAAGGGAAAATGGCGCCAAGATGGAGCCAAAACACTACACAGCAAGCTGTTAGCAAAGCCTATAGTGAAGCCAGACATGCTGCCCACATCCAAAATGGCGGACTGCATGGTTTCTAGCCACAGCGGCCGCCGCACACACAGTCTGAACCTCCCAAACACTGAAGTGAAACAGGAGAGGGGCCCCCAAAACCACACAGAGCCAGCAGTGCAATAAAAAAGACCCCCGCAGGGATCGCACCAGGGAGCCCCACAAACGCACAGACATGAGGGGACACACAGCAACACAGGACTGCCACCCCAGACAGAGGCCCCACACAGAAAAGTACTTACCTGTACCGGATGGCGCGGGGTGCCTCTATTAAAACGAAAAGCCTCTGTCCTCAGATGACAGGGAATGCCGCCAGCCAAAACGCAGGACACTGCAGCATTGAACCGCAGATGTGTCCAGTGAGGTCGCCACCTCACAGGCTGTATCCCTGCTGCGAGCAGGGATGGGTCGTTCATAGTGCCAGGGTGAACCATAGCCGAACGCTCGATGGCGGGCTGGGGATCCATCTGACCCTCTGCCCTGGAGAGCCAGGGCGGCCAGTCCGATTCCCAGTTCCGCAAAATCCATCTTCATTCGAAGATCCGACTAAAACTAAAGCTGACAAAATAAACAGCTAGTAAATCAAAGAAAAAAAACGGACATTCTTGCAAATAAAAATCATAAGAAAAGATTAGAAGGCTGAGACTTTAGCCCCAGCACAGGAAAGCCTATCTACTCCTAACGCTAGGCAGAGACAAACTGAGTTGGGATGGCTTACTGCAGGGGGGGTATTGACCAGTGGGACAGCCCCCATGGGTGTGTCTATGCTAAAAGCTTTTGTTTCTAACAAGTCTTATGCCTAGCTACTCCTGTGGAGCGGAAGTCAATACCCATTGGTGAAGACTACTGTATATGAGGGGCGGTGACTGTCAGAGGACGTAAATGAAATGCCGATGCCCTACATATATTGGGATATGAAGGTAAGTGTCCTTGATATCGAGAGAGGCCATAAAATCCCCTTAATGAAGGAATGCCACCACCGTGCGAATAGACTCCATCCAAAATTTCTGAACCTGCACAAAGCGATTTAGGGCCTTGAGATCCAAGATCGGACGGACTTTGCCTTCCTTCCTGGGAACAAATAGATTTGAATAAAATCCCTGAAAACGTTTCAACTCTGGACTAGGGACAATTACTCCCTGTAAAGCAGATCCTGCACTGTCCCGTAAAGGCCCTGCAGCCAAGCCAGGGACAGGCGCAAGTTGGAAGGAAAGAACTTTGCCTGAGAAAAGGACCGAAACTCGATCTTTTAACCAGACCGAATCAATTTGTGGATCCATTTGTCTTGAATGAGAGCGGTCCACGGGTTTGGAAAGAAGGGAAGACGTCCCCCACCCCAGATACAGATGAGGACACACCTTCAAGCAGAGGGGGGCTTGTCTGCGGAAGTATTGGAACCTGCTTTTGACTTATCAGCCCAGGGCCTCTTGGAACCCCCCGCAAAGTGACTGGTGGACTTTTGTCCCTGGTTCTGTGAGCCCGCAGGACGAAAAGGCCATTTGTGAGGTGAGAAGAAAGGACCACATTTACGACGAGGCTCTTTGCTCTTGGCAACCCGTGGAAGTAGAGTACTCTTACCTCCCATAAGACCTTTAATGATCTCTTCCATAGAAGCTCTGAACAGGCGGTCTCCTACAAAACACCTTTTTGGAAGCTTGATCAGCAGACCAGTATTTCAGCCAAACCATGTGGAATAGTATCACAGCTGTCAAAGACACTCTTCAAGCTAAAGGGACCGCATCCAGAGAGGCATCACAGATATACTGTAACCCCTGTATCAACTGATCTGCCAGCTTTGCCAACTCATAGTTACAGTCAGGTTCAAAAGAGACCATCTGGTTCAACCAACAAAAAAAAAAAACAGCATTAAAAACCCAACCATACAATCCTATAATTGCAGTTGATCCAGAGGAAGGCGAAAAACCCCAGCAAAGCATGATCCAATTTGCTACAGCAAGGGAAAAACATTCCTTCCTGATCCCCCGAGAGGCAATCGGATATTCCCTGGATCAACTTTACCTGAAATTAATTTTAGTACCCACTTATATTTACACTCAGGAGTATGTTGACCCCCTTTTAAATCCTGGCGCAGAAGCTTTGCCCATTCCGTTCCCGGAGACCAAGGTGATGGCAAACACTGGCCTCAGCATTGAACCTCCCACGGTGTAAAGGTAACGGACCAGGGCATCAGGTCTCTTGTCCACCAGGTCCTAAAAAGACAGGGAATCCTCCACCAGAAAAAGTGTGGCTTTATCCAATCTGAAAACCGAGAATCCACCATAGTTACATAGTTAGTCAGATTGAAAAAAGACAAGTCCACCTGGCTCAACCAATAAAAACAAAAAAACACAGGTGGAGCCGTCAGTTTCTTCAAAGGGGACTCTTCAAAAAGGATACCGCCTAGTGAAAACGCTTAGGTATCCCAACCATGCGTTTCAGGGATCCCCACTGACTTGGGACAATCTCGTTGAAACAGGCAGGAAAGGGGAACACCGTAGACACCTAGGATGGTCTGTGGGTACCAAACTGCACAGACGCAGCATTAGCTGTGTCTTCCAATTTTAAACTTTCCCACACTGATTCAATCAGTGCCTCCACAAGTGCCTTTTCATGTGTGGCTGTAGTGGAAGAGGATGCATCCTCACTGTCAGAGCACTCCAGGTGCATGGACGCAAACCCAAGTGGTTTACTCGCGTCTGCGGCGGCCAAATACACCCCAAAATCTGAGGAGGCAGAGGAGACAGGTAAAGGCAGTGGGCACTTCTTGCTAGGCCGCTTTGAAATGGCCATATCTACTTTTGACACTAATGACTGTAGGACCACTGTCATGGCCGCCAGGGCAGACCGAGACCCAGAGGGTCCCGCAGTCTCCGAGAGTGGGTCAGGTGGTGACACGTGTTCCAGGGCCTCCATGGTTAACCCAGTGGGCACCCGCAATATTGTGAAAAAAGTGCAATAAAACCCCCCTAACCGCTGCAGTGGTAGTACTAAAAGTCCTAGCGCACCAGCGGCGCTGCTATAGCAGAAAGAGGGAACTGTACCCTGCAGGTACTCGCCACCAAACTTAAGGAAGGATTGCTTGCCATGTAGCCATTAGAGGAAAGGAGGAAGCGCTAAACCCGCCACTAGAGGCCCAAAGCCACATCAACGATCCACAGACTACAGGAAAATGGCCACTGCATTGATTTAAATGAGAAACTCTGAAAACATGGCCGCGGGACTACACAAACATGGCTGTCGAATCTGCAGAAAAGCCATCCACAGCAAAATGGCAGTGCCATGCAGCATGGCACCCATGACCCCCAACGGCCCCCCAGGTACATGTAGTCTGCCAGGGGGGCCCCAACAGGGACCCCTGCCATAAAAGTTTTTTGTGAGCCGCCACCAGCGTGCTCCCTCCTCTAGTGCATTACCACAGGACACCCACACCTGAGAATAGCCTGGCCACCCCAGGGACGAGGGACTGAGGAGGGACTAAGGGAGGTAGGTGAAGGTGGCTAGTGGGGGGGGCACCATGTGGGAAAGAAGGGCCCAAAGGGGGCCTACCAACCCAAGGGAAGGGCCCACGTACACCCCAACAAATTTCCCCAAAGGACAAAGAGGGGGGTGACTCTACTTAACACACCTAGGAACCGAGCGGACACCCCTCCAGGCAGTCCACCTAACCATCTTGGACTGGGGTGCTGCGGCCAAAGGTACGCTGCAACTCAGGTCGTGACCAGGGCTATGCGTCTTTGCAAGGCGTTTTACTAGCCGGCCGGCCCCCGTTCCGTGGGGCAACATCGTGGACAACCTAGCGGGGAGCTAAATTTGGGTCGCGCTCGCTGGTTTGTAGTTGTCACAGAAACCGAGAATAATAAAAGAAAAAAAAGTTCATTAAAAAAGGCAAAAATGCCAGGACCTTACTCCTGACTAGGCAGAAAAAAAAAACTGTAGTCCTATAGCAGGAAATGGGAGGTATACCCCCTTGGACTGCCCTAGGTGCGTAGTCAAATGTGTTTCTGCCTAGTCCTACTCCTATGGAGAGCAGCATAACCCAAGGGTCAAAGATGATATATGGAGCTGTGTCCGTCAATGAACGAAAGAAAAATCCCATTTTCTCTTTCGTTCATTGAAGGATACAGTGCTCAATTCAGAACCATAAGAATGTCCCCAAGGAGTGCCAGGAAAAATGAGGGGTGGGACAAAAACCCAAGACTAAACAAAAGAAGCAAAAAAACTAGGCAATAGGAGCTCAACAGAAGCCCACCTGAAAAAACACCCCAGAGAAGGAACAGACTCTCCTAACAGCAGCCTGCAAATCTTCCAGCCAAAGTAGGCATCTGCAGATGCCAAAACATCCACAAATTTTGTGAAAGTGTGTAGGGGGCCGCCTTGCAAACTTGCGAAACTAAAGCCTGAGAACGGAAAGTCCAAGAAGCACTAAAAGTCTGAGTAGAGTGCGTCTTCACAGGAAAAGGAGGAACCTGACCATTGATAGAATAAGCCTGAATCGCCGTCTGTCTGATCCACCTGGAAATGGTAGCAAAAGAAGTGGACAGCCCCTTCCTTGGCCCATCCGTGATCACAAAAAGGAGTTTGGTGACTGCCAGATACACCCGAATTGCCCTAACCACACCCAGGGTATACAATGCAAATTTCTTGGTATGAGAATGCCTAGGCAAGGCAACACAATGTCGTCATTCAAATGGAAGTCAGAGACAATGTTTGGTAGAAATGTTAGACAGGGACAAAACCACCTTATCTTTGTGGACCAGCAAATAGGGAGTACGACGATCAAGATAAAACCCCAGCTCTGGCACCCTGCAAGCGGAGGTAATGGCCACCAAAAAAGCAACCTTCTGTGACAACGTAAGCAGAGGAATCTCCTAAATATTCTCAAAAGGAGGCTTCTGGAGAACAGATAGCACTAAATTCAAATCCCATGGCAGCACAGGAGACCGCACTGGTGGAGTGGTGTCAAAGAAAGAAATCAAAGAATGCGTGGCCAGGGATCACTGAGAAAAAGACCGCCAAGGCTAACACCTGGCCCTTGATGGTGCTAAAGGCCAACTTCAGCTCAAAACCCTGTTGAAAAAATAGAATTTTTGTAAGAACTTACCGTAAAAATATTTTTTCTGAGTCCTCTGACAGTCGCCGCCAACTCATACAGTCTTCACTACTGGGTATTGGTCTTATCCACAGGAGTAAGCTAGGCAGAAGGTTTTTTTAGAAAACATTCACAAAACCTTGTATAGACACACCCACAGGGGGCTGGCCTTCTGGTCCAATACCCCCGTGCTAGCAGCATTCCCAATTCAGTTTGGTAGCAAGCAGTATATAGGTCCATGAACCCCAAAAGAGGGGTGGGGGGCGGCGACTGTCAGAGGACTCAGAGAAAATAATTTTACGGTAAGTTCTTACAAAAATTCTATTTTCTCTTACGTCCTCTAACAGTCGCTGTCCACTCATACAGTCTTCACTACTGGGATGTTCCAAAGCAGTGTAGATGTGAGGGGTGGGAAACGTAACCGTCTAAAAGGCAACGCAGCACCCAGTTCAGAAAAAAGAACCTTATCTGAACCAGAAAGGTAAAACACTGGGTAACAGGAAAGCTCAACAGGAGTGAACAAAGTAAAATAACCAAGGGGGAAAAACCCCAACAGGAGGGGACAGGCTAAAAAAACGCCACGTCTCCCCTAAGGCACTGCCGCACTCAGAACTTTGCGGCCAAAGGAGGCATCTGCTGATGCCAAAACATCAAGTTTGTAAAATTTTGTAAAGGTGTGCACGGACGACCAGGTCGCCGCTTTGCACACCTGGGACACCGACGCCTAATGGCGGAAGGCCTACCGCCCTGGTAGAGTGCGCCATGACAGGGAAGGGCGGAAACCGTTCTCTAAGCGAATAAGCCTATACAATCGTCAGACGCAGCCATACCCTTCCGAGGTCCCTCAGGAAGGACAAAAAGAGAATCCAACTTCCTAAAGGATTCAGTAGACGACGGTTAAAACCTGATCGCCCAGACTACATCCAAGGAATGCAAGGCAAATTCCTTAGGATGCTTAGGTGTCGCACACAGCGAAGGCAAGACAATGTCCTCGTTGAGATGAAAATCGGACACCACCTTTGGAAGGAAAGATTGATGAGGTCGCAAGACCACCTTATCCCTATGAACAACCAGGTAGGGAGAGCGGCTCGACAGGGCCGCCAACTCCAACACTCTGCGAGTAGATGTGATCGCCACCAGAAAGGCGTCTTTCCGTGACAGCGCAGGCAGAGGAATCTCCCGGATGTTCTCGAAGGGAGGACGTTGGAAAAAGGACAGAACCAAATTCAAGTCCCAAGGAGGCAAGGATGCCCTCCTAGGGAGAGCCAGATGATGCACCCCTTGAATAAAGGTGCGGATCAAGGAATATGACGCCAAGGGGCGCTGGAAAAGAATGGGCAGCGCAGATAACTGACGCTTAATAGTGGTCAGCGCAAGACGCTGCTCCACACCAGATTGCAGGAAGGCTAACACCCTCGCCACCGAAAAGGAGCGAGGATGGAAACCCTGCGATTCACACCAGGTGAAATAAGCCTTCCAGGTACGATAAATGTTACCGGACGAGGCCTTCCTAGCCTCGAGTAAGGTAGGAATGACCGCCGATGAGAGACCCCGATCTCTCAAGACCTGGCTTTCAACAGCCACACCGTTAAAGCCAGCGATTGTGAAGCAGGATGGAAGATTAGCCCCTGAGACAGCAGATTGTCTCGTAATGGGAGCCGCCAGGGAGGCTCGACGACCAGTTATACGATGTCCGCGTACCAAGACCAGCGCGGCCAGTCTGGGGCCACTAGAATCACCAACCGTGGTTCCGAGGCCAACCTGCGAAGGAACCTGGACAGCAATTGAATGGGGGGGGGGGAGGCATGAATCAGGCGATACTGATTCCAAGGCACTACCAACGCGTCCGAGGCATCTGCCAGAGGGTCACATGTTCTTGCCACGAACCTTAACACCTTGTTGTTTAACCGTGACGCGAACAGATCCACATCCGGGAATCCCCACCGCGCACACAGCATCTTAAACACCTCCGGGTATAGGGACCAGTCCCCTGGTCCAGGGTCTGACGTCTCAGATAGTCAGCCTGCCAGTTCTGCACACCTGGAATGTTAACTGCCAAAATCGCCGGGACCTGCATCTCAGCCCAGGACAGAATCTCGGCCACTTCCTTGGCCGCCCCGGCACTCCTGCTGCCCCCTTGGTGATTTATGTAAGCCACCGCAGTTGCGTTGTCCGTCTGCACACGCACAGGGCAGCCCCGAAGATGATCCAACCAACGGAACAAACGTAGTCTAATCGCTCACAGTTCCAAGATATTGATCGACAGGGAGGATTCCACCTCCGTTCAAGTGCCATGGGCAGACAAATTGCACAGAACACCACCCCAGCCCGACAGGCTGGCGTCCGTGGTGACCACAGGTCCATGACAACGGCCGGACGGATTTCCCTTCCATCAGAGCCGGAGACTGGAACCACCACAGAAGATCCGCTCTGACTTGGTGGCTCAAAGAGATCCTCCTTTCCAAGGAATGAGGAAGTCTGTCCCACCTGGCCAGAATCTCCGCTTGCAGAGATCGTGTGTGGAACTGTGCAAATGGTATCGCCTTGAAGGCTGACACCATCAATCCCAGGGACCGCATGCAGGTCCTGAGCGATGAGGACTAGTTGTCCCTGAGGGACCTGACCTCGTTTTGCAGAGTCTGGAGTTTGTCCTCCGGCAGGAAGACTTTTGCCTGGGCAGAGTCCAGAACCATCCCCAGGTAAGGGAGGCGAACAGAAGGAGACAATGTCGACTTCTGAAAATTGATGGTCCACCCGAACTCCTGAAGCATCTGTGGTTGACAGATCGCGCACTGGAACTCGACCTTCATAGGAGATTGTCCAGTTACCCAAGGATTGCAATCCCCTGCACCCACAGCAGGGCCAGGACAGGAGCCAACACTTTGCTAAACACCCTTGGAGCCGAAGCGAGACCGAAAGGCAACGCCACGAACTTATAGTGCTCCTCCGCAATTGCGAATCTGAGGTACATCTGATGACCTTCGTAAATGGGGATGTGTAAATACGCATCCTTGAGGTCGATGGAAGCCAGGAAATCTCGCGGACTCAGGGAGGCCACCACCTTGCCCTCCTTTCTGGGCACAGTGAAAAGATTTGAGTAAAAACCCCGAAACCTGTCCCGATGTGGCACGATCACCCCCTGGGCGAGGAGATCCTGAATCGCCTGTTGGAGATCTTGGAAACGATCTGGGGTCAAATGAAAATTTGAGGGAAAAAATCTGTCTGTTGGGCGTGATCAAAATTCGATCTTGTACCCTGACCGAATGAGTTCCTGAACCCATCTGTCCTGAATCTGAATCTTGGCTAGCCAGGGCTCGGGAAAATGTCCTGAATCTTGGCTAGCCAGGGCTCGGGAAAACAGCGCAGACGTCCCTCCACCCCTGAGACGGGTGAGGGCACCCCTTCACGTCGAGGCAGGCTGGGCCGCCGTGCCAGAGAGGGCGGCTTTTGATTTTCCCGCCCAAGGCTTCTTCTGGCCACCAGAGGCCTTGAAGGATTTTCCCTTGTCTTGTGCCTTGAAGGAACGAAAGGACCCCTGGTTAGGTTTAAAAGAAGGGCCCCGCTTACCGCGTAAAGAATTGCCCCTGGACACCTGGGCTTTGCGGGTCAAAGGAAGAGCGCTTACCCGGCAGGTGGGGCTCATCTTCTAAATGTAGCGTGTCTTTAACAGAGCTAATGAGCGCAGACATTGCAGCGCGTTCTCTTGCTGACCCGGAGGGGGAATACTCCACCTCCTCCTCCCCATCCGACTGAGACCCCTCAGGGGGTACACTGTCCGTGGCAAACATCTCTGGCTCTGAATCAGAAGACTGAGAAAGCCTGGGCCTTTTCTTAGAAGCCTGCTCAGACATCAACAGATCCACTTTGGACGCTAAAGTCGTAAGTGCAGCAGTAAGTGAGACTATTGCAGAGGATTCAGGAGTACTTGAACCCTCCACCAGAGCTGGGGGGAATTTGCTATCCAGGGACTCCATAAGAACACTTAGAGATTAATTGGCGCTGGCTCTTTAAAATCGGCGATAACTGCGGTTCCCACCTCAATGCACCTCAATGAATAACTAGCCTGTGCTACCAAGCACTGAAAAGTAATAACTGCCAGCAGAGAAATAAACCAGAAAAAACAGCAGAAAATCCCCCAGAAGTGTGCTATACTGTACCCACGCTGCCAGCTCGATCTGTGTGCCAGGAGAAAGGAAATGATGTCACGCCACTAGAGGCAGAACATAGTTCTGAGCCACAAGAAAATGGTTGCCAATGTAAGTCTATGGGGAGGCGCCGAGAAAATGGCCGCTGAGCACAAAAGGAAACACATTGCCCACACTAAAGATTGCGCCCAAAGGGCGCCAAAGCATTGCAGAAAATAGCTGCTGCCCTCACAATGAGGCCAAACAGCCTACCCACACCTGAAATGGTGGCCCTGCGGTTTTACACCGATTGCGGCCCCCACAAGCATGTCTGTACCCCCAAAACATTGCACAAGCACCACAGGGACTCAGGGACCCCCGCAAACCCACCACCGCAAGGACCAGGAAGGGACACACGGGAACCATACTGACAGACATGAGGGGGATATCACAGACTCCACATAGACTGCCATCCCCATAACAGAGGCCCCACATACACCCCCCAACAGATAATGCCATAGACAGGGGGGTAGCATGATACTCACTGGTCCAGCGAAAACGTGGGTACCGCTCTGTGACAGGAAGCCTCCCACTCAGGGTGGGGGTGCCGTCAGCCGAACAGGACGCTAGCAACGCGCGGCGTACTGCAGTTGAGACGTCCCAGCGAAGTAGCCACTTCGCAGGCTTGTCCCTGAGGACAGGGACAGGTAGTTTGCGAGGCCTGAGCATACGCATAGCCTGCTAACGCTCGATGGCAGGCTGGAATTCCGTAAGGCTCTAGGACAACCAGTGCGATTCCCAGCTCCGCAAACTATGTAGTCTTCCGAAGTCTGACTAAGCGCATCAACAAATAAAAAGCTATCAGTGTAAAGAAAAATCACTTTTTCATAAATAAAAAATAAGAAAAAGAAAGGTTGAGACTGCAGCCCCAGCCAAGGGAAGTCTGCCTACTCCTAACCTGTAGGTGTTCTATACAAGGTTTTGTGAATGTTTTCTAACAAAATCTTCTACCTAGCTTACTCCTGTGGATAAGACCAATACCCAGTAGTGAAGACTGTATGAGTGGGCGGCGACTGTCAGAGGACGTAAGAGAAAAGGCCAAGATCTGAGCCACCAAAAAAGATCTAGAGAGGAGCGCCAACTGACTCACACCACGAGATGTATGCTTTCCAAGTACGATCGATGGTATTATCTTCCTAGTGGTAGACTTCCTAGCTTTCAGCATAGTCGGAATTCCTGACCATGACAAACCTCTATCCCTCAACACCTGGCTCTCAACAGCCAAGCCGTCAAAGCCAGCGAATGTAAAGCAGGATGGAAAATCGGCCCTGGGGACAACAGGTCCTCCCTGAGAGGCAACCTCTAAGGGACGTCCATGACCAGCTGCACTAAGTCAGCGTCATAGGACTGACAGGGCTAGTCCGGGGCCACCAGAATGACCGGAATCCCTTTCGCTTCAATTCTACGCAGGAGCTCCGTGGCGTCTACCAGAGGATCCTGTGACCTCGCCATGAAAACCTCAGTACCTTTCTGTTGAGCCGAGACTCCAACAGATCCAATGTCGGGGGTGCCCCACCGCAGACACAGCAGATAAAACACATCCAGATGAAGGGACCATTCCCCTTGGTTCAGTGCCTGCCGACTGAGGTAATCCACCTTTAAATTGTCCACACCTGTAATGTACACGGCGGAGAGTGCCAGAAAGTAGAGCTCTGCCCACCGGATGATGAAGACCTCCAGCACCGCCAACACACTCTTGTTCCGCCCTGGTAATTGACATAAGCCATCACCGTGGCATTGTTCAATTGCATCTGAACCGGACACCCATGAGATGTTCTGTCTAGCGATCCAGGCACAGCCTGATCGCCCTAAGTTCCAAGACATCGATCATGAACCTGGATTTCTAAAGCGTCCAACAACCCTGAGCCGATCTCACCCAGACAGGCTGGCATTTGTTGTGACCACTGTGAAATACAGAGGAAGAAAAGACTTACCCTGCTGAAGAGCCGGAGAGCGAAGCCACTAGATCAGGCCAGAAAATCCCTGGCCACCCTGCACAGACGAATCTGATAGTCCCACTTGAACTTCAACAGGATCTCCTTCTGAAGGAACCATATATGGAACTGTGCAAACGGGACCGCGTCAAAGCTAGACACAACCAAGCCCAGTATTCGCTGCAAGTCTGGAGGGAAGACCACCTGTGGCACAGCAACAGATGAATCACAGAATGCAACTTCTGGAGTTTGTCCAGAGGGAGAAACACTCTGACCATCGCAGAATCAAGAGTCCGATCCAGGTAATCCATTTTTCTGGAAAGGATCAGGCCGGACGTCTGATAGTTCAGAAGCCAACCGAACTCCTGTAAAAGTCTTGATTGTAATCGACACATAGCCCATTAAAGTGATTTAAAAAAAAAAAAAGACTTTAGAAAGAAAAACCAAACATGTTGTACTTTCCTCCTTTGTGCAGTTGGTTTTGCAAAGGGAGGCCTGGATCCTCCTCCTCTCGGGTCCCTTGTTGCTGGCCCCTCCCTCCTACTGAGTGACACCACAGCAAGCAGCTTGCTACAGGGGCACCCAAGCCGAGCTCCAGCTCTGTGTATCCATTCAGTCACGGAGCTACCATTTGGCCCCGCCCCCTCTCTCCTGACTGGCTTACTGACTTTGATTGACAGCCACGGTTGCCAATGGTGCCGCAGCTGTATCTCAGCCAATCAGGAGGGAGAGTCCCGGACAGCCGAGGGACTCGAAGGTATCGCTGGACAGAGATGGGGCACAAGTATTAGGGGGTGCTGAGGAGGCTACTACACACAGAAGGCTTTTTCTCTTAATGCATAGAGATAGAAAAATCTTTCTGCCTTTACAGCTCCTTTAATACAGACGAGGACTCCAACTGCAAGAGAAGGTCATCCAGATAAACCAACCCAGCACAGCAAACCCAACCCAGCACAGCATTCCCCTGCTGATGCAGCAATGCCAAGACCAGGGCCAACACTTTTGTTAAGGCGAGACCAAGAGGTAATGCCACAAATGGCTAGTGCTCCTCTCCAACAGCAAAGCAGAGGAAACACTGGTGTTGGGCGCATATCGGAAAGTATAAGTAGGCATCTTTGATGTCGATAAAGGCCAGGAAATCCCTCTGATGCAGGGATGCTACCACCATTCTGAACTTCTGCACCCGCACAAAACAGTTCAGGGTCTTGAGGTCCAGAATCAGACAAACCTTGCCCTCTTTCTTTGGGACAGTAAAACAGGTTTGAATAAAACCCTTGAAACCGTTCCAAGACTGGGACGATAACCCCCTGAAGCCACAGGTCCTGCACCGCTCAGGAGGGCAAGAACTAAACTATCTTCTATCCGGCTAAAATAACTTTGTGGACCCATTTGTCATTTTACCAAGGAGGTCCAGGGAGGCGGAAACTAGCGAAGCGGAACCTTCATGCCAAGGGGGCCTTGTCTGGGGGTCTAGAGAAACCCGCTCTCGGCTTGCCAGACCAGGGTTGCTTGGAGCCTCCCAGGGAGGGCTTGAAAGATGTGTTACCCTTGTCAGTGCCCCCGGGGAACGAAAAAAAGAATTAAAAAAAAACCCTTATGTGCCGAGAAAGACAGATCGTGTCGACAACAAGGCTCCTTCCCCCATCCCAGACTGGAAGGAAGACACTCTCCCCCCCCCCCCCCCAATGAGACTCTTAATGATATCATCCAGGGTAGCCCAAAACAGGTGATCCCTTTGAAAAGGCAAATCAGTGAGGGCCTTTTTTGGAGGTTTGGTCAGCAGACCAACACTTAAGCCACAAAACTCGCCAAAGCACCACCGCAGAAACGGAGAGCTTGGAAAGCAAAGAAGTGGCATACAGAGATGCATCACACACAAATTGCAGCCCCTGGACCAGCTGGTCTGCTAGCTGAACGTAAGCAGGGGGAACTTGCTCACTACCCAGACCGTGGTGCAGAAGCTTATCCCACTCAGTGTTTGAGACACCAGGGCAGTGGCCAAGACCAGCTGCAATGCCGAACCGGCAATAGTAAACATGTTGCGGGCCACAGCCTCCGTTCTTCTATCAGCCGGGTCTTAAAAAACAAACGGGGACTCTTCCACCGGAATCATGGTTGCTTTATTCAACCTGGAAACAGGAGGGTTCACCACCTGGGTGCCGCACCGCAAACAGTTTTGGGGACCACAAAGGGACGTTTTGGACGCTCCCAATCCTTGTAGATAAATTTGTCAAAAAAGCCAGGATAAGGAAACACCTTTGCCGTGCGAGACGGCTTGTGAGTGCCAAAGGGGATGGCCACGTTTGCAGCCACCCCGGCCACATCCTCCATCTTTAAAGTTTCATCAACTGAAGTAACATGTGTTTCCACAAGCACCTTCTCATGCGCCACAGCGGCCATAGAGGAGTCATCCTCACTATCTGCCGAATCAGGGAGCATGGCGTCAAGTCCTACTGGACGGTTAACATCTGTGGCGGCAAAGTAGGAGAGGGCAGAGGGCAGAGGACGCTTTCTGCTAGCCTTCCACCTAGAGGCCACCTCTAGCCGGAAAACAAGGAAACTCCAGGACCGCTGTCAATGCCCCAAAAAGGAAAGTTGGGACCCCAAGGGATCTGCTGCCTCTGAGAAGGGATCAGGTGGGGAAACATGCTCCTGAAACTCCATTAGGCATAAAGCGAGGACCCACAGGAAAAAGGCATTTGGCACCGCCAAAGGCCCAAACAGCTCAGAGCCTGTACACCCCGCACTACAGTAGAGAGACACCCCACTAGGGCACACCACCACCAACGGGAGGAGCGCCAGTCGCCAGGCACCAGAGATCCACGTGCAGCGCCCCGAAGAGAACCCGGGAATCCTCGCTAGGGGAATAGAGGAGGGACCCAGAAGGCAACATCCACCAGGTGGCTCCAAAAGCTTGGCCGCCGCTCCAGTGTTTGCCGGACCAACAGAAAATAGCCACCCGGAGAAAGACTCGATCCTGGAGACCAAATCAAAAGAAAATGTCCACCGAACGCCGCACCACGAGGCTCCCAGGGACAAAGGCACCTGTCACTGGAGCAAAGGCTGACCACGTCATGGCGGAAGGGGGAGCCCAGGAGAGTGACCCCATAACAGGCAGCAAACCCCACTCATACAGAGTTACCTACCTGCCGGCGATAGGTGCCCCCCCCCCGGGTACAGTGCCCCCATACCCACCATAGTGAAACCCCCCCACATAGGGCACCTGCAGTACACCACCAGGGGGGCCTGGGAGGGAGGAGGAGAACTCACAGGTCCGACCATCCCAGGAGGTGCCCGCGCCAGCTCCACGTCAGGAGGAGAGAGGGAACTGTACGCGATCCATTAATGCAAGCATTGCTCCAAACAGAGCCCCTCCCAACTGGGGGGGGGGGGCTGTTGGCCAGGGTAATGCTGCAACTCGGACCAGAGCCTGGTCATGAGCAACCCTGCGAGAGCGTTTAACTTGTCGGCCAGCCCGTGTCCAGTTGGGCTATGTTGTGGCCGACCTAGCGTGTAGCTCCGCTATGTGCACGCTTGATGGCCGGACTGGGGGGAACCACTGGATGTAAATATAAAGCCTGTCGCCAAGCCCTGCAGTTGATTGTAGATCTCCACTATAAAAAAAACAGGAGGAAAAATAACAAAAAAGATGCAAAAATTATCCGAAAAAAAAATTAAAACAAAAAAATGCCAGAATTGAAGATCCCAGCAGGGAGGGAGCTAGGGCCTAACACCTGAGACTAGGCAGAAAAAAAAAAATCTGGATGCCTATAGCAGAGAGGGGGGTTAATACCAGCTAAGACTGCCAATAGGAGTAGCCAATTTTATTTATTTTGTGTCCTACTCCTATTTTGTGTCATAAATATGACTAGAGCACTGTGTTCGTCAATAAACAAAAAGAGATACCCAGTTTTTTTGCCCCATTTCCATCGCACATACCTGTGTATTCAAAATGAACACAGGCTCAACTTAATCAGTCTCCTTTAGTAAATTGTCCCCACTGTTATGCTATGAGATAATACAGTATGTATGGACCAATTTTAGATAGAAGCTAAAACTTAAAAATGATTGGATTATAAAAATGCACATGGCAAACCTTGAGTTGTTCTTTAAAGCTGAACTCCAGGCTAGGGCTGCACGATATTGAAAAAAAAGTACATTGCAATATTTTTTTTCCCCAACGATATATATTGCAATATTGAGAGAGCCATCAATCCAGGCTAAATACAGGGTTAATGTTACTGTAGGGATTTAGTGCAGCAGCCTTCTTTTGATTGTACCATACAGGGCCAGCCAGGGTTAATGTTACTGTAGGGATTCAGTGCAGCAGCCTTCTTCTGATTGTACTACAGGGCCAGCCAGGGTTAATTTTACTGTAGTAGGATTTGGGAAGTAGTGCAGCAGCAACCTTCTTCTAAATGTCATTGCAGTTGCACCATACAGGGCAGGCCAGGGTTAATGGTAATGTAGGGAGCAGGGTGGAAACTCCAGGGAACTGCAGGTTAATAAGATGACAGTGTGACTGTGCTGTGGAACTTAGGCAGAGAAATTGTGACTTAGTGGTGGTAGAAGAATACAGCCCGACATCCGTCCCACATGTTATGTCTGCCCCTGCAGCTCTCCTGACCGAGCGGTGAGCGCGGCACAGCGAACCAATCACGTCGTGAGTAGCGGCACAGCAAACCAATCAGGTGTGCAGGCAGGCGTGATTGGTTCCCTGTGCCGCTGCTCACCACTCATTCAGGAGAGCTTCAGGACGGACTTAACATGCGGGACGGTCGGGCTGTATTCTTCTAGCTTTCTTCACTGCGAGTCCCCAATATCGGCTGATCCGGCGATGTGAATATCGCCCACGCCCGCAGCACGATATTCGATGTTACATCGAATATCGTTCAGCCCTACTCCAGGCAGACAAAAAACACGCAAACAATGCTGCTATGCAATCGATAATAAATCAATAATTTTTTTTTTTTTTTTTTTATGCATGCGGTGTAAGTACAATTTTTAGCTAATATCAGCCCCTTGCTGTCCCCTGTACAGTAGAACTTAGATTAAGGCAGCACAAGGAGCATAAGCAGAGTGACGGAGATGATTTCATCAGTCTGCTGCTTCTCATTTTACTGCCCAGTCACAAGGATAATGAACTGTAAAGTAGGCCATACGCCTTTTTTTTTTTTTTTTTTTATAAAAAGAAAAAAAAAAAAAACAACCAATTTCCCACAGCCACGCATTAAGGAGCATTTCCCCATTCAGGTAAGCAGGGGTGACCAGCGCTATGGAATCTTTAAATATGTGTATTCTTTTTATCACAGAGGTGTCAGCTGCCAGCAACCTACCCCGAAGGGTTAAAAGAGTGAAACGTGTGCAAAAGATTGGTACGGCGCTACCTCATAGGTGATAAAGTGCTCAATGTGCAATATAAATAGATAAATAAATATATTAAAAAGTGCACTAATGTGTGAAATTGATGTTGTGACCAAATATCAACTGCCAAGACATGTGCATATACATATGAAAGTGCTGGTGCAAAATAAATCCAATTGAGGGATAACAAATATAAATAGTGAATTTTATTGTAAATATAAGTGGTGAAAGTACTCTTTTCAGAAAACAAATAAAAAATGAGTAAATAAAATGAGTATATAGAAAGTAGAAAGGTAAAGAGTCTGTGTTATAGTAACCTCGGTGTCGCAACACCAGTGGAAAATGTAATGAGTTCTTGTCTAGTGCAGAAAACAAAAACTTCCACCCAAAATAATGAGCAAATAAATCAATCAGTGAAAAATAAAGGAAATTTTTTTTTCCTTAGGTTGCAACCATCCGTGTAACCACTAGATGTCGCACCTCTTATACAACCTGTAATAGATGTATCCCGTGGGACAATGATGTTGGGGGTCTCTCCGGTGTATTCCTCCCTTGTGAATCTCAAAGATAAGAAGGGGGAGAAGGAGGACCTCTTTGTGCAGTATAAATGGCAATTACAGGAAACGGATAGTAGTGACTTACAATTTAGCTGTCTACGATCAGCGCGAAAAAGAGACCGGGAAGCTTCCGCGTTCCACGGCCCTGTCTCCGACAACCGGAAGTGACGCAATGACGTAGTAACTCCACCCTACGCGTTTCGTCATCGACGTCAGCCACTCCAGCAGAAGTCGATGACGAACTCGCTGTCGGAACCTCGCTGCTGATCCCTGTATCCCGCTACCGGATCACCCGCTCATACCGAACCTCTCTACTACTGCTTGCTACTAGTGATAAGTACCCCGCAGGGGAATCCTCCATAAACCTTCATACTAAAGCTTACACTATCTAGCTCTGCATACTAAGGACTGTTACTATCATCTGCACTATCTAGATTGCTAGCTCTTGAGCCTACTAACATCTATCCTTGCACTGGGTTAGTCTCTCCTGTATGTCATCTGCTATCCTATCATCTACTACCATACATGATTGCTAACCTATCTGCATCCTACCTGTTACCATCTCATTCTCAAGAACATTCCTCTCAAGTGTCTGTCAACTATTGTCTCTACTTAAACCTGTCTCTTCAGCCTATCACCACTATACTACTATATACATAGATCACTCCAGGAACATCTTATCGAGTGTGTATATTTGTATGCTGAATCAGAGACTATCCACAGTGATGAGGTCTTGGGAGTTGGGATTGGTATCTCAGCGTTTCTCTACATGACTACTGAGTGGAGTATTTCTGCAGCTGCAAATCCACATTGTTCAGAAAACGCAGGAGCGTTCCAACTCTTTACCTTTCTACTTTCTATATACTCATTTTATTTACTCATTTTTTATTTGTTTTCTGAAAAGTGTACTTTCACCACTTATATTTACAATAAAATTCACTATTTATATTTGTTATCCCTCAATTGGATTTATTTTGCACCAGCACTTTCATATGTTTATGCACATGTCTTGGCAGTTGATATTTGGTCACAACATCAATTTCACACATTAGTGCACTTTTTAATATATTTATTTATCTATTTATATTGCACATTGAGCACTTTATCACCTATGAGGTAGCACCATTTCCCCATTCACCTTAAGCATTACTTAAGCCCCATTCACAAGGGCAGAATGCCAGCCAACATCTGCTGGTTAATCACTTCAGCCTCCGGAAGGATTTGCCCCCTTTCTGACCAGGCCTTATTTTGCGATTCGCACTGCTTTACTTTAATGGATAATTGCGCGGTCGTGCAATGCTGTACCCAGACGAAATGTACCTCTTTTTTTCCCACAAATAGAGCTCTCTTTTCATTTTTGCGCTATAAACAAAAAAAGAGCGACAATTTTGATTAAAAAAAAAGCAGTATTTTTCACATTCTGCTATATGACATTCCCAAAAAAAAAAAAATTAAAAATCAAATGTTTAACATTTTAGGCCAATTTGTTTTCGGCTACATATTTTTGGTAAAAAAAAAAAAAAGAAAAAGATCCCAATATTTTGATTGGTTTGCGCAAAGGTTGTTGCGTCTACTAACTACAGGAAAGATTTATGTCCTTTTTATTGGTTTTTGGTTTTTACTAGTAATGGCATTGATCTGCGATTTTTTGCGGGGCTGCGACATTGCGGCGGACAGATCGGACAAACAAACCTAACTGACATTTATGACATTATGGGGGACCAGTGACATTACTACAGTAATCAGTGCTAAAAATATGCACCGTTACTGTAATAATGACACTGGCAGGGAAGGGGTTAATACTGTGGCTGATCAAGGGGTTAAATGTATGCCTCATGCTTACTGACATGGGGGGGGAGGGGGGGTTCTGTGCTTAATCTGCTGATTTCTTCCTGTCTGTCACTGAGAAGATCCGCCTGCTTTGTTTGCATAAGCAGGCAGGTCTTCACTCAGTTTCCCTGGCGATCAGGGGAGGGCAGCGACAATCGGAGCAGCTCCTCCCGCGGCCGTACTCTCCCTGTGTCTAAACACAGCGGGAGCGCAGCTCCAGCAGCACTAATCACTAGCAGTTCAGTGACGTAGATCTACGTGGCTGGACCCAGGGGAGCCGCACTGCTGCAGTAATATTACTGTGAGCAGTCGGCAAGTGGATAAAAAACGTACTAGCGTCAGATCGTTCAAACAGCAGCTCCGACCCGAGCTGGTAGGTTTTTTTCGTTCAACTCAAAAATCGAAAAGCGTGTACCAGGCTTAAACAGTGGCTCAGAAAAACAGGTCTCCTGGTCTGCCAGAAAAGAGCCCGCTGAGTGGTAGACCTGGATGGACAGAAAAAGTCTTAGCAGTTAAAATAGCTCTCTTATGTGTAATAAGGGGTTTGCCTGGAGTTCAGCTTTCATACCAATGTCATTAAAATAATTGGAATGTTTAAAATATATATATATATATATATATATATATATATATATATATATATACATACACACACACACACACACACACACACACATACATACATACACACACACACATATGTACATACATACATACATACATAGCCTTGCGAAAGTATTCGTCCCCCTTGAACTTTTCAACCTTTTGACACATTTCAGGCTTCAAACAAAGATATAAAATTGTAATTTTTTGTGAAGAATCAACCACAAGTGGGACACAATCATTAAGTGGAACAAAATGTATTGGATATTTCAAACTTTAACAAATAAAAAGCTGAAAAATTGGGCGTGCAAAATTATTCAGCCCCTTTACTTTCAGTGCAGCAAACTCTCTCCAGAAGTTCAGTGAGGATCTCTGAATGATCCAATGTTGACCTAAATGACAAATGATGATAAATGGAATCCACCTGTGTGTAATCAAGTCTCCGTATAAATGCACCTGCACTGTGATAGTCTCAGAGGTCAGTTTAAAGCGCAGAGAGAATCATGAAGAACAAGGAACACACCAGGCAGGTCCGAGATACTGTTGTGGAGAAGTTTAAAGCCGGATTTGGATACAAAAAGATTTCCCAAGCTTTAAACATCCCAAAAAGCACTGTGCAAGCGATAATATTGAAATGGAAGGAGTATCAGACCACTGCAAATCTACGAAGACCTGGCCGTCCCTCTAAACTTTCAGCTCATACAAGGAGAAGACTGATCAGAGATGCAGCCAAGAGGCCCATGATCACTCTGGATGAACTGCAGAGATCTACAGCTGAGGTGGGAGACTCTGTCCATAGGACAACAATCAGTCGTATACTGCACAAATCTGGCCTTTATGGAAGAGTGGCAAGAAGAAAGCCATTTCTTAAAGATATCCATAAAAAGTGTTGTTTAAAGTTTGCCACAAGCCACCTGGGAGACACACCAAGCATGTGGAAGAAGGTGCTCTGGTCAGATGAAACCAAAATCAAACTTTTTGGCAACAATGCAAAACGTTATGTTTGGCGTAAAAGCAACACAGCTCATCACCCTGACCACACCATCCCCACTGTCAAACATGGTGGTGGCAGCATCATGGTTTGGGGCTGCTTTTCTTCAGCAGGGACAGGGAAGATGGTTAAAATTTATGGGAAGATGGATGGAGCCAAATACAGGACCATTCTGGAAGAAAACCTGATGGAGTCTGCAGAAGACCTGAGACTGGGATGGAGATTTGTCTTCCAACAAGACAATGATCCAAAACAAAAAGCAAAATCTACAATGGAATGGTTCACAGATAAACATATCCAGGTGTTAGAATGTCAAGTCAAAGTCCAGACCTGAATCCAATCGAGAATCTGTGGAAAGAACTGAAAACTGCTATGCACAAACGCTCTCCATTCAACCTCACTGAGCTCGAGCTGTTTTGCAAGGAGGAATAGGCAAAAATTTCATTCTCTTGATGTGCAAAACTGATAGAGACATACCCCAAGCGACTTACAGCTGTAATCGCAGCAAAAGGTGGTACTACAAAGTATTAACTTAAGGGGGCTGAATAATTTTGCACGCCCAATTTTTCAGTTTTTTATTTGTTAAAAAAGTTTGAAATATCCAATAAATTTCATTCCACTTCATGATTGTGTCCCACTTGTTGTTGATTCTTCACAAAAAATTACAGTTTTATATCTTTATGTTTGAAGCCTAAAATGTGGCAAAAGGTCGAAAAGTTCAAGGGGGCCAAATACTTTCGCAAGGCACTGTGTGTGTGTATATATATATATATATATATATATATATATATATATATATATATATATATGAATTTTTGGTACGGTTAAATGTGTATCAAACATTATGTAGAATGTGTGGTAAGATCTGTGCTTATAGTCAAGGGCACTGGAACTACAGAAAGAGAGGAAGGCAGAAATCAGAGCAATGCCATTGGCTATGTCAGAGAACTATGACTTTGCCAAAAGTGCATTACTGTGATCAAAGCCTAAAGCCACGTACACGCGTGTCAAAAATCGGCAGGGAATTTGTCCGACGACCGATCTGCCGATTTTCGGCTTGTTAGTATGATGCTTCCGAAAACCGACTCCGACTTTTCGGCCGAAAAAAATCTGGTGTGCAGGCTATAAAATCTTTGTCCGCCGTTAAAACACGGCCGATTTTCGTGCAGTCAGTACAGATTGACAGGGAAAAATCTAATGAGCAAGACTAGGAATGCTCAGAGAAGAAAGAACACAAAGAAAGCAAACCAACACATGACATCACTTCTGAAGTAGAATTTTGGTGGTGCGAGAAAATTCGTGTGCAGTCTAGGCACATTCCAAACAACAAAACACCACTCTGGACAAAAGACGGACGATCGGTCGGCCGATAATCTTTGCGTGTGTACTAGGCTTAAGGCTGTATTCACACTACTACTTTGCAGTAACAAGCAAATTATGTTAATGACCAGATGTGTGTGTATGTGTTATGCGTTTGCCAATCGGAAAAGTGCAATAGACAGTGAGTGTAAACGGGTCCCCAAAAAGACAGATTTCTTCACAACTTATACATCTGAGTTCTGTGATACATCACGGTACTTTAATTAGGAATATATGAGCTGGAAATGTACCTGTATTGGGAACAGAGGAGGCACTGGTGGAGCCAATGCTGTTTGCTCTGGACACTATGCTTCCTTTTCGTTCCATATGTCCTAAAATAATGAAACGTTATCAGTTTTTCATTGCACCAAGATGGTCTTTTTATTTTTTTCCTGAAATGCTTGAAAGTAATAAAAACATAACCTATGATTTCAAAATAGACTTGTTGAAGTCAATACTTTCATCATATTGAATACCTTTAGACCAGGTTAAAAAATGTGCGGTGCGATTTTTAGGTGAGTTTTAAGTGCGTATTTTAAAAAGTAGAGGTTCAGCTGCGATTTAGATACAATTTTATATCAGAATCTCCTTCGCTATCACACAAATTGTGAACCAAAATTGAATACATATAAAATGACTGCTGCAGCTGCTGTAATGTGTTCCCACACCAAAAAAATGCAATAAAAATTAAATAAATCTCAGCTTAAACAAAACTAAACCATATACATAGCATATCAATCTCTTTAAAATCCACGAATAATAAATCCATGTGACTAAAAAAAAAAAAAAAAAAAAATGATCTTAGTATCTTCCATCGCAAAATATAAAGTGCCAAGTCCAAAATGATCATGAGAAAAATATATATTATAGATTTATCATACAAAATACACAAACTCACCAGCCACTTTATTATTAGTTACACCTTGACAGCACCAGGTTGGACCCCCTTTTGCCTTCAGGTCTGCCTTTATTCTTCATGGCATAGGATTTAACAAGGTGTTAGAAACATTTCTCAGAGGTTGTGGTCCATATTGACATGAAAGCATCATGCAGTTGCTGCGGATTCGTCAGCTGCACATCCATGTTGCGAATCTCCTGTTCAATCACATCCCAAGGGTGCTCTATTGGATTGAGATATGGTGACTGGAAGCCATTTGAAGGAGTACAGTGAACTCATGGACATATTCAAGAAACAAGTTTGAGATGATTTGAGCTTTGTGACATGGTGCATTATCCTGCTGAAGTAGCCATCAGAAGATGGTTACACTGTAGTCATAAAAGGATGGACATGGTTAACAACAATACTCAGGTAGGCGTTTAAACGATGTTACCAAGCTTCCAAAAAAGTGTGCAAAGAAAATATCCCCCACACCATTACACCACTACCAGCAGCCTTGAACTGTTGATGCAAGGCAGGATGGATCAATTGCTCTCATGTTTATGCCAAATTCTGATCATTTGAATGTTGCAGCTGAAAGCGAGACTCATCAGACCAGGCAACATTTTTCCAATCTATTGTCCAATTTTGGTGAGCCTATGCAAATTGTAGCCTCAGTTTCCGGTTCTTCATGGCACCGGTGTGATCGTCTGCTGCTGTAACCCATCTGGCTTCAAGGTTCAATGTGTTGTGCGTTCAGAGATGGTATTCTGCATGCCTTGGTTGTAACAAATAGTTGAGTTGCTTTTGCCTTTCTATCATCTATTCACCCGACAACAAAAAGGCATTTTTGTACCCTCAACTGCAGCTCACTGGATACGTACTCTTTTTCGGACCACTCACTGTAAACCTTAGAGATGGTCGCCGTGAAAATCCCAGTAGATGAGCAGCTTAAAATATTCAGACTATCTCGTCTGGCACCAACAACCATGACACATTTAAAGTCACTTCAATCCCATTTCTTCCCCATTCTGATGCTCGGCTTGAACTTCAACAAGTTGTCTTCACTGGGTCTAGATGCCTACATGCATTGAGTTGCTGCTATGTGATAGGCCGATTAGCAATTTGTGTTACAAAGCATTTGAACAGGGGTACCTAATAAAGTGATCAGTGAATATATTTTAACCACGTCCCACTGGATGGACATCCATGGACATTTTTCGGTTTCAGTGGTTATACCAGAATGATGCCTGCACCTACAGGCATCATTCCGGGATGTATTTCTTCAGCCAGTGATCGTCTTTTTTTGCAGAAGTGATCTGAATGACTAATTAGCCACTCGGTCACTTCTGCAGGTACACCCCCCCCCTCCCCCGCCCCACTGCCGCCTCTCTGACCACATCGCAGAAGACAGAAGCAATGCAGCCGGCGGCGATGGCTGCCCTGTACAGAGAGAGAGGAACCGACGTTGTTCCCCTCTCTCTGTAATCCCAGAAACGAGTGATGTCCCCACTTACAGTTTCAGCTCTTTGTTTATCTGGCACCAGCAGCCAGGGAAGCAGCAGATCAGACCGGTCTGTGTCTGACCGGCTGCATGGGAACCAAGAGGAAAGGAGAGATCTGGGGTCCAATAGACCCCAGACCTCCCTATGAAGAGGACCTGTCACGTCTTATGCTGTCCCAAAGGATGCTGTTCATAACTTGCGATAGCAATAAAGTTCATTTTAAAAAGATATTTGTATAAAAATAAAATATAAAAAATTAAATAAATAAATGCAAAGCGCCCCCTCCCACCTTGCTTGAATTCATTGAGTTGCTGCCATGTGACTGGCTGATTAGCAATTTGTGTTACAAAGCAACTGAACAGGTGTACCTGCTAACGCAAACACATGAGGTAATGTCACGAACGTCAGAGCGAGAGCAATAATTCTAGCACTGGACCTCCTGTGCAACTCTAAACTGGTAACCTGTTAAGGCATTTAAAGCGTCGCCTATAGAGAATTTTACACACCATAGTTTGCCCCATTCCACAGGCAGATGCGATTTTAAAGCATGACATTGTTGTTAGGTATCCATTTACTCTGTGTAATTGCGCTTGAAAAAACGCAGCGAAATTGCAACATCCACCATTTTATTCTATAGGGACACACACACACACACACACACACACACACACACGGAGTGGCTCACAGCAGGGGTTCGCTGTGTCCCTGTTCACTATTTCAGTCTGAATTTTTGGCTGAATTCAGACCTGAAACAGACCAGGAGACGCACAGGACTCCTGTGCAATTCACTCTGGAGATGTGAATCAGCTCCATAAAGAACCAATCAATCGCCTGACGTGACGAGCCATTACCAGACACGATCGATCTGCCAGGGGGAAAAGAAATATTCTTGTGAGTTTTGGGGAGGATATAGAAAGTAGGTGTGCAAGGAAATTTGGTGTTCAGAAAATTGTAAGTGTCCTGATCAATGGTGCCCTGCCAGAAGGCATCAGTGATAATGCAACGATAGTCTCCAATATAACCCTGAACCAAAGTAAGCGAGATAGGTTGGTACCAAGACCAATTATTCAAGACGTTCAAACACGTTTTGATAGGGTGTATGAGTCATTAATACAATATTTCCACCCTTATCTGAGGGCTTTATAAATATGTCAGTTCGGGTCTTAAGTTTTTTAAGGGCTTGGCTTTGTTCAAGGGTCAAATTGGAAGAAGTATTTTGCCATTTTTGCAGCTTGAGATCCTTTATTGTGTTGTGCAAAAAGGACGAGATGACTGGAAAAGTCAACAGATCAGGAAAATTAGTTGAACACGGTTTAAAAATTTTTGGAGGAGGTAAACGTCCTGGGATGTGACTGGGGGTGGTGGGAGAGGGAACAGCCAGAGTGGCAGTCATCAAAATGGGTGAATAAAATAAAGATGAATAAATCTATGAGCTACCAATAGAAATAGAGGGGGGAACTTAGAGGAGGCGACAGTGCAAATGGAGCACCCGGACCCTGCTGCTAATTCCTTAGTGTCACCACAAGAAAAGACAAATAGAATAAAAGAAGAATCAGCGCAGGATATCCCTACTGGGTGAACCAAAAATCAATCTACTCAGAAACGATGGCTGAAAATAATATCAAAATACACTTATTCAACACAATAAAGTGATAGCAAATATTAAATAGAAAAGGGAAAGTGATGAACCAGATAGTGAACAAATTCCCAATATGTGCCCTCTGAAGAGTGAACCACACAAGCAGTGTGTAAGGTGATGAAACCTGGTAAAGTGAACTAAATCAAAATAAACATTCCCTGTGCTCAATACCTGCATTTACGCAGGAATTGTTCTAGGGAGGAAGATTTTTATATTCAAGCCAACTTACTGCAAGATCGCCTCCTCCAAAGAGGCTATACACGCACTAATTTGAGAAAAGCCTTCAACAAGGCACTTGCCAAGGACAGAACCTCCCTATTAAATCATTCTCGACAATCCAAACATTCCGACACCATCAAATTTGTGACAAAATTCTCAGCCCAACACCAACAACTCCGTTCTGTTATTTCCCGCCATTGGCACCTGCTCACTCACCACCATATTATTAAAAAATATGTGAAAGATACCCCTGAGTTGGTATTTCGAAGGGCTACCTCCCTTCATAATCGACTCATTCATAGCCATTATCAAGATGGTGGTGGTCCATCGCCGGGGAAAAGGGGCCCTGGGTGTTGGAGGGCACCACCTTTCAATTACTGGGAGGCGATCTATTCTCATCGTGCACTTTTGCAAGTTACTACTAAAAGGTGTCATATTATGATTTGTGATTGCCGGGCTTCCTACATGGGAAAAGCCAGGCGTGAATTACACCAAAGGATTGGCAATCACTTATATTACTCCAATAGCGGAAAATTAACATCTGTGGGTCGCCATATTGGCCTCCAGCATAGATTTGAATCAGAAGTGGTAAAATTCTTTGTATTAGAAGTTGTCCCAGATGACCCACGTGGAGGTGAATGGGACAAGAGACTCCTACAAAGCGAAGCTCTTTGGATACAGAAACCGAATGCTGCGATTCCTCCGGGCATCAATGAGGTATTAACATATAAACCTTTTTTATGAACCTGTGCCATCTTTTTCTCCCCCCCCCCCCATTCAATCCCTTTCCTCTCCCCTTTTTCTTTTCCCCATTATATTTTTTTTGTCTTTGTCCCTTTTTCTGCCATTTGGAACCTCATTTGTTTTTATATAAACATTTTTCCACTGTCATTTTGATGTATAATATATGTTTGGGTAGCATTATGTTAACTAAATGTCATTACTGTCCTTGTGGTATATGGACAGATCCAGTCCTTGTTTATATCGTGTTGTTATTTTCTTTCTTCATTTTTTAAGGGCATTATATATTGCTATGTATCTAGCATGTTGTTACCCTATTTGCTGTACAGAGCTTGGTATCCCCTGGGCGGATGTTATCCTGGCCGCTCATTGCAGGGGCTGGCCATTCTCTCTTGGCAGACATGTGATCCACTGGGTGGGTCGGGCTCGAGCAGGGAGCCTCCCCGCTAATACGATTCAGCGGCTCTTAGCCGCGATCAATCTGCGCTTTCGCAGTTCAGTAGATCGGAGCAGGTGACCTTACACCCCATCTCGGCGTGTTTGACTGCTCACCTGTTAGGAGACCTATAAATAGCAGACACCTGCCACATATGGCGGTGTCTGCTATTTTCCACACAAGGGGGTCTGTTAAGGTCAAGGCTATTGGAGGTGAGTCTCTAATCTTCATCCATTCAGCACACTTTATTATTATAATATAATACATATTAGGACTCATTGGATTCTTTCCCCCATACAGGGTTTGACTGTGCTGAACCACTGTGGGTATTATTGGACATGCATACACAGCAGGTGTCTCTGTACCCTCTTGGTCTGCTGACCTTGAACCTGTTTTTTTCCCCCTTGGTGGACTTTCTTTGAATATGCAAGCAATATTGGTATACGCTTTAGTATGCACTGGCTTTTACCCTTCTCTCCTGCCTTCCACTATTTTCTCTTCCTTCTCCTGTTTCACATTCTCCCATTTCCCCCTTTCCTCTTTTCTCCTTTTCTCTCTTACCTTTCCCCCCCTCTTTTTCCTCCCCCCCTCTCTCCCTTCCCCTGTTTTTCCCCACCCTGGCCCCTTTCCCCTTCCCTGCTTCCGCCCCCGGTTCTCTCCCCCTTTCCCTCCCCTTTTTTCCCCCCTCCATTTCTGCTTTCCCCTTCTTCCTTCCCCCCCTCTTCATTTCTCTACCCCTCCCTCTCTCCTCCCCTTTTCTTTTCCTCCTTTTCCCCCTTCCCCCCTTGTCCTCTCTCTTCCTTTCCTTCCTCCGTTTCCCATCTTTCTCCCTTTTCTATTTACCTTACCTTCCATTCTGGTTTGTATTCCCACCATGGGCAGCCATCTAAGTTGCAAATGGAAGAGCACAAAAAGCCGCACAACCGGTTGAAGATGCAAAAAGTTAAAATCCAAATTTATTTTGCAGGCAAAAAGATAAAATCATCCAAGATGAAACCAAAACAGTCGGAGACATGGGGGGGGGGGAAGGGGAGCAAGGCGGTTGACGCGTTTCACGGAGTCTTGCGCTTAGTCGTAACCATGCTGTACAATACAAGACACTGCTATATATAGAGGAAAAGGCATTTCAAATAACATGCACCTCCCAGAATGTGCTTGATTGAGCCCACACAGCTGCAGATACTAAATCCCAATTAAGGGCACACAAACAGCCCAGCAGGAATTGTATGTTTGTTTTTGCTTCACCTTTTGTCCAAAAACGCATAGCAAAAAAGTTCTATAAATGCATATGCGAAAAAGCTTTCAATAAAAATAAGGAAAAAACAGTAGTGATAATAAAAAAAAGACAGCTGGTAGAAGCCAAAAAACGAACAAAAACAAAGTAAAAGGAGAAAAGAAAAAAGAAAAACGAAGGGAAAAAAAAAAGGGGGAAAAAAGAAAAAAACAAGAAAAAGAAAAAAGACAGACAAAGAAAAAGAAAACAGTAAAACGGAAGCATATAGAGGTGTTCATACCCAGATGGAACTATGGTATAAAAAGAAATGGTGTATAATATAGTCATGAAGAGCATATATGTGTAAATATATAAGTGGTACACATAAAAATAATAAATGTGTAACCACAAACACATACATCACGTCCATATAGCATATGAAACAAATAGATAAATGGGGGGGGGGGGGGAATTGTACACATATGTAATAGGTATGAGCACAACCCCCAAAAACGTATAACCCCATCCATTGAGTGGTATATCTGCAACTGTGTTCACATGCATAGGACAATCCACCCAATTGAAAGAATATAAAAATAACCAATGAGATATGTAAGAACACTAAACATTACCATAAAAATAATAATAAATACATAAATGCATAAACATAGAAGTCCTGTGTGTCTTTATCAGCATAATGGTATTATTATCCCCTATAAAGATATAAAAATAGGGACATTTAAATGGATATATACCCAAGACATTGGTAACGTCTCAGGCATATCCCACATCGATCTAACAAAAAAAAAAAAAAATATATATATATATATATGCTTACGTGTACATGTCGACTTAGATCATACTGAACACAGAGTATAGCATGCACATGTGTGAACCACCGTGCATATAGCACAATCAATATCCATAAAGGAATCAGCCACACATTGCATAAATATATAGCCATGGAGGCAAGCCGAACGGAACAACATGCATATATATCGAAGAACACATGCATTCCAAAAAAAAAAAAAAAAAGATGCAGAGACCGAAATGGGACAAAAGGGAAGGAGAAATGAGAAAAAAAAAAAGAGAAAAGAAGAAACACTAAGACATAGAATGGTCAATCAAAGAAACATGTACCATGTATGCGTATGGGATACAGGTACCCTCTCTGTATGTATAGTTAAATGTATGTACCCACGAATAGATACATGAATCATTACTGGGAATAAAAGTGACTAACATCCCATTCAAAGTTTAAACCACCAGGTAAGCGGGTCTGGAGTTTATGAATCCAGAAAACCTCCAGCTTACACAGAAGGCGGAACACATCGCCCCCTCTTACAGGAGCAACCACACGTTCGATCACTTGGACCGATATCAAAGACAGATCACCGTCATGTTCTGAATTAAAATGTCGGGCCACATTCGTGGATTTCCTCAATCTGACATCACTAAGGTGTTCCCTAAATCTGTCTAAGTTTTCGTGTGGTGCGACCCACATATTGTACAAAACATTCTCTGCAAGTAATGAGATAAATAAGGTATGTAGTGTTACAATTAAAAAACCTGTTGATTTTGTATGTTTTGTTCTCAATAGAGGATTGAAAGTTAACACCCCCTAGAATATGGGGACATGTAATGCAGTCCTTAGCCCCACATCGGAAATTACCTTTCAGATGCAACCATGTTTCTGATGTATTTTTAATTGTAGTGCTAAACAGACTTGGGGATAACTGGTTTCCCAGTGTTTTGGCCCTCTTGGCGACAATATTCACTCCTCCCTCTAAGATCCTGGCACAGTCCTGGTCACCATACAGAATGGGAATATGTTTATTGATAATTTGTTTGATACTGTTAAATTCCAAACTGTATGGGATGGTGAGATTAATGGAGCCATTATTGCCAGAAGTCTTAGATTCATTGAAAAATGTATTTTTGTAAAATCTTACCGTAAAATCCTTTTCTCTTAGCTCATTGACAGACGTAGTCCATGGTGATTCAGCACCTTCGGGTTATGTTGCCTCCACAGGAGTAGGACTAGACAGGAAATAAAATGCTCTGGCCACACCATAGGGGCAGTGCCCGAGGGTATATCCTCTCTCTCTCTGCCACAGCAAATCAGTTATGTCACAAAGCAGTGTTTAGAGAATTTAACCCAACCCAACTCCAAAACAGAGGGGCGGGTACTACGTCTGTCAATGAGCTAAGAGAAAAGGATTTTACGGTAAGATTTTACAAAAATCCATTTTTCTCTATCGCTCATTGACAGACGTAGTCCTCGGTGATTCAGCACCTTCGGGACGTCCCAAAGCAGTACCACAAATGAGGGGTGGGAGAAATGGAAATTAAATCCAATCTAGAAGGCCCAGCCGGTGCCAACTAGAAGTTTTACAATGCTCATCCTCAATGATGAGACTCAACAAAAATCTTTCAACAGAAAAAAACCTTGAGGTAGACCTCCGGTCTCCTCAAATTGCGGCCTGCAAAACCTTGCGGCCAAATGAGGCATCCGCCGATGCCATCACATCAATTTTATAAAATTTTGTAAAGGTATGTACCGACGACCAGGTGGCTGCCTTACATACCTGGACCACTGACGCCTGATGGCGAAAGGCCCAGGAAGTACTGAGCGCTCGAGTGGAGTGCGCCCTAACAGGGAACGGAGGACTCCGACCCTTAATAGAATAAGCCTGTACCACAGTCTGTCTAATCCATTTGGCGATAGTCGCGGCAGATGCAGGCAACCCCTTTCTGGGGCCTTCCGTGATCACAAAGAGTGAATCCGTCTTACGGAACGTTTCCGTAGCCTTCAGGTATACCCTGATTGCCCAAACCACATCCAAGGAATGATACGCGTGTTCCCGATGATGATTGGGCTGAGGACACAAGGAAGGTAGTACAATATCTTCATTCAGATGAAAATCTGAAACCACCTTAGGAAGAAAGGATGGCTTAGGATGAAGTACTACCTTATCCCTATGAATCACTAAGTATGGGGACTGGCATGATAAAGCAGCCAGTTCTGACACCCTGCGTGCAGAAGTGATAGTCACCAAGAAGGCCACCTTCTGGGATAAAGTAAGCAAGGGAATCTCCCTGATGTTTTCAAAAGGAGGTTTCTGTAGGACCGACAAAACCAAATTAAGATCCCAGGGCGGTAAGGGCGCGCGGACTGGTGGAGCCAGGTGCCGCACCCCCTGGATGAAATTCCGCACCAAGGACTTGGTAGCTAAAGGTTTCTGAAAGAAGATTGCTAATGCTGAAACTTGACCCTTGATGGTGCTCAAGGCTAGTTTCTGCTCAACCCCTTTTTGCAAAAAGGCCAATATTCGAGTCACCGAATAGGTACGTGGAGGAAATCCTAAAGATTCGCACCACGCGATATAAGTCTTCCATGTGTGATAATAGACTCTGCTGGAAGTCGCTTTCCTTGCTTTAATAAGGGTAGGAATGACTGAAGCTGACAACCCTCTGTCCTTCAGTACTTGGGTCTCAATGGCCAGGCCATTAAAACCAGCGACTGTAAAGCACGATGGTAGATTGGTCCTTGAGAACGCAGATACTCCCTGAGATGAAGTTCCCACGGAACGTCCGCGACTAGCAAGTCCAAGTCGGCCAGGCCGGCTTGACGAGGCCAGTCTAGAATTTCTAGGACCACTGGCGCTGACTGGATCTGAACCAGGCGTCCCTAGAGCTATCTGGCCCCGACCATCCGAGAAAGTCTGGTCGTTTTCTGTTCCCACACATTTATCAGACACCTGATTCCTATCAGGAACGGTGATCTTTCCTGGTTGAACCTCAGGGACCGAAGTCACCTGGCTAGAGGCTTCTTGGTCTGTCTGGTCAACCAGATCCGATTCCTGTGGGGAATTGAGACTAATCTTAGGAAAAGGTAAAGGAAAAGATCTGTTCAGGGAACGGTGACTACCGCTCCCTGTAGTACTTAGATGTTGGAAGGGAAGAATCGCACCGGTAGCAGTAGTCGATGCTCGATCTAATGTCCTGAATACCGGTGAAAACGTCCCCCACCCTCAAACCGGGTGGGGGCGCACCTTCAGGCTGTGTAATTCTTTGCTTCGGGTTTGGCTGAGTCGGTCCTCTGTTTGTCCGACCAGCCCTTCTTGAACCCTCCTGGAGGAGTCTTGCCTTTCCCGCTTGTTCCAGCCGGGCGTGCGAACCCTTTATGGGCGGAAAAGAAAGGTCCTCGCTTGTTACGAGGTCCTTTAGCTTTAGCAGCCTGTGGCAAGAAAGTGCTCTTGCCCCCAGTGGCATCCTTAATGATCTCATCTAGGGTGGCCCCAAATAGGCGATTCCCCTGAAAGGGGAGATTCGTCAAGGTCTTTTTGGAACCTAGGTCTGCTGACCAGCATTTTAACCACAGCACACATTTGAGGATTACCGCTGACATAGATGCATGCCCTAATAGGGGGGTAGCATCCAAGGCTGCGTCACAGACAAACTGTAGCCCTTGTATAATCTGTTCCATCAAATCAGATGTTCCCTGGGGGATATCTTTTCCCCTCAGGTCTTGGCGTACCAATCTCACCCATTCCGTTAGTGTCTGGGAAACTAGACCAATAACAATTACTGGTCTAAATGCTGACCCTATCAGGGAGAAGATAGTGCGGGACTCCGCTTCCACCTTTCGATCCACCGGATCCTTAAAAGACGAAGTGTCCTCCACTGGGATAACCGTGGCTTTATTCAGCCTGGAAATAGGTGGATCCACCGCTGGTGGTACCGTCCATTTCTTAATGAGGGATTCCTCAAACGGATAGCGTCTAGCAATACGCTTGGAAATAGTAAAGGTACGCTTAGAATGTTCCCATTCTTCTTTAATTTTATTACCAAAACACTTGGGTACAGGAAAAACCTTCACCGTTTTGATGGGCTTGTTAGTACCAAAGGGAATCTCTGTTTCAGTTGCCTCTGCCGGTAAAACCTCAAGTCTTAAGGTTTCCCGCACCGCCACAACTAGTGCGTCCACCAATGCTTCTTCCCGAATTATGGCGGAAGAATGAACGTCCTCCTCACTGTCTGAGGGAACTTTACCTGAGACAACAGCCCTTGCAGAGGGACCTGCAGCTGCAGTGACCATCTCTGAATCTGAGTCAGAGGTGTCAGATGATATAGGGGTAGGCGGGGGTCGCTTTCTTGACCCCCGTCCCTGACAGGCCGTCTCCACCCGAGCCACCAAAGACTCCAAAACTGATGTAAATGCGTCTATACTCTGTGCACCGGCGGGTCCCATGGTCCCCTCGAGGGAAACAGGTGGGGGTGCTTGTGTGGCAGGGTCCATGATAATTCCAGTTACTACCCGGAAAATTCAATCCAAAATAAAACTTTTTTTTTTTAGACCCCCAGCGCCACAAAGCCCCTCAGTGTTAGCTGCTCAGGGACCCCTATCGAGCGAGAGAGAGAGAGATAGACCCCCAGGTTCACCACTTGATGCTCAGAGTTTTCCACTGCACTTGTCTCAGCACTGTCTCGAATCGACAGGAAGTCTCTTGGCTGGCTGCCCGGGAAGAAAGGAGGCGGCTCCGCCCCTCCATACGCCTTCCGGCGCCTCCCCTAGCTCCACGAGGTGTTTGGATCACCTCAAACATGGCCGCCCCCATGCTGGAGACACGAGGCTACGCCAAAATGGCAGCCTCGTGCGATCCAGCAAGCAATGGCGGCGGTTGTACCGAATAGCGGCGTGACTTCAGAGCATCACAACACCTTCTCTACATGGGGAATTAGCCTGGTCGGCGGTACCGGACCCTGGCGGACCGCATGGCCGTCGGAAGGCCTGCTATTGCTGGAGACCTGACTTGGAAAGCAGTCTACATGTCCGTGGCTTCTGACTGGTAGGATACTTATATTATCACAGTAAGATTACCGTACTGCCACTGATTACAATCTTTTAACATATTTACAATTAGATTGTCAGCTCCCAAACCAAGCCTCCTGGCTTTTTGCACATAAAAAATCACACTCAAAGTAGGGGGATCTGTGCCATGTTATAGGATATAGGGGAACTCATCCTTACCATACAGAGAGGGGCCCGCGTTCACCACAAGACCCGTCAGGGGGAAAGGGGGAACATACTACTCACCATACCGGAACCAGGCGGGCGCCAACTCCTGACAGTACCCCTCTCCACCGGGGCGGGAGGGCTGTCGACCAATACGGACGCCGTGACTCATGGTCCTTGGCGTTTCAGCGAGACGTTTAACTCGCAGGGTCAGTCCCTCCAGTGGGACTATGTCACGGCCGACCCAGCGCGGAGCTATGGCCTGCACGCGCTCGTAGGCTGAACTGGGGTGACCACCGGATCTCAACATCCAGCCCGTCGCCCAGTTCAGCTTTCTTGCTTGAAGATCTCACAGGAACACTGGAGAAAAAAAGCGGTCTAAAAAATCTTTTTAAGAAAAAAATCCTGCCAGGACCGAAGATCCCAGCAAGGTATCTAGGTCCTTACTCCTGACTAGACAGAAAAAAAACTGATTTGCTGTGGCAGAGAGAGAGAGGATATACCCTCGGGGACTGCCCCTAGGGTGTGGCCAGAGCATTTTATTTCCTGTCTAGTCCTACTCCTGTGGAGGCAACATAACCCGAAGGTGCTGAATCACCGAGGACTACGTCTGTCAATGAGCGATAGAGAAATGTCTCTTTGGTGTAAGGAGGCTTTTCCTGTCCCTATTAAGGGCAATAGAGTATGCCCTGTCAAGGGTCCATTTTGGATAACCCCTAGCCAAAAAGCGTCTATACAAAAGTGCTGACTCTTTATTGAAAACGTCCAAGTCACTGCATATCCTTCTGATACGAAGGAATTGACCTACCGGTATACCCTTTAGAGTATGAAATGGGTGACTGGAGTTAGCATGTAACAAATTGTTACCAGCTGAGGGTTTCCTATATAGGCTAGTGACCACCTGATTTTGTCGATGCTCAAGGGTAACATCTAGGAAATCAATCCTATCAACATTGAATTAGCCAGTAAATGCCAGATTGTAATCATTGCGATTAAGATATTCCAGAAATAGGTCAAAAGGAAGGCCTTGTCTAGTGATAAAGATCAAATCATCTATATAACGAAAGAATATGACAATTTGATTCCTGTAGGGGTTACTATCTCCAAAAATGTGGACCCTCTCCCACCACCCCATGTAAAGGTTGGCCAGGGAGGGTGAAAAAATAGCCCCCATGGCTGCCCCACAGTTCTGGAGATAGTAAACCCCATCAAACATCAAATAATTGTGCCCAAGGAGGTATTCCAAGACCTCCAAAATGTATGTCTTGGCCACCTCAGCCAGATCAGTATAGTGGGTAAGTGAAAAATGTACAGCTACTAGAGCTAGATTGTGGGGAATCGAAGAGTAGAGACTCACTACATCACAAGTCATCCACTGGTAATCTGGCTGCCAACAAATCTCACTGGTGATATTTAAGAGGTGCATAGTATCTCTTAGGTAACTGGGTAGAGTGTGCACAATGGGTTGAAGCTGGCCATCAAGCCACTCTCCCAGTCGTTCATTGAGAGACCCGATGCCAGTGACAATGGGCCTCCCCCGAACCGGGCGTGCCCCCTTGTGCACCTTAGGGAGGTGATGAAAAATTGGGGTGATGGGATATTCCGGTATCAGTTTATCAGACTCCTTAGGGGTAAGGATACCTATAGAGGCACCTCTATCAATAAGCTCTCGCAAAATGGCTCTGAACCTATTCAAGGGGTCACCACTTAGTCTTATATATGTATCCGTATCAGACAATTGCCTGAGAGCTTCCATTTTGTATTCACCTTTGTCTAATATGACTACCGATCCCCCTTTATCCGCATTCCTAACAACAATAGAGTCATCCTCCATCAAAGATATTAAAGCATTCCTTTCCTGTACATTCAGATTGTCATTTCTCACCTGTACCTTATTGGGAACCGTTTGTTTCAGTTCAAAAATGTCCTCTTCGATTCGTTTTTGAAAGGTGTCCATCTGGGGTACCCGTGACTGAACAGGATAAAAATATGAGGGTACTTTGAATGAAACTTTGTTGACATTATCCTCTTTCTCCTGTACAGCATCTCGATTTTCCATCATTAAGTCCTCCAGATCGATGGTCGCACAATGTTCTCAAAAAAGATCTAGGTGATTCTGGGCCATTATCCCCCAATATTGTCACAGGTTGATCCACACCCAAACCATTGTCCACATCCTGAGAAACCTGTAAAGCTGTATCATCCTTCAGAAAATGCTTGCGTAAGGTCAAGTTCCGGACAAATTTATTAATATCCAAGATCGTGGAAAACGGATCGAAATGTGTATGAGGGCAAAAGTTCAATCCTTTCGATAAAAGGCTCAATTCCCCCACGGTTAGGATCTTTTGTGATAGGTTAATCACATTGTTGCTTGTCTCATTCTCATGTTTTATTTCCTCTGAGCTCGCAATGAATAGTGGTGATCCCGTTGGCCTCCGGTGCTTCTTTCCTCCCCTCCTTGTTTTCTTTGCGTTTTTTTCTTTTTCTGGGGCTTTTTCTCCCTTCTCTGACCGTTTTTTGAAAAAGGGGTATTGTACGGTGTACCTCCTGATCTAGGGAGTTGAGCATGATCAGGAGAGCTATCCGAGCCAGGTGTACCATAGGGACTCTCTATGACGCTTGTTTCTGGATCGGAAAAGCTCACTCTTTTCTTAAATTGGTGGCGATTCCATCGCTGCGATTTTTTCCACACATATACATTGTCCATTTCATAATCCACTTTATCACGCTGAAACTTTTCTTTTTTGCCATTCATGATCTCCTTTTCAAATTTGTCAGTTCTAGCACTGAGATTCTGATCAAACTCCGAAAATGAAGGCAAATCTTTAAAAGTGGATAGCTCCTGTTGTAACATTGTTATATCCTCTTGTAGCTTTTTTAATTCCAGGGTTCTAGATATTATGATTATTTTCATTAGTTCAATAGAACAAGTAGAAAGTATCTGTCCACAATTTTTTAAGATCCTGGTTGAAAAGATCAAACGTTGGAAATCTCTTAATTCTCAAGCCACGAGGGATACGCTGAACCTCTACATACTCCGCAAGCGTACTTTTCTCCCAATAGGCTTTAACCTCTTTAATTAGTTTTTCCAGTTTTCTGAAAGAAGCGTCCATAGGGGCCGAGGAATTATCTGAGTCTTCTCTCAAGAGAGATGTTGCTCCTGTTCTGAGGGGGTTAGCGTCATGTTTCCTAAGTGATCGGCCATTCACAGTCTCATCCATGTCTCCGGCTGAGTGGTATAATGATACAAAAATGTCAAGTCTATAGTAGCTCACATATGTAAAAGGGAACTCACCGAGCCGGTATCCAAAAGCGGAAACAGCAACAAACGGTCAAGAGGGAAAAGAACCGCTCAAGTGAGGGGATAGTTCCAAACACATCCAACCCAGGTGCAGGCACGGATCCGCAGTCCTGATAGCAGCAAATGGAAGAGCACAAAAAGCCGCACAACCGGTTGAAGATGCAAAAAGTTAAAATCCAAATTTATTTTGCAGGCAAAAAGATAAAATCATCCAAGAAGAAACCAAAACAGTCGGAGACATGGGGGGGAAAAGGGGAGCACGGCGGTTGACGCGTTTCACGGAGTCTTCCGCTTAGTCGTAACCATGCTGTACAATACAAGACACTGCTTCGTTTTCCTTTTTTCTTTTCTCCTTTTACTTTGTTTTTGTTCGTTTTTTGGCTTCTACCAGCTGTCTTTTTATATTCTTTTTATATATCCTATGTCGTTTTGTAAAATTATGTACCATTGTTGGACTTTTGTCCTTTAATGATTATGTCTTTTCTATTTTGAATAACATTTTCTGAATAGAATATTCCTCATACTATGAATTTTAACATGGTACCGTGAAAGTCCCTTTCCTTCCTACCCTATCCCCCATTCCCTATCCCCAGGGATTGCGGTTGTGGGGAACCAATTCTAGTCTTCCCATTTCCCTGGTTTTAGTATACTGATATTGGGATGTTGGTACCTTCTACCTGATCTGTTAAACACCTCAGGCTGAACAATTTTTATTACAGGTATTCAGGGGGGACCCACATCCACAGGATCACTGCCTATGCAGATCTTCTCTTCTCACTCTCAAGAAGTTGAGATATAATCTCCAATCTAAGAATTTACTCTAAATCAGAGGTATCGGGAGTGGCGTTGTCACCTGCGCTTCGCGGCCTTCTGCAGCAGAACTTTCCATTTTGGTGGGCTTCGGTAGCCCTGAAATACCTGGGCACCCTGCTTCCCCCAGACCCTTCGGATGTTTTTAAATTGAACTTCCCACCCCTTCTGAGTAAAATACATGCCCTGTTGGACAAATGGACTAAAGGTCTCCACTCGTGGTTTGGCCGGAGTAATATTTTTTAGATGTCCATCCTCCCAAAGCTTCTCTACTTATTTCAAACCCTTTCGGTACACATTCCGACATCCTTTTTTAAAGAAGTTGATGCCCTCTTTACAAACTTTATCTGGGCTGGCAGACGTCCCAGAATTAGAAAACGCCTGCTGACACTCTCCAAGACTCATGGTGGCATTGTGGTCCCCCGATGCCTTTCAGTACTACAAGGCTTCCCACTTGAACAAATAATTGGACTGGTGTAGACACAAACAGCTGAAACTCTGGACGAGTATTGAACTAACTTTCCACCCTGTATTCCTTCCTAGGGCACCGTGGTGTTTTCAGTCCCTTCCAGATGCCATCAAAATGCACCCCTACATTGGGCCCACTCTCCACACCTGCGTCGCAGTGCTCTCTAGACGGGGCTTCTCATCTCCACAATCTCCTTTGTTTCCTGTCCTAGGGAATCTGGCCTTTCCCCCAGGCTGTGGCAAGGGCAAATTCAAGACCCTCCTGGAGGGGGCTGTTATCAAGTATCACATTTTCTTCCTTCCAATGCCTGGCCTACTTTTCTACTCTTGACGGATCTCCAGGGACCCTACGCCCTTACCCGCTGGCAGGTACTTCAGCTCCTGCATTTCTTGCGTAGTCTGGGCTCCGCAGTTCCATACACCAGACACCTTTTGAGGACTTACTCTCCAGAGAGGGCCCCCTTCCTCATGCCATCTCGCAGATGTACTCCTTTCTTATTTTGCCCCCGGAAGACTTCGTCCTTCCAGGTCTTCCGAAATGGGAAGGCGAGTTAGCAGAATATTCTCCACAGTCCAGAGGCAGAACATTCCCCATCTGGCCCTCCGCTCCTCCATCTGTACCCGCATACAGGAAACTAACTATAAGCTACTCACGCACTAGTATTATACTCCTACGAAGCTAAGGAAGTTCTTCCCAGAGACGTCAGATAGATGCTGGCGATGTCAGGAAGAGCCTGGTACCATACTCCATATTTTCTGGAGTTGCCCCAAGCTCAGACACTTTTGGCAAGAGGTTTGGAGAATCTCACAGATAATGACTGAATACTCAATCCCAGATGACCCGGCCTCCTTCCTCCTACATTGTTCACAAATCCCTCTCAATTAACCCTGGAATTAAAAAAGCTACAAGAGGATATAACAATGTTACAACAGGAGCTATCCACTTTTAAAGATTTGCCTTCATTTTCGGAGTTTGATCAGAATCTCAGTGCTAGAACTGACAAATTTGAAAAGGAGATCATGAATGGCAAAAAAGAAAAGTTTCAGCGTGATAAAGTGGATTATGAAATGGACAATGTATATGTGTGGAAAAAATCGCAGCGATGGAATCGCCACCAATTTAAGAAAAGAGTGAGCTTTTCCGATCCAGAAACAAGCGTCATAGAGAGTCCCTATGGTACACCTGGCTCGGATAGCTCTCCTGATCATGCTCAACTCCCTAGATCAGGAGGTACACCGTACAATACCCCTTTTTCAAAAAACGGTCAGAGAAGGGAGAAAAAGCCCCAGAAAAAGAAAAAAACGCAAAGAAAACAAGGAGGGGAGGAAAGAAGCACCGGAGGCCAACGGGATCACCACTATTCATTGCGAGCTCAGAGGAAATAAAACATGAGAATGAGACAAGCAACAATGTGATTAACCTATCACAAAAGATCCTAACCGTGGGGGAATTGAGCCTTTTATCGAAAGGATTGAACTTTTGCCCTCATACACATTTCGATCCGTTTTCCACGATCTTGGATATTAATAAATTTGTCCGGAACTTGACCTTACGCAAGCATTTTCTGAAGGATGATACAGCTTTACAGGTTTCTCAGGATGTGGACAATGGTTTGGGTGTGGATCAACCTGTCTTGGGGAACCCGGATTTTCCCCCGGGGTGTATAAATGCCAGACTCCGTAGGTGGGCTCAGAATGGTAAAAGGCGCCTAGGTGATATATGGCAAAATGGGCCTATGCCCTCCCTAGAAGAACTTTATCTCACAGATAATGACTGAATACTCAATCCCAGATGACCCGGCCTCCTTCCTCCTACATTGTTCACAAATCCCTCTCAAACAGTATAAAAGATCTGTTATTCACCATCTCCTCAATGCTGCCAAGGCCTGCATTGGTAGAAATCGGCACCCCCCTCACTTTCCCTTTGGCTGAACAAGGTGAACGCAATCAATACATTTGAGGACCTTGTGCCATCTTCACAGGGCAGGAAAGAACAATACCCTAAGACATGGGATTGCTGGAATGTGTTTGCTTTCTCAGGTGAAGGACAAGCCCTACACTGCGAACTCCCCAGAAGTTGAGACCGATGTTGAGTAGCCCTTTCTGGCCTCTCTTCTCCTGCTACTTCTGTTCTTCCCTTTTTTTCCCCTCTCCTCCTCCTAGCCCTTTCCCTCTGCACCTACCCCCCACCCCCCTCCTTTACATACTCCCTATTAAGCTCCTTACAATACAACAAGCATTACCTGTTTTTTCTTCATTGCCTACTTTTGATAGGTCGAACATGACGATCTACTTAATCTATCATACAATGTGTAGCTTGATATTACTTGTTGTATTTACGTTATTTACTATACAATATTGTTTCTCGGGCCACTTGTGCGGAATTTGAAAAAGAAATTGGCCGGGGCTCTTTTATTTTTTGTTGACAGCTGTGAGTGAGCAGATAACGGCTCTGTAAGAATCGAGGACATGCCGTTTTTAAAAAAATCGTATGGGGGGGTGAATCGAGATTGTGTTTTTTTTAACGATTAATCGTGCAGCTCTAAGCAAGCGTATACGGATCCCAAGGGATTAGAAACAAAAAAGGCTTTCATAGTGCATTAAAAGATAACATTTTAATTAAGGTATCACATGGGAACGATCGCGGGTGTCAGATGGCAATCGGAGCCACCTGCCCGCTGCATCGGATTCCCTGCTGACGAGCGGGGGACGGGAGCGCGACGCCAGCAGCATGCGCTCGCCCCCTAGCCTCCTGAGAGCGAGCGCTGTAAATGTACGGCAATCAGCCTGGGAGCGAATGCCTGCCACAGTATATCTGCTGCGGGCGGTCGTAAAATGGTTAAAAAGCAAGGGTTAGATGGGACATCCCTGTCTCGTTCCTTTATAAAAAGGCAGAATTTATCAGTAAGGAGACCAGCCACCACCAGTCTGGCCACAGGTGAAGCATACATTTCTTTTTTTTTTTTTATTTAGATCTTTATTGGTGATTTTTTATATATGCATACATTTCAAACAAACATTGTCATGATCTGACCAAACCCCACCCCCCTTACCTCCCCCTCCCTCCTCCCCCCAATTAAACCAAAAAAAAAAAAAAGAAAGTTTTTATACTTTTATGCACTCATTCCCAACATTTCTTCGTATGAAGATGTATTCCATACTATATTACCGTACGCCAGAAGGGGTATGGGGACCGTCCCCCCGCAGCCTGGACCAGGCTCCACCCAGGGTGACCCTCTCTTAAACTCCCTTTAAGAAGAATTGGCTTCCAAGTATTGCACCCAGGGTCTCCATCTCAACTTAACTTGATCCTCTGAATTTCCCAATATGGCGGACAGTTCTTCCATCTTAAAAATCTCGTTGACCTTCCCACACCACAACTCGTAAGTTGGGATCACTGTCTGTTTCCAGAAAATAGGTATGCATGCCCTTGCTGCATTCAACAGACGCAGAGTCAGGAAGCTCAGTGCGGAGCTACAGGAAGTCCCTGTCAAATGCAGCAAGGTCCTCGTATCCACGTTGGCTATAAGTTTTATAGCCACTGCTATCTTATTCCAAAATGGCCACACTCTTTTACATCCCCAAAAAATATGTACCATATTTCCATCCTCCAATCCACACCGCCAGCATTTTCCTGAGACCGCCTTTTTTTATTCTGTGTAATAGTGATGGGACTCTATACCATCTGGTTAGAATTTTATACCCTGTCTCTTGGATCTTACAATCTAGTGACGATTGGTGAACTAATCTCAGGATCTTCTTTATCTGCTCTTTTGACCACACAGTGTTTAACTCCTGCTCCCATTTTTGGATAAACGGCAATTGTTGGTCTCCCTCATCTTCTGACAATTGTGTATAGAACCTTGAGATCAAATGGCCCGTCGCGTTACCTGTTCTACACATATTTTCCAGATCCGTTAGCTCTCGTGGTGCATACCCTTTCTGCCGAACTGATCTAATATAATTATACAACTGATAAAGGCTGAAATAATCTAGCGATTCTCCTGCACCTGTCCCAAGTTCTTCTAGGGAGGGCATAGGCCCATTTTGCCATATATCACCTAGGCGCCTTTTACCATTCTGAGCCCACCTACGGAGTCTGGCATTTATACACCCCGGGGGAAAATCCGGGTTCCCCAAGATCGGTGTCATCGGAGATATACCCGGGGCTACCCTCCAATGCGACTGAATTCGCTTAGTTTCTTTTATAGTCGCTCCCACTGTAGGATGTTTGAGAATAGCGTCTTGATTCGAACACCGACCATGGGGCTAGGGGGGTTAGCTGACCTGTTTCCTCATTCTCTAAATCCACCCATCGTTTGGTAAGTTTATTGCAGTGCCAGTCTAAACACCCTTACTATATGGACCGCCCTGTAATATCTCAGGATATCTGGTAATCCCATCCCACCTCTTACTTTGGGTAAGGCCAACGTCTGCATCTTAATTCTCGGGGATTTGTTTGCCCAAATATAGGCGCGGAGTATGCCCTTGATTGATTGAAAGAATTCTTTTGGAACTGCTATTGGAATTGTCTGCATTAAATACAAAATACGGGGTAACACATTCATTTTAATAACGCTACAGCGCCCAAACCACGTCTCTGCCAACAGCTGCCATATTCTAAGATTTGCTTTAATCTTTCCTACAAAACGGAAGATAATTATTTCTATAGAGATCCGCGGGATCTGCCGTTAACTGTATCCCTAAGTATTTCAGCGTATCTGAGGCCCATTGAAATGGGAACGCTGTTCGAAGTGCTCTCTCTTCTTGGTCAGATAAGGATATGTTGAGTGCCGCTGATTTAGTTACATTAATTTTATAATTAGAGAACCCACTGTATGTTTTCAGGGCGTCTAGAATATTTGGTAATGAAAGAGAAGGGTTAGTAGCAAAAAACAGCAGGTCATCCGCAAACGCGGCCACCTTGTGTTGTCCCCCCCCCCCGCTTTGGATTCCCGCTATATCCGGAGAACTCCGAATTCTGCACAATAGGGGTTCCAGACACAACACGAACATAAGCGGGGATAGAGGGCACCCCTGCCGTGTGCCATTAGAGATAGGGAAGTAACTCGACCTCCATTCATTTACCCTAACTGCAGCCGTAGGGACCGTATAAAGTGCCAGTATAAATTGCAGCATTTGTGGTCCCAGGCCTATGTATGACAGGGTGGCCCGGATAAAATCCCAGGCCACCCTGTCAAAGGCCTTTTCCGCATCTGCTGCGAAGAGAACCATCTTCTTCCGTGATGTACGTGCCCGTATTAAATCTATGGCTCGGATTGTATTGTCCCGGGCCTCCCAGGTAGGAATAAAGCCCACTTGGTCGAAATGGACCAAGTCTGCCATATGTGGTAAGAGCCGATTTGCTAATATTCTTGCGTATAGTTTCGTGTCTACATTTATCAAAGATATCGGGCGATAGCTGCCACAACACAGGGGGTCCTTATCCTCTTTAAGTATTAGAGTAATATGCGCCCGTAAAGAATCCAACGGGAACGCCGCTCTTCTTCCCACTTCATTGAAATGTGATAGTAGGGGGTTCTTTAAACGCTCCCCAAATTTCTTGTAATAACTTAAAGTAAAGCCATCTGGGCCAGGTGCCTTATGTGCCTTGGTCTGTGAAATCGCAGCGCCAGCTCTTCCCCCGATATCTCGCCTTCCAAAGTCAGTACTTGGTCTTCTGAAAGTGTACGCATGCCCGAGTCTCGTAAATACTCCTCTATCTGCTTCCCCTTTTCTGGACTTTTCTTGCTCCCTATTTCCGGTAGGTTATATAGTGACCGATAGAAAGAGCAGAACTCTTCTGCTATGTCAGCTGAAGTGTGAACCTCCCCACCTTTTGTATTTCCAAGACGTAAAATTTGAGTTTGTCTTTTTGGGCCCCTCAATGCTCGTGCCAGCATCGCCCCTGGTTTATTTGCGTATTAATACAGGTGTCTTTTCAACCATAACATATTTCGTACTGTCTTTTGGAAAAGTATCTGGTTCAATTCCTCTTACCCGCATGAGAGGGATCAAGTGAACTTCCGCAAGCGTTCTCTTATGCTGTCTACTCAGATGTTCAATTTTAGTTAGATATTCTTTAATTTTCGCCTCTCGCTCTCTTTTACGCTGTGCACCCGACTGTATCAGAACCCCTCTTATCACTTGTGCGCTTCCCAGATCGTGGAAGGTGAGAGCGACTCCGATGTATTTTCCAAAAAGTAGTTATGTAACGCCTCATCTATCTTCCCCTCCGTTTCCGAGGATTGTAATAAGGCCTCATTTATGCGCCATGATCTTGGACTACAGTTTTTTGATTCCCACTCTATACTCACATACACCGGAAAATGGTCAGAGATTGAAAAATCTCCGATATCTGAGTCTGTCACTAACGGCAGGTCTGCCTGGGTAACCAGGATTCTGTCTATCCTACTATATGCCTTGTGGATTGGAGAATAGAAAGTGTAATTTCTCTCCCCTGGGTGCATCAACTTCCATGGGTCGATGAGGCCCAGGAGGGAGATCTCTTTTTGTAGCCTTCGTAATTTAGCAAATGACATATATGAGCTTCTTTTGGAGGTATCCAACAGAGGTTCTGGGGCATAATTAAAGTCACCTCCCATCACTAAGTGCCCTTCACGGAATTCCAAGACAACTGGAATAATTTTCTGTAAAAACATTACATGCTCATAGTTGGGAAAATAGACATTTACGAGGGTTACCTCGACCCGTCCTATCCACCCCTTCACCAACACGAACCTACCCATTGGGTCAGCCAATTCTTCTTTCAGGGTCCAATTCATAGCACTTGATATTAAAATGCTCACACCCTTTGATTTAGCAATAGGGGATGTAGCGTGGTAAACCCATGGAAAGTCTTTATTGTACAATTTTGGTACTGCATCTTTGCGGAAGTAGGTCTCCTGAATGAAAGCTATTTGTGTAGCATCTCGTTTTAGATCTCCCATAAGTCTCCTACGCTTCTGTGGGGTTGATAGTCCCCTCACATTATAGGTCGTAATCTTACAACCTGCTGCCCCCCCCCCCCCCCGGGTCGCCCCACCTCCAGCCACCATTGTGGAACGGTCCCCTGCCCCCTACGGCCACACAACCTATGTGAAAAAAAAAAAATTTACAAGAAAAGAAACCCCCCTTCACCCACACAAGTATGTATATACTGTTTAATACCCACTACCCCTACCCCCCTCTAATGGTTATCTAAACCAGCGCAACCAGGCGCTATCTACTGAGGGGGCCGTGGTTCCCAAAACCCAGAGAGCAAGCCACTGTACCTGGACACTCTCCTTCGAGAACACAAGAGGGAAGAAAAAAGAAGAAAAGGCTGGGCTCCCAAAATTGGAGCTAAGAAAATGGGCTCTACTCCCTCTCACCCCTACAGTGGCGGTAAGGATGTAGTCCCTATCTTATCACTGGCAGACAGTAAAACTATAAATTTAAAGTGTCCAGCTAGAGGAGCTCTAACTCGGCGGACGATCGCCTCCCTTCACATAATGTCAATGTCCTACTCCCCCCCCCCGCCCCAGAGACCCCCTCTTACGCCTCCCAATCTAGTCAAACTACCCCGAGCCAGGTCGCAGATAAAGGGGACTTGATTGCTACATGGTCAGATCCCTTGCTTGTGCCTTCTACTCCTATCACTCTATGGATTACCCTCCCCCTTCTCCCATCTCCCTTCCTGAGGGCCCCGGGGCCCCCTCACCCCCCCTTCTGCAAAACATCTACCCTCCCCTCAACTCCATCTTAACCCTTCAGACTTACGCTAGGTCCTGGGAGGATCTCTCTTACTCACTTCTAGTTGCTATTAACCATAACTATTCCCTGAGTCACTATATCCTCTGTATACACCCTAATAGTGATTTAAATTTGGTATTATTAAGTCTCACATATCTTCTTTTTTATGTCTTAAGCGTGTCCCGTACGAAGTGAGGGAACACTCTCAAATTACCTCTACCTCAGTGCCCCCTTCCCTCTTAACCCTTAAGATCATGCTCCGGCCCTCCATGGCTGGCGGGGGCACGAACAGAAACAAAAACAAAAAAAAAATGTATATAAAAAAAAAAAACACCTTGTGAAGTTAGTTGATTTCTACAGATACAAATATATAATATCCAACTTTCCTGTGAAAAAAAAAAAAAAAATCCAAAAAAAAACGCACACCACAAATCCCCATAAGAAAAACATGAAAAAATAACACAAATCACACTAAAAGTAACCCCCCCCCCCTTCCCCTACGAGGGTGACTCAGATAGTAAGGACATATAAGAAGTAAAACAGAAAAAAATGCAGAAAAAACGCCCATATCTTGACAAAGCAAAATGTTCGAGGCAGGTGTGGGGATACCAGGGACCTCCACATATCTTAACTTTCCCCCCTCCCAGAAAGAGAGGGAGAAGAGGAGATAGGGAGAACCCCAACAAAAGAAAGAAAAAAAAAAACGCATGGGAAAAACCAGAAAAATAAATACAAAAAAAAAAAAAAAACATGGAATAGGCCAGGAACCTGTGTGCAGCACTTTTAGATTCGTTGTATTAATGTCTCCTTGTCCTGAGCATCTGTTTTGCTCCCACACCTATCTGCTCCAAATTTCACCCATGTTGTATGACTTAATTCATGTAATAGTTCACGGAGTTTCCTAGGACATTTATCCAGTCACTCACATGGATCGGGGCGCACCCCAAAAATGTAAAGAGCCCGGGGAGCTGGTCTGGCCATTTCAATAAGAACGTTTCTCTGTCTTTCACCACTTTCAAATGGAAGGGGTGTCCCCAAAAATAGGTTGCTCCCACTTTTCTTATGACCTCTAGGAGGGGTTTAATTGCGGCTCTCATCTTTAGGGTCCCCCATGAAAGATCTGGCAACAGTTTCAGCTGAGAACCTTCATACTCAATCTGCCCTTTTGCCCATGCTTGTCTCATTATGTCTTCTTTAAGTGAAAACAGGTGAATCCTAATCAGGACATCTGGGATTAGTTCTGTTACCATCCTTCGGGGCACTTTAACCCTGTGCACTCTGTCAATTTCCATTTTTTCCATTTGGGGTCTCTCCAACACACCATTCAAAATACCCACTACCATGGTTCTGAGCTCTGGGCCCTTTACGGATTCAGGCAAGCCCCGCAGTCGAATATTATTCCTCCGGCTGCGGTTCTCGCCATCATCCTGCTGCAGCCGCAACCAGGTGACTTGTTTTTGCAACTGTGCTTGTGAACTATCTAATTCAGAGATTCTGGCTTCAAAATCACATTGTACTGACTCTGTATTCACCAATCTGCCTTCAATTTGGTCAACTTTTTGTTTTAAACCACATATTTCCATTTTAATGTCACTCACGATTGCTGCAGCCATATCTTGGATATCCTGTTTCGTCGGGATCAGCTTTACAAACTCACCCCACTCCGCTGTTGATGGTATTTGGGGCTGTTGCGGCATAGTCAGGGACTCTTTGGGCTCTTCGTTCCTTTGTTCCTGCGATATATCCATTACTAAAGGCTTCTTCCCACCAGCAGAGACCCCAATAGATTGAGTGAGTGTTTATAACTTTGGGCCCTTTCTGCTGAACTGCCATTCCTGAGTTTGTTTGGCGTTTCTGTGATGCCTTGGTCCCAACAGTGCTTCGTGATGCCACTGTGTGTCTCAGAAAATATGAGGTAATGTCTGTCCTCTCTAGGGCTTGTTTCTGCTCCGGGCTGGCTGCTTGAGTCATATATACAGGGGAGACCAGCGACCTCCGCATCTACTGTCCCAGCTGGCACTCGACCCCGGCTCTCCTTCTCCACAGCCCCTCAGCCCCGCACGGTCTTTCACCCTATGCTGTAGCTCTCTCACTCTAAGGCAGGGTCCCGCACATTCAGCGTATGACCACCTGCTTCCTTGCCACCACCGCTGCTTTATGGCTCCCCGAGCCTGGATTTCCCCATTACCGTCCTCTGTGAGCCTCGGGCCCCACTCTGCACCTAGCGGGGGAGGGGGGGGGAGAGCCTACTCACTCACTGCACGCGGCTCTCCTCCGCCAAGCAGAGCTCCTCACTGCTTGGCCTCTCACGGAGCCATTGACGAACCACGCCCCTCGCTCCCGTGAGATTTGCGTTGGGTCCCGCCGAAGCATACATTTCTTGAATAAGGCGATTGAAAGGACCAGAGAAGCCCATTTTATTCACCACTAGCAAGAGCCAATGAAAGCGGACATTGTAAAAGGCCTTCTCCACATCCAGTGTAAAGTCGGGGAAGTTCCCCCCCGTGTGGTGTTTGGCCGGGTCTAGTACCATCAGTATTTTCCATATGTTAGTCGCCGACCTGCCTTTTACAAAGCCTGACTGAGCTGGGTGAATCACGTGGGGATTATAGAGGCAAGTCTATTGGCAACGATTTTTGAAAGAATTTTGACATCAAAGTTGAGAAGGGAAATGGGCCTGTAAGATCCCGGTTCCAGAGGATCCTTCCCTTTTTTTGATAAGTTTTATAATGGCCTGATTGCCGGTTGACAAATAAGATATACGTTAAGAAGTGTGGGTTCAAGCATTTCTCACAGGGTCTTGCAAAATTCCCTGGTAAAACCATCAGGGCCTGGATCCTTACTAGGTGCGAGTTGATGGAAGGCCATGGAGATTTCCTAGGCAGATATGGGTGCATTTAGGGTCTCGAGTTGGGCCGAGGTGACCGTTTGTAAGTGTAGTTTGTCGAGGAATTTTTGGACTGCATCTGTGTCAATAAGGTCAGGAGCATATAAAGAGAAGTAGGATTTAAGCATGGTCATGTTGTTCACCTGTGGGGATGTGTGAATAGTGCCTGAATGGTCTCGTAGGGCTGTGACGTGTTGGGGCATGCTGCCCTTTGCAAAGCCTTGCTAGAAGCTTGCCGGCTTTGTTCCCGTATTTGCAGAGAGCGGCATCAGTTCCAAAGCGTGAGCCCAGGAATCAAAGTCGTGTTTAGCCTTTTGCCAATATTCCCTTTTGGTACTAGAGTCCTTAGTGGATAAGGAGCATTGAGCTGCTTTAACCACTTAAGCCCCGGAAGATTTTACACCCTTCCTGACCAGACCCCTTTTTTTAACTTGGCACTTTCTGATTTTAACTGACAATTGCACGGTCATGCAATGCTGTACCCAAACTAAATGTACGTCCTTTTTTCCCCACAAACTGAGCTTTCTTTTGGTGGTATTTGATCACCTCTGCACTTTTTTTATTTTTTGCGATATTATGAAAAAAAAGAGCAAAAATTTTGAGAGAAAAAAATGACATTCAACTTTGTCTTTTAAAAAATATCCAATATACTTAATTTATGTCATATTTTTTGGCCAAAATGTATTTAGCTACATGTCTTTGACAAAAAAATTTCAATGAGCGTATTTTTATTGGTTTGCGTCTACAAACTATGGTCTAAATACTGAAATGTATGCAGCTTTACTTTCTGACTATCCATCTCATTCCATGAAGTGCTAAAATGGCAGGGCAGTACAACCCCCCCCCCAAACTACCACTTTTTGGAAAGTAGACATCTTAAGGAATGTCCTGAGAGGCATGTTGAGCTCATTGAATATTTCATTTTTTTGTGACAGGTGTTTGAAAAATGACTAAAAAAAAAAAAAAAATTTTTTTTTTTTTTTTTTTACACAAAGTTGTCATTGAAATTATATATTGCTCACACATGCCATGGGTATATGTGTAATTACACCCCAAAATATATTCTGCTGCTTCTCCTGAGTACAGGGATACCACATATGTGAGACTTTTTGGGAGCCTAGCAGTGTACGGGAGCCCGAAAACCAATCCCCACCATCAGAATTTCAAAGGGGGTACATTTTTCATTGCATTTTCTCACTACCTATAACGGTTTACAAGGCCCTGAAATGTCAGAATACCACAAATTACCCCATTTTGGAAAGTAGACACCCCAACCTGTTTGCTGAGAGGCGTGGTGAGTCCATGGAATATTTTATATTTTGCCACAAGTTTTGGGAAAATTAAAATTTTTTTTTCCATTTATTTTTTTAACACAATGTTGTCACTAAAAGATAAATTCCTCACACATGACATGGGAATATGTGGAATAACACCACAAAATACATTCTGCCGCTTCTCCCGAGTATGGGGATACCCCATGTGTGAGACTTTTTAGGAGCCTAGCTGTGTACGGGACCCCGAAAATCAATCACCATCTTCAGGTTTTCTAATGGCGTAAATTTTTGATTTTACTCCTCACTACCCATCACAGTTTCGGAGGCCCTGAAATTTCAAGATAGCACAAAACCCCTCCAAATGACCCCATTTTGGAAAGTAGACACCCCAAGCTATTTGCTGAGAGGCATGGTGAATCCATGGAATATTTAATATTTTGCCACAAGTTTCGGGAATATTAATTTTTTTTTTAATTTTTAAACACAAAGTTGTCACTAAATTATCAATTGCTCACACATGCCATGGGTATATGTGGAATGACACCCCAAAATACATTCTACTGCTTCCCCTGAGTACAGGGATAACATGAATGAGACTTTTTGGGAGCCTAGCTGTGTACAGGACCGTGAAAACCAATCAACACTCTCAGGTTTTCTAATGGGGTAAATTGTGCATTTCACCTCTGCACTACCTGTCACAGTTTCGGAGGCCCTAAAATCCCAAGATAGCACAAAACCCCCCCAAATGACCCCACTTTGGAAAGTAAACACCCCAAGCTTTTTTGCTGAGAGGCATGGTGAGTCCATGGAATATTTTATATTTTGCCTCAAGTTCCGGGAAATATATATATATATATATATATATATATATATATATATATATATTTTTTTTTTTTTTTTTTTTACACAAAGTTGTCAGTAAATGTTATAATGCTCACACATGCCATGGTTATATGTGAAATGACACCACAAAATACATTCTGCTGCTTCTCCTGAGTACAGGGATACCCCATGTGTGAGACTTTTTTGCAGTCTAGTCAGGTACAGGACCCCGAAATCCAATCCCCACTTTCAGGCTTTCCAAGGGCGTAAATTGTTGATTTCACTCCTGACTACCTATCACAGTTTCTTCGGAGGCCAAGAAATGCCAAGACAGCACAACCCCCCCCCCCCCCAAATGACCCCTTTTCATTTAGTAGACACCCTAAGCTATTTGCAGAGAGGCATGTTGAGTGTTTTGCAGATCTCACTTTTTGTCACAAAGTTCTGGAAATTGAAAAAAAGGAAAAAAAATGCATTTTCCTGTTTTTTCTTCATTTTCCCAAAAAAATGAGAGCTGCAAAATACTCACCATGCCTCTCAGCAAATAGATTGGAGTGTCTACTTTGCAAAATGGGGTCATTTGGGGGGGGGGGGGGGGGTTGTGCCATCTTGGCATTTCATGGCCTTCAAAAGTGTGATAGGTAGTGAGATGAACAATTTACGCCCATAGAAAGCCAGACGGTGCGGATTGGTTTTCCGAATCCTGTACGTGGCTAGACTGCCAAAAAGTCTCACACATGGGGTATCTGAAGAAGCAGCAGAATGTATTTTGGGGTGTCATTTCACATATACCATTGGCATGTGTGAGCATTATATCATTTACTGACAACTTTGTGTAAAAAAAACAAAAAAAAAAAGAATTTTCCCGAAACTTGTGGCAAAATATAAACTATTCCATGGACGACTTATGCCTCTCAGCTAATAGCTTAGACTGTCTACTTTGCAAAATGGGGTCATTTTGGGGGGGGGGGGGTTGCGCTATCTTGAAATTTCAGGGCCTCTGAAACTGACAGGTAGTGCAGTGGTAAAATCAGCAATTTACGCCATTAGAAAACCTGAAGATGGGGATTGGGTTTCGGGGTCCCGTACACAGCTAGGCTCCGAAAAAGTCTCACACATGTGGTATCCCTGTACTCAGAAGCAGCAGAATGTATTTTGGGGTGTCATTTCACATATACCCATGGCATGTGTGAGCAATATATCATTTAGTGACAACTTTCTGTAAAAAAAAAAAAAAAAAATTGTCATCTTTCCGAAACTTAGGGCAAAATATAAAATACTCCATGGACTCAATATGCCTCTCAGCAAATAGCTCTAGGTGTCTAATTTTCAAAAAAGGGTCATTTGGGGGGTGTTTGAACTGTCCCGGCATTTTATGCTCAATCTTAGCCACACATCAACCACTCTTCTAACCCCTTGAAAACCAAGCCTTTTCTGTGACTTTGTTTACATTAAAAAAATATTTTTTACTAGAAAATTACTTTGAACCCCCAAACATTATATATTTCTTTAAATCAGAGGCCCTATAGAACAAAATGGTGGATGTTGCAAATTTTTTTGTCACACGGTATTTGCGCACAGATTTTCCAAACACAATATCTGCGAAAAAAATGGATTTTTGTAAAATCTTACCGTAAAATCCTTTTCTCTTAAGCTCATTGACAGACGTAGTCCTCGTTGATTAATAACAACTCGGGTTATGCTGCCCTCTACAGGAGTAGGACTAGACAGGAAAGAAAACGTTCTGGTCACACCCTAGGGGCAGTCCCAGAGGGTATATCCTCTCACTTCCTGCTACAGCAAGTCAGTTATGTCACAAAGGAGTGTTTAGAGAATTTAACCCAACCCAACTCAAAACAGAGGGGCGGGTACTACGTCTGTCAATGAGCTTAAGAGAAAAGGATTTTACGGTAAGATTTTACAAAAATCCATTTTTCTCTGTTGCTCATTGACAGACGTAGTCCTCGTTGATTAATAACAACTCGGGACGTCCCAAAGCAGTACCACAAATGAGGGGTGGGATGACAGAAATCAAAATCCAGAAGGCCCAATCGGAGCCAACCAGAAGCATCAAGGACTCATCGAGCAAAAAGATGAGACCTAAGTGAAACACCCAACAAACCCTTGAGGTAGACCAACAGTCTCCTCAGATTGCGGCCTACAGAACCTTGTGGCCAAAAGAGGCATCTGACGATGCCATGACATCAACTTTATAAAATGTTGTAAAGGTATGAACCGACGATCAAGTCATCGCCTCGAAAACCTGGATCGCTGACGCCTGATGGCGGAAGACCCAGGAGACACTAGGCGCCCGAGTAGAGTGCGCCTTAACAGGGAACGGAGGATTCCGACTCTTAATAGAATAAGCCTGTACCACCGTCTGACTGATCCATCTAGATATGGTTGCGGCAGACACAGGCAACCCCCTTCAAGGGCTATCCGTGATCACAAAAAGTGAGTCCGTCTTACGAAAACAAGTTCGTAGTAGTCAAGTGTATCCTTCTGAACCCCATCCAAGGAGTGTAATGCAACTCCCAAGGATGGCTAGTCTTAGGACACGGGGAAGGTAACACAATATTTTTATTCAGATGAAAACTCTGAAAACCACTTTAGGAAGGAAGGATGGATTCGGAAGAAGAACCACCTTATCCCTATGAACCACCAGAAATGGGGAACGACAAGATAATGCGGCCAGTTCTGACACCCTGCGTGCAGAAGTAATGGCCACCAAGAAGGCCACCTTCTGGGATAATGTAAGCAAGGGCATCTCCCTAATATCTTCAAAGAGAAGTTTCTGAAGAACTGACAACACTAAATTAAGATCCCAGGCGGTAAGGGTGCACGAACTGGCGGAGCCAGATGTCGCACCCCTTGGATGAAATTACGCACCATAGTTACATATAGTTACATAGTTAGTGAGGTTGAAAAAAGACATCAGTCCATCCAGTTCAACCTAGGATGCGTGTGTGTGTTTGCTTTTAACCGTACATTGTATACCCCTGTATGTTGTGGTCTTTAAGGTGTCCATCTAATAGTTTTTTGAAACTATCAATGCTCCCTGCTGATATGACTGCTTGTGGAAGAGAATTCCACATCCTTACCGTTCTTACAGTGAAGAACCCCTTACGCACTTTAAGGTTAAACCGCCTTTCCTCTAGTTTTAGTGAGTGGCCACGTGTCTTATTGTATCTCCTTTCTCTGAATAGTTTGTTCCTTATGCTCGGGTCACCAGTACAGTATTTGTACATTGATATCATATCCCCCCTCAATCGTCTTTTCTCCAGAGAGAAAAGGTTCAGGGCTTGTAGTCTTTCCTCATAGCTGATGTCCTCCATTCCCCTAATTATTTTTGTTGCCCTTCTCTGGACTTTCTCCAGTTCCAGCACATCCTTCCTGAGGACCGGTGCCCAGAACTGGACAGCATACTCCAGATGTGGCCGGACCAGAGTCTTGTAGAGTGGGAGAATAATCTCTTTATTTCTGGAGTGGATCCCCTTTTTTATACATCCCAGTATTCTGTTGGCTTTGCTTGCGGCGGCTTGGCATTGCATGCCACTGCCAAGCTTGTTGTCTACCAGTACCCCCAAGTCCTTTTCCATCCTAGACTCACCCAGAGGTTCCCCCCCTAGTGAGTAGCTTGCTTTCTGGTTTCTGGCCCCCAAGTGCATTACTTTACATTTATCAACATTAAACCTCATCTGCCATGTAGTTGCCCACCCCGTTATTTTGTTCAGGTCTGCTTGCAAGGTTTCCACATCCTGCATAGAAGATATTGGCATGCCTAGTTTAGTATCATCTGCAAATACTGAGATTGTGCTAGATATCCCCTCCTCTAGATCATTTATGAACAAATTAAACAGGATTGGTCCCAGGACAGAACCCTGGGGGACCCCACTTTCCACACCCGCCCAATCCGAGTACTCCCCATTAATCACCACCCTCTGTACTCTCCCCTGGAGCCAGTTCTCTATCCAGTTACTCACCTTCTGATCCATACCTACCTTCCTTAGTTTGTACAGTAATCGTTTGTGGGGAACGGTGTCAAAGGCCTTTGCAAAGTCCAGATACACCACATCCACAGGCTTACCTTTATCTAGGTGGCTGCTCACTTCATCGTAGAAGGTTAATAGATTGGTTTGGCACGAACGATTTTTCATGAATCCATGCTGATTACTACTTATAATACCGTTTTCATTACTAAAGTCTTGTATGTGGTCCCTTAACATCCCCTCCAAAATTTTGCAGACTACAGATGTTAGGCTGACCGGCCTATAGTTACCCGGGATATATCTCGGCCCCTTCTTAAATATTGGTACCACGTTGGCTTTTTTCCAATCAGCTGGCACCATACCCGTCTGTAAACTATCCTTAAAGATCAAGAATAATGGTCTGGCGATCACCTGGCTGAGCTCATTAAGAACCCTCGGGTGCAAGCCATCCGGTCCCGGGGATTTATTTATGTTAAGTTTCTCTAGTTTGGCTCTAAGTCTATCTTCTGTTAGCCATGGTGGCACTTCCTGAGGTGTATTATTTAGTTCGGCCTTACAAGCTGGGTTTGTGTAGCCCCCCGATTCTTTTGTGAAGACTGAAGAGAAGAAATGATTTAACACTTCCGCCTTTTCTCTGTCCTCAGTGGCCATATTTCCTTTATCATCTTTTATGGGGCCAATGTGTTCTGGTCTCGCTTTCTTACTGTTTATATACTTAAAAAACTTCTTGGGGTTCTTTTTGCTCTCCTCCGCTATATGTCTCTCGTGTTCTATTTTAGCCGCCCTGATTTCGTCTTTACATTTCTTATTACACTCTTTGTAGTGCTTAAATGCTGCCAATGAGCCCTCAGTCTTGTATTTTTTGAAGGCCTTTTCCTTAGCACTAATATGCATTTTTATGTTGGAGTTTAGCCATCCAGGGTTTATTTTTGCTCTTTTAAATTTATTTCCCTTTGGAATGCACTGGTCAATCCCCCTGTTTAGTATACTCTTGAAGCACTCCCATTTTTCCTCCGTGTTCTTTGTTCCCAGGGTTCTATCCCAATTGATATTTTCTAGCAGTGAGCGCAGTTTAGGGAAATTGGCTCTTTTGAAATTCAGTGTCCTTATATTACCCTTGTGTTTCCTATTACTGTAATTAATACTGAAACTTATTGACCTATGGTCACTGTTTCCCAAGTTGTCCCGTATTTCTATATCCGTGATCAGGTCTGTATCGTTGGTAATCAGTAGGTCAAGTACCGCATTGTTTCTTGTCGGTGCATTCACCATCTGACCCATGAAATTGTCCTGCAAAACATTTAGGAACTGCCTAGCCTTGGCTGAGTGCGCGGTTCCTTCTGCCCAGTCTATATCTGGATAATTAAAGTCCCCCATTATAATGACATTTCCCATCCTTGCTGCCAATCCTATCTGTAAAAGGAGGTCCGCCTCACCCTCCTCCCTCTGGTTGGGGGGCCTATAGCATACGCCCAATATTACCTTCCCCGCCGTGCCATCCCTTTGAAGCTCTACCCATAGGGATTCTGCCTCGTCCTTAGCTCCATTATTAATATCATCCCTCATATTTACCTGTATGCTGTTCTTAATATACAGACATACCCCTCCCCCTTTTTTACCTTCTCTATCTCTGCGATAAAGGGAATACCCCTGAATGGTCGCCATCCAGTCATGAGAGCTGTCAAACCAAGTCTCAGTTATCCCCACAAAATCTAAGTCCTCCTCAAACATCAGCAGCTCCAGCTCTCCCATCTTGTTGGCCAGGCTTCTGGCATTGGTATACAAACCTCTTAATTTTGATCGGTTACAAATATCCTCATTTGATGTTTTTAGGCTGCTCTCTTGAATTTTCCCCATACCCACCCTGGGTATAGGAGCTCCGAACACCCTACCGCTAATGCCCCCATTTCTGCCCTCTGAAACTTGCTTTCCACTGGCTAATTCTACATCTGTACCCTCCCCCCCATTCCCTAGTTTAAAAGCCCCTCTAACTTTTTGGCCATCCTCTCACCCAGTACGGCTGCACCCACCCTATTTAGGTGCAATCCGTCCCTACCAAAGAGCCGGTGACCGACTGAGAAGTCGGCCCAGTTCTCCAGGAACCCGAAACCCTCCTTACTACACCAGCTCCTCAGCCACTCGTTAACTTCCCTAATCTCCCTCTGCCTCTCTGGTGTGGCTCGAGGTACAGGTAGTATTTCGGAAAAAAAATACTACCTTGGAGGTCCTAGTCCTCAACTTAGCGCCTAAGTCCCTGAAATCGTTTAGGACTCTCCGTCTTCCTCTGCCTATGTCATTGGTACCCACGTGTACCATGACAGCTGGGTCTTCCCCAGCCCCACCCAATAATCTGTCCATCCGATCCGCAATGTGCCACCAAGGAATGATTAGCCAAAGGTTTCTGAAAGAAGATTGCTAACGCTGAAACCTGACCCTTGATAGTGCTCAAGGACAATTTCTGCTCAACCCCTTGTTGCAGAAAGACCAAGATTCGGATCACCGAATAGGTATGTGGGGGAAATCCAAGAGATTCACACCACGCAAATATAAGACTTCCATGTGCTGGAAGTCGCTTTCCTTGCTTTAACTAGAGGTAGGAATAACTGAAGCTGACACTCCCTTGTCCTTCAGTACCTGGGTCTCAATGGCCAGGCCATTAAGCCAGCGATTGTAAAGCAAGATGGAAGATCGGTCCCTGAGACCGCAAATCCTCCCTGAGAGGAAGTCTCCAAGGAGCGTCCGCGACTAGCCTCACCAAGTCGGCGTACCAGGCTCGACGAGGTCAGTCCGGAATTTTCAGAATAACTGGAATTCCCTCCACCTCTATCCTGCGAAGAAGTTCCCGCAGTAACTTGAGAGGATGGAAGGCATGCCGTAGCTGATACTGCCCCCACGGGGCGATCAGCGTTTCTGCTGCGTCCGCTAGCAGATCGCGGATGCGAGCTACAAACATCCGCACCTTCCTGTTGAGCCAAGGTGCCAACAGATCCACATCCGGGGTGCCCCAATGAAGGGACAGCTAGTGAGATACCTCTGGATGAAGAGGCCATACCCCTTGATCCAGAATCTGACGGCTGAAATAATCTGCCTGCCGATTTCCCACCCCCGGAGTGAACAATGCGGGGAGATCCGGAACAAACCATTCCGTCCAACGAAAGATGCTAGTCGTTTCGATGGCCACCAGGACATTCTAAGTGCCCCTTTCTTGACATAAGTCACGACCGTGGCATAGTGCGATTGGATCCGAATCGGGCTGCTCTAGAGCTGCTCGGTCCAGTAAATCAGACAAAATCTGATCGCTCTCAGTTCCGATACCCTATTGGTAACCTGGATACTATCGGAAGGAATGACTTCCCCTGGTTGAGCATCGGAGGCTCCCTGGTCCGCTCGCCCAACCGGATCCGATTGTCCAGGAAATCGGAATTCTGATTCCATAAGAAAAGAATCTTTCAGGAGAATTCGGGTATGAGACTGGGTATACGGTACTGCCTCTAAGAAGGCCACCATCTGTCCCAGCCAATTGACGGACAGCAACATCCGAATCGTTGACTGAACCTTCTAGAGTTTCTCCGCAAGGAGAAAACCTCTTGCCCAGGATGTATCCAACATTAGGCCCAGATAGTACAGTCTCCTGGTGGGAACCAGGGATGTGGGAAAGCGAAGAAAAACGCTGATGTCCTGCGATGATGGGGATATAAAGATAGGCATCCTAAATGTCTATGGACGCCAGGAATCCCCCTGATGCAGGGAGGCCACCAATGTTCGGATGGACTCTATTTTTCCCCCAAGTCCAGAAATTGGACGCACCTTGCCCTCTTTCCTGGGCATTGTGAACAGGTTTGAATAGAACCCCTGAAACCGTTAAATGTTAGCAGGGAAGAATCGCACCGGTGGAAGTGATCGAAACTCGATCCTGTATCCTGACCGTATGACCTCGCGAACCCCTTAGTCTGGGGTTCCGGCAAGCCATGGATCCGGAAAACCGGTGAAGACGTCCCCCCACTCCAGAGATGGGTAGGGGCGCATCAGGCTGTATTTTTCAGGCTTGGCTGAGCCGGACTTTTTGTTTAGCCGACCAGCGCCCTTTGAAACCCCTCTAAAGGGGCTTTGGAGGGTTTCGCCTTATCGCCCGCCCTCGCGGAACGAACAACTCCTTATGAGCAGAAAGGGAAGGTCCTCGTTGGCTACGAGGTCCTCTTTAACCTAACAGTCTATGGCAAGACAGCAGGTGGTACCGTCTATCATTTAAAGAGGGATTCCTCAAACGGATAGCGCCTAGCCATGCGTTAGTAAATAACAGGGGTTCTTTCAAAACGACCCCATTTGGGTAAAGGAAAATCCTTCGCCCTTTTGGTAGGCTAACAAGTACCAAAAAGGAATTTCAGTCTCAGCTACCTCTGCCGGTATAACCTCAAGACCGATAATGCATTAAAAAGAAGTGGGGTACTGGAGGGTCCTGCGGCCACCTTGAGGGGATCAGGTGGGGATACCTATGCGGCAGGGTCAATGATTATACAAGACACTTGCCAGGGACAAAAAATGACAAAGTAAAAAACTTTTTTTTTTTTTTTGTGTCCCCCAGTCGCAACAGCGCCCCTCAGTGTTACCTGCCTTTTTGGACCCCACAGAGAGAGAGAGAGAGAGACCCCAAGGCTCATCCCTGATGCACAGAAGTTTTCATCAGCTTGCTCAGTGCTGTCCTGTTACAGACAGGAAGTCTTTGGCCCTATTTCCTGGGTAAAGGAGGCGGCTCCGCCCCTTAACACGCCTACCGGCGCCTCCCCCTGGCTCCATGAGGTGTTTGGTCACCTCAAACATGGCCACCCCCATGTTGGAGACACGAGGCTACGCCAATATGGCGGCCTCGTGTGCTCTGCAAGAAAATGGCGGCGGCCTGTTAGGATAGCGGCGGCTTAGCAGCGGCCTGCGGGATGCTGTATATGGCCTAGCGGCCTGTGGGAGTGCATCGCCCCCCCAAACTTCACCCTGGATGGTGATCAGCCTGGCCGGCAGTACCGGACTCTGGTGGGCCGCATGCGGTCCGTGCCTGCCCTTGCTGGAGGAATGCGATCTGGACTGCAGTTATACATGCATAGACATCGCCCTGTGAACACCTCTGACAGGTAGGATACCTTATGCTACCACAGTACTGCCATTGACTTCAGTCATCTTTACAGTTTTGAAATGACATTAGATTGTCAGCTCCCAAACCAAGCCTCCTGGTTACTTGTTCACAAAAATCACACTCAAATAGGGGGATCTGTGACATGTTATAGGATAGAGGGGAGACCCATCCTTACCATTTCAGAGAGGGGCCCGCGTTCACCACAAAACCCATCAGGGGGAAAAGGGGGAACATACTACTCACCATACCGGAACCAGGCGGGCGCCAACTCCTGACAGTACCCCTCTCCACCGGGGTGGGAGGGCTGTCGACCAATACGGACGCCGTGACTCATGGTCATTGGCGTTTCAGCGAGACGTTTAACTCGCAGGGTCAGTCCCCGTCCAGTGGGACTATGTCGCGGCCGACTCAGCGAGGAGCTATGGCCTGCACGCGCTCGTAGGCTGAACTGGGGTGACCACTGGATCTCAACATCCAGCCCGTCGCCCAGTTCCAGCTTTCTTGCTTGAAGATCTCACAGGAACACTGGAGAAAAAAAGCTGTCTAAAAATCTTCTAAGAAAAAAATCCTGCCAGGACCGAAGATCCCAGCAAGGTATCTAAGTCCTTACTCCTAACTAGACAGAAAAAAACAGATTTGCTGTAGCAGGAAGTGAGAGGATATACCCTCTGGGACTGCCCCTAGGGTGTGGCCAGAACGTTTTCTTTCCTGTCTAGTCCTACTCCTGTAGAGGGCAGCATAACCCGAGTTGTTATTAATCAACAGAGAAAAACACATTTTTATTTAATTTATTGCACAAATACACTATATAATTCCAAATTGTTTGGTAAAATTTAAAAGATAATCTTATGCCGAGTACATAGATACCAAACATGACATACTTTAAAAATTGCGCACGCCTGTGCAGCGGAAACAAACTACGTACATTTTTAAAAGCCTTTAAAAGTCTTTACAGGTTACCACTTTAGACTTACAGAGGAGGTCTACTGCAAGAATTACTGCACTCAACCTGGCGTTCGTGGCGATACCTCACATGCATGCTGCAATGCAATTGCGGTTTACATACGACACAAGACCAACGCCTGCGTGCGCCATTGCGCGCCAGCACGGGGGGGACAGGGGGGGCTTGATTTTTTTTTTTTTTTTATGTTATTTTGACACATTTCCTTTCATTTTTTTTTTTTCTTATCATTTTTATTGTCATCACAGTGAATTTAAATATCCCCTATGATAGCAATCTGTAGTGACAGGTACTCTTAAAAAATTGGGGTCTTTTAGACTCTAGATCTCTCCTCTGACCTTAACGCATCTGACCACACCAAAACTGGTGTGATAAAATACTTTCCCAATGGCGCTGTTTATTTCTGGCGAAACAGAAGTCATGAAATGCTCGTAGCTTCCGGTATCTTAGGCCATAGAGATGATTGGAGCCATTCTCATCTCCAATTAGCTCTATGGTTAGATAATTGAACCACCGGCTGCACTCTCGGGTTAACCAGTGGGACAGGAGAGCCCGAGAAAAACCACGGAAGGCGGCGGGGGGGGGGTCCCCTCCCACTGCATGTAAAAGCAGTCTAGCGGCCAATTATCCGCTAGGATTGCTTTTACATGTAAGCCGACCACTGGCTGTAAAAAACGATACCAAGATGATGCCTAAATCTGCAGGCATCATCCTGGTATAACCACACAAAGTTCAGCAACGTACCAGTACATTGCTGGTCCTTGTTTGGCATATAGTGTAGGTTTTTTTTTTTTTCATGCAGCCTGTGGCCTGAACGAAAAAAAAGAGAACCTAACAGAAATCAGCACAGGAATATTGTGTAGTATTACTCATCATTAACCGCCCAAACAACCACCCACTGAATTTAATGATAGGTATACATGACAATATTTCACGTATACCTAAAAGGTATTTTAACTGCAGTGCTGAAATCAGCCTATGACCACAGCTGCTGCCAGCAAAGGTTCACAAACACTGTTTGTGTCAGAATATATAAAATCAATGTGGCACCCGACGAGTACCTGCAAGAGAAACAGGTTAACAAAAGAATGAAAAACAAACAAAGTACAGTAAAAGTACAGTAGGAAGAGTAGAAGAACATATAAAATGACTGACATGACAACTGTTTTTGGATTTTTTTTTTTTCCAACTGTTTTTTGTGTGAACTGCGATTTTCCAGCTTGGGTCTCTCAAAATGTCGATAGCCATCGAACATCTTTCTAGAGCCTGGTGTTTGTGTGCCCTACACTGTGCCGTGCTTTACCCTACACTAGAACTCCACTAGTGTATCGTAGCACTCAAAACATTCCCCGATGCAGTTGGTCAGGACATCTGGGACAATAATAGCGGGTGTCACGCCTAAATCCGCGCCTGCTACAGACACGACATCTTCTTTGGGGTCGTCTTTGGGTAGGGGTACTCGGGAGGACATGTGGAAAATGTCTCTCATGCAGCCAGTTCACTGCATCTGGAAGGGGAAGTTGGGCAGGCATACCTCCTGGGTACAGGTAGGCAAGGATGATCGCTTCCTGAAATTCCCGGAAGGATCCAGTTCGTCCTTACGCCCTGTATAGGACAAAGGCGTTCAGCATAGCCAATTGGAATAAACAGACACTTTTTTGTACCAGTGCCTGGCTTTACGGGCAACTAAATACGGCACCAAAAGCTGGTAGTTAACGTCCACCCCTCCCATAATAAAGTTATATTCGTGGACACAGAGGGGTTTCTCCATAATGCCAGTTGCCGTAGGAATTTGGATTGTCGTGTCTGCGTGAATGGAGGACAGAACGAAAACATCCCGTGTATCCCTCCACTTCACTGCAAGCAATTTGTCCTTTTTCAAGCAGGCTCTCGCCCCCCAACTAAGACGGGAATTTACAAGCCGTTGGGGGAAGCCCCGGCGATTAGGTCGCACGGTGCCACATGCGCCAATTTGTAATTCAGAAAGATTACTAAATAGTGGCACGCTGGTGTAGAAGTTGTCCACATACAAATGGTACCCCTTTCTGGATAAGGGTGACACCAAGTCCCAAACTGTCTTGCCGCTGCTCCCTATGTAGTCTGGGCAATTGGGGGGGGGGGGGGTTCCACCGTGTATCTTTTCCCTCATAGACCCGTAAACTAACTGTATAGCCTGTGGCCCTGTCACAGTTTATACAGCTTGACCCCGTACTTGGCACGCTTGCTGGGGAGGTACTGTTTCATAGCAAGGCGGGCAGTAAATTTAATCATGGACTCGTCAACGCAGACAACTTGTTCGAGGGTAAACTAGGCTGCAAACCGCTGACTCAAGTGGTCTATGAGGGGCCGAATTTTGTGGAGCCGATCATATGCAGGGTCTCCGAGGATGACAGATTTCATTGTCGCTGAAATGCAAAAATCGCAGAATTTGCTCGTATCTCGCCCTGGACATGGAGGCAGAGTACATGCGCATATGGTGAAGTGGGCTAGTGGACCAATACAGCCCCAATTCACTCTGTTTGGTTATGCCCATGTTCAGGGAAAGGCCCAGAAAGATTTTAAAATCGGGTTGGCGGCGATAAATTTGATTTATCCACAATAGATCCGTAAAGATCTTCCATGAAGAACAGCTCAAAAAAGTTCAGGGGCGTAAAACCAGCTGTCTCCACGTGGATTCCAGGTTGGGTAGTGAATGGGAAGTACTGGCGCTGTAGAATCAGTGGGTTGCCAATTGGGATATGCCAGCGAATCAGGGAGGGCACAATGGGCTCTACGGGCCTGTCTTCGAATACGCAGTGGCTGTGGGCCACTACTCGTGCTAGCCACCGCACCAGCTTCAACTGCACTTATGGGACTCTCCACGTCACCAAGTGTTACTACAGTGCTGGTTGTACTAGATCCAGGGTGTACTAGGCCGCTGGTGCTTGCCAGGCCACCAGAAGGATGAGCGGCCGTAGTGCCGACACTCTGCTCCAAACGAGCACCCTGCGATTCCTGCATCTCAACAACTCCAGAATGGGGTCCGGTACGCCTGGGTCTAACAGGGACCCATCCGTCGTCGGAGCTAACTGTCAGGGAGCCGCTGCCGTCATCAGGTTCGTATACTGACCCTGATTCTGCCAGTGAGGCTTCCCCATCGCTCTCATCTGACATGGTCAGTATACTATAAGCCTCTGCACTACTGTACCAACGTTTGGACATTTTGGTAACTAAAGTACCGGTACAGTAGTGTGACTACTAGGTAATAAAAGCATCCGGTTGTCAAGGACTATTTCAAGCGCTACCAAAAAAAAAAACTGCTAATGCTAGCAGGGATCAGGCCTGACTCTGCTAACACAGCGGTTTTGTGTGTTGTGTTTTTTGTAAGTGACAGTAATCTATTGATTACTATACTTGCCTGGGTGGGGTGGGCTGAGCAGAGGTGTTAAAACGCAGGTGCTGGCAGGAATCAGTGCTAATCGTGCAAACACCGCATTTTGGGAACCTTAAACTATGGGGACGCTAGTATAGTTCTGATCAGATCAGATATTGATCTGTTCAAACACTATACTAGTAATGGAAGTGTGTGTGTGTGTGTGTGTGGTAATCAAGGGGTTATTTCTAACTATGCGCCGGGGATCTGCGCTATTTTAGACTGGCACTAACACTAGCTTATGTCACCTGTGTCACTAATAATAGTGATCAGAAAAAAAACTGCACACTATAAAAAGTGACACTGTGACAGGACAATGAAGGGGTTAACCTCCTTTGGGACAGAAACTAACTCGCTAGCGCTAATTCAGGTCACAAACACACTAATAGAAAATACAGTAAAACACTATATTACTTGTGTATTAGTGTGCAATGTGACAGGGGGCAAGGGGTTAACTGGGGGTGATCGGGGGGGGGGGATTAGGAGGGATCAGAGGGTTAAATCTTTATTGGGAGGGGGTGGCGGGTATTTTAAATGTAAAAAAGGGGGGCGCAAGCGCTACACATGGTCACAAATCACACTTATACGGGTATATAGGAAAATGCTATATACTGTATACAGTGTGTGTTGTGACAGGGGGTGTAGGGGTGATCAGGGGGTTAAATCTTTATTGGGGGGTGGTGGGGACCCTAAACCTACTTTGGACAGAAACTCGCTAGCGCTAACTCAAGTCACAATCGCACGAATACAAAATACAGAAAAACAGTATATTACGTTTGTATTAGTGTGCAATGTGACAGCGGGGAAGGGGTTAACTGAGGGTGATCAGGGGGGATAAGGGGGTTAAATCTTTATTGGGGGGGTGGCGGTATTTTAAGTGAAAAAGGGGAGCCGCAAGCGCTACACCTGGTCACAAATCACACTTATACAGGTATATAGGAAAATGCTATATGCTGTATACAGTGTGTGTTATGACGGGGTGTAGGGGTTAACTGGGGGGGGCAATCGGGGGTTAAATGTGCCTAAGTGTATGTGAGCGTGCTTGGTGCAGTAATTACAGTTAGATGTGCTCTCCTCTCAAGATGAATCCAAAAAGGATCATGGGAGGGGAGAGGACGTCTTTTCTGAGCCTGTGTTTACATTACACAGGCTCAGCATGTAATCTGATTGGCCTGGACCTGATGACTGATCGGTTCTGAACCCAATCAAGCCATCGGCAGGAGCGCGCGCGCCAGAGCGGCAGGAAGTAGTGACGTACCGATACGTCACTTTGCCTGGCTGGGGCTGACCGCCGCAGTTTATGTACTTGCGGCGGTCGGCAAGTGGTTAAGATTCTTTGTATTTGGAAAGTATCTCTCTGGTTTGAAGCTGCATAAGAGATGACCCCATCTTCTTAGGTAAGCCTTTCCCGTCTCCCAGAAAAGATTGGGGTTGTCAGTATGAGCTACGTAGGTGATTGTGAAGTTTGTCCTGACACGTGTCATGTACTGTAGGTTTGAAAGTCAGCGTTATTGTGGAGATAGGATGGCAAACGCCACATGTGAGGGTTCGGATTGGAAATCTTGAAATCAAGTGAAATTGCAACAGGGGCATGGTCAGATATGGCTATCTCCATGGATGTCTGAGTCTGTTATTATTGAGATGACATTGTCAGTGCAGAAGATGTAGTCAATTCTTGTAAACACCTTGTGAGGTGTAGAGTAAAAAGGTGAATTCCCCATCTGCTGGGTGGAACAGGCGCCATAAACCAGGGAGGTGGAGAGATTCCATGGTGGCTGCCAAATATGTTGGACCCGAGTCGTTTGTATTTTGCGTGGTGCTTTTTGGGGTAGATCTGCAGTCGGTGATGAGTGGAATAAAAATCTCCAACTATATGAGGGAGATGAGGCTGCTGTAAGAGTTCAGTGGTTAAATTCCCAAAGATTTTTTGCCCAGGGTTATTTGGAGCATATGTATTGGCGATTACCAGGTCCCTACCGTGCAATTGAACATGCACTGTAATAACACGACCCTGACTGTCAGTGTCCACCGTGACTATTTCGCAGGGAAGGCTTTTATGGATTAGAAGGAGGACTCCTGCCTTGCGGTCTACCGTGTCTGAGCCTACCCATAATTTCTGGATTTTAAGTCGCATAATCGGGGATCCAAGTCCCTTTACATTCTACAAAATATTCATATGGGAGATATTGAGAGGCAGAGGAGTGTTTGAGAGATCATTCTAGGGAGAGATGCCAGGAGGGTCTTGTCCGATGTGGAGAGTCCAGAGCAATTGTACCTTGGAGAGGTGTTTTTGTGCGTGGAGAAGGTGCGGCAGGAGAGGAATGGAAAGGTGGAGGGATTAGGAGGATAAACTAACAACAACAACAACAAGGTAAATAACGCAACAATAGCACTTTGCTTTTTTCCACATGGGTACACTGTGTTGAGCAGATCCCAATAATTGACCCTGCAGTGGGTTCAGTAAAGTTGACCTATTCAGGCTGAAACTGGGGGTTTGCGTCAGATAACCGGCCGGGAATGATCAGGGAGAGAGAATACCACAGGGTCTGATGCCATGGGAAAACCATGTAAAGCGAAGCCAACGGGGTTAAAAGACTGACATCAAACCAAGGTGTAACGATAAATAAGGCACATACAGCAGAAAAGCTTTACCATAGTGAAGCCTGTGGATTCCTGTCGTTAACTCAAGGAAGATTAGGGAGGAATTTCCGTGGAGTAGAGTCAACGAGAGTTGAAGCGGTTATTGGAGCCCAAAAATTTTAGGCGCTTGGGAGAGTCCTTTTGCGAGCTACGTGGTCCAAAGGGCGAGTGGTGGGCAAAAACCATAAAGGAGGGAGGATTATTCAGGTGTTCAGATCTGAATGAGCGAAGAAAGGCCTCTGCCTCTGATGGGTCATGAAAGGTGAGTTGATCACTGTTGGGAGCTTTAAGCCGGAGAATAGTGAATGATGTTGATGTTGAATAGTGAATTTCATCTGGTGGTGTCATGAGAAGAGATGTTGAAAGGCTTTTCGTTTTTGGGAGACTTCGATTGAATAGTCTTCAAAAATCAGAATTTTGGTGCCATCACTTTGAAGAGATCCTGATTGTCTGTATTTCCGAAGAATCATGGCTTTGTCAGCATAGTTGAGCATATTTTGCTATATTAGCAGGCGTGGAGTTGAACGCTCCGCGAGAGAAAGGTCTCGGGCGGTGGGCACGTTTCACTGTGCAGGGGCCGCTAGGCCTAATGCAACTGGGATGCATTTAGCGCAGGGATCTACAACAGCTGAGGGCTGCAAAGTTTCAGGAACCCTTATGATACGTAGGTTACTGCATCTTGATCTATTTTTAAGATCTTCTCATTTCAGCATTGTATTGGTTAGTTTTCTCTTGTTTTTGTTCTGCAGCCTGGGTTTGAAAGAGCTCATCTTTTGTGCTGGAGATCCGATTTTCAGCCTCATTTAACTGGGAGGCATGTTTTCCCAGTTCGTTACCCTCCCTGGCAGTCCGATTATGTCAGAATTTTTGTGCTTAAAAGTGGTACATGGTTTTGCAATAGGTTTTATATTTTAGGCCTGTAATTCTTAGGAATAACTCACCTAAATCTGTCCAAACAAGAGTCTAGTAGACATTCCGGGTATGATAAAAGTTTGAAACACAAAATCAAATTATAATATAATACATTTTATTCAATAATATAATCAAAACCAAAAACACTGAAATGTGTACAAACAAGGGGTGCAATATTATTTGTCACTGTCAGTGGCGGTTTTAGGCACGGGCGAACGGGGCAGCTGCCCGGGGCGGCATTTTTTCATAACACGTGGGGGGGCGGCATGCCCGGGCCGGGGACCGGCACAGGTCCGTGGATCAAATGGTACCGGACCGCCCGAGCCCCGTTCGCCCATGCCTAAAACAGAGGAGCAAAGCATTGCTCCCCCCCGAGCCCGCCTATTGTGTGACAATAGCGAATGAAAATTTGCTATTGTCACACTGATCTTCCTCCTGGCCAATCAGGGAGCGGGTCCTCCCGCTTCCTGATTGGCCGAAAGGCAAACCCCACGCGCCATTGGCCGAGGAGGAGGCGCCGCGGGAGGACTGAAGAGACGTGAAGAGAAGTGAGGTAAGTGCTGTGCACAGACGGGTCTCGGGGGGGGGGGGGGAACGCTGGCGCTCTGCATTGAAAAGTGGCACTCTGGCATGGCATCTCTACATTGAAAGGGGGAAATGCTGAGGCGCTCTGCATTAAAGGGGGCATTGCTGTGGCGCTCTGCATTAAAAGGGGCATTGCTGTGGTGCTCTGCATTAAAGGGGGCATTGCTGTGGCACTCTGCATTAAAAGGGGCATTGCTGTGGCGCTCTGCATTAAAGGGGGCATTGCTGTGGCGCTCTGCATTAAAAGGGGCATTGCTGTGGCGCTCTGCATTAAAGGGGGTAGTGCTGTGGCGCTCTGCATTAAAGGGGGCAGTGCTGTGGCGCTCTGCATTGAAAAGGGGCAATGCGTTTATTGGGGGCAACAATGCTGTGGCACTCTGCATTTATTGGGGGCAACAATGCTGTGGCACTCTGCATTTATTGGGGGCAACAATGCTGTGGCACTCTGCATTTATTGGGGGCATTAATGTGGCACTGTGCATTTATTGGGAGCATTAATGTGGCACTGTGCATTTATTGGGAGCATTGCTGTGGCACTGTGCATTTAATGGGAGCATTGCTGTGGCACTCTGCATTTATTGGGGGCATTGCTGTGGCACTCTGCATTTATTGGGGGCATTGCTGTGGCACTCTGCATTTATTGGGGGCAATGCTGTGGCACTCTGCATTTATTGGGGGCAACAATGCTGTGGCACTCTGCTTTTATTGGGGGCAACAATGCTGTGGCACTCTGCTTTTATTGGGGGCAACAATGCTGTGGCACTCTGCTTTTATTGGGGGCAACAATGCTGTGGCACTCTGCTTTTATTGGGGGCATTGCCGTGGCACTCTGCATTTATTGGGGGCAATGCTGTGGCACTCTGCATTTATTGGGGGCAATGCTGTGGCACTCTGCATTTATTGGGGGCAATGCTGTGGCACTCTGCATTTATTGTTATGTTGTCATGTTATTTTTTTTTTTGGGGGGGGGGCGCCGGGAGGGAGTCTTGCCCGGGGAGCAATTTAATGTAGAACCGCCACTGGTCACTGTAATAAAAGGTTTAGTAAACATCTCGGGTATGAAATATTTTGAAACATGGGACTGCACAAAGTCCAACGTCACAATTGGGACAACAGAATCTGGTTTCTTTTTCTTGCCTTACATCCTTGTAGGTGCTGACTTTTCTTAGTTGGTGGGATGTAGTCCATGAAGTGACGACCAGTCAGGCATTCTGGGTTGACAACGCCAACATAGCATGACGTCCAGATCTGTTCACAGCCATTGATGGTGTTTGGTGACCCAGAAAGATTTGCTCGGCAACTTTCCAAATAAAGTCCGCATGAATCACAGGCTTGGTGTTGTAGTCTATCACTTCTTGTGGCTTCATGATTTTCTTTCCCACCTTTCATGCGTACCATAACAGTGGAGGTGTTATGCACTGTACTCATTAGGCACACATCTTTCTTGTCCCTCCATCGCAGTGCCATCATTTTGCCTTTCTGCCAAGCAGCCATTTCTCCTATCTTGAGCTTCTTTTTGCCAAACATTGGCAGCATGTTGTGCAGATTAGCCCTTACGTTTCCATAGGCATTGGTTTTGTTGTCCAATCGGACAAAACGTACGTCGAGTGGCGTGCTGGGTAGCGCGTGCCGGAGTTCCCGGAGGAGACAGGACGGCCATCGGTTTGGTGGTCCACGGACAGGACGCCCCAGAGACATCTGGGAGGTCTCCATGCCCTATACTACATGCGAGTCATTTCATGATGTTTGTGAGTACCATACTTTTCTTTAGAATAAAGCATTTTTAAACAGTCTCTGCATATTGCATTCCATTGTGAGCATATCAGGAATACACTGGAGAAGCCTTTATCCATCACTGGTTATGCGCAATTTTTGATCTCTGTGACGGGGATCGACAACTTCTGGTAAGAAGTTAGAATTACTGGTGTTGGAGTGCTGTCTGGTGGCGGTTTTCTATCTTAGAAGTTACCTTCTGAATGAGGAGTCGGAGACATATGGACTGTCATTATATTGCTTTATTCACATCTTCAAGTGGGACTGTTATGACCAAGGGTTTTTAGCGCTGCAGTTTTGCTTCTATTGGTTTTGTTGTGCAGTAGAACCTCAAAGTTCAGGAGGTGTAAAAAAGTTGTCCGTTGTTACACAATAACCCTGATTTAGCAATGGCTCAATAAGTGAAAGAACAGAAGGTGTTGCCATTCCATCATTAATGTATTTTTCATCAAATTTAGTTCCTTTTCCAGTGTATAACACTGAATTCTAAATGTAGCCAGTTGACGATTTTCATAGCATGTAGAATTTTACACCAAATCGTGCACTCTTTAATGCAAAGTATTGCACCCACCTGAACCTTCCCTTGTAGGCCATTAGACTTTCCTCTATGCTGAGGTCTCTCTTTCTGGCACATAGCTCCATTGGTAATTCTGAAGAATCATTTGATATACTTCCCAAATTTATTTTGGTTTTGGTGCAGGATGAGTAGTTTCATCAAATTCTTCATTATTTTGAAAGTGGAGATATTTCATGATGAGGGAAAATCTGTATTCTGACATGACCTTGCCAAAGAATGGAGTGGCAAGTAATGTTTAATTGTCCAATACCACTTCTGCAGGGGTTTCCCCACCACACCCTGAAGAATTATTAAGCCCAGAAATTTCCAAATGTCATCTTTGGTCACTGGTTCCCACTTTCTGCATCTTGCAAACCTCCGATGCATAGCGCATTGTTGCTCTTTGTACCGGTTGGTCTCAGTAACTATTTTTTCAATAACATCATTGGTCAAAAATAATTTTAGGTATGCCAAGGGTTTGTCATGGTCAATATTAACTTTCATACAAGATGCTCCTGAAAATGGGAATTTTGGAAGCGCTGCCTGATCCGTACCGCAGTCAATAGAGTGGCAAGTCTGCACATTGCTGAGCTCAGTCGCAGAATCGTACCTGATGACGAATTTTCCCACGAAACGATATCGCTCAGTTCTTCAAGTAACTCCGTTTCACTGTCGCTGTTTATCTAAAAGTGCTTTTGCGCAAAAAGATGTTTTTTTGGATGCCATGGTCATTCTCAATTTTCCAGGCACAAAGAACTGTAAAAGCACAGGCAGGGCACTGGAAAAGCAACCAGGTGAAATGGCTTGTAATGGCAGTGTAATCCATTAGGATCACAACTTTGTAACATGTCATCTGTTTTATTTACATTTTTAAATTGCTGACAGTTCCACCCCCTGCATCGCAGCACTCGCAGGGAAGGGAACTGAAAGACAGGTGCCGGCATCGGCCGAGCACACAGCAGGACATCGTGAGGATGCCTGGCGGACAGGGAGAGGACGGTGGGGGATCGCAGGGCAAGGTGAGTTTTTTGTGGGGTGATCCCGAGTGTGGCTCGGGTTACCGCTGTTGGTACTCAGCTGTTATGGTGGAAGCTAGCATCGCAGCACAACTTGGGCTATGTGCTGGGTGTTGATGTCCCCCTGAGACTGTATTGGGGAGATGGAGGTTCCACTCACCTCCATGGCTGGTGAATCTGCCGTTATGGAAGACAAGGCCGCATCCCCGGGCTCGATTTGTGGCTGGGCCAGGTACAATCACACGCCGTTGTTTTCCAGAAATCAGTCCATGGCAGTGGATGAAGGTGTCCTCGAGGGTCTGGGATAGTTGTGAGGTCCAGGGCTGATTTACAGGTCGTAGTGCGGGAGCTGCTGTGAAGAGCAGCTACTGCATGTGGCGCCGGAACCGGAAGTGGTAATACTGCATTTAACTTGTAAACAACGTGTCAGAAATAGGCTTGCTCCTTAGGTGGTTAAACTAGCATTTCCCACTCAAGGTTAGACTTTGGCTTCAGATACCTATCCAAGATGACCAACTTCCTGTTCTTTTTTTTTTTTTTTTTAGTTACATAGTTAGTGAGGTTGAAAAAAGACACAAGTCCATCCAGTTCAACCCATGATGCGTGTGTGTTTGCTTTTAACCGTACATTGTGTACCCCTGTATGTTGTGGTCTTTAAGGTGTACATCTAATAGTTTTTTGAAACTATCTATGCTACCCGCTGATACGACTGCTTGTGGAAGAGAATTCCACATCCTTACCGCTCTTACAGTGAAGAACCCCTTACGCACTTTAAGGTTAAACCGCCTTTCCTCAAGTTTTAGTGAGTGGCCACGTGTCTTATTGTATTCCCTTTCTCTGAATAGTTTGTTCCTTATGCTAGGGTCGCCAGTACAGTATTTGTACATTGATATCATATCCCCCCTCAATCGTCTCTTCTCCAGAGAGAATAGGTTCAGTGCTTGTAGTCTTTCCTCATAGCCGATGTCCTCCATTCCCCTAATTATTTTTGTTGCCCTCCTCTGGACTTTCTCCAGTTCCAGCACATCCTTCCTGCGGACCGGTGCCCAGAACTGGACAGCATACTCCAGATGTGGCCGGACCAGAGTCTTGTAGAGCGGGAGAATAATCTCTTTATTTCTGGAGTGAATCCCCCTTTTTATACATCCCAGTATTCTGTTGGCTTTGCTTGCGGCGGCTTGGCATTGCATGCCACTGCCAAGCCTGTTGTCTACCAGTACCCCCAAGTCCTTTTCCATCCTAGACTCACCCAGAGGTTCACCCCCTAGTGAATAGCTTGCTTTCTGGTTTCTGGCACCCAAGTGCATTACTTTACATTTTTCTACATTAAACCTCATCTGCCATGTGGTTGCCCACCCCGTTATTTTGTTCAGGTCTGCTTGCAAGATTTCCACATCCTGCATAGAAGATATTGGCATGCCTAATTTAGTATCATCTGCAAATACTGAGATTGTACTAGATATCCCCTCCTCTAGATCATTTATGAATAAATTAAACAGGATTGGTCCCAGGACAGAACCCTGGGGGACCCCACTTTCCACACCCGCCCAATCCGAGTACTCCCCATTAATCACCACCCTCTGGACTCTCCCCTGGAGCCAGGTCTCTATCCAGGTACTCACCTTATGATCCATACCTACCTTCCTTAGTTTGTACAGTAAGCGTTTGTGAGGAACGGTGTCAAAGGCCTTTGCGAAGTCCAGATACACCACATCCACAGGCTTACCTTTATCTAGGTGGCAGCTCACTTCATCGTAGAAGGTTAACAGATTGGTTTGGCACGAACGATTTTTCATGAATCCATGCTGATTTCTACTTATAATACCATTTTCATTACTAAAGTCTTGTATGTGGTCCCTTATCATCCCCTCCAAAATTTTGCAGACTACTGATGTTAGGCTGACCGGCCTATAGTTACCCGGGATATATCTCGGCCCCTTTTTAAATATTGGTACCACGTTGGCTTTTTTCCAATCAGCTGGCACCATACCCGTCTGTAAACTATCCTTAAAGATCAAGAATAATGGTCTGGCAATCACCTGGCTGAGCTCATTAAGAACCCTCGGGTGCAAGCCATCCGGTCCCGGGGATTTATTTATGTTAAGTTTCTCTAGTTTAGCTCTAAGTCTATCCTCTGTTAGCCATGGCGGCACTTCCTGAGGTGTATTATTTAGTTCGGCCTTACAAGCGGGTTTCGTGTAGCCCCCCGATTCCTTTGTGAAGACTGAAGAAAAGAAATTATTTAACACTTCCGCCTTTTCTCTGTCCTCAGTGGCCATTTTTCCTTTATCATCTTTTATGGGGCCAATGTGCTCTGGCCTGGCTTTCTTACTGTTTATATACTTAAAGAACTTCTTGGGGTTCTTTTTGCTCTCCTCCGCTATATGTCTCTCGTGTTCTATTTTAGCCGCCCTGATTTCATCTTTACATTTCTTATTACACTCTTTGTAGTGCTTAAATGCTGCCAATGACCCCTCAGTCTTGTATTTTTTGAAGGCCTTTTCTTTAGCTCTAATATACATTTTAATGTTGGAGGAGTTTAGCCACCCAGGGTTTAGTTTTGCTCTTTTAAATTTATTTCCCTGTGGAATGCACTGGCCCACTCCCTTGTTAAGTATGCTCTTGAAGCACTCCCATTTTTCCTCCGTGTTCTTTGTTCCCAGGGTTCTATCCCATTTGATATTTTCTAGCAGCGAGCGCAGTTTAGGGAAATTGGCTCTTGTGAAATTCAGCGTCCTTATATTACCCTTGTGTTTCCTATTACTGTAATTAATACTGAAACCAATTGACCTATGGTCACTGTTCCCTAAGTTGTCCCGTATTTCTATATCCGTGATCAGGTCTGTATTGTTGGTAATCAGTAGGTCAAGTACCGCATTGCTTCTTGTCGGTGCATTCACCATCTGACCCATGAAATTGTCCTGCAAAACATTTAGGAACTGCCGAGCCTTGGCTGAGTGTGCGGTTCCTTCTGCCCAGTCTATATCTGGATAATTAAAGTCCCCCATTATAATGACATTTCCCATCCTTGCTGCCAATCCTATCTGTAACATGAGGTCCGCCTCACCCTCCTCCCTCTGGTTGGGGGGCCTATAGCATACGCCCAATATTACCTTCCCCGCCGTGCCTTCCCTTTGAAGCTCTACCCATAGGGATTCTGCCTCGTCCATAGCTCCATTATTAATATCATCCCTCATATTTACCTGTATACTGTTCTTAATATACAAACATACCCCTCCCCCTTTTTTACTTTCTCTATCTCTGCGATAAAGGGAATACCCCTGAATGGACGCCATCCAGTCATGAGAGCTGTCAAACCAAGTCTCAGTTATCCCCACAAAATCTAAGTCCTCCTCAAATATCAGCAGCTCCAGCTCTCCCATCTTGTTGGCCAGGCTTCTGGCATTGGTATACAAACCTCGTAATTTTGATCGGTTATATTTATCCTCTTTTGATGTTTTTAGGCTGCTCTCTTGATTTTTCCCCGTACCCACCCTGGGTATAGGAGCTCCGCACACCCTATCGCTAATGCCCCCATTTCTGCCCTCTGAAACTTGCTTTCCACTGGGTAATTCTACATCTGTACCCTCCCCCCCATTCCCTAGTTTAAAAGCCCCTCTAACTTTTCGGCCATCCTCGCACCCAGTACGGCTGCACCCACCCCATTTAGGTGCAATCCGTCCCTACCAAAGAGCCGGTGACCGACTGAGAAGTCGGCCCAGTTCTCCAGGAACCCGAAACCCTCCTTACTACACCAGCTCCTCAGCCACTCGTTAACTTCCCTAATCTCCCGCTGCCTCTCTGGTGTGGCTCGAGGTACAGGTAGTAATGACATCTGGCCATGTTGCATCATCTAATAACTGCTTCAGAAGGAAGTGGCTGCTTCAGAAGATTGTGGTCCCATCCTCATTTGCATATTTGTTCTGATTGAACTCCCAAAAGGTGTGGACTTAGTCAAATCAATGTAAATTTGGCTGTCGTGTATCTCCACTTCTCCACACACCCACCTAGAAAAACCTTCATGTTTCCCAGATGCCCGATCAGTTCCTCGGATCAGTCATGCATCGAACCAATATGTCATGTGAGCTGATTCGGAACGCAAACTTCTCTTTTTTTTTAAGCATGCTGGGTGTCTTTGTTTATAGCTGCCCACTAAACAGCAGGCGCCATTTTGCTGCATACTTTCAGTTCTATCCTATAGAGCAGTGGTCCTCAACTCCGGTCCTCAGGGCCCACTAACAGGCCAGATTTTAGGTATTACCTTGGGGAGATGCAGACTAGAATACTGCAATCACTGAGCAGCAAATTATATCACCTGGGATGTATTTCAGTTATCTTGCAAACCTGGCCTGTTAGTGGGCCCTGAGGACCAGGGTTGAGGACCAGGGCTCTAGAGCCGTGGTCCTCAATTTCGGTCCTCTGGGCCCACTAACGGGCCAGATTTTTTTTTTTTTCAAATATGTTTTATTGTAAAAGTTGAACCAAAAGGCCAGTACAGTGTAATCAAGACGTGCAGATCACAAAGGCAATCAACAAGTGAGTGGACAACAATTATTTGCAGGAAGAAGGCTAATACAGAAGGTGTAGCAAAAACTGCAACATCGAAAAACTTCATGGAAAAGTCAGCAAATACAGTGCAAATGTCAAAGGCACTAGGCCGCAGCTGAGGCACTTGAAGGTGCATACGTAGGTACTAGAATATAGGCATCGTCTAGGACAATCTTAGTGTCTGCGCAATAAACCCATAGTGGAAGGCGCAAATAGCACAACTGGGGTAGAGAAAGTAACAAAGAGAGGAGAAAGGGAACAGGCAGAAAAAGGACAAACAGAAGGCAAGAGGGGGTAGGGGGGGGACCGCTCCGCACCGGGCTCCGCGCTCCTCCCAGACAGGCTTCCCGCCCGGGTTTAGGAGCACAACAGGGACTTCCCTCGATCAGAGAGGACAAAAACCTTCCAGTATCCCCAAACCTTCTCATATTTATCACATCTGTGGGAGTGCCGTGAGAGTCAGGTCCTCCATTCTGTTTATCTCAACCAGCCTCTGCATGCAGTCCTTGATGGTAGGCGACCGGGAGGTTTTCCAACACAATGGGATGCAGGACTTCACTGCACAGAGGACGTGTGGGACAATCGACTTTTTGTATTTCTTCAGCGGTATGCTGGATAGTTGCAAGAGGAAGAACTCCGGCGAGTCCAAAATAGCATGGTCAGTGAGATCCCGCAACAGGGAGCCCACTGCCGTCCAGAAGTCTCGGATCTTAGGGCAGGACCAGAATATGTGGAGTAAGGTACCCCTCTCTTCCTGACAGCGCCAGCAGGTGTCCGAAGTCCCCGGGAATATCCTGCCCTATTAAAGAGGTCCGGGGTTGGCAGGGATAAAAGATAGTGGTGGAGTTGCGCCGCCGGCCAGAAGCTAAGGGCAAAGCGCCCCGCGGGGTCTATCAGCGCCGCTATGGAGGGCCAACCTCCAGGGCACATAAAGTGAGATGTCACTCTTTGATTGCGACCGATCAATGGCTGGAAGGCCCGATCTGATAAGCCCGGCGAAAACGCCGGGTTCCCCAGAATCGGGAAAAGTGGGGAGGTTTCCGAAGAGATGGCAGGATGGGAGAGGAGTGTGGCTACCACAGAGAGGGTGACCTCAACCGTAGGATGAGACGTAAGAGAGGACGGCCAATGTCCTCTACACCAAGGGGAAGTCCCTAGAGGGATTGTCGATTGCACCAGTTCTAAGCGCAATCGACAATCCTGTCTGAAAAAGGCAGATGGCAGTTTGATCGGGAGGGCTTGTAGTAAGTACAACACCTTGGGGAGCACCGACATTTTTAGCAGGTTGCACCTCCCAAACCACGAATGAATGCCGGTCGACCAGGACTCAAGAAGTTGACGGATCGTGACCATCAACGGAGCGAAGTTAAGTTCGTAGAGTTTCGAGATGGTCGGTGCCATACGGGTGCCCAAGTAAGTGAGCGCCACATGGGTCCAGCGGAACGGCAATGAAGAAGAGATGTTCGCGAGTAGGGCCGGCGGGATGGCGACCCCCATAGCCTCTGGTTTACTGAGATTGATCTTGAGGTTGGCGTAGGTACCGTACAGTGCCAACTCCTTGAGAAGATTGGGCACAGAGATGACAGGGTTAGAGATGGAGAACATCATGTCATCCGCGTATGCGGATACCTTACATTCTACCTCCCCAACCGAAAGCCCTGTGATGTCCGGGTTTGCCCTCACCCTGCAAAGGAAAGGCTCCAGAGAGAGCAAAAAGTAGGGGGGATAGAGGGCACCCCTGGCGTGTGCCATTAGAAATCGAGAAAGGCTCCGAGAGGACTCCGTTGCACTTCACTTGCGCAGTCGGCCCAGAGTAAAGGTGTCCAATCCAAGAGAGCATGGTCGAACCGAGACCCACAGACCGCAATGTAGTTGTCATGAACCTCCAGCTGACCCGGTCGAAGGCCTTTTCGGCATCCGTATTAAGGAAGACGCAAGGTGTGTTAAACGTCCGTGCAACATGGATGAGATTCAAGACCTTGGTCGTATTATCGCGGGCCTCTCTGGATGGAATAAAACCCACCTGGTCCAAATGAACCAGGCGAGACATGTACGGTCCGAGTCGGCTCGCCAGGATCTTGGCAAACACCTTCAGGTCCACGTTTAAAAGAGAAATCGGGCGGTAGCTGGCGCAGACGGAGGGGTCTTTCCCTTCCTTCGGGATGAGGGAGATATGTGCCCGGAGGGAGTCACTCGGGAAGGCAGAATCTCCGGAGCCCAAGAGGTTGAGCTAATCCACCCAGTGTGAGCCGAGAATGGGGAAAAAAGTGGTATAGTAGGGGAGCGTAAAGCCATCGGGTCCAGGGGCCTTACCCACCTTAAAGGAGCCGAGGGCGCCCTGTAGCTCCAGCAGGGAGATTGGAGCTTCCAATGGTTCTCTATCGTCCAGAGAGAGGCAAGGCAAGTGCGCAGAGGCTATGTAATCCTCCAGGTGCGACGCTGGGGACGACGAGGGAGGCAGGTTGTACAAGGTGGAAAAGAATTCACGAAAGGTCGCGGCGATCTGCTTCGGTAGAGCAACCCGACGTCCCGAGGAGGATTGTATGTGGGGGACATAGTTCGCTAATCTCTGAGCCCGAACCGAGGACGCTAGTAGCCGGCCACATTTGTCGCCTGAAAGATAAAACTTCTGGCGAGACCTCTGTAGATCTGCCTTAGCTTTCATAAAAAGGATGTCGTGCACTTTCTGGCGGAGCGCGACAAGCTCCTGCTCCAACTCCATCGAGAAAGAGCGTTTGTGTCTCGTTTCCAGGTCATGAATCTCACCCAGCAGCTGCTCCAGCATCTGGTGACGTTGCTTCTTAAGTCGGGAACCATGCTTGATAAAAAGTCCACGTACCACCGTCTTGTGTGCTTCCCAAGTCATCCCCGCATCGCACTCATCCGGGAGATTCACTCGGAAATACTCCGTGAGTTCGCGCAGGACCTCCACCTGCACTTCAGCGTTTTGGAGTAGCGAGTCACTCAGGCGCCAGACTCTAGTCCCCATATCCGAACCCTCTGTCAGGCAGTAAGTCATAGAGATAAGCGCGTGGTCTGAGAAGGTGATCGAGTCTATCGAGGTGGATTTCACCGCATGGAGCTGGCGATGAGGCACTAGAAAGTAGTCGATGCGGGAATATGTCCGGTGGGGTGAGGAGTAAAAAGAATAATCTCGTTCCCCACCATGTTGAAGCCTCCAGACATCCACCAGCTGCGCGTTGTGAAGAGCTTGAAGAAACTTCTTCCTGAGCCCGTGAGGGATCGAGGAGGTCCCAGAAAAAGTGTCCACTGTCGGTACAAAGGGGATATTGAAGTCCCCTCCCATTATTAGCTGGCCATCTTGGAATGCGGTCAATTTCTCCAGTACGCCCACCATGAAGGAGGCCTGTCCCTCATTAGGGGCATAAATGCATGCAAAGGTGAGGCGGATAGGGCCCATTGTCCCCTTTAGAACTAGGAAACGGCCCGCAGGGTCTACCATAGTTCCCTCACAGTGCCAGGGGACCTTGGCAGATAGGAGAATGGAGACTCCTTTAGATTTCGCTACAGTATTGGTGGCGTGATACGTGAAGGGATAGAAGTAGTTTTTGAGGAGTGGAAGGCGATCGTCCCGAAAGTGGGTCTCTTGAATGAACACCACGTCAGCTCTGTTACGGTGTAGCTTATTAACCACTTGCCGACCGCCGCACGACTATCTACGGCGGCGGTCAGCCCCTCACAGGCAAAGTGACGTAGGTCTACGTCGCTCGCCTGTGAGGGTTTAGGGAGCGAGCGCGCGCCGCCGGAGGCGCGCTCCCGCGTGGTCACGGACCCCCCCGCGCGTGTGACCGGCGGACCCGATCGCCGCCGGCCACTCTGCGATCGGCGGGGGAGAGGGAGAAAGTCAGGCAGCTTGTGTAAACAAGCTGCCTGTCATTCTCCTCTCTGTATGAGAGCTGATCACATGGATCTACTATGTAGATCCATTGATCACTCTGCATACAGTTGAAGCCACAGCCAATCACAGTTAGAATCACGCCCCTAGGGACACACACAGCCCCTCCCTCTCAAATAAAGTTAACCCCTTCACTACCAGTGTATTTTTACAGTAACAGTGCATATATATAGCACTGATTACTGTAGAAATGTCACTGGTAACCCCAAAAGTGTCAAAAATGTCAGTCAAGGGTCCGATCTTTCCGCCGCAATGTCGCAGTACCGCAAAAAAAAAATCGCAGATCGCCGCCATTACGCGTTAAAAAAAAAACAACAAAAATGACAAAAATCTTTCCCTTTGTTAGTAAACGCAATAACTTTTGCGCAAACCAATCAAAATACGCTTTTTGCGATTTTTTTTACCAAACATAGGTAGCATAAAACAAATTGGCCGAAAATATTAAAAAATTTTGATTTTTACATTTTTTTTGGGGGGAATTTCATATAAAAAAAAGGGAAAAATATTGCTATTTTTGCAAAATTTACGCTCTTTTTTTGTTTATAGCGCGTGATCAAAAAATCGCACAGGTGATCAAATACCGCCAAAAGAAAGCTCTGTTTGTGGGAAAAAAAGGACGCCAAATTCGTTTAGGTACAGCGTCGCACGACCGCGCAATTGTCCGTTAAAGTCACGCAGTGCCGAATCGCAAAATACCCTCTGGTCGTTTAGCAGCCAAATCCTCCGGGGCTTAAGTGGTTAAGGAGGACCTTCCGCTTTTCGGGGACGTTGAGCCCCTTGGCGTTCAGGGAAACCACGTGGATTGTGTCCATGGCCCAGCACGGAGCGGAAAACATAAAAGGGGGGGGAGAAAAGAGAGGTGGAGACTGGAAGGGCGGGGAGGAAAAGGGGAGGGTAGTGCGTGGGGCGGAAGGGACAGAGAGGGACGGTAGGATAAGAAAAGAAAAGCGGGGGGAGGAAGAGAGGGCAGGAAGAGGGGTAAAACAAGCAAGGGACCTAAAGAGCAGAAAAAACTGCAGAGACGTCGGTAGACAGTGAGTCTGCCGAACGTCAACCTATTGGGGGTCGAGAGAACAGGCCAGATTTTAAGTATTACCTTGGGGAGATGCAGACCAGAGTACTGCAATCACTGAGCAGCAAATGATATCACCTGGGATGTATTTCAGTTATCTTGCAAACCTGGCCTGTTAGTGGGCCCTGTAGGCCAGCTTTGAGGACCACTGCTCTAGAGGACAAACGGGCATCCATGTTGGAGACAAAATAACTAAATAGCTTGTTTATACCCACTCCTAATGACTAGGTAACAAGCACCATTTTATTACATACCTCCTGCTTAAGCTCTATAGGACCAACAAGGAAATTATATTAAATGTATAATGCTCTTCCTGCTCTGCAAAGCAACGGGTGCTTATTTATTGGTTATATACTAAATATGTACAAAGCAAAAAACCCCTGGAGATGATTATACTGTATAGTGACTTTAGGGTAATAACCCCTTGGAGCCTTTTTTTGAAATATGTTGCTTACAAGTTAAAATCAGTATTTTTTGCTAGAAAAGTACTTCAAACTCCCCAAACATATACAGTATCTCACAAAAGTGAGTACACCCCTCACATTTTTGTAAATATTTTATTATATCTATTCATGTGACAACACTGAAGAAATGACACTTTGCTACAATGTAAAGTAGTGAGTGTACAGCTTGTACAACCGTGTAAATTTGCTGTCCCCTTAAAATAACTCAACACACAGCCATTAAGGTGTAAACCGCTGGCAACAAAAGTGAGCACACCCCTATGTGATAAACGTCAAAATTGGGCCCAATAAGCCATTTTCCCTCCCCGGTGTCATGTGACTCATTGTTTTTGTAATCATTGGAAAGCGCACTAGATATTATTTTCTCACTTCTACTTTATTCCATTCAGGTTTTGCAACTCTAGTTGCTGCCACTTTATTTCATATCAGCGCACCCCGTTTTTTTTTTTTTTCATTTGACTCCTTAGCGTTACAAAGTCTCAGGTGTGAAATTTGAGTTCACTCTCTCATACTGGTCACTGGAAGTTCAACATGGCACCTCATGGCAAAGAACTCTGAGGAGCTGAAAAAAAAAAAAAAAGTTGCTGCTCTACATAGTAAAGATGGCCTAGGCGACAAGAAGATTGCCAAGATCCTGAAACAGAGCTGCAGCACTGTGGCCAAGACCATACAGCAGTTTAACAGGACAGGTTCCATTCAGAACTGGCCTCACCATGGTCAACCAATGAAATTGAGTGCACGTGCTCAGCATTATATCCAGAGGTTGTCTTTGGGAAATAGACGTACGAGTGCTGCCAGCATTGCAGCAGAGGTTAAAGGGGTGGGGGGGCAGCCTGTCAGTGCTCAGACAATATGCAGCACACTGCATCAAATTGGTCTGCATGGCTTTCATCCCAGAAGGAAGCCTCTTCTAAAGATGATGCGCAAGAAAGTCCGCAAACAGGCTGCTGAAGACAAGCAGATTAAGGACATGGATTACTGAAACCATGTCCTGAGGTCTGATGAGACCATGATAAACTTATTTGGATCAATTGGTGTCAAGCGTGTGGCAGCAATCAGGTGAGGAGTACAAAGACAAGTGTGTCTTGCCTACAGTCAAGCATTGTGGTGGGAGTGTCATGGTCTGGGACTGCATGAGTGCTGCCAGCACTGGGGAGCTACAGTTCATTGAGGGAACCTTGAATGCCAACATGTACTGTGACATACTGAAGCAGAGCATGAACCCCCCTACAGAGACTGGGCCGCAGGGCAGTATACCAACCTAATAGCGACCCCAAACACACCTCCAAGGAAGATATGTGGCGGTGTTGCTGGATATTTGCGCCTGTAAAATGCTGTTCGTAACCGTGTATGTGCCTCCTCCTTTTAAGGTTCAACTGCTATATAGGACACGATGAATAGGCTGACTCCTCATTCCCACTTACCTGTACTAATTATGGGGGACTTTAACGCAATTCTTGACCACTCAATTGATTCTTCTAACCCCAATAGGTCAAGCTCGGCTGAGTTACTGACATGGCCTTTATTGCTGGGCTAACTGAGCTCTGCAGATGGAAACATCCAACAACTTTTTTTTTTATAATAACTTATTAATTTTTCCAATATTATACAGATAACAAGAAAAGAAAAAACACACAAAAAAGATAATATACCAAGACGTAACATAACAAATTTACTAACATCAATACACACCAAACCAAAGAGAAAAAAAAAAAAAAGGGGGGGGGACCCCTGGCGGAGGGCTATCACAAAACACTTTTCTCATTCCTTTTCACTGGGTAATATCACCATCACTCACATCAAGCAGCCTGGAACTATTCCATATCAAATCAGATCCCATTGAGGTCAGCTTTACATTTTTTCCATACAGCCCACATTTTATATCCTTTATCTAACTGCCCCTTAGAAATATAAGTAAGATCCTCCCATAAGTGCTATAGAATCCACTTTAATACACCACTCTCGAAAGGAGGGTGGTTCCGGTTCTCCCCATCTAACTGGAATTACTGCTTTCACTGCATTCAAGAGGTGAGGTGTAATGGAACATTTATACGACTTCAGAGATTTTGAGGTGCATTGAAAAAGAACACTCCATGGGGTCTCGTGCCAAGTTGGAGCCCGTTATCTTATTTATAGAAGATAATATTTTCTCCCAATATGGTTGTATGGCCGGACATGTCCACCAAATGTGGGCATGTGTTGCCACTTGGCCACATTTCCTCCAGCAAAGTGATGATTGTAAAGGAAACATTGCATGCAGTTTTGATGGTGTATATTGCCACCTTGTTAATAGCTTATAATTAACTTCAGCTGTTTCTGTGGATAAAGATGAAGATAGGGCCAACTGAAGAATCTTCATCCTCTGGTTTTCTGTCAAAGAACTACCAAGATAATTTTCCCATTTAGCTAAATATCCCGGGTTCTCTGGAGAATACAGGCTCAACAATGCGCTATAAAAAGACAGATATAGCATGTTGAAGTGGCCGCTGGGCCTGAAGTATCTCTTCCATGGGGTCTTTTATCGTTCACCAGGATACCGGAGTATTGTGACCAAAGCGCATATTGATTCCTGCTGGCGTACGCCACCGGGAACCCACCATATCTGGTAAGTGGGAATTCTTACCATTCCATACTGAAGCAGAGAATCACAACATTGCGGCATATATGTATGCATCGGCACTTTTAAGAGCTACTTGAAAGGACTGTTTTGTGTATTTGCACCATTTTTATATCTGCACAACTGCAGCACGGACTCTATTCATTATTTATTCTTGTATTTATACACAATTGATTTGCAGGACAATATTGTTGGTTTTATATTTGCATTATATATTTTAAAGTTTTAAATAGTTTTTAGGTGGCACATTTTAACAGCTACTATATTATTATTGAGCAATCAATAATAGCACACTTGCACTTTATACTATTTTGAAGGAATAGGTACACACAAGGTGTCATTTCACATTATATTGCACTTTACATGAATTACTTTTAAATTTATTTTCCTACAAGCACTTTGTAATATTAACAAATAGGGTTAGCGCAGTTCTTTACTCACCTGCATGATAACAGAATTTATCAACTACTACACGGTCCTATATGCTCCCATCACAGGGTACGACCCATCGGCCCTGGAGAGACCGTTATGATATTGTCCTACACGGAGAGGGATTTCATGGACGCCCCGATAACTAGCATGCCCGAGCTATTTGGGCGTTTCACCTTCAACTCCCATTTGGATGAACCCCAGACGCTCTCATTTTTACCATTCGCCCGAGCCAATGGTGTGGGCAACGAGGGGAATCAAGACCCTTGGGGACATAACTTGTGAAGGAGATCTCCCGAAATTTGACCAAATAAAAACCAGACATGATCTACCCAACATCTGCAGTTACACCATGCCTTCCAATGCCAGTTTAGGGAGACTCGGGTGGAGCCTTTGCCCTCAGACTTGGAGAGTTTGCTGACAACAGAAGATCTGACCAAAAAACTATCAGTTGAGCTGTTTAAAAAAAAACACCTAGTGTTTCCAAATGTAAAGAAAGGTGGGCAGCGGAGGTGTTGAACATCCAGGGGGAGGATTGGGAGGACATGTGGGGAAAAACCCTTCAAACACATGGTAGCAGCCAGAGATAGAATACAATTTAAATTTATTCACAGGTTGGCAAGGATCTATTCTTACTCCTCTGCTTAGTGCTGGCGCTGCTGGTTCTCCCCAGCAAATGCTGACCACGTTTTCTGGGGTTGCCCACAGATCCAGGGGTTCTGGACGGAGGTAACCTCCTGCATCTTGGAGGTACTGTGGTCCCTGTTCCGGTGGCAGCTAGCGTGTCTCCCCTGGGTCTGGGGGAGGAGGTGGTGCCTTCTGCGGCACATAGAACACCACTAAACATTCTCCTATTCTACGCACGCAAAGCTATACTGCTGCACTGGAAAAAAATATCTCCCCCCTCTTTGTCCTTTTGAAAGGGCCTGGTGAACTCGATGTTGCCTTTTTACAGGGCAACATATGACTCGAGAGGGTGTAGTAAAAAAGTTTAGGAGGCATGGACTGACTCTTCGGTTACGGTGGGCTAGTCACCCCGGTTAGAGGATACGATAGATCACACTAGTATTATGTACTGTGGCTCTATTATAGAGGGCATATTCAACTAACAAAGCTGACATCTAGGGAAACGACCACATTAATATGGTCCGCCTTTGAAACAAGGAGCAGCCGGATCCTGGAACACTTATTTTCACTTGCCTAGATAAATAGTCATCAGCTGGTAGTTCAGGGGTGGGGGGTGAAGGTCTGGTTAGCGAAAAGTTTTTGTCTAGTAAGACATCCCCACTAGGGGTCAGATTATGGACTGCTGTAAAATGTACCACTGACTTTGAAGTCGTAAATTGGCTATCTAATGTGCTATTTTATTGTCGATTGTCTAATGTCTCACGTTTTTTGGTTTCATAAAAGACAAAAAAAAAATTACAAAAAAAAACAAAAAAACACAACAACCACACACATACCTCCAAGACAACCACTGCCTTGCTAAAGAAGCTGAGGGTAAAGGTAATGGACTGGCCAAGCATGTCTCCAGACCTAAACCCTATTGAGCATCTGTGGGGCATCCTCAAACGGAAAGGTGGAGGAGCGCAAGGTCTCGAACATCCACCAGCTCCGTGGTGTCATCATGGAGAGGTGAAAGAGCTCCAGTGGCAACCTGTGAAGCTCCGATGAACTAGATGCCCAAGAGGGTTAAGGCAGTGCTGGAAAATAATGGTGGCCACACAAAATATTGACACATTGGGCCCACTTTGGACATTTTAACTTAGGGGTATACTCACTTTTGTTGCCAGCGGTTTAGACATTAATGGCTGTGTGTTGGGTTATTTTGAGAGGACAGCAAATTTACACTGTTATACAAGCTGTACACATTACTTTACATTGTAGCAAAGTGTCATTTCTTCAGTGTTCTTCAGTGTTGTCACATGAAAAAGATATAATAAAATATTCACAAAGTTACATAGTTTGTGAGGTTGAAAAAAGACATCAGTTCATCCAGTTCAACCTATGATGTTTGGGTGTGTGTGTTGTTTCCTGTTAACCGTACATGGTATACCCCTTTATGTTGTGGTCTTTAAGGTGCCCATCTAATAGTTTTTTGAAACTATCGTTGCTCCCTGCTGATACCACTGCTTGTGGAAGAGAATTCCACATCCTTACTGCTCTGACAGTATAGAACCCCCTACGTATTCTAAGGTTAAACCGTTTTTCCTCTAGTTTTAGTGAGTGGCCACGTGTCTTATGGTATTCCCTTTCCCTAAAAAGTTTGTTCCTTATGCTAGGGTCCTTTCCAGTACAGTATTTGTACATTGATATCATATCCCCTCTCAAGCATCTCTTCTCCAGAGAGAATAAGTTCAATGCCTGTAGTCTTTCCTCATAGCTGAGATCCTCCATTCCCCCAATTATTTTTGTTGCTCTTCTCTGGACTCTCTCCCGTTCCAGCACATCCTTTGAGGACCGGTGCCCAGAACTGGACAGAATACTCCAGAGGTGGCTGGACCAGAGACTTGTAGAGTGGGAGAATAATCTCTTTATTTATAGTTACATTTATTTACAAAAATGTGAGGGGTGTACTCACTTGTGAGATGCTGTATATATTTTTTTTTTTTAGCAGTAACGCTAGAGAATAAAATTGTGGCCGTTGCAATATTTTATGTCACAGTATTTGAAAGCCCGCGGCGCAAATGCAATTTTTTGAAAATAAATACATTACGTAAAAAAAAAAAAAAAAACAGTAAAAAGTTAGCCGAGCAAATAGATACCAGACATGTCATGCTTTAAAATTGCGCACACTCATGGAATGGCGACAAACTACAGTACTTAATCTCCATAGGGGACGCTTTAAACATTTTTACCAGATTAGAGTTAGAGAGGTGGTCCTTTGCTAGAATTATTGCGCTCACTCCAACGATCGCAGCGATATCTCACATATGCTATTTGAACACCATTTTAATTTGCGGGTGCGACTTACGTATACATTTTCTTTAATGCGTGAGCTCATGGGGGGACGTGGGGACTTTAAACTTTTTTTTTTTTCCCCATTTTATTTTTAAACACTTTTTTTTTTTAAATCTCTTTACTTTTATTGCTGACACAAGGAATATAAACATCCCTTCTGATAGTAATAGGCTGGGACATGGGACAGGTACTCTTTATGAAGGGCTCTGGGGTCTAAAAGGATGCCAGACCCCTCCACTGCACTTCAAAGTATTCAAAATGCCAAAAATCGGCATTTTTGAACATAGTCACTATTTTTTTTTAAATCTGCGCCATTGGCAGCCGAGTAAACCAGAAGTGACATTGTGACGACGCTCCCGGGTTATATAGTCAAAGACCCGATTGAAGCAGAATCCAGCTTCATTTGGGACTCTGACCAGCCGGCGGATGTGCCGGCTGGTTGCTCGGGTCTCCCGGAGGGACGGTAGACCCGAGCAGAGCCGCAGAAGGCGGCGGGAGGGGGTGTCCCCTCCCGCTCGCTGGGATTTTTTTTTTTAAACTCTGTCATTGTAAAAAAATAAATAAATCATGTTTATCACTTTTTTTGCTGTTACAAGGAATGTAAACATCCCTTGTGAGAATAGGCAGTGATAGGTATTCTTTATGGAGGGATCTCTCCTGTGCACTTAAAAGCATTCAAAACACCAAGTTTGGCTGTTTTGAATGTGGTCATTAAATCTGGTGCCTTTAAGGCTCAAGTACTCAGACATGATGTCATGGCATCGCTTCCGGGTTTTTACATCGGAGACCTGATCGCCTCCTCCAGCTCCTTGTAATGACAGCCAAGTGGCTGCTCAACTGCATCTGTTGTCATTACAAGAAAAGCCAAACGTCGGCTCTAAATGGTACTAGGGTGATGCCCCTAGCTGCAGGCATCACCCCGGTACAAACCCCTGAAGCGTAGGATGCATAATTACATCTAAAACCTAATCATACTACAGATGTTAATACCAATACTAATCGCTCCAATATAAAATTTAATATGGATATTGACATCTGTTAACACCATTTACATAATAAAAATAATAAAATCTATGGCAAAAAAAATATATAACCATTGTGATATTTGGGGTGATAGCTTCCAAGGGATCACGTGCACAAGCCAGGTAATCTTAAACAAGAAGTGGTTTATTTTCTTCCATAATAAGGCTTCCAGCAGCAAACAGTTCAAAAAACAGGCATAACTTAAAAGTCCGCGTAACTTCAGCATAAATGGTAACTACAGTACAATACCAGCTTTTGGCAGGGGTTTTCCCCAGGTAAGCAGTCCCAGGCAGCAGCTTGTCTGCAGCCACCGTGCAGCACACAAACACACTTCTTTCAGCAGCTCAGTCTCCCAAGTGTATGTCCAGCTCCTACTCCACCACACCCACTGAAACTACTTCCTGTCTTTAACCACTTGTCGACCGCCATCAGTACATAAACTGCGGCGGTCAGCCCCGTGCAGGATAAGTGACGTATCGCTACGTCGCTCGCTCCCGCCGCTCTGGGGCGCGCTCCCAGCCCCGCTGATGACCTGATTGGGTTCAGAACCGATCAATCATCAGGTCCAGGCCAATGATTTTTGGCCTGGACCTGTTGATCGGTCCGGCCCAATCAGATTCTGTTCTGTACCTGTGTAATGCAAACACAGGGCACAGAAAAGACCTGCTCTCCCCTACCATGATCCTTTTTGGATTCATCGAGAGTAGAGAGCAGATCTAAACTGTGAGTACAGCACCAAGCACATACACACACACACTTAGATAGGCACACAAAACCCCCGATCGCCCCCCCAGTTATCCCCTAGACCCCGTCACAACACACACTGTATACAGTATATAGCATTTTCCTATATACCCGTATAAGTGTGACTTGTGACCAGATTTCACGATTGCGGCCGTTCCTTTTATACTTAGGATACCCACCAACCCCCCAATAAAGATTTAAAACCCTGATCACCCCTAGTTAACCCCTTCCCCCCTGCACACTAATACACACGTAATATAGTGTCTTACTGTATTTTGCATTAGTGTGATTGTGACTTGAGTTAGCGCAAGCGAGTTAGTTTCTGTCCCAAGGAGGTTTAGGGTCCTCGCCACCCCCCCCCAAGATTAAACCCCCCGATCACCCCCAGTTAACCCCTACACCCCCGGTCTCAACACACACTGCATACAGTATATGGCAGTTTTCTATATAGCTGTATCAGTGTGACTTGTGACCAGGTTTAGCGCTTGCGGCAGTTCCTTTTAGGTTTAGGGTCCCCGCCATGCCCCCCCAATAAAGATCTAACCCCCTGATCCCCCCCGATCACCCCCAGTTAACCCCTTCCCCCTGTCATATTGCAAACTATACACACGTAATATAGTGGTTTACTGTATTTTTGTATTAGTGCGATTGTGACTTGAGTTAGCGCTCGCAAATTATTTTCTGTCCCAAGTAGGTTTAGCGCAGATCCCCAGCGCAAAGTTAGAAATAACCCCTTGATTACCACACACACACATATACCCAGTGCTGTATCTTGGCCTAGACCAACAAGGCCCAGGCCTAGGGCAGCACTTTGCAGGGGGGCAGCAAAAAAGCTGCACCACGCACAAGTAAAAAACAGCCTCCTCCCGCCTCCCCCCACTAAAAAGAGTTCCTGACTGCTTGCGCTACACACTTTTAGTATAGTGCCAGTCTTATAGGGCGAATTGGGCTGGAGGGCAGGGTCCAGGAGGCAAATCAGTCTTGCACCCCCATAAAGCGGTCACACTGCTACCTCCTGGTACGATATGATGGTATGATGATGGGCACTGCTGAGGCTGAACTTATGGGAACTGATGAGGCTACACTGATGGGCACTGATAGGCTGTGCTTTGATGACAGGGCAGGTCATAAACAGGAAGAGGTGTGGCCTTTACAGGAAGGGGTGCGTCATATTTAAATAAGGGGGTGCACAAGTTTAGTCAGGCCTAGGGCAGCACAAAACCTAAATACACCACTGCATATACCCACCCACACTTCCATTACTAGTATAGTGTTTGAACAGATCAATATCTGATCAGAACTATACTCGCGTCCCCATAGTTTAGGGTTCCCAAAATGCGGCGTTTGCACGATCAGCACTGATTCCTGCCAGCACCTGCGTTTAACCCCTCTGCCCAGCCCACCCCACCCAGGCAAGTGTAGTAATCAATAGATTACTGTCACTTACAAAAAACACAACACACAAAACCGCTGTGTTAGCATAGTCATGCCTGATCCCTGCTAGCATTAGCAGTTTTTTTTTGGTAGCGGTTGAAATAGTCCTTGACAACCAAGTGCTTTTTTTACCTGTGAGTCACACTACTGTACCAGTAAATTTAGTTACTAAAATGACCAAATGTTGGTACAGTAGTGCAGAGGCTTACAGTATACTGACCATGTCAGATGAGAGCGATGGGGAAGCCTCACTGGCAGAATTAGGGTCAGTATACGAACCTGAAGTGAGCAGCGGCTCCCTGGCAGAAAGCTCCGACGACGGATGGGTCCCTGTTAGAATCAGGCATACCCGACCCCATTCTGAAGTTGCTGAGATGCAGGAAACGCAGGGTGCTCGTATGGAGCAGAGTGTCGGTACTAGTGCCGCTCATCCTTCTGGTAGCCTGGCAAGCGCCAGCGGACTAGTACACCCTGGACGTAGTACAACCAGCACTGCAGTAACACTTTGTGACGTGGCGAGTCCAATAAGTGCAGTTGAAGCTGGTGCGGTGGCTGGCACGAGTAGTGGCCCGCAGCCACCGCATATTCGAAGACAGGCCCATAGAGCCCATAGTGCCCTCCCTGATGCGCTGGCATATCCCAATTGGCAACCCACTGATTCTACAGCGCCAGTACTTCCCCCATTCACTGCCCAACCTGGAATCCATGTGGAAACAGCCAAATTTACACCCCTGGATTTTTATGAGCTGTTCTTCATGGAGGATCTTTTCAGATCTATTGTGGATCAATCAAAATTTATATGCACGTCAAATTAATCGCCGCCAACCCAAATTCGCCACTTGCCAGACCATCCAGCTGGAAACCTTTAACGGTTCCCGATTTTAAAATCTTTCTGGGCCTTTCCCTGAACATGGGCATAAGAAAATTGCGGCTATATTGGTCCACTAGTCCAATTCGCCATATGCGTGTGTACTCTGCCTCCATGTCCAGGGCGAGATATGAGCAAATTCTGCGATTTATGCATTTCAACGACAAGTCAATCTGTCGTCCTCGGGGAGACCCTGAATATGATCGGCGCCATAAAATTTGGAATCTCATAGACCACTTCAATCAGCGGTTTGCAGCCTTGTTTACCCCCGAACAAGTAAGTTGTCTGTGTTGACGAGTGCCTGATTAAGTTTACTGGCCGCCTTGCTATGAAACAGTACCTCCCCAGCAAGCGTGCCAGATACGGGGTCAAGCTGTATAAGCTCTGTGACAGGGCCACAGGCTATACAGTTAGTGTAAGGGAAATGGAATCATCTTGGAATGTTCAGTTTAGCATAATAACATATCAATTTAGGTTTTGCAGAAGGGTAGAGTTGCCCTTTGAATTTGCAGTATATGGTTTTGAATATATATTTTGCTTATAATTTCAGATATCTAGCTTGCGGTTCATGTAAGACAATGTCACACTTGCTATAGCTTATGCCGGATATCTAGTTTGCGGTTAGGAGATTAGCATCTAAGACAGGATGTTTGTAGATTAAGATATGCAAAAGAGATATTCCATATATAATAATTGATAGGAATATTGCCAATACATCCCATATATCTTGTACAATATAATGCATAACATACATTTGCATATATGCATAACATATTTACATTGATATAGCTTGAATACGTTTTACAGCAATAATTAATAATTGACAGCGCATAGGAAAATTACTGGTAATTATCTTTTCAAGTATAAGAAATGTTTTGCAGATGTGATGTTATGCGACCACAAAATGTACAGCGTGGAGCTATAACAAGCATAGGGAAATTTTGTGTGGTAAAAAGGTGTTATGCTTTAGCTCTAAGTTGTGTGTCACAAATATAACATGTTTTTTCTATAATCTTTGAACTTTGACTTCATATCTCTGGGGAGATTTTATAAACTCGTTAATTGATTGAGTAATGGGGTGTGGGGAGGGTGTTAAAGCTAAGGGGAGGTCCTGGGAGGTATAGGGTAATTTTGTGGTTTGAAGCTATATATTCTCAACAATGTCAGAAATAAAACAGTCATTAGAACCTATCAGTGTATATTGGTTTTTATTGATTGTCTGGCTACCCGAATATTCATCCACAGGACAAACCAAGGGTGCACCCAAACTCAGGATCCTCACAGATGGTACCAGAAGTCGTGGGGTACTGTCTATCCAGGTGAGTATTATTTTCTCCCATTTCTTATGCTGGTTGAGATGTTGCTTCCCTGGATGCAGTGAGCCTGATACTAGAGTACTATTAGTTGTTGGCAGGTTAGTGTTGGCAGGTTAATTGTTGGCAGGGATAAGTTTAGTTTTTTTTGCAAGGCTGTGACAGACACGGGATAATGCTCTGTGTTCTGTATGTTCCCAGGAGGGGCGTACTCCCGGAGAACACGCAGCGTGGCTGGCAAGGGACGGTGTTTTGTAGCAACACGCGTCTTATGTTGGCAGGGAGTTTTTCAAATGCAGAATTAGTCTCGTTTGATCGTTTGCAGGGAATTTTTCAAACGTAGAATTAGCCTCGTTTGAGCGTTGGCAGGGAATTTCTAAATGTAGAGCTAGTCTTGTTTGACGTTGGTAGGGCTTATTGAGTTAAAAGGATCACTCAAGGAATCAATGTGAAGTACAAGGAAAAGGTTAAATAAGATATAAGATATATAAAAGGGAAAAGGAATATACACACAGTAAGTGAAACTAATATATCGAAAAAAGTATACATTTGTTATCAACTTACTTGGATTGTCTGTGGATTTAATTAATTGTGTAACATAACTGTACAGTCAGATTTGGTCTGTATTGATTAAATGGTACAAATAGTGGTATTTGTGAATACTTCTCAACAAACCCATAGATTGTGGTGCCCACATTGTCAAAGAAATTCTAGACGCATTGTAAGAATATTTCAAAGTATTTATGTATTAAGTATTTATTGTGCTTTCTCAAGCTTATCACTAACATAACACTAATTATACAACTGCTGCTATTTATAATCCGCATTGTGCTATTGTTTGAAGGAATATATAGAACTTATTTTAGATTTTATTAAAAAAAGTAATGGGTAACGATTTGGGAAAAGATCCGGATGGTGAGCCGGAGATCAGACCCACACCGTTACTCTTTGTATCAGGCACCTGTGGGATAACAGTCACTGATCCATTTTGGGTGAACATATATGAGCGCGGTCCGCAATTGGGAATTACGCGGCTCAGCGCTATAGGTCCTCGCAATGAAGGGGACTGGGCGGATTTTAAAAGAATGGTGGGGCTTCTCCCAAAATACAATTATCCCCCCGGGTGCCTGAGATGAAATGTATGTGATGCAATGTTGTAAGAAATGGGAAAAGGCATTAAAAGGAATAATAAATAGTTAACTAGGGCTTTTAAGAGTAGGTCCTCATTACCCACAGCAATTGCTTGTAAGTAGAAATCAGGTGAAACTGTCCTGGAGTTTTGGACAAGGTTTAGAAATGTATGGACTTATGAGGCTGGTTTAAGTGTCACCCAGGAGTGGCACAGCCTCATGATTCAGACATTTATCAGTAATTTTAAAGTCCCAGTACATGCTAAGGTTTCATACTGGGCTGATAAAGACATGGATGGTTTTCAAAAAGCCATAATAGAAAAATATGCAGCTGGCTGTTTTTGATCTGCTGAAAGGAAAACAGCCTGTCAGCGCGCATTTCCAAGCACGTTATCAGAAGCAGAAGAAAGGGGGAATTCAGAGGCAAAGTAGGAAATTTTCAAACTAGGTCCCCCCCCCCACAATTGAACAACCTCACAACAGCCTCACAACAATGAGTGGATTTAGAGTGACATCAGGATACAGGGGTAATGAGCCATAAGTCCCCTGGATGTAGGATTGATTCCATGCCCCCCCTTTTGAGGGAGGATTGAGTCAGGCATACATTAGATAGATTCTTGGCCGAAGGTACATTTAAAAAATAGTATTACCTCACAAGATAACACTACGCCCCTGTTTTTTGTTGATCTGAATAATCATTTTCCAAACTAGACATACATAATTGTTTGAAGCTGCGATGTTGACCTTGAAGTTGACACATTCCTAGGGAGGGGGTCACTTCTTGCACGGAGCTTGTAGGACTATGGGTCCCAGCATTCCCACATATATGCAATTCTTATTTTTATGGCATTTTTGGAGTTTTGCCATTTATACATTGCGTATAAAGCATAGGAACCTCTGGGAAGAGTAATAATAGTGAACAAAAAAAGTTTTTTATCAGGCAAAACGTAGTTCGCAGTAGTCAGCAAGATACTTTGAGGTTATTTTTTATAGAATTATAGATAATGACAAATTACATTTTGCAAATGGGTCCCTATGTAAAAGGGAACTCTGGTGCAAAATTTTGAAAATTGGCTACTTGCCAAGAAAGGGTTCAAATGCAAATATCTTTGTTCCTGTTATAGTTATGGAATTTATTTTTGTCTCACAGAGGGGGAAAGGAGAGTCAGTCACAAAAGAGCTGCGGCTCTAGTGGGTCTTGCCAGCCCACAGTGGGTCTTGCCCACCCACAAACCAGGATCATTGATTGTTATGGATCTGGACTGCTCCTATCTATAATAACATTTTGAGACAAACCACAGGTCCAAGAAATGTTGAATGTGTTTATATATCTGAAAAATGCTATGGTTGTAGCGCCTGCACTGGGCCTCCCAAAATTATGGAAAAATGTTTTGTGTTTATGCAAGGGACAATTGTAAGACCATGACAGGTGTACTTGCCCAGGAGTATGGTGGTAGAATTTGCCCTATAGTTTTTGTCCAAAGATGGTCGTAGTCCAGGTCTAAAAGGTATGCCTGAAGTGACTCCGAACATAGCACATAGCATCTTGTGAGATGGTAATAGGGATGGCCACATCATTTGCCCTAGGTAGGCCTCTATACAAGAAAAGGAATTATGTGGATGTGACAAATGAGTATATCTCCTTTTGATTGGATTAAGTTCCCTCCACGAGTCAACAAGGTTGTATTGCATGAGTAATTGAGCTAAAGGGAGTCTTTTGGAGTTTAATGAAGGAGCTGCTGGGGATTGTCCAAAAAAGGAAAGATAACTTGGTTTGAATCACCAGCTAATTAATATTAATGTACCAATTTTATGGGAGTCAACCACCTGTAAAAGATGAGATAGAAAGGGTGCAGGATTTTTATTGGGGGCATAATAAGATACAATGGTGACCGCCGTGTCCATGAGATGTCCAGTGAGGATCAGGTATTGTCCATTAGGATCTTTTATCTCCTTCAGGAGCGAAAAGGGAGTGTTGTGTTGGAAGGCTATTAGTACCCCACGTTGTTTGGTATCGGCTGAGGCCGTATAAAACTGTGGGAATTTGGGTCTGATAAATTTGGGGGTGGATTTAATCAAAAAGTGGGTTTCTTGTAGACATAGATTTGGGCCTTCAAGGAAGTGAATGTACGGAAAGCCTTAGTGCATTTATGGGGAATATCGAGACCCTGGACGTTTAATGAAAGAATCGTCAATGGGGGCCATGATAAGGTGTCTGGAGACGTGCTATAAAATATAGGGTAATAACCCTGTGGAGGCAAACCCCACTCCCGAGATCCAAAGAAGAGAGAAGAGAGAAAGGAAAAGTAGAGAGAGAAGGGGAAAGCAGGAGAAGAGGTAAGGCACAAAATAAAAATAAGCTATAAAAGGCAAAGACATATGCAAAATCATACATAACTGGTTTCCGTTGGTGAGTAAACAAGGGTTCCCCATCAAGGGAAAAAAAGGTCAGCGTTAAGAGACCCATAAATGGAACTCTCGAGGGCAACCGGTGGGAGTGCATGGAGCAACCCATGAGGGAGCAGACAACTGAACTATATAGTAATATATAATAAACCAGGAGGGCAGCAGAACCCAGACTATGCCTGCAGACCCCCGATACACCTGGCGAGAACCCCAAGGGGGACCCAACCAGGCAGTGGGGGGTCTGAAGGCATAAATTAAGTAACCATAGGAAATAGTCATGAGAGGAAAAAAAAATAAGGTTGATTAGTATGCAAAAAAGAAAAACTGAAGTTCCCGTAGCATTTTGACAGGAAGCGGAAGTCTCTCATAATAGCAAAAAAGTGAGTTGAAAGGTGGATCCACGTAGTTGGTGAGGTCAAACAGGGACAATAGAGTAGTAAACCCAAAGAGAAGGGAGAAACCACAAGCGAGACTACGATATATACCGCTGGTGGTATCAGTCCATAGAGTTCACCGGGTCGGGAGCTGGAGAGATGAAGCGACCAGATTTCTTCCATTGATTTGTGGACGTTTCTGTGGAAATATAAAGTGATACAGCGCCACTGTTCCCAAAAAGGTGCAACAAGCAAAAATGATATGTACAAAATAAGTATCCAATATACTATTGCAAATCAAACAAATATTGCTATATATACACACTTGTAAAGTGCTCACATCATTAATTGATGTATACCCAACATAAAAACGCAAAATATTTTTCATTTTTATTGTATTTTGATATTTACTTGATTTGTATTTTAACTTGTTGCCGCCCGCGCTATAGCCGAAGTACAGCTACAGCGCAGGCTCTAATTTTTGGGAGGCCGTCTTTATGCGGCCTCCCAGTGACAGGCTCCCCGCGCGCTCCCGCGAGCGCGCATCGGGGAAAATCTGTGTCGGCCGTGTCCCTTGGACACAGCCAATCACAGATCGTGGTAAATGGCCAAACACAGCTGCCATTTACCACGTGATCGGACCATGCAATGAGAGATGATCTCATATGTAAACATATGAGATCATCTCTCATCGCCAGCTCTCCTTCCTCACACAGAGACTGCGTGTGAGGAAGAGCAGAGCTGAACAGCGATTAGGGGACACAGAGACATGTAATCAGGGCACTGATCACCAGTGCCCTGATTACAAAAAAGGTAAATAAAATACAAGTGCCCACCATCAGTGCCCACAGTGCCCGCCATCAGTGCCCACAGTGCCCGCCATCAGTGCCCCCAATCAGTGCCCGCTCATCTAGGCACTGACTAGCAGCACTATGGGCACTGAGTGTGGGCACTGATGGTGCTGCCCATCAGTGCTCATCAGTGCCGCCCATCAGTGCTCATCAGTGCCACCCATCAGTGCCGCCTCAGTGCCCATCAGTGCCACCTCTCAGTGCCACCTATCAGTGCTCATCAGTGCGGCATATTAGTACCTCCTCATCAGTGCCACCTCATCAGTGCAGCTTATCAGTGCCGCCTCATCAGCGCACATCAGTGAAGGAGAAAAATTTATTTTCAAAATTTACTCGCAGAAAATAAGAAAAAACGTTTTTTTTCAAAATTTTCTGTCTTTTTTCTTTTTTTTTGTAAGAAATAAAAAACCCAGAGGTGATTAAATACCACCAAAAGAAAGCTCTATTTGTGTGAAAAAAAAATTTCATATGGGTACAGTGTAGCATGATTGCGCAATTGTCATTCAAAGCGTGAGAGCGCTGAAAGCTGAAAATTGGCCTGGGCAGGAAGGGGGGGAAAGTGCCTGGTAGGCAAGTGGTTAATTTGTGTCCAGTTAATGGGTTTAATATGAGGCATTGTATATGGACGGAGGCTACTTGATCAGGTGCTGCTGGATTCCCTGAATTTATTATGTATCGGTATAAGACGCCCTTCAATATTTCCCTGAGCCTGGAGTGTTGTTTTTTTATGCCTAGTGGGGACACAGCCTAGTGGGCGTGTTCCCCGCGGGCAGACTGTTAAATGTGATCCGTCTGTCTCACTGACCTGACCCCTACTGAAGAAGTTGAACGCCCACAAGCGCATGACGATACGCATCTAGGGGGCGGGGACTCCAGATGGACGAGATCTAGCAGCAGCACAGGAGAGCCTCCTGTGTCTCCCTTCTCAGTGTATATTTCTGCCTTTGCTCCTCAATAAAATTTGCAAACAGAGAGCATTAGTTCTCCCTATTTTCTCATTCTCTGACCATACACTGAGACCTGAATTACTTAATGTGAAGACAGAATCTTGTATCAGCCTAAACAGTGTCCTAGGATTTCTTGATGTGGCAACATGACCTGGCATACCTCCCTTATTCATTTAGCGTTGTTTGACCCAGTGGTGAAACACGGGTCAAAACCTAAAGGTGAGAGGCCATATGTAATGGTATCGTGCGTTGGAATGGTATCGTGCGTTGGCACCCTAGTTTGTCAGGCCACCATTTCGTTCAAACGCTGTTGCAAGCATCCATCTTGTGGTGCGAGCTTAGTTGACAGTGTTGGAAATGGTCATTCTTACCAGCCTCATCCTCCAGCCTTTTGGCAGTGTAATGACCCCCTGGGTCACTGAATGCCAGGTTCCTGGACAGCTGACATTTTTCACACCATTACTATACACAAGCAGATTGACCAAGCAGACCTTCCGTCTCCTCATGCTCTAGAGTGAATTGGTAATCTGAACACAGCATATGGCTCCTAGGTCATTCGGAAAATGACACAGTTGACCACAAAACTTCATATCTTTTTACCCGAACATAACATATTAACAAAAAGTAGATATTTGGGTGCCCCATAAAATACCAATCGAATTAAGACCCAACACGGACACCTTCATGCCTAGGAAAGACAAGCTATCGATCCAATGCCGTACAGGTCAGAGGTTATTCCAAAATAACCCATGCTTAGTGTCTAAAGATAGGACATTCAAAAACGTACCATAAAATATCGGTTTCAAGCCTGTAACCATTTCAAGATATGAGTGCTTTTATGAATCTGTCAAAGCGGGAGGTCACTTAGCAGTTTATAGACTCAGAGCCATTGACTGAGTACTTCTGGTGACACCCCCTGGAGGGTCAGAGAAAAAAACAGGAACTGAGAGAGCTGCCAGTTCTCATCCTAACATTGAGGCATAACATCGCTCAAGGGGAACCAAATATCACATGTTCAGCTTCCGAAATTAAGGTAATACCAGGACCGTTTAATGCAAGTATTTTCATTCTTTATTCTCCTAATTCTGAATTGCTGTATTGTGTCTCTATTTCTTTGTAACCCATTTTTCTGTAAATATTTTTATTCGCACCAATTTTAACCTTTCTTATAATTAAACCTTATTTTGAAAAGTGTTAACTTTGTCTCTAAGCTCCAAAACGCAACTTGACCCAAACTAACCTGCCTCCTGAAGCGCGCTACTGTGTGTTAGACGGTTATTCTAAAGTCATAATTGATATTTGTACTGTTTAGGCTAACCTATCTGAACCATTCTTGTCCGAGGTGACAGTGGGTGTGTTACAGACGGTTATTCTAAAGTCATAATTGATATTTGTAAAATCACGAGCATCCACCAAGCTCAAACGTAGCGGTGGTGGCAGAGAAAGGGTTAATCGTTTAATTAACCCAGTGACAATCGCTCTCAGTCTGCTGGCATCTAGATTGTGGTCCCGCAAGCTGAACAATCTGTGTGCTGGGTGCAGCTGAGAGTGGCATTGTTACGCAAGTGACGGCAGGTTGTGAGATTGCTTGGTCTTTGGTCACGAGTTGGATGAGAAGGCCACGGGTCTGATACCCGCCACCGTCACACCATCTATTATTGGTTGTGGGATCACAAGCACCTACGGCATCCACTTTTTGGCACGCGTGCGCTTTTATGGTCACTGAAGTCCATTTGCACTTAATAGTGTGATCTACTACCCATGCTTTCTCCACTGGACTAGCACCGAACACCTTTTTTCCTGCTTTACAGATCCTATATTTAATGTGTTTTTGCAAATTTGCATTCATTTGATGTGGTCACGCTAAAGTATACACTATTACTATGGTAGCATTTTACACGTGGTAATTCAGTATACCTGTGTTTTACCTAAATTGTATATATTTTTTGCATTTATGTTAGGTATACATCAATTAATGATGTGAGCACATTACAAATAGATAGATAGATAGATAGATAGATAGATAGATAGATAGATAGATAGACAGATAGACAGATAGACAGATAGATAGATAGATAGATAGATAGATAGATAGATAGATAGATAGCAATATTTGTTTTTGATTTGCAATAGTATATTGGATACTTAATTTTGCTCATATTTTTGCTTGTTGCACCTTATTAGGGTCAGTGGCGCTGTATCACTTTATTTATCCTATTTATGTGCAGTGAGTCACATGCTTGGATTTAGCTGCCACGATCATTTATATTAATTCTTTTATTTTTATGAGAATTTATACTTAGTCGCGCTGATACTTCCACTTTTAAATGGTTTCTGTGGAAAGCCTGAGGTAGATTTCCGACGAGGAGTTTCGTTAACTTGTGGAGGGTCCGTCAAATGTAGGTTCTGAAGGGTGGACTGTAGGTCCTCCGCCGAGCGACAGACGTACTTGGTGCCTTTGAAGGTAAAGCGGATGGAGAAGGGGAAACCCCATTGGTAGGAGATTTGGTGATGCAATAAAACTTGGAGTAGAGGTTTCAAAGCACTATGTTTGCTGATGGTGAGAGGAGAAAGATTGGCAAAAATTTCATAGGTATGAACCTGAAAGTTCAAATATCTTTCTCTCTAGCTGTAGATAAGAGTTGCTCTTTCGTGCGATAGAAATGGAATTTAGTTCAAATATAGTGAGGTGGACCATCAGGTTTTCTAACTATCCATTTCTAATCGCTCAACTGGGATAGCTGGTTGCAGCTCTTGAAAAAGTGCAAGCATGGTGGCATGTGAATCAATCATAGTTTCAGGTATGCCCCGAATGCGTAAATTAGAGCGCCGTGACCTATTTTCAAAATCTTCCAGGCGAGACTGTAAAAGAAGCTTTTATTCTTTAAGATTCTCTATTTCTGCAGTGTAAGTTTGTGTATTTTCAAGGTCATCCACTCGTGTTTCAAGGTCAGATAGTCTAACTCAGTTCTCTAATCTCTTTTGTGAGACTGTTAGTAATGTGGTCAGAGGTTTGGGTAAGTAATTTCTGGAACATAGGTTTCAATTGATTTAGCAAAGCAGGGGAAGCCATTTCTTTATCTGTATTTCACTGCAAATTATCATTTAAATCCTGCCGAGCAGAGAGTCCCTGTAAGCAGGGAATGGAGCCCTGAGCGGGTTTAGCTGAGTGCGTGGAGAGACATGCCGAGGTGGAAGCTGCAGCCGATGCCATTTTGGCGGGAACACGGGCCAGGGCTTCTTTAAAGGATTTTTGTTTTGTGCTGGTGTCCGACCAGCACCATACCGTCGTGAGCCAGGGACTCTCAGATACCTGTGTGCTAATTTGTGAGGCGAATGTTGTCCAATAAACCTCCTTATTTACCGGTCGTCTGCCCTCTGGGAGCGAAGCTTCACCTAGGCATGACCGCTTCGGCTGGTCCCGAGCATGCGCCCCCCGCATTTTCTTTTTCATATTTGTGATTATTCGCTCTCGCTTTCTGTGCCTTTCCTTTTTCTCTCTCTCTCGTCATCTTCATAACACCTGGCACCCCACTGCAACCTTCCTAAACACACTACCCCTTTATCCTCATTCTCCTCACACCTGGCACCCCACTGTAACCTTCCTAACAGACTACCCCCCCAGTCATCCTCATCACACCTGGCACCCCATTGCAAGATTCCTAATACACTACCTCCGTTATCCTCATGTTCATCATACCTGGCACCCCACTGCAACCTTGCTAAAAAAAAAAAAAAAAAAAAAACCTACCCCCCTCCCGTCATCCTCATTCCACCTGAAACCTCACTGCCACCTTGCTAACACCCTACCTCCCGTCATCCTCATCACACCTGGCACCCCACTGCAACCTTGTTACCCTACCCTGTCATCCTCATTACACCTGGCACCCTACCGCAACCATCCTCATGTTCATCACACCTGGTACTCCACTGAAACCTTGCCAACACCCTACCCCCGTCATCCTCCTGTTCATTACACCTAGCACCCAATTGCAACCTTGCTAAAAGCCTACCCCCGTCATCCTCATCACACCTGGCACCTCACTCTCACCTTGCTAACACCCTACCTGCGGTCATCCTCATCCACCCTATAACCTACTGCCAGCTTCAACACACCTGCATTGACAAAGCAGTTTATTCCAATGTTGAGAGGACAAGGGTTTCTTCCCCACAAACTTGTGGTGGGTAACATGGTCTGTGGACAGGGGCATATTGAAATATGGAACATGATGTTAATATAGAGGTCACCCCAGGGGAATGACTAAGGGTTTTTAAACCCACAACCATAAAATCAGTCTGTATATGCAGTAAAGTATGCTTTAGCGTGGAACCTAGAGGGCTTAATCCTCTGTGTAAATAGGCTGTTTGATCCAATCTGCTCTGATCTTCTTCCGTAGACTCCAAAGAAATAACCTAATATTTACTGTTTAGGGAGTAAGGCTAAACAGTTTGGTGTGTATTACTGGAGATTTTATTTTTTTTCTTGGGAGGGTGCATGTGATCAGCACAGGGCCAATCAGCACTGTCCAGACAAAGGGTCAGGGGTCTTGAAGTCCGATAGGACAATTGTGGGAGAAATGAAAGCTCCTGAAAGACAAAACCAGAGAAAATTCCCAACGCAACTCACCAAACAGTCTGCTTACCAACCGAAATAACCTGTCCAAGAGTATGCATTAAAAACAGAGGTTTGGATAGCACACATTTGCAAACACATGCATAAGCTGCAAGGCCTCTTCACGGCACCCTGTATTACTTGCAGTCCTAACTCTTCTAAATGTACAAGAGTCTCAACAGTGGCAGCACATGCATTCTGATAGATAAGGCGCAGGTGAGCCTGGAGGTACCCCAATCCTCCTTAAAGGCGCAGGGGCACCCTGGACACCCAGCACATAGCACAATGGCAGCAAAGGTGTCCAGTGTGTCACACCAGTAACAAAGATAGCCCCTGCCTCCATCTATAACTGGCCATCATAGCAAGAAACAAATGGAAAGGCAAACACAGTAAAAGACAAAACCAGTGCTGTGCTTCTTGCTGTGAAGGCCAATAACACTCTAATGGGAGTGCTGAATGCCAATTTAAAGAAGTTGCCATAGCAGGCTTCAGCACTACCTGAAGCTTGGTAAAAGCCACCCTTTCACTGCCAGGCCCTACACTCCACTTTTAAAAACTCATGTGACCAGACCAATTTTTCAATTTCAATTTTATTTTTTAGCTTAAAGCAGAGCTCCACCCAAAAGGGGAAGCTCTGCTCTCCCCACTCCAATGCCACATTTTGGGGGACTGGGGGGGGGGGGGGAAACAGGTACCCATTCCCACACCCGGGTGACCTTGCCGCGATGAAGTCCCCTGGAAATTCGGCCCTATTCCTCCTTCCCCAGCAGCCAGGCCATTCACAAAGCGCAGCGCACTTCGTGCATGCACAGTAGCGAAACTGCTGTAAAGCCGCAAGGCTTCACTGCTGTTTTCCCTTACAAGAAACAGCAACAATCGTATCCAAGAGCCACTTAAAAATCAGCTGGGGTGCCGACATGCTGACTTCATTTGTTGGTGAGGGGGCTGGAGCTCCACTAGGTTTTAAGAGGTTGTGAAAGACTCTCCATAAGTTTGTGATTCTCTATACAGCCAGAATTGTATATGTTTTGCCAACATCCCTTATAAACTGAGTATAGGTTTTTGGCGCCTCAGACCAAGAAAAGGTTTTTGGGCAAAAAAATTAGGGATAATCTTACTTTTCAAATAAAACAGTTTATTTTTTTTAAAAGTCTTTTAACAGTACGTATATGTATGTGCAGGGCTAGAGGCCCTTTTGGTGAAGAGGTGATTAAAGATAAGAAGTTTATGTGACAAAGGTGATATGGTGACTATAGAATATCTTTTTGTGTTCCATGCTTGATCACAAGTCTTGGATTGAACAGAGAAAACATCCGTGATATCCAACACGTTTCAGCTAAAATGCCTTTATCAAGGCTATCACCATATCTGGAATTACAACATAAGATAATTTCAATATACCTGCTCAACCAAGGGGAAATTTCCTTTGGGGCGGTGTCTGTAAAAATTCACTTGCATAGTATTTTTTTGCCTTATCCATGCATGAAGACTTTTTCCTCTGGTCCTCAAATCGCATCAAGAACCAGAAAGGGCTGCTTCTAGAGGTAATATAGTAGTGGTTAGATCGTGATCAAGGGGCTTATATATGCTGTGTAGTATTGTCTATTACTCACATATGGTACCGCAGTGTATTGCAGCTGTGCTGGATAATTCCTGCAGCTGCTAAGCGCTGGTCAAAACCTTGTGTATGAAGCGGTCATATACAGTGCTTGCAAAATTATTTGGCCCCCTTGAACTTTGCGACCTTTTGCCACATTTCAAGCTTCAAACAAAGATATAAAACTAATTTTTTGTGAAGAATCAACAAGTGGGACACAATCATGAAGTGAAACGAAATTTATTGGACATTTCAAACTTTGTTAAATAAAAAATGGAAAAATTGGGCGTGCAAAATTATTCAGCCCCTTTACTTTCAGTGCAGCAAACTCTCTCCAGAAGTTCAGTGAGGATCTCTGAATGATCCAATGTTGACATAAATGACTAATGATAAATAGAATCCACCTGTGTGTAATCAAGTCTCCATATAAATGCACCTGCAGTGTGATAGTCTCAGAGATCCGTTTAAAGCGCAGAGAGCATCATGAAGAACAAGGAACACCCAAGGCAGGTCCGAGATACTTTTGTGGAGAAGTTTAAAGCCGGATTTGGATACAAAAAGATTTCCCAAGCTTTAAACGTCTCAAGAAGCACTGTGCAAGCGATAATATTGAAATGGGAGTATCAGACCACTGCAAATCTACGAAGACCTGGCCGTCTCTCTAAACTTTCAGCTCATACAAGGAGAAGACTGATCAGAGATGCAGCCAAGAGGCCCATGATCACTCTGGATGAACTGCAGAGATCTACAGCTGAGGTGGGAGACTCTGTCCATAGGACAACAATCAGTAGTATACTGCACAAATCTGGCCTTTATGGAAGAATGGCAAGAAGAAAGCCATTTCTTAAAGCTATCCATAAAAAGTGTCGTTTAAAGTTTGCCACAAGCCACCTGGGAGACACACCAAACATGTGGAAGAAGGTGCTCTGGTCAGATGAAACCAAAAACAAACATTTTGGCAACAATGCAAAACGTTATGTTTGATGTAAAAGCAACACAGCTCATCACCCTGAACACACCATCCCCACTGTCAAACATGGTGATGGCAGCATCATGGTTTGGGCCTGCTTTTCTTCAGCAGGGACAGGGAAGATAGTTAAAATTGATGGGAAGATGGATGGAGCCAAATACAGGACCATTCTGGGAGAAAACCTGATGGAGTCTGCAAAATACCTGAGACTGGGACGGAGATTTGTCTTCCAACAAGACAATGATCCAAAACTAGGGTTGAGCGGACACCTAGATGTCCGTGTTCGACGGGTTCGGCCGAACTTTAAAAAAAAGTCCGGGTCCGTGTCCCGGACTTTTACCGAACTTTTCCCGGACACCGAACCCCATTGAAGTCAATGGGGACCCGAACTTTAAGGCACTAAAATGGCTCTAAAACACCAAAGGAAAGGGCTAGAGTGCTGCAAATGGCAGCAAAACGTAATTAAGAGCATGGCAAGTGCTCTGCAAACAAATGTGGATAGGGAAATAACTTAAAACAACAAAAAAAAACAGAAAAATAAAACAATGTTCTTCTTCATCTCTGAAGGACGAGGCCCATATGGAGTAGGAGGGAGGTTGAGGTGGTGGTGGATGTGGCGGTGACATAGGCGTGTGCACAGGGTGTGCTGGGTGTGCCTGGGCACACCCTAATCACCTAGGGCACATAGCATTGCCAGTGAGGAGATGGGAAAGATCTCCCTGGGACCTGCTCTGCTCTATTTCTCCTTGCCTACAGGTACATGGCCCCGATACATTACTCTCCCTGCTGGCAAACACATGCATGTGTATTTCAACTTTGGGGTGCACACCTTAATGCAATAGGCTGCGCACACCTATGGGCGGTGTAGGTGGAAGCGGCGGTGGAGGAGGACCAGGGCCGGATTAACAGCATCATGGGCTTGGTGCTGAGGATTTTGAAGGGCCTTAAGGGCCGTGCCTTGCCATGCACCCAGAGGAGGAAGGGTGCAGCCATGCATGCCTAATTCAACATGGGATGCTGTCTCTGAAGCCCATAAACACATCCATGCATCGCCAACTGTCCCTCCTTGTCCGGCCTTCACGCTGTGTGGGGAGGTTCTGAGGGTGCTGCCTGGGGAAGCGAGCATAGAAGCCAGACTTCTGTGTTTACAAGTGACAGAAGAGCGGTAACAGTGAATATGGCCAACCCGGGGCCTATATAAAAGGTAGGGGCCTGGAGCTGCAGCTCCAATAGCCCCTACATTAATCTGGCCCTGAGGAGGAGGACGAGGTAGCCAACACTGCTTCTTTTCAAAAATTTTAAATGAGGGTACACCCCAAAAGAGTGAGAAAGAGCAAAAATGGAACAATGGGTGGGTAAGGTCGGTATCCATTGCTATTCTGCATAAGGTACGGAAAAGTCCCGTGGGATCCATGCCTGGTTCATTTTAATGAACGTGAGCTTGTCCACATTGTCTCTGGACAGGCGGCTGCGCTTGTCTGTTATAACGCCCCCAGCCGTGCTAAATACCCGTTCAGATAATACACTGGCTGCAGGGCACGCCAGCACCTCCAAGGCGTAAAGGGCAAGCTCAGGCCATGTGCCCAATTTGGAGACCCAGAAGTTGAAGGGGGCAGACCCGTCATTCACTACATGTAGGCGTGTGCACACATACTGCTCCACCATGTTGGTAAAATGCTGCCTCCTGCTAAGACGTTCCATCTGAGCTGCTGGTGCTGCTGTTTGTTGTGGCGTGCTGACAAAGCTTTTCCACATTTCGGCCATGCTAACCCTGCCTTCTGAGGTGCTGGCGGTGCCCTGGTTGCGTTGGCGACCTCCTCCTCCTCCTCCTCTGCCTTGTGCTTCCACTGTGGCCCCGCTGTCAGATGGGAATGCCAGCAGCATGGCGTCTACCAGCGTGCGCTTGTACTCGCGCATCTTGTGATCGCGCTCCAGTGAGTGAATTAAGGACGGTACGTTGTCCTTGTAACGGGGATCCAGCAGCGTGGCCACCCAGTAATCAGCACAAGTTAGAATGTGGGCAACTCAGCGGTCGTTGTGGAGACACTGCAGCATGTAATCGCTCATGTGTGCCAGGCTGCCCAGAGGCGACGAAAGGCTGTCCTCTGTGGGAGGTGTATCGTCCGTGTCCTCTGTATCCCCCCAGCCACGCACCAGTGATGGCCATGAGCTGGCCTGGGTGCCACCCTGCTGTGAACATGGTTCCATCTCCTCCTCCAGCTCCTCCTCCTCCTCATCCTCCAGAACTGTGCCCCTGCTGGACAATTGTGTCCCTGGCGTTTGTGTGTGCAGGAACCCACCCTCTGAGCCCCTTGCGAATGACTGCCCTGAAAGCCTTTGAAATGTTACCTCTTCATCCTCCTCCTCCTCCTCCTCATCCTGTGCCACATCCTCTTCCATCATCGCCCAAATTGTTTTTTCAAGGAGGCATAGAAGTGGGATAGTTAAGCTGAGAATGGCGTCATTGCCACTGGCCATGTTGGTGGAGTACCCAAAACAGCGCAACAAGGCACAATATATGCAAATGTCAAATATGCAAACTATGCCGCAATTTAATGTTTTTTACACCAAAAGGGTGTGTATTGAATAGCGGAATAGGATAAAAAACTGTGTATCTCACACGTACAAACACAGACTAGGCCCGATTAAATTTTTTCCTACCCTAAAGGGAGGATGAGGAAGAGGAGTATGGAACATGCAGCACCCTCAAATCTTCAGAAGTATGAGATGAACCCCAAAAACTTGGAAAGGTGGATCTCTCTCACACGTACCAACACAGACTATCCCCCAATTTAACTGATCCCCAAAGGTTTTTGATTAAATAGCGGAATAGAAAATATGATCCAAAAAAAGTGTATGTATATCACACGTACACAACCACACTAGGCCCCAATTACTATTGTTTGTACCCCTAAAAGGCTAGATGAGGAGTAGGGGGGGTATGGAACAGGCAGCACCCTCAAACCTTCAGAAGTATGAGATGAACCCCAACAACTTGGAAAGGTGGATCTCTCTCACACGTACCAACACAGACTATCCCCCAATTTAACCACTTGCCGACCGCCGCACGACTATCTACGTCGGCGGTCAGCCCCTCACAGGCAAACTAACGTAGGGCTACGTTGCTTGCTTGTGAGGGTCTAGGGAGCGAGCGCGCGCCCCCCGGGGCGCGCTCCCGCTCCCGCGTGGTCACGGACCCCCCCGCGCGTGTGACCAGCGGACCCGATGTCCGCCGGTCACTCGGCGATCGGCGGGGGAGAGGGAGAATGTCAGGCAGCTTGTGTAAACAAACTGCCTGTCATTCTCCTCGCTGCAAAGACACTGATAAAACGGATCTGGTATGTAGATCCGTTGATCAGTGTCCTTACAGCTAGAGCCACAGCCAATCACAGTAGAAACCACGCCCCTAGGGACACACACAGCCCCTCCCTTCCAAATAAAGTTAACCCCTTCACTACCAGTGTATTTTTACAGTAACAGTGCATATGTATAGCACTGATTACTGTAGAAATGTCACTGGTAACCCCAAAAGTGTCAAAAATGTCAGTCAAGGGTCCGATCTGTCCGCCGCAATGTCGCAGTACCGCAAAAAAAAATCGCAGATCGCCGCCATTACGCGTTAAAAAAAAAAACAACAAAAATGACAAAAATCTTTCCCTTTGTTAGTAAACGCGATAACTTTTGCGCAAACCAATCAAAATACGCTTTTTGAGATTTTTTTTACCAAACATAGGTAGCATAAAATAAATTGGCCGAAAATTTTTAAAAATTTTGATTTTTACATTTTTTTTTGGGGGAATTTCATATAAAAAAATGTGAAAAATATTGTTATTTTTGCAAAATTGACGCTCTTTTTTTGTTTATAGCGCGTGATCAAAAAATCGCACAGGTGATCAAATACCACCAAAAGAAAGCTCTGTTTGTGGGAAAAAAAGGACGTCAAATTCGTTTAGGTACAGCGTCGCACGACCGCGCAATTGTGCGTTAAATTCACGCAGTGCCGAATCGCAAAATACCCCCTGGTCGGAATGGGGGTAAAATCTTCCGGGGCTTAAGTGGTTAACTGATCCCCAAAGGTTTTTGATTAAATAGCGGAATAGAAAATATGATCCAAAAAAAGTGTATGTATATCACACGTACACAACCACACTGGGCCCCAATTACTATTGTTTGTACCCCTAAAAGGCTAGATGAGGAGTAGGGGGGAGTATGGAACAGGCAGCACCCTCAAACCTTCAGAAGTATGAGATGAACCCCAACAACTTGGAAAGGTGGATCTCTCTCACACGTACCAACACAGACTATCCCCCAATTTAACTGATCCCCAAAGGTTTTTGATTAAATAGCGGAATAGAAAATATGATCCAAAAAAAGTGTATGTATATCACACGTACACAACCACACTAGGCCCCAATTACTATTGTTTGTACCCCTAAAAGGCTAGATGAGGAGTAGGGGGGGTATGGAACAGGCAGCACCCTCAAACCTTCAGAAGTATGAGATGAACCCCAACAACTTGGAAAGGTGGATCTCTCTCACACGTACCAACACAGACTATCCCCCAATTTAACTGATCCCCAAAGGTTTTTGATTAAATAGCGGAATAGAAAATATGATCCAAAAAAAGTGTATGTATATCACACGTACACAACCACACTGGGCCCCAATCACTATTGTTTGTACCCCTAAAAGGCTAGATGAGGAGTAGGGGGAGTATGGAACAGGCAGCACCCTCAAACCTTCAGAAGTATGAGATGAACCCCAACAACTTGGAAAGGTGGATCTCTCTCACACGTACCAACACAGACTATCCCCAATTTAACTGATCCCCAAAGGTTTTTGATTAAATAGCGGAATAGAAAATATGATCCAAAAAAAGTGTATGTATATCACACGTACACAACCACACTAGGCCCCAATTACTATTGTTTGTACCCCTAAAAGGCTAGATGAGGAGTAGGGGGGGTATGGAACAGGCAGCACCCTCAAACCTTCAGAAGTATGAGATGAACCCCAACAACTTGGAAAGGTGGATCTTTCTCACACGTACCAACACAGACTATCCCCCAATTTAACTGATCCCCAAAGGTTTTTGATTAAATAGCGGAATAGAAAATATGATCCAAAAAAAGTGTATGTATATCACACGTACACAACCACACTAGGCCCCAATTACTATTGTTTGTACCCCTAAAAGGCTAGATGAGGAGTAGGGGGAGTATGGAACAGGCAGCACCCTCAAATCTTCAGAAGTATGAGATTGTGTTCACTGTACCCCACAAAGATTGAGTTCACTGCACCCCACAATGATTGTGTTCACTGCACCCCACAAAGATTGTGTTCACTGCACCTCACAAAGATTGTGTTCACTGTACCCCCCAAAGATTGTGTTCACTGCACCCCACAAAGATTCTGTTCACTGTACCCCACAAAGATTGTGTTCACTGCACCCTAAAAGGATGTTGTTCACTGCACCCCACAAAGATTGTGTTCACTGCACCCTAAAAGGATGTTGTTCACTGCACCCCAAAAAGATTGTGTTCACTGCACCCCACAAAGATTCTGTTCACTGTACCCCACAAAGATTGTGTTCACTGCACCCCAAAAAGATTGTGTTCACTGCACCCCAAAAAGGATGTTGTTCACTGCACCCCAAAAAGGATGTTGTTCACTCCACCCCAAAAAGATTGTGTTCACTGCACCCCACAAAGATTGTGTTCACTGCACCCCAAAAAGATTGTGTTCACTGCACCCCAAAAATGATTTTGTTCACTGCACCCCAAAAAGGATTTTGTTCACTGCACCCCAAAAAGGATGTTGTTCACTCCACCCCAAAAAGATTGTGTTCACTGCACCCCAAAAAGATTGTGTTCACTGCACCCCACAAAGGATTTTGTTCACTGCACCCCAAAAAGATTGTGTTCACTGCACCCCAAAAAGGATGTTGTTCACTGCACCCCAAAAAGGATTTTGTTCACTGCACCCCAAAAAGATTGTGTTCACTGCACCCCACAAAGGATTTTGTTCACTGCACCCCAAAAAGATTGTGTTCACTGCAGCCCAAAAAGATTGTGTTCACTGCAGCCCAAAAAGATTGTGTTCACTGCAGCCCAAAAAGATTGTGTTCACTGCAGCCCAAAAAGATTGTGTTCACTGCAGCTCACACACAGAAAAATGGATGTGGATCACTGACACCTGCCTATCTCCAATCCCACACCACACAGCAATATCGATTGTAGTTTGTAGAACACAGTTTCCCTAAAATTCAGCAGACTCTGTCCCTAACAGGATTGAGAAGAGATCGTAGATCAGGATTGAGTGCAGATTCACCCCACCCCCCACACAGCAATATCGATTGTAGTTTGTAGAAGACACTGACCCTATAATTCAGCAGACTCTATCCCTAAAATGCCTACAACTCGCCCTGCCTAAACACTCCGACCTGTCCCTCAATTCTATCCGGACACAAATGGTTTTTTCCTGCCTATCTTTCCCTAATCAGCAGCCAGCACATTGATGTGTGCTCTGTCCCTTAGCTAAGCAGCAGAATGACGCTGCTGCGGCGGCTGCCTCGAACTTATAAAGACTTGGTCACATGCTTCAGACGGCCAATCACAGCTACTAAGACATTTGCAGGCATGGCTGGGATGGCTTAAGGCACACCAGTTAAACGATTGTTGATTGGCTGTTGAAAGCCCGCCATGAAAAGAGCGCCAAAGCATGCAAAACCCGGAAATAAAACGACCGAACACGGATTTTTACCCGAACATACAGTAAAGTGTCCGTGTCCGTGTTCGGGTAAAAAAAATCCAATTATTCGGTACGAACACGAATAATACAGTCCGTGTTCGCTCAACACTATCCAAAACATAAAGCAAAATCTACAATGGAATGGTTCACAAATAAACATATCCAGGTGTTAGAATGGCCAAGTCAAAGTCCAGATCTGAATCCAATCGAGAATCTGTGGAAAGAACTGAAAACTGCTGTTCACAAACGCTCTCCATCCAACCTCACTGAGCTCAAGCTGTTTTGCAAGGAGGAATGGGCAAAAATTTCAGTCTCTCGATGTGCAAAACTGATAGAGACATACCCCAAGCGACTTACAGCTGTAATGGCAGGAAAAGGTGCCGCTACAAAGTATTAACTTAACCACTTGCCGACCGCCGCACGACTATCTACGTTGGCGGTCAGCCCCTCACTGGCAAAGTGACGTAGGGCTACGTCACTAGCTTGTGAGGGTCTAGGGAGCGAGCGCGTGCCGCCGGAGGCGCGCTCCCGCGTGGTCACGGACAAGCTGCCTATCATTCTCCCCTGTGTATGAAGGATGATCATACGGTTCTACGTAGAACCGTTGATCACTCTTCATACATCTGAAGCCACAGCCAATCACAGTAGAAAGCACGCCCCTAGGGACACACATAGCCCCTCCCTTTCAAAAAAGTTAACCTCTTCACTGCCAGTGTATTTTTACAGTAACAGTGCATATATATAGCACTGATTACTGTAGAAATGTCACTGGTAACCCCAAAAGTGACAAAAATGTCAGTCAAGGGTCCGATCTGTCCGCCGCAATGTCGCAGTACCACAAAAAAAAAAAAAAAAAAACGCAGATCGCCGCCATTACGCGTTAATAAAAAACAACAAAAATGACAAAAATCTTTCCCTTTGTTAGTAAACGCGATAACTTTTGCCCAAACCAATCAAAATACGCTTTTTGCGATTTTTTTTTACCAAACATATGTAGCATAAAACAAATTGGCCGAAAATGTTAAAAAATTTTGATTTTTAAATTTTTTTGGGGGGGAATTTCATATAAAAAAATGTGAAAAATATTGCTATTTTTGCAAAATTTACGCTCTTTTTTTGTTTATAGCGCGTGATCAAAAAATCGCACAGGTGATCAAATACCACCAAAAGAAAGCTGTTTGTGGGAAAAAAAGGACGCCAAATTAGTTTAGATACAGCGTCACACGACCGCGCAATTGTCCGTTAAAGTCACGCAGTGCCGAATCGCAAAATACCCCCTGGTCAGGAAGGGGGTAAAATCTTCCGGGGCTTAAGTGGTTAAGGGGGCTGAATAATTTTGCACGCCCAATTTTTCAGTTTTTTGTTAAAAAAGTTTATCCAATGGTTAAAAAATATCCAATACATTTTGTTCCACTTCATGATTGTGTCCCACTTGTTGATTCTTCACAAAAAATTACAGTTTTATATCTTTATGTTTGAAGCCTGAAATGTGGCAAAAGGTTGAAAAGTTCAAGGGGGCCGAATACTTTCGCAAAGCACTGTATGTAAAACATAGGAGTAGGGAAGATTTTAGGCAGAGTAAAAAAGTGATTATTTTAAACTACTGGAATGTTTAGGCAGCTTAGATGAGGCATGGCAAGGTGGGTATCCAAAAAACTCACTTTTTAGTTCAGTCACTCAGGCAGCGTTTCTCCAAGAGGGAACTGGCACTCTGCTTTGTTCCCCGGTGTTTTGTAGAGGTCCGCGCATGCGCAGTACTATGCTGCGGGTTCCTACGTGCTGCGGCCGTTACGCGGTCGCCTCCCTAGTGTGCATGCGCCGCCTGAGGCTG